>NC_081406.1:603288465-604009413 GCF_030272615.1 Cryptomeria japonica | reverse complement strand
GAGAAACTGTTCCTAAAAACCCATACAGGTTTTGAGGAACTTTTTGTTTTTTTTATTATTTTTGGCTAGGCTTGTGTTACCAAGCCTAGCACGTTTTTGAATTTTATAGAACATGCACGGGTTATGAAAAATTTCATTTTTTTTTGCATGTGGCCACTTTTTTGTTCACCATCTTGGTGCAATTACCCTTCCAAAAAATATAGTTTTTAATATATTTTTACTTTATTATATATTATTATCTATTTATTACTAAAAATAGGTTTTTCATCGAATGTCAAGTTCTTTGTTCTAGATATGTGGAAAAATATCTAAAAATTAGGTATTGATGTCCTTGTTTCAACAAAAAAAATTATATTTTGATATACAGAAAAACATTATTCTTTACTACATACACCTATATCCAAATTATAATTGCTTTGACTTTGAAAAAAAATTAAAAAAAATATGCAAAAATAAAATATCAAAAAAATCCATGACCTAGATATTGGTGTTACAAATCTATATTTAAAAATTATAATTTTATGCTCACTGTTGAAAAAGTTATGTGCTACGACATAAATGTCACTTTTTAAAAATGTTGTTTACTATAAAAAATCTTAAAGTTACATTTAAAACATCACAATTTATTTTTAATTTATTAATAATATATATTTAGAATCTATAGATAAAATCTCACAAATCATTGTTGGCAATAACAATGAGGGAAAATTGAGAGAGCGGGGGTGAATTAGTTTTCACCGGATCTAAAAACTTAATCACAAAAAGAGATATGATAAACTGCATCAATAACAAAGATAATGATAACACAACACACAACACCAAGATTTTGACATGGAAAACCCAGTTAAGGGAAAAACCACAGTGGAAACCTACCCACAATAAGATGATGCTCTGTAGTAGTATGTGGAAATATTACAATGGGGGAATGCACATGCATTCAGGCAGATTGCCTAGAGCCTCACTGCTCAAAAGATAATGGTCTAGAAGGCTACAACCCTCAGGGAAGTCTCACTGACTTACAACAAGATTCGAACTAATATCCGAAAGGAATGAACTGCAATAATAGCATCTCCAAATGCCTGATGACAGTTCCAATTAAGCACAATTGTATGCTCTACAATACCAATCTTTGCTCAATCACAATGTCGAATGATGAATCACTTGATCACACATACACCACTCTCTGATAATGCAGACACAACCTTGACACCTAATTTACATGACAAATATCACATATCCACGATATTATACAATTCATCAACCTTAACAACAAGGTCGGTTAAACCATCAACTCACAATTACAAAATTACATCACACGATATAAAGATCAACCACCAGACCAATATAATGATTTACATGACATAACATGGACCTAAATCAAATCTCCAAACATGCAACACCACCAAAAATCATGCCAAGATCAACCATAACATGCTACGCCACTAGGAAAACCACATAACACGAAGAACATCACCGGTTCGGAAAAATCACCAAAATCTCTCACAATTATCAAGGTAGATCATCAAGACAAATAAGACACAATCACGAATCACTAGAAAGCACGTTATAATCGTCAGCAACAGCTCCAGTAACACCACTTATCAGATCTTCATCGATCAACATCTGAAACTCAAGAACACTCAAATAGCAGCAACTGTCATGAAGAAAGATAACTTGCAAAGCACCAAATCATGAACCATATTAAATGAAGATACACAAGACCATCCCAAACACTATCCCAAAATCTTAGCATAAGATCTGATCACACTGGAATATACTAAAGGAAATACTGAACTCTGTAAAGCACTGATCAGAGAAACAAATTGCAAAATCAGATCATCTGATATGATCAATTAAGCTTCTCGAGTCACCAAAACTAATACAGAAGAATATAATGATACAAGAAATAATCCATAAACCAAACCATAATCCCAAAGAACCAATCTACAATCACCGGAGCAGGAATATGTTGACATCAATGACAACAACATATCTTAGCAGTAGCAATGTCCAAAAATCACTAGCTTGCAACATCTTCAAATTCTTAATGGTAAATAGCTGCTATAAGTATTAGAAAGTGAAGATTTAGTTAAAAATATTGATTTCAATGTCCAACTTTGGCCAAAAAGTGGAACTCATTATTGTAGGATCACCCAACTTTGGAATTTATTTTTTAAATATTATTGCACAAGGCAATCAATATAAATTCTCCAATATTGATTAATGTTAGAATCACCACTTCCATTATGCCAAAAGCTTGAGTTGTCAACGAACGGGAGAGAGGCCAAAGACAAGGATCCATGGGAGGCAGGAGGAAGCACATGTCATGAATCCTAAAGGAGGTGCTGACCAAGTCAACAATCTCCCCCTCAGCACTGACTGAGGGTTCCGCACCGACAGAATGAAGGAGGCCTCCTGGTATTCGAGCCTATAACCCAATGCTCTGATACCAATTGTTGAAATCACCTTTACCATTATGCCAAAAGCTCAAGCTATCAGTGAACGGGAGAGTGGCGAGAGACAAGGATCCATGGGAGGCGGGAGGAAGCACATGTCATGAATCTCGAAGGAGGTGTTGTCCAAGTCAACAATTACTTCCTTCTTCTTGTGAATAAGAGTAAGGAAAGTGAAAATGAGGGATTTAAAATGGATATATAAATTTGAGATTCTTAGATAACATTCAAAAGATCAACCACTAAAATATTCTTTGAATCTTTGGGCCAAGGTTCCTATCCCTAGCGATACCAAAGAGATAAACCCAAACCTCTTATTTAGAGATATCTTGAATGAGAATCTCATTCCTTATTTGGCTAATCAAGGACTGGATTTTGTCAATAAATAGATCCTACTTGTTCATACTTCCTTCATTATCCATAAAAATCATTTCACCCTAGAAGGAAACCAAGGAAGATTTGAGGGTCCTCAATGAGACTTCCATCTTCCATTAAATTGTGTAAATGTGATTCCTCTACCTCCTAGTTTTATAGGCTATGACAAATATATTAGTGTTCTTGGCTCCCTCTTGAATCCATTTTATTTTATATCTCTACTTCTAAAAGCCCTCTTTTCATTTATAAATGGTGTGAAGATTACAAGAGATCTAGAAGTTTTTTTCTCAATGACATATTCAATTTTATTTTATTTATACAAGAGTGAAAACTGGATCTTTTTCATTTTTTTTTAGTGAGTAACCTTTCCTTGAAAAAAGTTAAGCCATATAACAGTTTCAATCTTTGTGTCTTACCTTGACAACTTTTATCTTTATATCAAAGAAATAAATTCTCATCACATAGTAGTCATTTTGACATAATTAAGAATAAGACACTACTTGGTTCAAATTAGGATGAGTTTCCAACATTTTCTCCAATTCAAAAGGAATTTGGGGGAAATTATCAAGATAAATGATCTGGGGATTTTGATGGATCTAACCCCCTATTTTATCAATACTTTTGACCTATAAATTAGGTTGTTATCCGACCATGATATAGAAGCCAAGAAATGACCAATCTTTTCCAGGATTTGATCCCTCAATTTTATTTTTTTTGTCCAAGTAAAACAAATATTTAAAGATAAATATCCTAGAGAAAATAATCTATAAGAGAGTATTTATTCCCTCCTTATAAGCTCGGGTGAAAGAGACCAACCTTTTTATTCTAACATCAAAATATTCAACAATAACCTAGTTATTTTCTACATCTATTCTTTTCATTTTGATTTTACCCAATAGTAAATCTTATCCTAGGTGGATTATGGTCCATAAACATTAATGAATGAGAAATGTAAATTAGAGGCTAGAACTTAAACCAACCTAGTGAGCCAAAAACTTATAGAAATCATTTATTACAAATTTATTTCCTACATATTCTAGATAATGGTTGTATCACTAGTTGAACAACTAGTAGTTTTGTGTAGACAAACTATTTTTTCTTGGAATATGGACATTATAAAACATCTTGTTATAAGTTTATTATTTTATAGCAATAATATTTGGAATAAAATTACCTTTTCTTAGGGTGGTGGGGTTCCTTCAATCCCTAAATATTCCTAAATATCTTTATCTAGGGTAACATTTAATTTCTTAGTGCTCACCAAACCAATATATAGGTATAATAGGTTCCTAATAACTACATCCATAAGAGCTACATTTTGTAAAGAAATAAATATCTATTGATTCTAGTCACCTTAAATTAACTAAATTCTACTTCAATTTTTTCAAATTACCTATAGATGGTAGGTTTACTTGAACCTTAGGTTTTTGGACTAATTTTTCTTGAAGATGTAAGGGTTGTCCAAGATTATATCAATCCTTACATTTTAAGGTATACTTAAGGGGATCAGTTCTAATATCATAACTCTTTAGATATAGAAATATTTATTAGCTTCTTGTTCATAAACTATCTTTTTGAGATCTTGTTTGAATTTGTGGGATATTAACGCATACTCCTAGTCTTTAGAACCACTTTCATGAAATAGTATCTCCTTCAATATCCCCATTATATTATGAATATATTTTATGATTAGTGGCCCTTTTTCAAAATTATTCTCAATAATTCTCTTCCTATCACTCTTCTTTTTGGGTTTTATAAAACTATCTAAATCTTTCTTAAAATATTCTTGAATCTTTTGTCTTTATGTTTTCCTTTAGGTACTTTCTAGTAGGATGTTCATATTCATGAAAGACACATATTCTATAGTTTATAATCTAGAGATAAGATCCATTCCATCTCTTTATCCTTTAATGTAATAATTTTTGGAAGAGTAATAGCAAGATTGTTCTCCACAAAATTTTTTCCATAAAATAAAAGATATTAACCATGGAAGAGCCTAGAGATTTAAATATTTTACCTTGACAATTATTCCAAAAACATACTGATGCAGGAGCATCCTCGGTTCTTGGCAATCTTGCATCAACCAAAAATATTTTTTTTATGTTTGTTTTCTATTTTGTAGTTTCAGCATTTCATTCTGCATTTTCTTACATTGGCTCACCGGATCATGTGGAGTTGGATTTTGCTTAAGGACATGATCATATTCCTCATTCCTAAACTTCAGAGCATTTGGATCATTTTCCGGAAATTTATCAATTCCGGATTCCGAGACAATTTTCTAGCACTGGAACTGTTTGGACCTATTTGCATTGGTGAATCTACTAGATCCCTTCCATAGCTTGCAGAGCCCTATGTGTTGATTCTGATGTTCCTTGGTGTGTGGTCGACCTTTCCTTTGATCCATACTTCATCCTTTGGTTTTTTCAGAGGAATCTCTTTGGCAGAGACTGACCTATTAGTTTTACACATTTGATCTTTTTCTTCGGCATTTGATTCCTTTTGGGCCACTGAATCTTCTTGGATCATATAAATCATTGTAATTGAGCATTAGAAGTTAGTCAGGAGGAAATCAGATAGAACATATGTAATGCCCCGCCAAGAAACCCCGAAGGGATAAAGCTAAAACACAAGAATTAGAGTGCAATTTTTTTTTTTTTAAATTAAACACATCATAAAGATACAATGAGTTATCATAAGCTTAGATAACATAGTGGAAGACTACAATCACACCTAAAGAGTTTCCCAACATGATTACTTAAATCAACACTTAACTCAACTCATGCTAATTAATCCAATTAGGTTGATTAACTTAATGACATGATAATACTTTAAACAAGGATAAATTCTTTCTGAAAAGTATAGTTATAGATAACCTGATAAATTCATCCATTAAGGTTAAAAGTATAGATAACATGATTAAGTTCATCCAATAAAATTTAACCATACATTATGTTCAAACTTTCATTAAAACATAATTCATGCATCTAAATTTCATAACATACCTTAATTTCATTTAAAAACTAATGAATACTTTCCAAGCATACTTTAAATGCATTATCAACAGCTATATACATTCCATGATTCAAATCTACATTCTTTCGTGATCCAATTTACTGCAATTAATAAGATGACTACATACATGCATTTAAGATTAACTTCATCTAATCCATGGTACACATTCTAACATAATGCCATCCATACATGCTAAATTAAAGAGGAAACATAAGAACATAAACACCACATAACACCGAAATGATATCGGAGTTCACCCCTAGTGGGCTACATCTTCGAGTCTTCTCAACTACAAGACCCCTCTGATAAAATAATAGGGTGAAGAATACACAAGGTTCACATCATTTACATCCTGCCATTAAGGCATACATAAACCAATAATGCATACGACCACATCGGTCAAATAGATACATGAATGATCCCTAAATAGAAAAAGGATCCATCTGAACATAATAAGAAGCAAATAAAAAGATCAACTGGAGCATCTGCGAAACTAATTCTTTGCAACCCATGGTCTACCATGAATATCAGGTTCTCACAAGGGCATAAACAATAGGAGGACTCCACAACATTGCTCCTATCAAAGACAACACAACAACACACTAGCGAACATAAGGGACAAGTGTCATCACATAACCTGGTATGGTTACCATGGTAGGTCTTCATAGGTTCCGACCCCATCCACTGGGTTATCCTGGCAACCTATTCCAAACCTTCGGCCCATCCAAGCCTCATGTGGACCCAACACATCCTTTCATGAAGACAAGGTTGTTGGTTTGCCATTTCAGGCCTTCTCACTACATGTCGAGTCTGTACTAGCCCTCATCCCATGTGTGAGGTACAGTTATCTTACTTAGTGATTTCATTATCTAAACTCTCTAATATGATATTAGGTTATCACTTATTTAGACACACTCTCGATGGGTTACCCAACAACCACTTTGGGTGTGGCCCCCAATTGAAAGCCACTTTCCCAAATGACACTAGACTATACTCAAACGAACTCCTAAACCAAAGAATACACAAGGTCAAGAAAATGGAGTTCAATACAGTAGGAATACCCACTTGGTCAAACAAGACTTCATACAAGGTGCTCTGACTAATGGTACTCTAGCTAGAGACCTGACCAGCTATGGTCAACCATGAATCAACATTTGACACCTGCATAAAGGACATGACCGGATACAACACCATCACAAGAAAGTAGTCAAAGATCGAGATCAAGGACATAAGCAGGTTCCCAAATCAACATACAAAAATATTCAATAAATGAAAATCAAGGACTTGCCCTTTCTTAAGCAAATGCAAATACAGAAAATTAAACATGCATAAGCGTAGATTGGAAAGGACAATATTTTTCCATATTATTTATGTTGTCACTAAGGATTGCACCTATGATGCTAAGTTCAAAAATAAGCAATCTTGTAAAACATGGAAACACCTTTGAGCTTGTGGGTTGCTCAAATTGAAGGTGAATCTCCGAAGCTCAAGTTGGCTTCCTGTTCTGATGGATCTCCTACACTAACTTTTTGTGGGAAAAGGGTAAAAAGAAAGAACCAAAGGCAAAAAAGAAGGAGAGAAGGAATATATAGAAATCATGATGATTCCCCTTCAAAAAACCTAAAATCATTGCATGATAAAAGCGTTGGGCGAATCTGCCCCAAAAAATGGCATAAAAACTCATGCACAATACTTTAAAAATAATAATCTTTACTACTCAAAAGGACTGCCACTATTCCTCCTATTTAAAAATTTCTATATCTAAATGCGAAAAATAGTTATCCCCATGTGAAAGCTACATGATGAACTAAACTATGACTATATTAAAAAAGAAATCCCACTAGGAAAAACTTATGCATTCTCTGGCAACTACTCTCTATATTGAAACTTATGTTTAAAAAAAAAAATTGTGGAAATGATCTTCTTGTTTCATGATCTTTCCAACGATATGTGACACATGCATATTCAGATAATCAATTGCATTAATCTTTCATGTAGAAATCATCCCCTTGCTTCGTGGGCTTTTCACTGTTCGAACAACCAGTTCTGAGTCTACCGTGCAATTTAATATTATTTCCAGCCACTGGATCACCTGCATTGACCATGGTCACTTGTATTTAACTTTTTTGTTTACTTCTTAGTGGGCCCCACCGTTTGTTGCCAAGTCGCTATGATTATCCATCGAGCATTTTTATCTTGTGGTATAGCGACAGCCATTGATCTGTCAAGAACCTGCTTGCCTTTTAGTCTGCTTGTTTGCTTTTATCTTCCTAGGTCCATGAGAATGAGCAATGCTAATGAACTTTGAACTATTGAACCATTTAGAAACAGTGATCAACTTTGAACTGGTGAACCATTTTGAACTAGTGAACCACTGAACTTTTAACCATTGAACCATTTTGAAGCCTTGAACCAATTTGAACCAATTCAAGTTCAAGGTTGACCTAGAAAATTGCTCATCTATAGAATTTTTCCATGTGTCAGCCTCTAATTTGCTCACGGGCCCACTTTGTCTTCCATCTAGACCTAGACCCACCTTGTCGCCAAGTCGCGGCGATAACCTGGTGTGCAGCTTTCATTAGTGTCTTAGCAACCACCGTCTGATCTTTTGCCTGACTGTTGGATGTGATCAATTTGCTCGATCTTTACTCTTGGTCTGCCCATGGTTCTTTGTCTTCTCTCTACCATGTGGCACATCCTCATTTGCTCTAAACCCACCTGGATGGCCACATCATCAGTCGCCAAGTCACATGAGATAACCAGGGAGCATTTTTATCTTGTTGTATAGCGATGGCCATTGATCTACCCTCAAACTGCTCGATCTTTAACCTCTTAGTTGCTCACCTCCCCTTTTCATTTTCTGCACGTGCTTAGTCACCAAGTTGTTGTGATAACTAGTGAGCTTCTTTCTATAGTGGTATAGCAATGGCCCTTAGATCCTTTGGATTACTGTTGATCTTTCCTAAACTTGCTTGATCTTTAGCACTGGTTGATCTTCTCTCTTGTGTCGCATGTACACATGTGTCACCACTTGATTGGCTCCGGAGATCCACCTGGGCACCACCTGTCTGCCACATCACTAGTCACCAAGTCACAGCGATAATTCGATGTGCATATTTTCATTGTGACATAGCGATAGCCATTAGATCTCTGTGATCACCAATGATTTTTCCTGAACTTGCTCAATCTATAGCACCGGCTGATCTTCTCTCTTGTGCCACGTGTACACATGTGTCACTGCTTGATTGGCTCCAGAGATTCACCTGGGCACCACCTGTCTGCCACGTCATCAGTCACCACACGTCTTTCTCTGTCAGATCTCTTCTTTCAGCCAAACTACTCCTTTGGCGAGCCGCTTACCAATTTCATTGAATCTACAGTTTCATCGATATTATTATGTCGATGAAACTGAGCCTTCAATGAAACTTTTTTGGATCATGGCCAAGATCTTCTCGATGTCGATGGAACTGAGATTTTGATGAAACCTTTACGGGACTCATCACGGCCAAGATTTTCTCGATGTCGCCCATCTGTGCCATGTTACCAGCCACTAGACCGCATCTTGTCTACCACATGTTCTTGGTCTTATACTCTATGTTCTGCCACGTCATTAGTTGCCAAGTCGCGATGATATCTAGTGAGCATCTTTCCATAGCACCTTAGCAACCACCATTAGATCTTTTGCCTGACCATTGGATGTGATCAATTTTCTCAATCTTTACCTTCTTCTTTACAGTCTGATGCAAAATTTGGGTCATCTTGTTATGTGTGCACATGTGGGGTCCACCAAGCCACGAGTTGTCTCTTCTTGCCAAAAGCCCATAAGCTTTGACACTATATTTATATGTGACCTCATATTTAAATATGATAAACTCCCTCCGCGTGGCCAATGTGGGATAAAAGGTTCTCCTTCCTGGTGACTGAAAACCGCTTGGAAACTCTAAGGCCTTTTAAAACCCTCTTTCGCACCCAAGTAAAACTTTACACAGGCCAACTACATTTTTCTCTAAGTTTCTTTTGGCCTTAAGGTTTTAACAGCCACACAATTTCATCTGCAATGGAGCATATATGTTTCTCTGATCTATAGCATATATTTTTCTATGATCTACAACATGCTGAGCTCAACCCTTGTGGGAGCCACATTTTAACCCACATGTTGTCTTACTTTCCTGTATCTGCACATGAAGCAAACAAGTTAGAAAAAATAGTGCATTTCTTCCTAGTTCATGATTTGGACCTTTTTAAAATGAATGCAAGGTTTCATTAGGGCACCAAATTTGGCATTGTGCAAAATTTTGGTAACATTTTTGGTGACCACTGAGGGGTTTTTGCCTACTAAACAATAGAATCCAGTAGCCTAGCATATCCATTAGGCATTGAGTCAGTTTTGTCTTTCTCAAAATCTGGAATTGCATCTTAGCATTCTAAACAAAACTGAAAAGGAAACTACAAAGGCTCTGCATACAACTGAGCCTGCACACTGTACAATATGTACTTAAGGAAAATAGAAACAAAAACAGTCTAAAAAATCAAACTGTGATGTGCTTGAAAGCACTTATTCAATTTAAAGTATTACAGCTCTGCTTATAGCTGAGCTTGACAACTGCTGAAAAGAAAGAACTACAACTATTATACTATGAACATATGCAAACTGTTAGTACTCAATAGCATAATTTGAGGTGAATCCCATTGATAGGGATTGGAAACACTTCTCCATCCAATTTAGCAAGTTGGAAAGCATTATGTTGTTTGCATTCTGTGATAACATACGGACCATCCCACATGGCATCAAACTTGGTATGCCTACAAGTTTTGTTCTTTAAACCATCCCACTTGAAAACAAGATCACCTTGATTAAATATGTGTGGTATAGCTTTTCTATCAAAGGTTCTCTTCAACTGAGCATGGTGAATTTCTAATTTTCTGTATGCTTCCCTGCGAGTTTCTTCTAACTCCATAAGCAGAGAAAGCCTAATCTGCATTGGTTGTTCTTCAAGTAACTCAAACTCTTTTACATAATTCAAAGTTAGCAATTCAAATGAAATAAGTAACTTGGCTTCTTTTCCATAAGTTAAAACATAAGGAGAGTTACCTGTTGATCTCTTTGGTGTAATTCTATCAGCCCAAAGGGCTAACTTGAGCTTTTCATGCCAAGTTCTTTGATTCTCAATAATGGTCTTCTTAATGATGTTGATCAAGTTTTTGTTAGTTGATTCATCTTGTCCATTACCCTAAGGCTAATAATTGGATGAAGTTTTCAAATATATATTATGCTTAACTAACCAATCTGAAACTCTAAAACTAATGAAAGCTAAAGCATTATCAGAGATGATTGATTTTGGGGTACCAAACCTGGACACTAAGTCTTGATAGAAATTCATAACAGAAGTGTCATTAGCTTCTTTCAATGGAATTGCTTTTGTCCACTTTGTGAAATAATCGGTTGCTATAAGAATCCATTTGTGACCTGCACTTGAAGGTGGATTAATAGGTCCTATAAAATCAAGCCCCCACTTTGCAAAAGGCTTCTCTACTTCAATTGGTTGCAAAGGAAAGGCTACTAGCCTCTGTTTGCCTGCAAACAATGAATATTTTTTACATTTCTTCACCCATGAGTGAGCATCCTTAAACATTTCAGGCCAATAATAACCAGCTCTCATAATTTTTCAGGGTTGTTCTTGCTGCAAAGTGACCTCCTGTGGGTCCTTCATGAAATTATTTTAGAACTTTTTCTATCTGATCTGGTTTGTAGTCTGAAATACCTTCATTTTGATCTGTCTAAGCCTTCTAGACAGTCACCAGTTTGTAAATAATGGGCAATCTATTGATTCCAAGTGATTCGCAAAGCTGGGGCAGCTGGTTGTTCTTCATTATTAAGCACCATTTCAACTTGTTGCTCCACTTCTTTACTATTTTCTGTACTTCCAGCAAGTTGTTCACATAAACCCTTGCCTCTAACTAGCCTGGTTACCTTGATAGATATGTCATATTTTATTGCTTTAGTAATCCAACCTGCCCTTTTGTCATTTATGTCTTTGCTGAGGAAAAACTCTTTCCCTGTATGATGAGCATCCATAAGTTGAATCTTATTGTTAGAGAACATGTGCCTAAATTTCTTAAGGCTTCTTATTATTGCTAACACGTGCTTTTCTACAAATGAGTATCTAGTCTCATAATCATGCAAAATGTGGCTAAATAAAGCAACTGGTTGTTCTAAGCCTTCATCATTTTGTTGACACAACACTGCAGAAATAGTATCTTCACTCCCAAAAGCATATAGAATAAAATCTTTCTTAAAATCGGGATTAATGAGAGTAGGGGTTGTTTCAATTGCTTCTTCAAAATTGTTCTTACCTTCCTTAGTCCATTGAAAAGGAATGTTTTTCTTAAGCATGGTTGTAAGTGGCTGCATCAATGTTGCAATATTAGGAATAAACCTTCTAATAAATTTAATCCTACCTATGAAACTCTAGAGTCTCTTCTTATGTGCTGGTAATGGCAATGCAAGTATGGTCGTGATCCTCTCAAGATCTACTAAAATCCCATGCTTCGAAATAATATATGCTAGCAAATTACCTTCATAAACAACAAAATATGCTCTTCTTGAGATTTAATGAAACTCCATATTCCCTGCATCTCTCAAATACCTTCCTGAGATGGTCAAGATGTTCATTAGCCTTTTTAGAAAAAATAGTTACATCATCTAGGTAAACCAAAACAAACTTGTTAATCAACCCTTGAAGTGTCATATCCATTACACACTGAAATGTTGCCCCTGCATTGGTCAGTCCAAATGGCATTTTCTTATAAGTCATTGTACCCCACTTGGTGGTAAATATTGTTGTGTACTGATCTTCTTCTTTGACCAGAAATTGGTTATATCCTGAATAACCGTCAAGTAATGAGGATCTCTCTGAGCCTGATACAACCTGCAAAATTTTCTCCATTGAGGGTAGCGGATAATGGTCTTTTAGGGATGCTCTATTTAGGTATCTAAAATCAACACATAATCTCAATTCACCATTCTTTTTCCTAACGGGAACTAGATTGGATCCCCAGGATGTGTGCTTGATTAGAAATATGATGTTTCCTTCAATTAGCTTATTTAACTCAGTCCTCATAAGATGTTCTAATTTTGGATTAAGAGGCCTTTGTTTTTGCCTTACTGGTTTTGCATTATCTACCAGCTCTATTGTATGTTGGGTTAAATGAGGATCAAATCCTTTCAAATCTTCATACCTCCATGCAAATATGTCATTGAATTCTTGACAAAGTTTTACAAAAGCATGTTTTTCTTTAGGGGTACATACCTTACCAATTTTCAATAGCTTGTCCTTGAACATTTCAACAGGTTCATAATATTATTCCTTCACAAACATGTTGCCTTTATCCTTCCTGAACTGATCATCTGTATTAAAAATAGATTCAAGGGTTACCAAACCCTTGGGCAGCTTGTTAGTTTTCAATTGGAGAAACTGATTTTCATATTGATCATTGAACTTACGCTGATTTCCAGCAGAAAACTCAACTTCCTTAATTAGGAAATTGGTAATCTGCTCATTTGAGTCAAAAACCTACCAATTAACAATGTTATCTGGAACTGAGGGCCTTACTGCAACTTTAACATACTATTGTCTATCAATATTTTCTAGTTCTTTTGGAATATTGAATTGAGCACCCAAGGCAACAAGCCTATCGGCTTCTTTATTTTGACTTCTAGGTATGGACAACAAATTAAATTCATTAAAATATTCAATTAAATCTCAAATTTTATGCTTGTACATCTTCAAAACATCATTTGGTGACATGTATATTCCTTAGTTGGTTCACAACTAGTTCACTATCACCAAATCCTTGTAAACATTTAACTTTTTTCTGCCTAGCTCATTCTAAGCCATGTGCTAATGATTCATACTTAGTTGTATTGTTCGTACAGCTAAAAGAAAATCTAAAAGCAGTGTAGTATCTCATACCTTCGGGTGAAACTAGCATAACACCACCTCTAGAACCATTCTTACCTCTTGAACCATCAAAATAAAGCTGCCAAACCTGATTTTCCTACTATTATGACTGTTGGTCAAGCGGAATATCCTCTTTTTCAAGCTTAGGAATAACATAATCCTCCTCATGAATCATATAAACACCAAGACCTATTTCATCCATGATGATGAAAGGATCTTCTGTAGTATTCTGGGCTGCCCACTCATCCAAATAAACATCAGGTATACCTTGAACAGGTGTATCTGGATCTTGGATAGGTGGTAATTCCTCATGGTCTCTGATGGTAAGATCTGCATTTATAGGACTTGGGGTATGTGGTTCTAAGTGGCAAGTGGCTTGGGGTTCTGACTTAATGGTAACCTTAGTACCATATCGGGTTTTAAAAAATAAGTGTGACCAATCAGCAGAAAGGTATCCTCTTAATTTTATTGTGAAATTTCTAGATAGGCAAATAGAAAAGTGTGGAGGTAAGTTGTCTATGTACATGTCCTGGGGTATTACAAAATTAGGACAAGCATGCAAGGTCAAACCAAGATCTTTGACCAATCCAACTGACTTAACTGTTGTTCCATCTAACTATACAACTCCTCTAGAAATAGGCTCATAAATTAGACCAAGTTTATCTGCAAGGTCTTTGGGCATGATGGAACTACTGGCTCCTGAGTTTATCAAGCAATTGTGGACTAGATGGTTGCCAATTATCAATATTACAAAAAATGGAGGAGGCTTTGGTGTTTGGATTGGCTGATCATTCTTAATTGGGATATCATTAGCAAATGCAACTCTAGGCTAATCTTTTTGAGGCTCATTAGTCAAGAAAAGATTATCCAATTTGTCTCTCAGCAATTCCATTTGTCCAGGAATTTGCAATGCATCTATCATTGTCATGGAAATAGTGGTTTTTGTCATAGATTCAACAATATTAAATGGAAGACCACTAACCTTTTGCTGTACTTTTGGAAAAGGAGTCTCTTGATGAGATGGTTTTAATTGAGATTGAACTTTTTGTTGTTTTTTAGGAGCTATAGGTTGTCCTCTTGGTAAAATTTGCACATTCTAGATAGGTGCAGGTGTACTAACAGCTTGTTGACTTGTAGAAGCTTGTTGTTTTCCTTTATATGGTTGTTGTCCGAATTTATTTTGTTGTTGTCCATTATTTACAGCTTGTTGTAAATAGCACGTTTCTTTGACCTTGTATTTTCTACAACAGGAGAAAAAGGTCTATTTTGTGCTTGCAGATGATTAACTCCACAAAATTCTTTACCTTGTCAATTCATCATAGCCACCTCAGGACCTTCTGGTTCCTCATTTATAACTGCATCTTGATAAGACATGTTATTCTAAACCATCAAAGCTTGTGATTGAGCATTCATTGCATTTTGACATGATGCTTGATTATGAGGTTGTTGGCAAGGAAAACACCATTCGTGCCATATTATTTTGAGTAGGAACAATTTCTTTAGAATTGATAGTAGTATTCTAATTATACTGTTGGTTTTGCCTATTGTTGTACTTCCTCCTTTGATTCTGAGCATCAATTTGGTAGTTAGGCCTATTAGGTTGATAAGGAGCTTGATATGGGGCTTGATACCTTTAATTTTGGTTCTCGTTTTCTTGATGTTCATGTTAGGGTTTCAAGCAGATCCGAAGCAAATATGAACTCACAATTATATGCAGATTTAAATACAAAAGATAAAGAAATAAAACAGGACACAGATAACATAGAGATTTAACGTGGTTCACCCAGAATGGGTTATGTCCACCATACACAGTTGTCCAATCTTTCTTATTATCCAGCAAAAATAGTACATCAACCTTACCATACCTTAAGCATCCCAGCCGCTTATAACATGTGTTTTTAGGGCAACAAACAAAGTCGGCCTTTTTAGGGTTTTATTACAATGTTGGTTTTCATCAACAAAAAAATGGCAAAAAAAAATTTCTCGGGGGCTATCGCCCCCGAACCCCCATAGCGGGCTTCGCCCGCTTTGGGGGCTACCACCCCCAAACCCCTGCTCCAAACCCCAGCCCCGAACCCCAACAAGGATACATGCTGAGTGTACAATACTTTGCTGATCAGTCACCACATTTCAACAATCTCCCACTTGGAGACTAAAACTATATGACACCACTATACATGCAACATCTGCTGGATAAAACACTAGGACTTGACTGGTATACATTCCATAATTATCAATCAAGAAGACCAACAGAAACTGATGAAGAAATCGGCTTCTCCTGTGGAACTGCCTTCGTGAACATATCAGCAGATTCTCACTTGTGTGAATCTTCTCAAGCCATAATTGACCCTCCTCCAAAACAGTCTGGATGAAGTGGTACCTGAGCTGAATGTGCTTTTTCCTTGAATGAAAAGTAGAGTTCTTCGCAAGATGAATGGTACTCTGGCTATCAGTATACAATGGGCAATCCTCCTATGTCTGACCCAATTCCTCCAGAAAACATTGTAACCAAATCATCTCCTTGCTAGCTTTTGTAGCAGCAACATACTCAGCTTCAATGGTTGAAAGTGCAACAACCTTTTGCAGCCTAGAAATCCAACTGATTGCAGTTCCGCCTATAGTAAAAACATACCCTGTAGTGCTCCTCCGTGAATCAATATCACCTGCCAAATCAGAGTCAACAAATCCACTCAAAGCAACATTAGATCCTTTGAAACATAATGCCTTTGTAGTAGTTCCTTTCAAATACCGAAGGATCCATTTCACAGCATTCCAATGTTCCATACCCAGATTGCTCATAAACCTGCTCACAACTCCCATTGCATGTGCAATATCTAGCCTTGTGCATATCATTGCATACATCAGACTGCCAATAGCTGATGAATACGAGATGTTAGACATTTTCTTTACCTCTTCCTGTGCCTTTGGGCACATCTCCTTAGTCAATTTGAAATGACTAGCCAAAGGTGTACTAACTGCTTTTGCATCCTGCATGTTAATCTTTTCAACACCTTCTTTATATACTCACTTTGGGACAAATTCAAGGTTCTATTTTTTCTGTCCCGTGTAATCCTCATACCCAGAATTTTCTTAACTGCACCCAAATCCTTCATAGCAAATGACCTAGTAAATTTATGTTTAAGATCATTTATGTGTTCCATGTTAGACCCAACAACAAGCATGTCATCAACATAAAGCAACAGGATAATATAACTGCCATTATCCAATCTCTTAAATTATACACAATGATCAGAATGACATCTATGATAACCATGTTCAGCCATGAAGCTATCAAATTTTAAATACCATTATTGGGGTGCTTGCTTTAGGCAATACGAACTTTTCTTCAACCTGCACACCAAGTTCTCCTTACCTTTGACCTCATATCCCTATGGTTGCAACATGTAAATTTCCTCCTCCAAATCTCAATGGAGAAAAGTTGTTTTCACATATAATTGTTCAAGATGTAAATCATCTGTAGCCACAAGACTAAGTACAGTTCTAATTGAAGTCATTTTTACAACTGGAGAAAATATTTCATCATAATCTATACCCTTTTTCTATGCAAAACCTTTTACCACAAGTCTGGCCTTATATCTTTTCTAACCTCCTTCCTCCTCCTTCAGCCGATAAACCCATTTGTTAGGCAAGGCTCTTTATTCTGCAGGTAAAGGGACTAAGTCCCAAGTCTTATTTTCCATCAAGGAGTCCATCTCCTCTTTCATGCCTAGCTCCCACTGTTGTTTGGCATCCACCTGCATTGCTTCTTCATATTCTTCTGGTTCACCAAAATCAGTTAATAATATAGGATACAAAGAAGGAGAAAATCTTTCAGGGGGTCTACTTGACCTCGTAGAACATCTAACACTTGCAGGAGTTTGTGGGACATTCTGTTGTTGCTAAGCATCAGATACCTATGGCATTTCATTTTCAGGAATCTCATCCAACACCACATATTCTTGCTTGTCCTATTCATGCTTCTTTTCCTACATCTATTCTTTATACATAACCTTCTCATTGAATATAACATCTCTACTTCTAGTTATTTTTTTATTTTCAAAATCCCATAACCGATAGCCATATTCATCTATCCCATATCCAATGAAGGTACATTTCTGAGATTTAGCATCAAGCTTGGTTCTGTTTTCTTTATCAACATGGACAAAAGCTTCACAACCAAAGGTTTTTAGAAAAGAATAATTTACCTTTTTACCAGTCCATGCCTCCTCTGGAATACCACCATCCAAAGGGGTTGAAGATCCTCTATTTATCAAATAGACAACAGTATGTACAACATCTGCCCAAAAATGTAAAGGCAATCCAGCATGCAATCTCATGCTCCTCGCGCGTTCCATGATAGTCCTATTCATTCTCTCTGACACACCATTTTCTTGTGGAGTTCTTGGAACTGTCTTCTTCTTTCTAATCTCATTTAAGGAGCAGTAATCTTCAAATGCTTTGCTGTAATACTCACCTCCATTATCCGATCTGAGACACTTCAACTTTTTTCTTGTCTCATTCTCAACCAAAGCTTTCCATTTCTTAAAAGTTTCAAAAACATCTTATTTTTGTTTTAGGAAATATACCCATGTTTTTCTGGTTGAGTCATCAATAAAAATAACATAATAACAAGAGCCACCAAGAGATGATACCTGAGCCGGTCCCCATACATCTGAATGCACAAGCTCTAACTTCTCACTCTTCTTCTCTTTCCCAACCTTGAGAAATCTGACTCTTTTTTGTTTGCCATAAACGCATTTTTCAAAGAACTCTAAATCAATCTTCTTTAGTCCTAGCAATAGATTTTTGGAGTGAAGTATTTTCATCCCTTTCTCACTCATGTGCCTAAGCCTATGGTGCCACATTATTGAATCTGTTCTTGCAACATCTATTGTTGTTGTCCTTGCAGTAACTTTATCTGTAGCAGCTAGGGTAGAGTAAGTGTTACTAGTATACAGATATAATGTGCCTACCTTCACACCTTTAGCTACTACTAGTGATCCTTTACTAACCTTCCAAATATTGTCTGAGAAGGTAACTATGCAACCTTCACTACCTAGTTGCCCTGCAGAAATTAAATTTCTTCTTAAGTTAGGAACATGTCTTACCTCCTATAGAAACCAGTCATTTCCATTCTGCAACTTGATCTTTATCTTTCCTTTTCCAACAATTTGACAAGGCTCATCATCACCCAAATATACGTGTCCAAAATCACCTTGAACATAATCTAGAAAATATTTTCTATGGGGTGTAGCATGAAATGAAGCCCCAGAATCTATTACCCAGGAATCATTAAGATTATCCAAACATAAGATTAAAGCATCTTGTAAAGTATTACTTGCAATATTAGCTTCCTTACTATCATTTTCATTTTTGTCTCCTTTATTTTTCTGAGACCAACAGTCTTTCTTTAGATGACCAGGTTTTCCGTAGTACCAGCAATCTTTCTTTCCTCTAGATTGAGAGTGTCCTTTCTTTGACTTCCCTTGTGACTTCTCATTCCCAGGGCCTTTTCCTCTTTCCTTTGATCTTACTCTATTCTCCACATTCAAAACACTACCTGATGATGTTGGATTCTCACCTGTGTTTTTCCTTCGCATTTCCTTGCTTAGGATAACACCAACAATATCATCAAATACCAAAGTATTTTTACCAGAGATAGAGTTACTTAAAGCCATAACCAAGCTATTCCAGCTTTCTGGCAAAGAACATAAAATCAAGAGAGCCCTAACCTCTTCTGCAAAGGTAATTTTTACCAAAGACAATTGACTAGTAATTGTATTAAATTCATTTAAGTGCTCTGCTACAGATCCTCCCTCACTCATTTTCAAATTAAACAAACGCTTCATAAGAAATACCTTATTCGAAGTTGAGGGTTTCTCATACAGCTTAGCCAATGTCACCATCAAATCTACAATCATTTTTTCTTCTGTTATATTGAAGGCTACAAACGGTGCAAGGCACAATCGAATGGATCCCAGTGCCTTTCTATCTAAAATGTCCCACTCTTCATCTGACATTGTGGTCTCTTTCTTTGCCTTTCCTTCCAATGGCCACCACAAATCCTTTTGATACAGGTAATCCTCCATATGCATTTTCCATAACTGATAGTTCTGGCCGTTAAACTTTTCAACCTTGAATTTGGAATCCTCCATTGCTCCCACTCAAATCTGAGAGTCCTGCCAATTTACAAAAAACCTCGCTCTGATACCAATTGTTAGGGTTTCAAGCAGATCCGAAGCAAATATGAACTAACAATTATATGCAGATTTAAATACAAAAGATAAAGAAATAAAACAGGACACAGATAACACAGAGATTTAATGTGGTTCACCCAGAATGGGTTACGTCCACCATATACAGTCGTCCAATCTTTCTTATTATCCAGCAAAAATAGTACATCAACCTTACCATGCCTTAAGCATCCCAGCCACTTATAACATGCATTTTTAGGGCAACAAACAAAGTTGGCCTTTTTAGGGTTTTATTACAATGTCGGTTTTCATCAACAAAAAAATGGCAAAAAAAAATTTCCAAGGATACGTGCTGAGTGTACAGTACTTTGCTGATCAGTCGCCACATTTCAACAATTCACTAATTCATTGCCAAAAAATTTCATAGCCTGCTCGAATTGTTGAGTTGCTTCAATATTATTTATAATCATCTCTTGTAACGTCTGTAGTTTCTTTGACGAGTATGCTACAACATTATTTTGAACATAATTTGGAAAACCTAGTGCTAGAACAACAAGTATTGCAGCTATAGGAGATAATTGTAAAGGCATCAATGGTTGTATATCAGGAAAAATAGGCATAGGATGCCTAGGGGCAATTTTACCAGCTTGTATAAGGTTGTTTTCTGCTCTAATAGATAAATAATAAGCTGCGGGCAATGTAACCCCACCCATAGATTGAATCATAACAGCAATATTGCTATTTAAAGCTCTCAAATAATATAAAAATGCATGTTCGGGAGAGGGTTTTATCGTTGTAAGAATTCTAGTCCAGGTTCACTCAAAACAGTAATTAAAATCAGTCATCTGCTCTTGAGGTCCTCTCTTGATAGTGTTCATATGCTCAACCAATGATAGGTGATCCGATTTATCTGCAAACTGCTTTGTTAGCTTGTCACCCAAATCATCCCAATTAATAACTAAATTAATTTGCAAACCCCTGAACCATTGTAGCATGAGTGCTAAATTCTCTTGGGTTATATGGTGAACTACACATAGAGATTCTATATCTCTTATGTGCTCTATGGGTGTAACATGGTCTTCACCAGTGAAACTAGGAAGACTCTTCAAGGCTGCTCCTGGTGTAGGATCATGTAGGGTCAAATTCAAAGGGTTACCTCCATTGAAGGGTACAAAAGCATATGCTCTTGGTACGACCATTGCAAATACTTGAGGATTTACTGGTGGATTCTAGGTAATAGATGTTTGAATTGGAGTAGTTACAAAAACAAGATTTATGCGGGTAGCAAAATTGGGCTGAGAATTATTAGGTGGAGGAGAAGAATTAGACAGAAGATTAGAATCTGGAGTTTCAAGAAAAACTTCAACTAACAAACTTTCTGGAAACTCAACAGTTGAATTTGTTGTTTTTTTTTTCTTTTTCGTTGTCCTTGACCTTCTCTATGATGGTGTTAGCTCAATATGTTCAATCGGATCCTCACTCTGTCTAGTTTGATACTTTTTCATATGCTAATAAGACCTGTTCTGCACGTAAAACCAGAAAATAGAGTCATCGGGTACTTAGAAAAAATAACCTCAATAGGCTGAAATGTTGTTGTCAATACCAAAACAATAGCAAAAATGGATTTTCTTTGAGTTGTGACAGCTCAAACGTGTCCCACTAGGTGTGCCAAAAACTGTTGTCACTGAGGATTGCACCCGTGATGCTAAGTTCAAAAACAAGCAATCCTGTGAAACATGGAAACACCTCTGAGCTTGTGGGTTGCTCAAAGTGAAGGTGAATCTTTGGAGATCAAGTCGGCTTCCTGCTCTGATGAATCTCCTCCACTAAATTTTTGTAGGAAAAGGGTAAAATTTCTTGCATGTAATTAAAAAAAACCTATCCTAATAGAGATGATACACCAAAATGATGGAGTTCTACTTGATGTCCTAAAACTATAACCAGTTGCAACAAGACCCAAAAATTATCTCACGAATCAAATAAGATCATAAAATTCATAAACATTTCTTGTGAAGGCTCGAAGTTATCTAACTTTTGCATATAGGAAAAGTGAATTTTTACAACATGTGGGTAAGTGCACAAAGATGGTGGTCAAAAAGGGGGGTATAAGTGGACACTTTTTTCTGAAATCAGGTGAACCTGAACTTGGAGGCAAAATTTGAAAATCATCCACTCAAGATATGAAGATAATCAAAGAACAAATATTATAGTACTCTGAATCTAGTTTCCAAACTATTAAACTTTTTTAAAATTAGATAATATTAAGGGGGTCAAATCCTTCACGCACGAAAAAATAACCCTGATTTTTTCTAAAAAAACATAACATAGTGTCTGACATGCGCATCAAAAAAGTCATAGTTAGATTTAGTATTTCGACAAATCCTTTGGCAAAACGATAGTTAAGAGTGACAACTAGAAGATGTGTATTGTTTTGTAATTTTTTGTTGAGTACTTTTTTTTTAATGATTTTTCCAATCGAGCACATCCTGAAAATTAGGTACCTGTTCATGCATGAAGCATAAGTTGCACTAAACAAATTGAAAATACAATTTATTTATTTTTAAATTGTAAAGAATCAAGTGCACTACAATAATATATAAAGTTATTTAAAATTTGGATAAGTATATTAAAAGTTATTCAAAAAATGGTGCATCTATGTCTGTGAGAGCTATGGAGATACTGATAAAAGAAATTCAATAATAATATGTTATTGTTGTTCAAATTGAAAAAAAACTATATGGTTAGAAAGCTCAGAAGAGGGGTGAAAATATGGTGGCAATTTTAGAAATACCCACTTGATGAAGTGTAACCCTGATGATGCCAAAGTCGATAAACCAAGTTGATATAATAAAACACATAAAAAATGAGAGAAATGGAGGGAAATCAAACTTCCAAACCGTAGCTTTGTCATCTAGGCCTATTTCCAAGCCTAAACAGTCAAAAGCGCATACGAGGTACTTATGGTTTAAAAAGCACGTACAGGGTACTTATGGTGTAAGAAGCGCATACACGCTCTTTTTACTATAAACAGCGTGTATGTGCTATTGTATAATATGATATTGTATATATAATATGTGTATATATATATGTATTATATAATAATATATAATATATTAAGTATATATATACACATGTAAGTGTATTGTCTCCCCCTCTCAAATGCATACAAGGTGCCTCTCTCTCTCTCTCTCTCTCTCTCCTTCTCCCTTCCTCCATACACCATCCCTCTCTCTCTCCCTCCCTCTCTCCCCTTCTCCCTTCCTCCATACCCTATCCCTCCCTCTCTCCCCTTATCCCTTCCTCCATACCCCATCCCTCTCTCTCTCACTCTCTCCCCTTCTCCCTCCCTCCATACCCCATCCCTCTTTCTCTTCTTCTCTCCCTCCCTCCCTCCATACCCCACTCTAACTGTGTCTGCACTTCTATAGAAGTAAGTGAATTTATTTCTTGTCTGCAACTTCCTCTTTGATTTTTATCATATTTGCTCTCCTAAGAAAATTTACTGATCGATTTGTGTGTGTATATTGAATAGGAGGAATAGGGTTTTAAATTGAACCATAGGTGTATTACCATGACAAACAAGGAAACCTGCAGCAATATTCTTCTTGAATGTGTTTTTAATAAGCTGAGAAGCTGTGGAAAATAGTGTCAACAAAGCAAAATGATGAGTCAAAGTACCTGCAATATGTTTTTCCAAAGGAAACAACCGGTAGGAAGAGAAAGGGGGAGAGTAACACAGATGATGTTCTAGAGAATGATAGTGGTGGGTATGCAAGAGTTCCCATGTTGTTACACAACGCCTATCACCTAAAGAAATTAAATTTTGTTATATGCATGGTAGTGGTAGTATATGATGATCATCACTTGTCAAATGGCTTGGAACGGTACATACCCATGAAAGAAATTAAGTGTATAATTCCTATAGTCACAATTGAGATCAGTCCTATAACCTTGCAAATTTAATAGCATCATATGTTTTAGAACTTGGGCATTACTCTTAAGGTTAGGTCAATCTTTTACACTTTCTTTTTAGCTAAGCCTTGTTGTTTGTTTGTTTGGAGTCTCGTTGTATGATGTTCTATTCATAACTTTAAATTTAATATATCATTTTATTAGCCCACCATATGACCCCTTAGGTGTCATTAGAGGTTGTATTGTTTCCTAAGAGGTCATATGGTGTCATGTGACCCCTTAGGACACCATATGACCCCTTAAGACACCATACGACCCATAACAACACCATATGGTGTCCTAAGGGGTCATAGGATGCCATATGACCCCTCGGGACACCAATGACCCATAACAACACCATATGGTGTTCTATGACCCCTTAGGACACTATTTGGTGTCGTTATAGGTCCTATGGTGTGCTAAGGGATAATATAGTGTCATATGACCCCTTAGGACACCCTATGACCCCTTAGATGTTGTTAGGGGTCATATTGTGTTCTAAAAGTCATATTGTGTCTCCCTTCTCTCTCTCTCTCTCTCTCTCTCTCTCTCTCTCTCTCTCTCTCTCTCTCTCTCTCTCTCTCTCTCCCCCTCCATACCCCATCCCTCTCTCTCGCGCTCTCTCCCCTTCTCCCTTCCTCCATACCCCATCCCTCTTTCTCTTCTTCTCTCCCTCCCTCTTTCTCTTCTTCTATAATTCCTATAGTCACAATCGAGATCAGTCCTATAACCTTGTAAATTTAATAACATCATATGTTTTAAAACTTAGGCAGTACTCTTAGGGTTAGGTCAAGCTCTTACACTTTCTTTTTAGCGAAGCCTTGTTGTTTGTTTTCTTGGAGTCTCTCTTATACTGACAATGGTCTAACTTAGCTATATCAAAAATAAACTATTGAAGTTCTATTGTATGATGTTCAATTGTATGATTTTCTATTCATAACTTTAAATTTAATATATCATTTTATTAGCCCACCATATGACCCCTTAGGTGTCATTAGAGGTTGTATTGTTTCCTAAGAAGTCATATGGTGTCCTGTGACCCCTTAAGACACCATATGACCCCTTAAGACACCATACGACCCATAATAACACCATATGGTGTCCTAAGGGGTCATAGGATGCCATATGACCCCTCGGGACACCAATGACCCATAACAACACCATATGGTGTTCTATGACCCCTTAGGACACTATTTGGTGTCGTTATAGATTCTATGGTGTGCTAAGGGATAATATAGTGTCATATCACCCCTTGGGACACCCTATGATCCCTTAGATGCTGTTAGGGGTCATATTGTGTTCTAAGGGTCATATTGTGTCTTGGATCTGATATCTCTTCCTCTTCCTCCCCCCTCCTTCTCTCTCTCTCTCTCTCTCTCTCTCTCTCTCTCTCTCTCTCTCTCTCTCTCTCTCCATAGCCCATCCCTCTATCTCTCGCTCTCTCCCCTTCTCCCTTCCTCCACACCCCATCCCTCTTTCTCTTCTTCTCTCCCTCCCTCTTTCTCTTCTTTTGTAATTCCTATTAGCCAACCATATGACCCCTTAGGTGTCATTAGAAGTTGTATTGTTTCCTAAGAGGTCATATGGTATCCTATGACCCCTTAGGACACCATATGACCCCTCAAGACACCATATGATACATAACAACACCATATGATGTCCTAAGGGGTCATAGGATGCCATATGACCCCTTAGGACACTATTTGGTGTCATTATAGGTCCCTCCCTCCCCCCTCCTCTCCCTCTCTCCCTCCCTCTACCTCTCTCCCTTTCTCTACCTTCCCTCCCCCCTCATTCTCTCTCTCCCTCTCTCTCCCTCTCCCTCCTTCCCTCTCGCTCTCTCTTCCTCTCCCTCCTCCCCTCTCCCTCTCTCTCCCTCTTCCTTCCTCCATACCCCTTCTTCTCTCCCACCCTCTTCTCTCCCTCTCTCCCTCCTTCCTTCCCTTCCATCCCCCATCCTCTCTCCCTCCCCCCTACTCTCTCTCTCTCTCTCTCTCTCTCTCTCTCTCTCTCTCTCTCTCTCTCTCTCTCTCTCTCTCTCTCATTCTTATTTTTTATACTACCAATAGTGCGTATGGGGTACTGAAACTATTAGTTCACTACCCTGCCATAACTTTTTAAGGCATAGGAGTGCATACACGGTACTTATTACTTGTAAGTGTGTACGGGGTACTGAGCCCATTATTTGCTACCTTGCGATAATATTTTTTAGGCTTAGGAGTGCGTATGTGCTCCTTATTAGTGTAGAATGGGGAAAAAAATCGTTGGGCTTGCCAACATTTTATGGACTAATAGCGCATACGCGGTTATTAATTTAATGCGTACGCGGTACATAGACATAGTTTTAGCTGCCCAAGAGCCTCAACGGCCTCAAAAGAATTTTTTGAGGTCATTGAAGGCCCCACTAGAACTATGTCTACACTTCTATCATTGTTTTATTCATAGAAGTGAATTTTTTTGTTTTTGCATGATTTCAAATTATTGAATTGTTGTTCTTATTAGTTTTGTCAATAGTGTTGTGATTGTTTGATAGTTTGATTCCAAAAAATAGTGATAAGATGCATATTTATGGTTATTTGTTTGTTTATGAACTTTTGTTTACATATATATGTAATATGATTCTATTTAGGACAACCAATATCAACCATGGGAAATAGCAAGCGAGGAACGATGGAACAACAAGAGGCTAGAAAGGAAAGACAAAGGCAGCGTATGAAGAAGTTGTGTGACATAAGAGCAATGGGAGAAGAAGGTATGTCATCCTCAACATCTCAATTAGATTTACCAAATGAACATAATGCACCTAATGCAATTGAAGAAGAGACATTTGATTTACCGTATGAACCTAATGCAATTGAATAAGATACTGCATTGAATAATCAATTAAACGATGAACATACACCTTCTCTATTTGATGAATTGAATGTACATAATGCACCAATGTTAACACCTCCTAGAATTATTTGTAGGAAACCAAAGTATATAATTGACATTGATGAGAATATATTGAAGCCAATCCCTGATAAAATTAATGAACAAACTTGTAGGAGAATGGTTAAAATAATATGGCAAAACTATTTTGAAAACTTAAAGCAAACCGCAAGATGTCAATTAATTGTTCAAATGATTAAAAATTTGAATTTTAGAGAGACAATGAAAATTCTAGGCCTAAGATCATCTGAAAGTAACAGTGAAAGAACTATTGTGAGAAATCTATTTGATGCATATCAAGCTATTGGTTCAAAATCATGTACTAAAGATTCTAATGCTACTTGACGTGTCATTACATCAACCATAATGAGAAAGAAAATAAAAAAATATCATTTGATAAACAAAATAAGTAAGTCATTAAATGTTATTAGAACAAAATTAAGTAAAGCATTAAAGAGGCAGGAAAAAATAGAGGAACCTAACAATAACTCTTTTTGGGCGTTCTCAAGTAGACTACCACATAAAGACAAGGTTGTTGTTGATGCACTAAGAACATTAATTAAAAAATTTTGGCATGACAACACAAGAGTTTTGCCCAACCAAAGAGATTTTGTTAGAAAGAAAATTGGGTCTACAAATAATGAGCCACATGCCAAACACTATTTGGATATGACTCAAACTAAATTTTATGAAAGATTCTTTCAAAAGTTTCCTCAAATAAGAATTTCTCAAAGATTTTTTGAAATGGCAAAACCTTTTTATATTAAGATTAATCATGTATGCACCACATGTTGTTGTAGGATTCATATTGAATTTTCCATGCACTATGATATTTTTTGTCATATTTGTTCTACTTTGTATACTAACATTGTTTTGCAAGAATGCAATATACAAGCACCTCCTAAGTCGATAAGAGAATTTATTTCAAGTGTGCTATGTAATAGACATGATGGTTGCATTTATTATAAGATGCCTTGTTTGGAAGGTTCTTGTGCTATATGTGGTGGTTTTAAATGTTTACCAAGATGTGTACATTTGGAGAGCACACATGAAATTGGTACGAAACTAGTTTCTTTCGAAAAATACAAGATAGACACATATTGTGTGTCAATGTTTCATTACTATGTTTTGAGTATATGTGATGTGTCCCTGGTCAATCATGAGCATTCTTAATTCTTGTATAATCATGGATAATTATTTGAGTCATTATCAGGTCATAGGGGTCATACATTGAGACTAGATACAATTTGAGCAAAAATTGTATTTGTCAAAAAAAATTGTCAAAAAAGCTGTCAAGCAACTTCTACATTACGTCGGTAGGGTACGACTCTCAACATTCTGACACTTTGGGATGCATGAGAGGGGCATGCCTAGCGTAAAACTACCCACCCAGACACACTCGTGACATCAGTTTGTGTACATGATGAACCAAATCAATTCTAGCCAATCTAGCAACTTTGCATTGCAAGCAACTGATAGTTTTTGCAGCAAGTGAAAAAATACTACCAATTGAAAATGGCTCCGAGTCATCAAAAATAGAGATAGGACATTGTAGAGGAGCCTCATGCAACCCCATGGGTTTAAATGGATCGACCATATGTATCCTGAATTTGAAGAAACAGTCCGTTAAATTTTGATAATTTTTTGGACTCATGGCACTTGAGAGATCGCCCCGGTACGGTATGACTCTCGATGTTTCGGCACTTTGGGATGCAGGAGAGGGGCATGCCTAGTGTAAAAATACCCACCCGAATGCACTCATGACGTCAGTTTGTGTACATGATGAACCGAATCAATTCTAGCCAATCTTGCAACTTTGCATTGCATGCAACTGACAGTTTTTGCAGCAGGCAAAAAAATGCTACCAATTGAAAATGGCTCCGATTCATCAAAAAATAAGATAAAACATTGTAGAGGAGCCTCACACAACCCCATAGGTTCAAACAGATTGACCATATGTGTCCTGGATTTGAAGAAACAGTCCGTCAAATTTTGACAATTTTTTAGACGCATGGCACTTGAGAGATCGCCCGGGTAGGGTATGACTCTCGACGTTTTGGTGCTTTGGGATGCATGAGATGAGAATTCCTAGCATAAAACTACCCTCCTGAACATGCTCGTGATGACGGTTTGTGCATACGACGAACTGAATCAATTCTAGCCAATTTTGCAACTTTGCATTGCATGCAACAGACGGTTTTTGCAGCAGGCGAAAAAAAATGCTACCAAATGAAAATGGCTCTGATTCATCAAAAACCAAGATAGGCCATTGTAGAGGAGCCTCACACAACCCCATGGGTTCAAACGGATTGACCATATGTGTCCTGGATTTGAAGAAATGGTCCATCAAATTTTATTTTTTTGGACTCATGGCTCTTAAGAGATCACCGTGGTACGATATGACTCTCAACGTTCCGGTGCCTTGGGATGCATGAGAGGGGCATGCCTAGCATAAAATTTCCCACCTAGACATGCTCATGACATTGGTTTGTGTACACAATGAACCGAATCAATTCTATCCAATCTTGCAACTTTGCATTGCATGCAACTGATAGTTTTTGCAACAAGTAACAAAATGCTACCAATTGAAAATGGCTCTGAGTCATCAAAAACAGAGATAGGAAATTGTAGAGGAGCCTCATGTGACCCCATGGGTTCAAATGGGGCAACCATATGTGTCCTGGATTTGAAGAAATGGACCATCAAATTTTGATAATTTTTTGGACTCACGGCACTTGAGAGATCGCCCCGATACGGTATGACTCTCAATGTTCCGGCGCTTTGGGATGCATGAAAGGGGCATGCCTAATGTAAACCTACCCACTCAAATTCCCTCGTGATGTCGGTTTGTGCACACGACGAACCGAATCAATTCTAGCCAATCTTGCAACTTTGCATTGCATGCAACTGACGGTTTTTGCAGCAGGCAAAAAAATGCTACCAATTGAAAATGGCTTCGAGTCATCAAAAACCGATATAGATCATTGTAGAGGAGCCTCATGTGACCCTACAGGTTCAAACGGATCGACCATGTGTCCTCAATTTCAAGAAATAGTCCATCAAATTTTGATAATTTTTTGGACTCAGGGCACTTGAGAGATCGCACCGGCATGGTATGACTCTCAACGTTCCAACGCTTTGGGATGCACAATGGGGGCATGCCTAGCGTAAACCTGCCCACCCGAATGCGCTCACAACATCATTTTATGCACACGACAAAGAAATTTTGACCATTGCGAGCGTGAGGGTGCTCTCGCACCAAACACATATTATTCTTTATATTCATATTGTTGATTTTTGTTATTTATATTCATATTGTTGATTACATATGAAAATATTCATTTAAATTTATAAAAGGGCAGCCACCAAATACAGCGAATACACAATAATGAACTAAATACAAGGAGTTTTGTAGGGTTAATTAAACATTTTAGAAATTTTATCAAATCATATTCCACGATTGCAATGTTTTATATCATATATTTTTGTTGTTTATATTCATATTATTGAATGCATAGGCAAATGATCAATTAAATTTATAAAAGGACAACCACAAAATACAACGAATACAAAATAATGAACTCAGTACACATTTATTAGATCGAATATCAATATTTATATATATAAAAGGCATGTTTGCCAAGTCAATACAAGTATCACAAAAATGTGGCATATGCCATGTCCAAATCGATATACAATAAAAATGTAGAATATATCTACATGTATTGGTCATTTTATGACCAAAACTAACACTATATAATCCTAAACTTGTGGTGGATCATCAAAATCAGGCCTCTTTGATGTTGTACACGGCTCTGTAGATGGCTGCAAAACCACAATTCAAAATCCAAGTTAAAATTATTTTGTAAAAAATAGTTCACAATTAACAACATAACTATGCATTTAACTATAATTCCTTTGCAATTGAAATGTAGATTACCTCATCGATTGATCTAGGAGCTAATGTCTTCACTCTCATCTCCTTGTCACTCTTAGGAGTTTTCTTGAAGACATACTTAAATGGATCTGTGTTATAGCCATACCGTGAAGAGGTCTATTGTAAATTAAATATACAATTAATATAATGTACAAACATAAATATATCAAAAACACTTAAAATATATAATATAGAGAACAATAACATACTTGTGCCTGAGATGCTTCTCCAATGGACTGAGGATGGCTCACCATCATTGGAGAAACTGTCGCTATTACCTATACAAAAAATGTTCAAAGATTAAATACAATTAATATAATAATAAGTATTGAAGGTTAAAAAAAATTAATTTTACATATCAAACAAAAGTGTACCGGATCCTGAGATACTTCTCCAGTGCATGGAGGAGGGTTCACCATTGATGATAGGTATGGATATTTCTTGTATGAAAAAATCATAAGATTATAATATATCACAAGTTCACATGTATGCGTGCATATAATCATGAAATCAAGAAAATAAAGTAGAGATACATACCTTCACCCTTTCTTGATCCACGAGCGAATCAGGTGCATTCAACAAATCCACATCGCTCAATGGTCATTGTACATGTAAAATAGACAAAAAATAATAATCAATCTACAAACCCCAAGTAATACTTAATTTCAACATTTTCAAACAATTGTACAACTAAAAATGTGTCCAATTACCTTCTTCCCACATTTTGGTGTCTTCGAGGAATTCTTTTTCTTAGGACGAGCCCTAGACGTGGAGGGGTACCCTAAAAAAACAAAATTAACATGAGATATTAGTACAGATAATAAATTAAACATAATTTTAAAAATCTAAAATGAAATGACTTGCATATTCCATCAAAACAATACATAAAAAGGGTTGTACAAAATATGATACTGTATAGCCTTGTAGGTCAAAATCGATCATTGAGAGCGTGATGTCATCAATCTGGGACATTTGGTCCTCTGTCAACACCTACAAACCAAAAATTGGACCAAGCATTAAAGATAGTTAGTATATCTTGTATTTTTTTTAATTCAAAGTGTACTATTCTATTTTAACATGTTACAAAATTTATACCTCAGGCATCGAAGATGCAGCTATAGTAACTGGGGGAGGAGTATGGGATACAACTGCTGCATCCTAAAATGCATATTATTTGTCTCAAATTAAATTGATGTATAAATGAAAATTCATTTATGTAATTACAAATTTAAAGTGACTGATAAATAAAATGCTATGAATTCAAATCAACACACCTATGCTTGTCGCTCATGCGCAAACACCATGTCCATCAACTCATCTGTCAGCGCGAAATTCTCAGTTGTGCGGGCCTGACATCTACTCCTGCAAATCATGCATAGATGAGATGAGGATCCATCTGCACCAGCTGCATCATCTATCCCCGAGCATATCCCTAAGAAACTGACACACATATTTTATATGGGCTCTCTATCGCCACCTGGAGCAACTAATGGCTCATCATCCAATACAATAGGGTGTGCTAATGACGTCCCATGCTGGATGATGGCACTAGTCAATGTTGTGGCTGCCTGAAGAGTCTGTAGCTCCATCGACTCTTTCAGCTCTACAGGGATAGCTTGATGCACCTTGGGTTTGGGTGCTAGGGGATGGCGACTCTCCGTGGGTAATTTCCTACGGGCTCTAGGTCTATCTTGGGCAGAGCCACCACCTCTACCATGGAACTCTCTCATGTCAAAATAGTTTGGGTGCACATTGAGCACAAACTCACAATATACTTTTCTCAAAAAATATAATCGCACCTCATAATTATTACAAGGTGGATCATCAAAGACCATCCACCACCTCTACCGAAAAAGATTCTTCATCTGCACATTGGTACATGAATGTATGGGAAACCTCTTTGCATTAAAAGGTAATGACTGGCCAGTTTTGGGATCAACAAAAAGGGCACATATTTGTTGTTTACTAATATTTTTAGGTTTTTACTCCCTCGTATGATAGCCCATCGGCATAGAATTGACGACACCTATTCCTAAAGCTTCCCCATTTGGTAATTTGTGTGGAAACAGCTATGGCACCACTAGCTAATGTTTCTAGGCTAGTGGCGGGGATTGATGATGTTCAAGTTCAGATATTTTCAATTTAACAATCAATCTATTGATTTTAGATATATTTTGTCCTAAATGATTAATTAATTGCTCCTGTGTTTCAGGTGTGCGGTCAAAAGGAGGAATTGGGGGTGTATCTTGTGGGTTTTCAAGAGGTGCATTTGGTTGTTCTTGTTGTGGATTAGAAGAATCTAGTTTTTAAAACAAAAAATGAAAAAACCTAATCAAAATTAATGAAATTAAATTCAAAATGTAAAACAAATTGAACAAATGAGAAAGAAAGACAAAAATAAACAAAAACTAACATTGATCCATAGTCTGGAGGAGAAATCTAGCACCTTGTTCACTGTTTAGGGGAGAAAATGAATAAAAAACGAAGTAAAAATGCGCTATTCATGGGAAAATGAGACCCGGTTTTTTTTTTAAAACTTTTTTTAATAGGCACCGCGTACGCGGTTATCTTTGGATTATTAGCACGTATGCACTCATTTTCCTATAATTAGCGTGTACGCACTCATTTTCCTAGGCGTAGCGCATACACGCTACCTTCTCTAGGCTCGGGAACAACAAACCTAAGCGTGTACGTGGTGAATTCAAATTTTAGAACCACGTACGCACTGCTTGTTTTTCCATTTTTTTTTTGGGTGGTGTCCACTTTTCTGACCACTATCTTTGTGCACATAGCCATGCAAAGAAATAGAAACCAAATGAACACAACCCACAACCTGAATTTACTATGAAATCTTCCTATTCCTGCAAAGCATAAATGAGACAAAGAAAATGATTCAGAATTAAATCACAATAACTTTGTCAAATCATTCATCTAACAATGGAAAAATAAGAAATAATTGATAACAAAACTAAAAAAGTCCTGAGATACAATGTTTTGTGTTGTATGTGTAAGAAAAAAGAAAGAACCAAAGGGAAAAAAGGAGAGAAGGAATATATCAAAATCATGATGAATCCCCTTCAAAAAACCTAAAATCGCTGCATGAGAAAAGCCTTGGGCGAATCTACCTCAAAAAATGGCATAAAAACTCAAGCACAATACTATAAAAATAATAATCTTTACTGCTCAAAAGGACTGCCACTGATCCTCCTATTTAAAAATTTGTATATCTAAATGCGAAAAATAGTTATCCCCATGTGAAAGCTACATGATGAACTGAACTATGACTATACTAAAAAAGAAATCCCACTGAGAAAAACTTATGCATTCTCTGGCAACTACTCTCCATATTGAAACTTCTGTAAAAAAAAAGTTTGTGGAAATGATCTTCCTATTTTACGAGCTTTCCAATGGTATGTGACACTTGCATATTCAGATAATCAATTGCATTTATCTTTCATGTAGAAATCATCCCCTTGCTTGGCGGGCTTTTCACTGTTCGAACAACTAGTTCTGAGTCCACCGTGCAATTTAATATTATTGCCAGCCATTGGATTGCCTGCATTGACCATGGCCGCTTGTATTTAAATTTTTTGTTTACTTCTTAGTGGGCCCCACCGTTTGTCACCAAGTCGCTATGATTATCCATCGAGTATTTTTATCTTACGATATAGCAACGGTCGTTGATCTGTCAGGAACCTGCTTGCCTTTTAGTCTGCTTGTTTGCTTTTATCTCCCTGGGCCCACGGGAACGAGCGATGCTAATGAACTTTGAACTATTGAACCATTTAGAAATGGTGATCCACTTTGAACCGATGAACCACTTTGAACCGGTGAACCATTGAACCATTTTGAAGCCTTGAACTAATTTGAACAGGTTTAAGTTCAAGGTTGACTTAGACATCCGCTCATCTATAGACTTTTTCCACATGGCAGCCTTTGATTTGCTCGCAAGTCCACTTTGTCTTTCATCTAGATAGGGACCCACCTTGTCGTCGTCGCGGCGATAACCTAGTGTATAGGTTTCATTGGCGCCTTAGCGACCACCGTCTGATCTTTTGCCTGACCATTAGATGTGATCAATCTGCTCGATCTTTACTCTTGGTCTTCCCATAGTTTTTTGTCTTCTCTCTACCATGTGGCGCATCCTCATTTACTCTGAGCCCACTTGGATGGCCACATCATTAGTCACCAAGTCTCATGAGATAACCAGCAAGCATTTTTATCTTGCGATATAGTGACGGTCGTTGATCTACCCTCAAACTTCTCTATCTTTAACCTCTTAGCTGCTCACCTCCCCTTTGCCTTTTCTGTATGTGATCAGTCGCCAAGTCGCGGTGATAATTCGGTGTGCATCTTTTCATTGTGACATAGCGATAGCCATTAGATCTTTGTGAGCATCATTGATATTTCCTAAACTTGCTCGATCTTTAGCACCGGCTGATCTTCTCTCTTGAGTCACATGTACACATGTGTCACCACTTGATTGGCTCTGGAGATTCACCTAGGCACCACCTGTCTGCCATGTCATCAGTCGCCACGAGTCTTTCTCTATCGGATCTCTTCTTTTGGCCAAACTACTCCTTTGGCGAGCCGCTTACTAGTTTCATCAAATCTACAATTTCATCGATATTATTAGATCGATGAAACTGAGCCTTCGATGAAACTTTTTTGGCACTCATCGCGGCCAACATCTGCTCAATCTCTATGGAACTGATATTTCGATGAAACCTTCATGGGACTCATCACAGCCAAGATCTGCTCGATGTTTCCCATCTGTGCCATGTCACAAGCCACTGGACTGCCACATGTCTTTGGTCTTATACTCTCTGTTCTGCCACATCATCAGTCGCCAAGTCACGATGATATCCGGTGAACATTTTTCCATAGCACCTTAGTGACCACTGTTAGATCTTTTTCCTGACCATTGGATGTGATCAATCTACTCAATCTTTATCTTCTTCTTTACGGTCTGATGCAAAATTTGGGTCATCTTAAGATGTGTGCGCGTGCGCGGTCGACTAGGCCATGAGTTGTCTCTTCTTGCCAAAAGCTCGTAAGCTTTGACACTATATTTATATGTGACCTTGTATTTAAATATGATAAACTTCCTCCATGTGGCCAATGTGGGATAAAAGGTTCTCCTGCTTGGCGACTGAAAACTGCTTGGAAACTCTAAGGCCTTTTAAAACCCTCTTTGGCACCCTAGAAAAAATTTACACAGGCCGACTGCATTTTTCTCTGAGTTTCTTTTGGCCTTAAGGTTTTAATAGCCACGCAATTTCATCTACAATGGAGCATAGATATTTCTGTGATCTACAACATAGATTTTTTTGTGATCTACAACATGTTGAGCTCAACCCTCGTGGGAGCCATATTTTAACCCACATGTTGTCTTACTTTCCTGTATCTGCACGTGAAGCAAACAAGTTAGAAAAAACAGTGCATTTCTTCCTAGTTCATGATTTGGACCTTTTAAAAATTAATGCAAGGCTTCATTAGGGCACCAAATTTCGCATTGTGCAAAATTTTGGTAACAATTTAAACATTAAATTCGATCCATTTTTCTAATGGATCTAAGTTTGATTGCAGTTTGTCTACCTTGTCAAGGTACAAGTCGTTCATGGTTTACTAACTCACTAAAGTTCAATTACATCATACAACAATTTAAATACTTCATCAAGAGTGTTCAAACCAAAATCACATGATAATAATTATAATGTATGCAGTATACACCATGATATAAAATCAATTATTCATTAATCGCATAAAAATATGATATTCATTTTTAAAAATAAAACATCATTTTCATCCTTGGTTGAACGCAATAATCTAATCTCATCCCTTGCAACACAAATATACACTTTCCAAAAATGGAAATATACATATAAAGAAACAAAATAAATAGATAAACATTTCCCAATGAAATACAATTCCCTTGCATACATATAGAAAAATACAAAATTAAATATTAATTAATGTATATAATTATTAATCCGCAATTAATTAAATATATACTAATTAATAATTAATTATAAATTAAAAACTAAATATTAATTAATATATATATTAACCTCAATTAATAAAATAAATATTAAATAATAATTAATATTAAAAAAAACTATTTTAAAAAATTTTAATAAACTAAAATTTATTAACCAGTTAAAAAAAACTTTTTAACAATAAAAAAAGAAAGTTTTATATTTAAAAAAAAAAAAAAAACCCTTTGGGAAACCCATGGGCCCCACCACGTGGTTCCCCTTTCCCTTTGGGAAGGATTGTGGGGACCATTACATGGTCTCCCCACAACCACGGTTGTATGGAGACCATGTCATGGTCTCCACGCCATGTAGCTCTCCCTAGCCATGGGTTGAGGCCATGGTTCCCCCCAAAGCCCCAATAAAAATATTGTTGTTTAATATTTTTTTTTTTGTTTAATTCATAAAATTAATAAAACAGTACTCAGTCTTTGGGCATTCTCAAACCTAGAAATTATATATCATTTATTTATTTTTTTAAACATAAGACAACACTTAGAAATTTTATGAGAACAAACTCTGAAAGTATTTTCCAGAATTAAACAAAAGATTAACATACATATATTCTTAAAATGACCCCAAATACTTAGACTGGTAAAATTTTAACCATGCTTCTTCCTCCATTCTACCAAGCACAACAGAGATCTCATTTAAAACTGAATATGAATTCCATATTATTGGGATTTCAAAAAAACCTTATTGTAAATAGCCAATCCAATTCTTGTATGATTTTAAAAAAAAAAAAAAAAACCAATCTGAGCAACTCAAATTAAATCTGGAGGTTTGGACAGAAAACAAGTAGGGTTTGAGTTGGAGCTTAAACTATAACTCTTTCATTTCCCACAAATAAATGAGGTTTTTAACCTTCACAACCAGATTTCTACAAAATACAAAACAATATTCTTTTAAACAAGAAACCAAGAGAAATAAACCAGAATCTTACCTCATATAGAAATCGTGGAAAATATTTAGTGAAGAGCCCAACCTGCAAGCTCAAGAAATTTCTTCTCCTCCAAAATCCCCAAATTTTCATTCTCAAAAATATTTTTCAAAAATACTCTCCAAAATAATCCTCCCAATATTTTTCCAAAACCTAGGTTAAATGGGAAAAGTTTGACCAAAAATATCATTTTTGGATTTAAAATACTCTTTTAAATAAAAATCAAAAATCATTCTTTCAAACTATATCAAATATATATTAAACTTGCTTTTCTAATAAAAATTGATTTTCCCAAATAATTGAAATTAACCTTTCTATTCCAAAATGCCAAAGAGGTAAAATTATTTCTATTTCGAATAAATTTAAATCTTTCCTTTCCAAAGGCATAAACTGAATAAATTTATCATTTAAAATTAACCATTTAATCGAACTTGCTACCAACTTGAATTGAGCAATTCTAATTAACGATTAATCACATAAAGGGAACCTATTTAATTTAGTCCCTAAAATACTAATGCGTAAAACAAACATTAAATCAAATAAATACTAAGGATTAAATACTCAATTTAACCACACACAAAACACACAACCCAAGAAAGTCAAACAAACAGACGACCTACATACCCAACCAAAGGGGATATTGACGGACGACTGACGATGCTCACTAGAGTACGACTAGGGTCAAACGGGGGTCTTACGACCACCTAATCCAATTCTCTAAGGACCAAAGAGGTACACTCAAACCTGCAAATCCAGGTGGAGATGAACCTCATACCTATGCGGTACTGTACCTGCAATCTCCTACAACCAAGAGTCATACATGCATACATATATATATTGAAAGTGTTAGCCTGAGATTAATAACACGAATCAGGAGAACAAATAAACTTACATAAGATTTGATGTGAAAACCACATTAACAGGTACGCACAATAATCATAACATCTTACTATAACATTAGAACATGGTAAACTAACCAAGGTCAAACTAAGATTAGAATCTGATTAGGGCAAGGGTACTACAACATAGTAGATAGATCTTAGGTTTGGAGGTTCAAGAGTGACCTTTTCTATAATTAAGCATGTTTGTAGCAGGTGAGTGAGCCGGATTTTGTAACCTGGATGTTACCAATTATCTGTAATCAATTTTCATGATCTAATGTATTCAATTATGCATTGCCTCCATCATAGCCTCTTGTTTTCATTGTGTCTACTCTTGCTACCCAGTCTAGATTGATCTCATTGAGGTCCCTCCTAACTGGTGACTGCACCTAGTGGTATCGGAGTGATATTTCATTTTGGAGATTGCGTTGTCCTGAGAATTTTATTGTAGAGTGGCCGACTGTGGATCCGACCTGCAGCTGCAGAGGATTGGCATGAAGATGGCGCAAAGAGGAAATAGGAATGGTGGAGCACGTGGGAATGCAGACCCTATTGTGATATAAATGTTCTGAGCAATTGCAGCCCGATTGGATGCCATTGAGATAGCCCAGAGAAGACTCTGACATATTGAAGATGTGAGCGAAGATGAGGAAGAAGAGACCCCGACAGAACAAGTAGCAAATCCACTGGCGATTGATCTAGATGAAGAAAGGTTCTTGAGGGTTTTGAGTAGGATGAACATTAAACCATATTTTACCCCACCAGAGTATGATGGAAAGTTGGATTCAGATGAATTGATGGATTGGGTCTCAGAGATAGAGAATTATTTTGATTTTGAGAACACCATTGAGGAAAGAAATGTGAAGTATGCTTGTACTCGGTTGAAAGGTCATGCATCTCTTTGGTGGGAGGATTTGCAGGTTGATAGACAAAGAAGAGGTAAAGAGATCAAATCATGGGAGCAGATGGTTGCTAAGTTAAAATCAAAGTTTATGCCAACTGATTATCAAGTAAATATGTTCTGAAAGTTGCAGAACTTGAAGCAGAAGGGATCTAGTGTGAAGGAGTACATCGAAGAATTCTACAAGTTGAATATCAGATCCGAACATGTCGATGATGAGGTTGAACAAGTTGTGAGATATTTGAATAGACTACGGATGTCTATATAGGATGAACTCAGTTTGATCAACTTGCAGAGTGTTGAAGAAGTGTACCAATATGCCTTGAAAGCAGAAGAGAAGCTCAACAAAAGACATGAGTAGAGACAACGAGGTAGAGGTGGAAGGTTTTCTGGAGGAAGATTTCAAGGAGGAAGAGGAACCTGTATAGATCAAAACAAGGACAAGGAAGTAAGCAAAGAAGGTAATTCATACCTGAAGGATGACATAAATTTCTACTGGAGTAGAGAACCTAATGGCTACTAGAATGAGGGTTTTGGAAAAGATGATAGAAGACAAGACAAGAGAGTGTTTAGAGGAACTTGTTATAAGTGTGGAGGAGAAGTACATCATGTTTTCTAATGTAAGAAGATAGAGAACCCTAGGAGAACAACATTGATAGAAGAAAGCCCCACCAAATCAGCTACCAGACCAGAAGATGGAGAACTATTGATGATGAGGAGAGTTTTGTGTCATATCGGAGGATATGAAGAGCCCTTGCAGAGGCGAAATTTGTTCAAGACCAGATGTAAGGTATCCGGTAAGTGTTGTAAAGTTGTTATTGATAGTGGTAGTTTGGATAATCTTGTTTCAGAAGAAATGGTGAATAAGTTGAAATTGGAAAGATTGAAACACCCTAATCCCTATCAGATAGCATGGATTCAGGATGATCATAATTTGTTAGTAAGTGAGCAATGTTTGGTAAAATTAAAAATTGGGAATTATCATGATGAAGTCTTGTGTGATATTATGCCTATGGATATTTGTCACCTTTTGTTGGGTAGACCCTGGCAGTTTGATAGACATTCAATACATGATGGGAGAAATAACATATACACTATTGTAGCAAATGGGATGAAGCAAACCTTGTTACCCTTGGAGGATCCTTTGAAGAGTGAAGTTTGTACAAATGCCAAAATCTATTTGGTGGATGGAATGAGACATAAGAATGTGTGCTTTGCCTTAGTTCCTAAATAGACTGAGAATCCGGAGCATGAGGAAGAACAATTGGAGGAAATAAAGGAGTTGTTGACAGAGTATGAAGACATCATTTCAGGAAATGTGTCTGATGGATTACCACCTGTGAGAAGTATCAATCATTGTATGGACCTGATTTCTGGAGCTAGTTTGCCTAACAAAGATGCACACTAGATGACACTGGCGGAGAATGAAGAGTTGAATAGACAAGTGCAGGAATTGTTGAAGAAAGGTTTGATCAGAGAAATTTTAAGTCCCTGTGCAGTACCAACAGTATTAGCACCTAAGAAGAATGGAGAATGGAGGATGTGTACTGATTCCAGAGCAATAAACAAGATCACAGTGAAATACCAGTTTCCTTTACCTAGGATGGATGACATAATGGACTGTTTGAGTGGAGCCAAATACTACACAAAGATAGACTTGAAGAGTGGATATCATCTAATCAGAATCAGAGAAGGAGATGAGTGGAATACAGCATTCAATACAAATGAAGGATTGTATGAATGGTTGGTGGTGCCTTTTGGGTTGACTAATGGACCTATTACTTTCATGAGGTTGATGAATGAGGTATTAAAGAAATTCTTGGGTACCTTTGTTATTATATATTTATGACATTCTAATTTTTAGTAAGACAAAAGAGGAGAATTTGTTGCATTTAAAACAAGTTTTGCAAAGGTTGAGAGAATAAAAGTTGTTGATAAACCTTAAGAAGTGTACTTTCATGAAGGAAGAGTTAGTCTATTGGGATTTGTGATATCTACAGATGGATTGAAGATGGACCCTCAAAAACTAAAAGCAATTGTTGAATGGCCTACAACGAAAAGCATTGGAGAGGTGAGATCATTTCATGGGTTGGCTAGTTTCTATTGGAAGTTCATCAAAAATTTCAGTTCAGTTTGTAACCCTATGACTGAGACAATGAGGGGAGATAGGAAGGAATTCAAGTGGACAACCAGAGAAAATAAAAGTTTTGAATTGCTAAAGCAGAAAGTGACTGAGCAACCTATGTTAGCTTTACTGGATTTCAACAAAGCATTTCAAGTAGATTGTGATGCAAATGGAACCACAATTGGAGCCGTATTGAGTCAGGAAGGGAGAGAAGTAGCTTAATTTAGCGAGAAGTTGAATGATGATAGGAGGAGATATTCAGTGTATGATCAGGAATTTTATGCCATAGTTCAAGCCTTGAATAAATGGAGACATTACCTGTTGCCTAAGGAGTTTGTGTTATATACCGATCATCAAGCCATATAGTATTTGAACAGTTAGAGTAAGTTGAATCAGAGACATAAGAGATGGGTAGAATTTTTACAAAGTTACACCTATGTGTTGAATCATAGAAGTGGAAAATCTAACAAAGTTGTTGATGCATTGAGTAGAAGGAGGAATTTGCTGATAGAGATGAGAGTGACAGTATTAGGATTTGAGCAGTTGAAGAACTTGTATGATGATGACCCAGATTTTGTAGAACCCTAGAAAGCATGTAGAAAACCGGTTATGGTAGATAGAAGCAAGTGGTTGGATTACTTCACTTAGGATGGGATGTTATTCAGAGGAGTTTAGTTGTGTGCATACCTAACAGTTCTATGAGGGAGAATCTGATAAAGAAAAAACATAGTAGAGGATTAGCCGGACACTTTGGTGTTGATAAGAGAGTAGAATTGGTGAGTGAGCATTACTTTGGGCCTCAAATTCATAAGGATGTTAGGAAATTTGTGTAGAGTTGTAGATTTTGTCAAGTTGCAAAAGGCAGTAGTCAGAATGTGGGACTGTATAAGCCTTTGACAGTACCAGAGAGACCTTGGGAGGATATGATGGATTTCATACTTGGATTGCCTAAGACACGGAGAGGGAATGACTCTAGATTTGTGGTAGTGGATAGATTCTCAGAGATGGCTCATTTCATACCTTATAAGAAGACATCAGATGCAGTGCATATAGCTGACCTATTTTTTCAGGAAGTGGTAAGGTTGCATGGATTACCTAAGAGCATAGTTTCAGACAGAGATAGTAAGTTTGTTGCCTATTTTTGGAGAACACTATAGAAGAAGATGAAGACATATTTGAAGTTCAATTCTACTTTTCACCCACAAAATGATGGACAGACAGAGGTAGTAAACAAGAGCTTGGGAAATTTGTTGAGATGCTTGGTTGGAGAGAAAACCGGAAGTTGGGATTTGATTCTTGCACAAGTAGAGTTTGCTTACAATAATTCAGTGAATAGGAGTACCGGAAGAACACCTTTTGAGGTTGTTACCAGAGCACACCCTAGAGGTATATCAGAATTAAGAGATGTCAGTAATGAAGACAAGCAGAGTGCAGAGGCAGAACAATTTGCAGATCACATGAAGGCCTTGCATATTCAGGTTAAGCAGCATTTGGAGGACATGAACAACAAGTATAAAGAGAAAGTAGATGAGAAGAGAAGACATAAGGAATTTTAAGTTGGTGATGAAGTGATAGTGTATCTAAGAAAAGAGATATTTCCAGTTGGAATCTATAACAAGTTGCAGATGAGGAAGTTTGGACCTTGTAAGATCTTGAGGAAGGTCAGTTCCAGAAATGCATATGAAGTGGAGTTATCAAAAAGTTTGAGTGTTTTACCTATATTTAACATTGCAGATCTACATCAGTATCATAAACCGGAATTTAGTGAGGACAGTATTGCAGACTTGGAGAAACAGTTGCCCTGGAAGGAGCCAAATCAGATTGAAGACATTTTAGATAGTAGGATTGGGCGTAGCACCCAGAGTAGACAGTATAAGGAGTATCTTATAAAATGGAAGGACAGACCAGTTGAAGATTCATCTTGGACTTCTCAGGCAGAGGTAGATCATCTTGGTTTTCTTCTAACCCCGACAAAGTGAGAGACTCGCTTTTTTAACAACCCTGGATGTCTGATGCAAGAGCATGCCCGGTTCTTGACAATCTTGCATCAACCAAAAATATTTATTTTTTGTTTATTTTCTATTTTGCAGTTTCAGCATTTCATTCTGCATTTTCTTGCATTAGCTCACCGGACCTTGTGGAGTTGGATTTTTCTTGAGGACATGATCATATTCCTTATCTTGTGGAATTGGATTTTTCTTGAGGACATGATCATATTCCTTATTCCTAAACTGCGGAGCATTTGGATCATTTTCCGGCAAGTTATCAATTTCGGATTCCGAGATAGTTTTATGGCACCGAAACCGTTTGGACCTATTTGCATTGGTGAATCTACTGGATCCCTTTCGTAGCTTATGGAGACCTATGCGTTGATTTGATGTTCCTTGGCATGTGGTCGACCTTCCCTTTGATCCGCACTTCATCCTTTTGATTTTCTAGAGGATTCTCTTTGGCAGAGGCCAACCTATTGGTTTTACACGTTTGATCTTGTTCTTTGGCATTTGATTTCTTTTTTTTTGCCGACCGAATCTTCTTGGATCATATAAATCATTGTAATTTAGCATTAGAATTCAGTCATGAGGAAATCAGATAGAACGTAGTAGATAGATCTTAGGTTTGGAGGTCCGGGAATGACCTGTTGTGTAATTAAGCATGTTTGTAGTAGGCCAATGAGCCAGATCTTGTAACCCGGATGTTACCGGTTATCTATAAGCAATTTTCATGATCTAATATATTCAGTTCTACATTGCCTTCATCATAGCCTCTTGTTTCCGTTGTGTTTACTCTTGCTACCTGGTCTGGATTGATTTCATTGAGATTCCTCCTAACCGGTGACTACACCACATACAATAACCAAAACCATTGATAGAGAGGCATACATGTGAAATCAAGCGTTTTTAATCATGATAATTTCATTACACAATTTAGAATATATTAATAGTGCTTCATGAAGAGTCTAGTATTTCAAAAAAAAGGGGTCCCCACGAAAGAATCTATCTCTATAAAATTCATTAAAAAATCAATAATAAATTATCCTTTATTACGAGCATGCAAGTCATACTCTTCATTAATCTTTTAATTTATTTAAACTCAAAGATACAAGTATTTGGGAGAAAATTACATACCGAGGAATCTAAAATATAGGAGTATACCATGAAAGGTAAACATATTCTTTAAAAATTCATAGTCATTAATTTTGATGATTGGAGAGTCCTCTAGAGATAGCATGCATTGATTATTTTGTTTTAGTCAACTAGTCAATTTTACACTTGCCCCCGGTTTCTAACAATTCATCAATTTCCTTATCATGAACCAAGGATCAAAATTCTATAAGAACATTTCCAAAATAATGAGGAGGGATAGGCCCCCTCTAGCTAGATCTTTTAAGGGTAAACCAAAAACAAGGAAGAAAAAAAAATAGTAATACCATGAGAGAAGATGAAAGAAAATAACTCCTAAAACCTTAGTAGACCTAATCCAAACTATTTTTTATTCCAATACAAATTTTATCGATATAATTCACTTTCTAGTTTACTTCTCAAAGCAACAATCAAATTAAAATTAAAATTTTAATATTTTTTCATCTAAATGTTCCCACTTTTTCATCTAGTTATTCTCTATCATTGCTACTATTTTTCCTATCATTATCTTACACTCATAATAATGACTATAATTTTTAAAATAAGAGTACTCAAATTTTCTTCTTTACCCCTTCTTTTCAAATAAAATATTTTTAATAAGTGCTTATAACTCACTTTGTAAGAGCCTCAATAGAATTTTTTTTCCTATTTTAGATACAGAAATAACTATTTTCAAATGTTGGTCTTACTAAATTTTAAAAATATTGGACTTAGATTCCATGAGATGAATTTTTGTGTATGTTCTTTCATAGGCATTTTTTTTATCAGATACATAAGTTAGGTGCCAATGGATCTACATTTTTACTTACACCATCAATAAAAATAATAAAATATTTTTTATTTGTAATATATCTCCCTTAGTGTGGTTAGCACTATCCAAATGTTATAATGTAACATTTAGCTTGTCATTTTATCTTTAAATATTCTCTACACATTAAAGGACAATCTAAATTTTTATGTATGGACCTACAAAAATCATAATATGAAATCCGCATTTGTAGATCAAAGGGCACTTACTCCATTTTTCCTACCTTTTTCTTTTCACCATTTAGATATAGACAATTGGGACCACCTAAATTGTGTACATTATCTTCCTCGTTATCATATAAAAAGATGCTTTTATTTTAGAAATGATATTCTTTACACATTAAAGGGCTGTCTAAATTTTCATGTGTGGACCAACAAAAAAATTTACTTGGAGGAGGATTAATTTTGTAATAAGGCAAAATAAAATTTTCTCATAACTTTTGCTCAACCACTTGAAATTGAGGGGTTTTTTTGCAAAATTCCTTGTTTTTTCACCACGAATCCAACGAACACACTCACACACTCTCATTATAAAGTGCCAATTTATGTAATATTAAATCAAGGGGGGTATCATGAGTTGTGCCTATGAACAGTTATATACCTTCTTGAGCATTATGGGGATGTACAATGTAGTCATATGACAAGCATTGTGATCTCCTTACTTGTTGCTACTTATGAATCTATAAATGCTTCACAAAGAGCATGCATGATTCCTTGCAACAAAATATACATACTTCCTACACATCCAGAATGGGAAGTCATCTTGCACAAATTTATGTCATTTTTTACAGAGTATGGATCATCTTCATCATCCAATGTCAAACATTTATAGGCATCACATTATGGGAGGTTGTGTAATCTCTTATTTCTCTCATATGGAGGGAAAATTCATTGTACATGTGCATAGAAGTAGCTCTTGAGGGGTCATGATTAGTCTTTTCTTCTATGATATATCTTCTTCCCTCGTACATTCATTGTTTTATTATCTCTATTTGTAGGATAAGTTCTTCCCACTGGGTTTTCTATCTTTCTCTATTTATTAAAGATTTCATTGTACATGGGTACCTCACCAGGCTAGTAGCCAGGACCCATTTCTCTTCTTGTCCTCCTAAGCTATTCTTAAAGTGGGGTGTTAGAGTATTTATTTCATTTAATTACACTTAGGCTTACTTAACCCTACTTAGTCGTACATTTACACTTGAAACTTGTTAGAGAGGTGTTGACTGAGTTTGGACACCTCACGCTACCTTTGTGGTAGGGAACTCGCAACCACTCCATGTTTGAGGAGTCCTATCCTCATTTCATGGAGATTGGGTGCCTTTTCTACATCCCATTTATATTTTCTCATAAGCTAATACATTTGGTCGATTTTGGTCATATTCGTGTAATCTTGTGCTTATTTTAAATCTCTTTTGTTCTGAGGTTTGTTACATTATTTATTTAAATTCAAAGATACAAGTATTTGGGAAAAATTACATACCTACGAATATAAAATATAGGATTATACCATCTAAGGTAAACATATTCTTTAAAAATTCTTATTCATAAATGTTGATGATTGGAGAGTCCTTTAGAGATAGCATGAATTGATCTTTTTTTAGTCAACTACTCAATTTTTCCACTTATCCCTAGTTTCTACAATGCATCAATTTCCTTATCATGAACCAAGGATCCAAATCCTATAAGAACATTTCCAAAATAATGAGGAGGTATAGGTCCCCTCTAGCTAGATCCTTTGAGGGTAAACCACAAAAAATAAGGAAGAACAAAAACTAGTAATACGATGAAAGAAGATGAAAGGAAATAACTCATAAAACCTTAGTAGATCTAATCCAAACAATTTTTTATTCTAATACAAATTTTATCAATTTGATTTACTTTCTAGTTTACTTCTTAAAGTGATAAATTAGATCAATTTAGGAAAATGTGTGCATTGATAGTAAGCCATGGAAAATTTTAAGATAACACTAAGCTCTTGATTTTTTATTTTTGGGTTCCAAATTTCCTAAATCCAATGTAATTTCAAAAAAAACTAGAATGAATCCAAAATTTAAGTTAAAATTTTAATACTTTTTTCATCTAAATGTTCACACTTTTTCATCTGGTAATTCTTTGTCGTTGCTACTATTTTTCCCATCATTATCTTACACTCACAATAATGACTATAATTTTTAAAATAAGAGCACTCGATTTTTCTTCTTTACCCCCCTTCTTTTCAAATGAAAGATTTCTGATGAGTTCTTATAGCTCGCTTTATAAGAGCCTCAATAGATTTTTTTTCCTATTTTAGATACTGAAATAACTATTTTCAAATGTCAATCTTACTAAATTTAAAAAATATTGGACTTATACTTCATAAGATGAAATTTTTGTGTGTATTCTTCCATGGGCATATTTTTTCCTACCTTTTTGTTTTCAACATTCAGAGGAAGACAATTGGGACTACCTAAATTGTGTACATTATCTTCCTCATTATCATCCAAAAAGATGCTTTTATTTTAGATATGTTGTGTCTCTTTTAACCATTTTCTCAATAATTGAATCTCCATAATAAATTTAGTAAATAAATTATTTCCTTATCATAGAAAATGAATTGTGTATTTAAGATGAATTGGTTCTTAAATACACATCCCTTGACTTGAAAGAAAAAGTAAAACACTAACTGACAATTTCATAAAATATCAAAATTAAAAAGGATAAAAATACAAATTGAAAAAATTCAAGTGAAAAATACCTTACTCAAGATCAATTATATTAGGGATATATTTTTTGGAGCCATTTTTTATTATCAACGAGAGGTGGGTTTTGAGGAAATTCCTTCTAGGGTATGGGAAGGTTTGCAGCAATAGTTATGTGATTTTCTTGAGTAATGTTGATATAAAATTTTCTTTCCCATTTCCTTTCAAGTATTCATGTTCATTGTTGGAGGAGAGTTTGAGCTCATTGTATTTGATACAATAGTGTTTTTCCAAAGGTTTTTTGATACTTTCTTTTTTGGCAGGAAGGTTTTTGGCTCATGGGATTTGGCACAGGGCTTTGGAAAATTTTGTCTTCTTCCATTGATAGCAGTTGTGGAGTCTACATAAACTGATATTATATGTGTTTTGGGCAGGGTGTATAAACTGATCTGTTAGATACTATAGGTTTATTTTATGAGCTGTGACTGAAGGTTTTCTTCCCAGGGTTCTTTCCTTTGTATGCTCTTTGAATCTTATGTAAAAAATAAAAAATATTAATAAAAAAGTTTAGTGGAATAAAAAAATTAGAATATAAACACTACTCGGGAACAAATTATTTATGTTTTAGAACAATTGTTGCTGAGCAACTTGTCTTACCCTATTAGCAAGGTTAAATTGAGGAAAAAAACAAATGCACAGTGAAAGCTTCTCGCAAGTAAAATCAAACTTTAGCGACCCCTCATTTAAGAGAATAGTAGCCTGTACAGAATTGAATTGAACTTATGTGGCCTTTTTTTCTGTGATGTACGTTCTATATCAACAAGGTTTATCCATATCAAATGATTGTCACTCATTATAACATTTAAGATCGTTTTGAATTAGACCATTACAACACACTTTAAATACAGTGCGGGGTTCACTAGTGAAATGAAGCGCAATTTCCTTCTATGACGTGTAAAACAGAGATCTACAGTGAATTTGTTGAACTTGAAATATATATGTGATTGTACTGCAACTGCAACTATATATTCAAGGACTGCCCGAGGTCCCAGTCTTGGGAGTCGCAAGGAGAACAACCTTCTTGTGCAATTTCTTTGATCTGAACACCACTGTCATAGATAGAGCCCACTTTCCAGTCTGAAGGCAGCACAGCTCCTTTGGCCCACACCCAAAAACCTTCGTATCCACTCGTAACAAGAACCCTTAAAGACATGGGCCCCTCAGGAGGCTGCTGCATGCTCCACACGGCACCATGGTTGCGTGTCATGAATTTCCAATTTGAAGTTCCCACCTGCGTTTCTCAAATTCAATTCATTACCCACTCATCTCAAAGATACAGTCATGATTAAGACAATCTCTTACCGGAGCAACTTCCACGCCCATGATATCCGTCTGGCCTCCTTGGTACAGAAATTGCAAGGCAAGAAAGTATGGGTAATTGCTGATCTTGTCTATCTTCACTGTCATGTTCTTCCCTGGATATCCACATGGTATTCTGTGAACAAAATAAGAAAACAGATTCTTGTCAAATGAATCCGTTTCCCTTCAAATCATCAAAATCCTTTCAATAGTTGTGGATCAGGTTACAAAATTGGAGTAAAAGTGAAACACTTTTCTGCCTTGTGTGGCCGAATAATGAAAACTCAGAACAATATGATTTAATGCCAATTACTCACCGTTTGTACTCGATATCCACAACACCCATCTTCACAAGCTTAGACGATTTTGTGGGCTGTGCCATCTTTGCGAAAGTGCGACTGGGTAGCACAAAATCCGTCTGATTGTTGGGGGAGAAGTCTGAAACCACGACTTTTACCCCTGATTTAATGCAAATCGCCGGGTCTGTGCATCTTATCTGCACAAGATAACAGTTTAAACCGCCTTATTCTTACCCCTGATCCAAACACACAAGCCAAAGCAAAAGAAATTATGACTGATTAGTTTCTACCTGATAGCAGCCGCCACATCCAATCCCTTCCCTATATATTTTGGCGCTCGCTGTGGCCACATCGCCATTGTTCAATGTTGCTGCAGAGGACTCGTACCCACATGCTCCCGCTGCAATTCCCAATAGAAATATTACTCAGATGCGAGGATAAACTAGTCTGCCAAGAGAAAAGATTTAAAGGATTTATGAAATTTGTACATACCATTGACAGGCTGGGAGGAAGAGTAATAGGCCACTTTTGATTTGTGAACACAACGATCACAGCAGAAGACTGTGGGCAAGATGAACATTAATATCCATGCTGCACAACACACATTTTTCAACTCCATTGTGTTTATCTGATGGAGAATGGGGCAAGTATAGAAGGATTTATAGGAAAATATAATGCAGGAAAGCCGCGTAAAATGCAGACAGCTGCACATTGGAAACACTGATTTAATCATCCATTGAAAGGAAACAAATATCTGCTCGCCAACTGTAATCCCACAGCCTTTCCCACCACCGACCGTATGGGCGTGCTATTTGAAAGAAGAATACAACAGAAAGCCATTTTGAATAAGCATATATACCCAATTAGCATCTCCAGTTGTGCTTTGGGATGATAAGAATACAACAGAAACCCATTTTGACATTTTAATACAACCACTACACCGACAGCTGACAAGCAATTAACTCAGACACTATTCTCTACGGATTTCAACACTTGTTTGAAACCACATATATTTGTGTGATGTGCCAATTGGCAATGGGTATGAATGAACTCATTCCAGCTGCACAAAATCTTCTTCGCTGTGATTTTGTTTGTTTGCTCGGTTTGATTAGACTCATCCAGGAGGGAGGATGTTGAGGTCTGGACCCAATGACCAAATGTGGGGGTTATCAAGCTTCCTGCACAGGAAACATATGTTTTCACTGTTTTTAATGACTAGGCTCTACAAATTGTACCGTTAAACTTTGAAACTTGGTTTCTCATTGAAGTTTTTTTTCTCAGAAGATCAAGGACAGCATAGCAGTAAGGATATGCCAGATAATGTTGCATCCAGGTAATGCCCATTTCGATTTTTTCAAACCAAATAAAGTAGCAATGACACTTGATTTGATATTTGTGGACTATTGTTTTAAATTTAAATCATACTTTATAACTTCTAAATTTATTTGGTTGTATAATTTGACTTATTACATAATTTTATATATTAGTAATTAAAATTATATGTTAAATAATTTGTGGTAAACAGTTGTCAATGTGTAACATTTTATGGTGGGAACCATCTTCATTTAAAGTGTCAACATGTTGCGGTTTAAGCACTTTTTAGGTTCAATGAGCACATTGATAAAAAATTTATTACAATAAAACTTTGTTATAAATGGATGATTTCCTCATAGTAAAATTTTGAATTATCTAGAAGATGATATAAAATCTATACAATTCTTTAAATCAATTGCTTGAAAGATAGACATTACTATAATAACTCTATATTTTTACAATAAAGTTACAAGACACTTGTTTGTGATCTATATATGCACTAAATTAATTGAATCTCTTATTCAATTTTATATGATCGATTGTAAAAACACATACAGCCCTTATTGTAAATGAGTAAAAAAAAATTTTAAAAATCCATATAAAAACTAAATACCTCATGAATAACTATTTGCATGCCACTATAACCCAACATATGAATCTTGCACTAAAGTCCACAAAGGCATAAACCCCTTGAAAATCAAGATCGCTCATCAAATTTTTGCCATTTCTAAATGACCACATGAACACTATGTTATAACTTATTACTACAACAACACTATCCTCTTTGTAGCCAAAACACTTGTATAAGACTTTTACAACAATATTTCTATCATTTAGTTTTTTTTTCTGTAAGTGTTCTAAAGCACCTCTCTCTCTCTCTTCACCTACAAATACCCAACCAAATAATTTCCTCACTAGATATGTTCAACCATACATCAATCTTAACAAAATTATCAAATGTTAGAGCCAGATTCAATAATTGTATATGTTATTTACAAGAAATAGTGCATGTCTACACTATATTGAATAATACACTTGCCAATTGGCAAAATCTTAGTGCTTGTCAAAGATTTAAGATTCTAGTACCATGTGTGTTTTGATACAACAACATGTGGAATAGGTAGTTCCCTAATTGGGAGCGAATTAATTTCTTAAAGTTCTTTTATGAGTTTTAGGATCTCTTAAGCAACCCAATATGTAGGTATCAACTAGTCCATTCAAGAGGCTCCAATAGAAGCTAGGGAGTGAAATACTACTTTAAAACAAAAGAGACAAATTAAATGAATATATGTCTAATTTGGGATTTTATCGATCATCTAATACATGAACACAAACCTATAGACCAAAAAAAAGAATTTTAGATAAGACAAAAATTCAAAATCCCAAATTAAGTGTATAAATAATCTTTAATCTAATAGATATAAAATGAAAAATAAGCCCATTAAGGGTGTTGGGTGGGTTAATCAACCCTCATAGCAAAGAAAGGATGTCAAATGGATTGCTCCTGATGTAGGCTAGATTAAGATCAACTTTGATGGTACCTCGAAGGACAACCCTAGTTCGAGTGGGGTCGGGTGCATTGCACGAGATGAAAATAAAAAGACAACTGTGGAAAGGTTTGTATCTCTCTGTGAATATCCACTAATAATGTGGCAGAATTTTGAAATGCCTTGATCAATCTACAAATGGGTTTGGAAATAGGAGATGACCGTATTTATCTCGAGGGAGACTCCCTTATAATGGTAAATGGCATTCATCTTAACCATACACTGAACTAGAAGCTCAATCATTGGCTTCGCCCCATTAAAGAGTTTCTTGGAAGATTTGTGAAATTAAATGTTAACCATGTCTATTGTGAAGGCAACGATGTGGCCGATAAACTGGAAAAAGAGGAGGTTGACAAGATGCCAAATTGAGATGAGGTGGTATTAGGAAGGTGAGTCTAATTAAAGCATGAAAATAAGCAAAACGCAGCCACTTATTGGTGCAGGGGCACCTCATGACTAAGATAATCAAGGAAATGAAGGCCTAAAGATCACACATGAGAATGTGATCTTTCATTCTATGTAATAGGATAGTTTTGTTTGTTTGATTTTTGTAATAAACTTCACTTTGTTACCCAATGACATGGATTTGGCAAGTTGATAAGCCACCATGGGCATATGGGCCTAGGGGTATTTAGGTATTTTCTAGGTATTTATGTGTTGGAGATGTCTTAGGAAGGTTTAAGACATGTTGAAACAACTCTAGGTCTGTGGACTTAACATGTGTCAAAGTTGCTCAAACATGACAACTTTTGATGACAACTTTTGGTTACAAAGAGCAACTTCCTTCCAACGGTCGCCTGAGTTCACAAGGTGGTTTATAACCATTGAGTAAGGTATAAAATTTCATTCCCAATCATCATTTAAGAGAGAGAAGAGTTTTGTAAACAATTGGCATCATTGAAGCAATAAAATTTTGAGAATTTCCTGCAGTTTTGTTATTTTGCACGGTGTACCGTACTGTACAGACACTTTGGAATTAGAAAACTAGTGGGATGTGTTAGGGTGGCCAATCACCTTTCATATGCATCAATTATGAGGTCCTAATTCGCCAAGACAAGGGAGAAACCTACAAATTTCTAGAAGTGGTCTAGATTTGACAGTTTTACCTATGGTTTTATAAAGAAATGGCCTCATATTGTTGATCCTTCATTGGTGGTCCACGGATTTGGGGAAGATGAAAGTATGGCTAATGTATTTTAATATTTTTAAATCCTTTTGCAGGTTAAGACCGGTTGGAGGCAAGGGTTTGATGCATTAAGGTGGGCAACTCCATGTGGCCACAGTGAAGGTGCAAGCAAATAGGTCTCACATCAAGTGTTAGGGGTCTGATAATTGCCTAAAACTTAGGAATTGGTGGATTTACCATTTCCTAAGAGTTTTCCTTGTGTTGGTTTGACAAGATAGGGCTTGTGCCTATCTTCTCCTTTGTAAAATAGGCCTAATTAGGGCTATTAGGTCTCCTAACCAAGATAAGGTTTGGACCTTTGTATTTTCGAACTGCTAGAACCATTTGAATATGTTTTGTAACTTAGTAAAGGGTATCCAAATCTGGAATTAGTTGTCTAGGTCCTTTGGAGAAATAAGGATTTAATTATGGATAACCCATCTGGCGGGGCTACTAGGATTTGTAGGCCTTATTGCAGCAGTTGGCACAAACCATTAGAGGGAACCTAAATTGGTGATTGAAAAGAGTCTTCCTGGCCTAGAGGACTTCAACCCAATCCCTAGATACGCACTGATAAATTGGAGAGTGGACCAAACTTTATTGGGCTATAGGGTCCTTAAGAATCACTAGAAGACCTTGTGAAGCACTCAAGGTAAGTGACCTTGTGAGGAATCATTTAGGAAGGTAAGGATGTGGGACTTGTCAAATTGATCTTTCTTGACCCCTTAAAGAATTTTGTGATTGCTAGAGTCCTTGGTTTGTTCTTGGACTAGGGGAACTTACTCTATACCTGATACCAGGGCTCTGCATCACTTATACGTACTTGTACTAGCCCTACCACCCAATATGAGATATGATGAATCAAGATCTTTGTCCACGCAACAAATAACATACAGTGGGTGGTTCTCAGAAAGACTACTGTAATTATAAGATGGAGAGGGTGTTTTTCACAAATGGACACATGACGAAAAGATCAAATGAGGTTGTACAATGGAGAGACACATGTTATGTGTAGGAATAGAGGAATATTGAGGATGGTCCATCATGACAATTGCGGTGTGCCACATATGGATGATAAACATAAGGAAGAGGGCAGAAATGTGTGGAACAACTCAAATGAAATCCTACAAGGCAATACACAAATCTGGTGAAATGGTTATGGGGCAAAAATTTGCACTCTCATAGTGTATTTACAAGGGTCCATCTTGAAAATACATTATGAAGGGTTGCAAATTTTCGTCTCCATAGACGGTACCCAAATTTGGTATGATGAGTTGAACGACATAACATTTATTAAGCTACTCAATGGCTCATCATGGTGACATAAGGCAAGTGTTTAGAAATAGGAGCGAGCAATGATGGGTGACTCATTCATTTCTACCTATTTTTAGCAGTCTAACGAAGTGCGAGTGATGGACATGTCAATCCTACTCAAATCAACAAAATAGTAGATGTATTATCTAGGGGAGGTGACGGAGAAAAGAATGGCGGCCATACTTTCTTCTAGCCACAGTTTGGTGATGCATGCTATAAAAATTGTGCTAGGGAAAGAATTTTTGAATGCTTACCACCATTATAGGGTTAATATTGACCTCACAACAATGTTCTTGATAATTCTACTTTCTATGGCGATGACCAAGTCCAAGGCCAAGAAACTATGTCAAATGTTGTTTGAGCATTCATTTCTAGGGGAAATTCATGCAGTCCTAGATAATGTGGATGTCAACCTGCTCATTCCACTACCTCAAAATTACTACATGTCTAAGGGTTGTGGTGGAGAAGGAAATTCCCTATTGTCCACACCCTGGAACCAGAGATGTTAGAAACACAATCAGAGGAGATGGAATAGAGAACTATCTTCTTGCTTCATTTGGCTAAAATCAATCTGGGTTCAGAAGAAGAATGGGTCAAAGAATACATGGAAGCAGAAATATTGGTGGTAGAAGGAGGGAATGAGGATGGTGAGGATTGGGGACTAGATCATGGGGAAGAATGGGTGGAGAATGATAGCCATGACATTGAAGAAATGGCAAAGAGTCATGCCCATGACATAAGTGGCATTGAATGTCCAGTGGTGCTAGAGTGCTCGTGGTAGATAAATTGAGAGTAGAAGAAGAATCCTAACCTTGGGCAGTGGTTTTCATCCACTGGACCACGTCACTAAAAATATGGTATTTTTTGTATATGTTAGTTGATAATGTTGTCATTTTCTACATGGTGATAGGTATAGAAGATACTTGATATTTGCCCCTAATTTTATAAACATTGAGGCTACTTAGGATTAGGGTAGGGATACAAGTTTTCTGCAATTGGGGCTAAGGAAATATGATAGGTTTGGGGATGTTGTAATTTTCAAAACTATTTTTAGCATTCCCACAGATACTGAGAGGGGGGGTGAATCAATATCTAACCGGTTCAGATGATTTTCTTAACTTAAAACATGTAGAACATATTAATACTGTATACCGGTAAATAGAAAGTAATGCAACAAACAGAGATAACAGCAACCACATGAAAAACACACCATAATATAGTAGTTTAATGAGGAAACACGGTGTGGGAAAAACCTCGGTGGGATTTATGACCCACAATATTCACTTACTGGCCAATAAGAGAATATTATTGCTACAAGAGGGGCCTGCACATGCAGGAAGGCCAAGTGCCTAGAGCTCACTACTCAATTACAAAATGTGAAGTCTCACTGACTTACAAAATGGATTATATAAATCCAATGTCTTGTACTACTTCAAAATAGAATCTACTATGCCATATCCAATACCGGTTTATAGCTCTGCTTCATACATAAACCCTTAACATATAATTCGCATAATAGGTATGCCTTATTTTTCCTCATTTCATTCTATTTCTTCCTCTATAATGAACTCTTATATATATGAGTCATTTTACAACTTACAATGATTTTACAATAATTAACAAAATAATTTACAAACAAAATTCTTGTCAGTCTCTGCGTCGATACGCTTCCTTTCACTGTCGATGTCGGTGGTCTGTGTGCCGATGTAAAGTCTGATCTTACTAGTGCCAGTGGATTGCCTTGTCGATGTCATAGGATTGTAAGGTTTCCATCAATGACAAAACCTTCAATCACCTACAATGTCTCATTGGAGTGTGCATTTGCCAACAATCTCCCCCTTTGGCATTGATGGCAACACTCATGAGAAAAATCAAAAAAAATTGTCATCCAAAAAGAATCTGCCGGTATTGTCTTACCAAAAATGTGTACCAAAAGAATGTGTACTCCCCCTGAGTTGATGAGTCATTTTATTGATTATTTTTCTCATTCCACTACTCCCCCTTTGGCATCAATGACAAAGGTTGTCAAAGTGTCAATGAGTGTGGTTTCCTACTTCATCCTTGTAACCGGTTGGTTACAATCTGAAAAAGATTCGCCAAAACCATATTCAAGCTCTCAATGAACTTTTTGTTGTCTTTTATTACGGCCTCTGTCCTCTGAACTAAGTCTAACCAAAAGAATGCACCATGTACCCTGCTTAAAACTATCCTTATAACTTCCTTAGGGAAATCCAGAATACTGAGTTCAGTGAATCCTAGGGTTTCAACTATTTTGTGTTCAGATTTCACATTACCGGAATCGTCACAAATTACAATCTTATGCATGCTCTTGATTTCCTCGTCACCTAATTCTTCTATGTGACAATGAATGTACATTTTAGGGTCTTCTCCAAAAACTACTCCTTTGGGGATTTGAGAAAATACACCAACATTATCATCTTTCTTAGCTATTTTGGGAACTAATTGGAATACGGGTCTAGGTGTTTAATCACTTCGACTACAGTAGGGATTGTTATGAATTCAGGAATAAATGAAGAAGCCATGGATATAAATACCTTTATCTGCCTTAGGAAGGATTGCTTGCTGAATTGCTTAGCTTCTTTGCTCGAAATGTCTTTGCTCAGGAATTTTTGTGCTCTTTGATTGTTTGAATGCTCGGTGAAATGAAATTGGAGCCAAAACATTGATTTATAATGTTAATTTTGCCAACCACCGCATTTAATGCTTACCGATTAGGTAATCACTTAACTTATCTGTCGGTATAGAAGTAATTTCAACTTCTCACCATCAATCGAGGGAATAATAGCATGTTTCACATTTGATTACTAAACCCTCAAGGAAATTTTCTTCAGGTAGATGAAGATTCTCCTGTCGATGGAGTGTTACTTTGTTCTTCCGGTGGAGTGTTACTCTGTTCTGCTGGTGGAGGAGTATTCCTATCAACATTTAGTTTTGATTTCTTGATCCATTGTTTTGAGAATTCCTACTTAACTTCTTCAAATTTTTCTTTATCTTTCAAACTAGGACCTTTGTTATTTACCGGTGAGGACTTGCTTCTACAAAATTTTGCAATATGTCCAATCTTGTTACAAGCATAACAAGTCACATTACTTTTCTGAATAGCCTTTCCATATCCTATGCCGGTTTATGTTCTACATTGATTAGATAAGTGTCCAAATCTTCCACAAACATAACATCTTACATTCATTCTGCAATTTTCAGAATTATGACCAACTTTGTTTCATTTTGAACATTGATCAGTGGGTGTATTGGTATTCTAATAATTTCTAGATCTACATTGATTTTCTCTATGACCATACTTGTTACAGTTAAAGCATTTTCCATTAAATTTATAAGCAGTAGGTTGTCTTACCAGTTTGTCATGATCCTGTGTGTTTGGAGTACCAGAGCTTTCACCAGTTTCAAAGCCAAGACCACTAGTGTCACCATTAGGTTTCTGATTCTTCAACAAGTCACCAAGTTCTTCTGACCTTTTCTTGAATTTTTCTTTATGTTGATTTGCAACAACCAGTTCTCCTTCCAAGATACCTTTTTGTCTCATGAGTTCATTTGAGTCATTCTGTGCATGCATCAGATCTGTCTTCAACATATCATTTTCATAACTAAGTCTTGTGTTTTCATTTGCAGCATCATTCAGTCTTCTAGTCAAGTCTTCTTCATTCTTCTTTCTATCTTCAAGTTCTTTACAAACTCTCATAGTCATATCCTGCATCTCATTTTTTGTTGTAATGTTTTCTTGTTTTAGCTTATTTATCAGGTCACTAAGAGTTTCCTTTTCATCATTCTCATTTTGCATCTTTTCACAAAGTTCTCTTCTCTTGTTTCTTGAAATGGTAAGATTTTCTTGAAGTGCTTGAATAATATCATGTGCAGCTTTTAGATCATCTTCAAGTTTGATATTTTTCAATTTTTATGCATCATAGTTAGAGAGAGCTGCCTCTAATTGCTTCATCAAGTTTTCCATCTCTACCGGTGTCAAGATCTTCCTCAAGTTGTTAGGCTTCTGAAAATAGAGGACCAAGCTCTGATACCAATTGTTAGGATTCCCATAGATACTGAGAGGGGGGGTGAATCGGTATCTAACCAATTAGATGATTTTCTTAACTTAAAACATGTAGAACATATTAATACTGTATACCGGTAAACAAAAAGTAATGCAATAAACAGAGATAACAACAACCACATGAAAAACACACCATAACACAGTAGTTTAATGAGGAAACCCGATGTGGGAAAAACCTCAGTGGGATTTGTGACCCACAATATTCACTTACTAGCCAATAAGAGAATATTATTGCTACAAGAGGGGCCTGCACATGCAGGAAGGCCAAGTGCCTAGAGCTCACTACTCAATTACAAAATGTGAAGTCTCACTGACTTACAAAATGGATTATATAAATCCAATGTCTTGTACTACTTCAAAATAGAATCTACTATGCCAGATCCAGTACCGGTTTATAGATCTGCTTCATACATAAACCCTTAACCTATAATTTGCATAATAGGTCTGCCTTATTTTTCCTCATTTCATTCTATTTCTTCCTCTATAATGAACTCTTATATATATGAGTTATTTTACAACTTACCAAGTCGGCTTACAATGATTTTACAATAATTAACAAAATAATTTACAAACAAAATTCATGTTGGCCTCTGTGTTAGTATGCTTCCTTTCACTGTCGATGTCGGTTGTCTGTGTGCTGGTGTAAAGTCTGATCTTGCTAGTGCTGGTGGATTGCCTTGCCGATGTCATAGGATTGTAAGGTTGCCATCAATGACAAAACCTTCAATCACCTACAATGTCTCATTGGAGTGTGCATTTGCCAACAAGTTTGGGGATGTTGTAATTTTCAAAACTATAATATCATTTTTGGTGATCAATATAATGGGTGTTGCCTCTTAGCAGCTATTAGCTTATCAAAAAAAGGGGGGGTGGGAAAATGGATAAAAGTGAGCATGATTATCTTATCCTCCAATTTGGATCTTTGAGTAGAAAAATCCAATTTAAAACCCCAATTTTTACTAGGTTTCCCCTAGCTAACACACAAAATGGTGGAATCATCTAAGGAAGATTGAACAATAATAGAATTAGTGAGCAACCACCATGATCATGTGTAAGTTGATAACGAGAATCATCACAATCTTAGTGAGATTTTGATATTCCATAAACAGTCGAGAGGAATATTTAATTGACCACACAAAGAACCTTACAATCAACACAACACTAATGATATGTGTATGCGGGAAAAGCGGGGCTATAAAGCTTAAAATGTGAAAAATGAAGCTCCAAGAGGCTTGTCCACACACCCACAGGACTTCTTGGTGCAAGTTATGGAGTCATGAAGAATGACTCAACTTCCCAAGGATGGTTCCATAGTTCTCTATCTCACAAGGTCCCTCAAGCCAATGCCTTTGCTCTCAGATCACTAAGCAAAGTGGCTTAGGGATGACAAATGCAAGAACGAGGGATGCTTTATGATTGATTTAGTTATGAAAATGCATCCTATCTATGCATGATTCTACAAATGCAATAAAATAGATTATAAGATGACAAGATTAGTAGCAATACTATCCTAATGTGATATACTAGTTTATGAATTAAGCTAATGATAAAGAAAATAGTCTAAAATGCTTATTAGATTTGTTCCTATAACAAAGAGAAGCTAGATGTGTTAATAAAATTAAGCATAAATGAGATACTAAAGATTGTATGGATCTTTAAAATGGAGGAATGAGAGCTCTATTTATAGTGAAAATAGGGCAATGGATGGTCAGAATTGAAAGAGTTAATCAAGGGTCAAGTTTGAAAGTTGTCAATCCATGTTTTCAATTTTCACCAATGAAATGGTGACAATTGTCAATATAAGGCTGGTTGAGAGGAGATGTAAGAAGCATTAAATGCTTGAGAAGACCTCATGGTTACCATAGAAGGTAAGGGTTAAGGTTAGGTTAGGGTTATCCATTGGATAAAGCTTTTACCCAAGGGGTAAACTCTTGTGCAAAGGTTAAAGGAATAACCATGGTCAAAGCAATAAATGCTTGATGAGACCCTTGGATTAGATGGAGGTTAAGTTAGGGAAAAAGTCTCTAACCATGCCACTAAGGGTTACTTAACCATTAATGCCTTTTGAAGACTTTACTCCAAATTTGAGAAGTGACCTCCTCAAATTTAGGGAAAGTGGATAATGGATGGGTTTAGGTTAATTGATTAGGATTAGATGGATTCTAGAAGAAATTAGGAATAGGGTTAGGAGGCACGTGGAAGATGTAGGAAAATGCAAGTGGGTGAGGGAAAATAGAATTAATTAAAATAAATTGCTTTATTTCAATTTGGTTGCAAGTTGGGATTTAAATAAATTAGATTTATTTCATTGGGGTAAACTATTTAATTAAATGTGAATTTAATTAAAAGTAGAGAGAAGGGTTTTAATTAAATAAAATGATTTATTCAATTAAATGATGCAAAAAGGGCCCAAGTGAATTTAACTAAATAAATTGAATAATTTACTTAATTAAATAGAGGAATGAGAATAAAATGAACATTAAATATTCATTTAGGAATATGGTCATTTTTATACGTCTACATGTTGCCCCTCTTTGAAGTGACGTGTGTGCACATGTTGATTCAAAGAAAATGATGTGTCGTCATGATTTATTTATGATCAATTTTTTATGTTGTTTTTGAGATTTTCAAGTCGTGCCTCCAAATTTGATGACGATGTTGATAATGATGTTGATAATGCCCCCTCGAGAGATGAGTCAAAAAATTTGAAAATTTGATTTGATTTAGATAAATTTGATAAATTTCATTGCATTGTACAATTTCGTCTATGTTGAATGTGGTAATTTGATTCATCTCCTGATATTGCCATTTGCTAGGGTTGTAGGAGATACCGCGAGCAATTTTATGTGTCCCTCCATGTAACCCTAATTTTGATTTACCCTATAAAAGGGAAAAAGTGATTTATTTTGTCTCATTTGTGCTTGTTGACTTTGGAGAAAGTGACACTGGGAGAGAAGTCAATATGCCGATTACGTATTCTTCTCATCAATTTGAGCGCGTTCGGAGGTATCAGAGGCCTACCACGTATGGAGCACGAGTAAGTCAACCTTTTTGACCCCTCTTGGATTTTTTATTTTGTCATTTTTTATCATGTTTTTTATTTTGACATGTGGATTTTACGTTTTAGCATGTCGAGGTCAAAACTTAGAGCATATGATAAATTTCATAGCACGTAGGTTTTAAAGAATTAGGGTAGCGTCCAAAGGTTTTGGGTAGCGCATTGCTAGGCTAGGATAGTGCGTAGGATTAGCTTAGCACACCGAGGTCATAGGGTAGTGCAGAGGGTAAAACGGGTAGCGCATAGGAGATACCTAGCGCATAGGGTTCCTAGGGAGTCGCATGGGTAGGTCTAGATAGCACGTAGGTATGACCTAGCGCATAGGGATATATATGCAGCACAAAAGCAGGATAGAATAGCGCGTAGGGTAGTGTTAGCGCTTGGGGTAGGTTAGGTGGCGCGTTGGAAGAAAAGGGTAGTGCATAGGTCTCGGCTAGCACATAGGGTAGATTGGGTAGCACTTGGAAAGGACAGGGTAGCACATGATAAGCAGTTTAGCGCATAAATAAAACAATTTCGTGCATAAGCAGAAAATTTTGGGTAAAGTAGGATTTTGGATGAAGAAAGATAGGTAAGTTTTTGCCAGTTTTGCCGAGATAGGTGTCAATTGTCAGTCTGTGTGTCTGCTATCATTGTTTTGATAAGTTTGTCCAATATGAGTTCTGATATAACTTGATTTGATTTGCGATTTTTCAAGTTGATATAGATTTGATGCAAATTTGATATGATGTGGTTTTTGATATGAATGTGGAGCTTGAGTTGTTTTACAGGCTGTATTGATTGTGAAACTTGATTTGTTTTACAAGTTGATATGGATGTGAAACTTGAGTTGTGTTACAAGTTGATTTGTTTGTGGAACTTGAGTTGTGTTACAAGCTGATATGATTAGATATGAAAATGGATTGATATGATGTGGAACTTGATTAGATTTTCAAAGTTTCAAGTTTTGATATGAATTTGATTTTGGTATCTATATTGTGAGGAGGAAATTGATATTGGACTTGTTTCGCTTTTGATAGGAGCGTCTTGGAGTGGTGCAGTCGCGTGAGCGATTTCTGAGACCATGGTCCTTGATAACACGACTGACACGGGCAGATAGAGATATTATAGAGAGGTGTGGCTTGACCTCATTGTTATATATGCCTTGGTTTATCGTGAACTAGGGTTTATTGACTGCATTGGCGGAGAGGTGGCACAGTGACACTAACACCTTCCATTTGGCAACAGGCAAGATTATAGTGACGCCTGAGGATTGCTACCAAATTCTATCGATTCCTGTGGTAGGTGCATTGCTTCCCTATGAGCAGACCAAGGAGGTTGGGACTGAAGCACTTTGTCAGAACTTTCAGGATGATACTATGTGCGGGTATGAGCTCCCCTGGCAGGAGTTTCTGGATTTGGATTACGCACCTCTACCATCAGTTCTAGCAGGCTTCATAGGTGGTTTCTTATGTCCTGACCATAGGTCGAAGGGACTAGCAGTGGGGTGGGGATTGGTTCTGGAGTATATGGTGACGCAGGGTCACCAATTTGCATGGGGGTCAGCTATGCTGGCCCATTTATACAGGGACTTACACCAAGTGGTATACCTAGGTTATGATAGTTTATCAGCTGGAGTGACACTGCTACAAGTATGGGCGAGGGAAAATATTCCCACAGCTAGGCCATAGGCAAATAGAGATAGGCCTGTTGGGTGTGCGTATGCCTATGGATACAGAGGGATAGTTGTCCAACATAAGCTGGGCAAACTAGAGCACTGGAGGAGAGTGCTGGATGATATTGATATGGTCGTCTGGCGACCATATATAGGTTGCAAGGTATGGGTCGAGGATGGGATGGAGATGCCCTATATCTACATGACCAGATATTTGATAGGGCAGACGCCCTTTGTTATTGAGAAATTTTTGCATAGCCGGGTGTTGTGGCAGTATGGTCGATAGCAAGGGATTCCACAAGGAGCATTTTTTTATGCTCGACGGAGATAGGATATTCCAGATTGGGAACTAATGATTGACGGTGGGGCGGTAGTGGAGGAGTTCTTTCATGCAGCCGGCCAGATTTGGGATTATGCTCCTGAGATAGTAGATGTAGGGATGACTGACGAGTTTGTAGCACTCTTTGTAGCGCGTGTAGTGGCCAGGATATTAGATCCAGCTAAGATGATTCCATCTTTTGATGATGAGGAGGAGGTAGATGAGGGGGGTGGTGATGGAGGAGGAGATGATGGCGAAGATGGCAGAGGAGGTGGCCGAGGTCGGCGAGGAGATAGAGGGAGATTGAAACTGGGGAAGAGAGGAGACAGGGGAGGAGATGGCAGTGATCGGGGGATATGGGCTAAGAGAGTTGTACAGTGAGCTGTGATGGATAGGGGGAGAGGAGGTTTGGCTATCAGAGCTAGGGGTGAGGAGAGGGTTGGGGAGGTCCTAGCAGTAGTGGGGGGTATGATGATGTGCGATGATTGGCCCAGAGGAGGAGGTCAGATGTTTTACCTCCACCTGCACCAAGGATAGTTAGAGGGATAGGGGGTACCCCTTCACAGGTACCCTTGCAGATTCAGATTCTAACACATGAGGAGGATGCGTAGATTAGATCATTGCAGTTGTCAGTGCAGCACTTGCAGACACAGTTGTTGGTGCATGAATGTCAGATTACTTAGCTGACCATAGAGCATGATACTGAGATAGAGCGGTGGAGTTGAGTAGAGGAGCTCGCAGCGAGTTTGCAGAGAGCTGCAGCAGGTGGTCTGATGAGAGACACCTTGAGAGAGTTGTCTTTGAGAGCCAAGGAGGTGGAGTACTATAGGAGACATTATGAGGATGTGGTGCCCAGGGAGCACCGAGTGCAAAGTTTTACATAGTCAAGATCTAGTCGATCTCAAGAGACTGGGTCGAGGACGGAGAGCAAAGGCGTGATAGGGCCTCCTAGACAAGATCCACCTGGAGATCCAGGTGTTGGGACATCTACAGCGAGACCATCTCCCTCAGGAGATAGTCATGCCTGAGAGACGTTGTCTCTATTGTATTTTGATCATTTTTTTGCATTGGCACAGACATGACATATTTTGTATGTTGATCATTCTTTGAGATAGATATGATATCATTTTCTTTGATCCTCGTGTGATGTGCTATGGATTATGCTTTCTATATGCTTTAGTCTATGATGATGCAATGCTTAGATAGATGTATGTGATGTGATATGTTATGTTGTGAGATGTATCTTGAAAATGAGATGTATGATAATGATATACTATGAGATGTATCTTGAAAATGAGATGTATGATAATGATATGCAACTAATTGTAAAATGATATGCAACTAATTGATTTTGAGCATCCTCATTTTGCATTCGTCATCCCTGTATAGCCACATGTTGTTTTCTTTCTTTGTATGTATCATCATTGAGCATTTGATTTGTTTTTGGGATATGTTGAAAATTTATACAAGCATAATGGTATAATTGAACCACAATGACCTGAGAAAAATTTACATTATTTTTTATTTTGTAAGATAGCACAAGCGTCAAGGTATAATTGAACCAGGACGACCTGAGTGCGGATTGCGTAAAAACAAAAAAGATTAAATCATTTGTATGTGTGATGTGGAATCATGTCTTCAGTGATATGTTGTGAATCACGTCTCAACATAGTACAGATGATCACCTCACAGATAGAAAACTAAGAAAATATTGGAGTCCCCACGACGTTCTCTAGCTTTGAAACATTGTTGAGAAAATTTAGAGGATCCAACAATTCAAAAAGTTAAAGTGCAAAAATAGTCAAAACTTTATGCAAGATGCAACATTTGATATTTCATAAAATCATCCATCATATTGTGACTTTGGTTAAGCGATCAATGTTTTGCTTTGTGATTGTGCAAGTGTTATTTGTTGGATATGAAGTTCTGGGTTTGCGACAAGTTTTGACGTTTCGAATGTGTTGCAGGTTTTGATTACTGCCCCTAGTCAAGTGTACTTCTCAATGTGGATATGTACACTGATTACCAAACCATGGTGAGATGTGGTGAAAAGATATGCGGATAAACCAGGATAGTGACTACGCTAAGTATGGCCTGGATGGATATTGTGATAAAAATGTCGGGCGATGGTCGATAGTGCTTTACTGTGGAGATAATGGTATGGATATAGATAGAGGAGTTTTTCTCTCACCATAGCACCTGTTGCCAAGTTTTCACCAATTGCTTTTATTGTACCTTTGTATTTACCATTTTCTTGATTTTTTTGATTTATTTTTATTTTTTCGTGCATTAGATTACTCAAGTGTAGTATTTCTTCATATGAATGTTGTTAGTTGGTTAGTTAGGCACATCTCCTTCTGAAGTTGTTAGTTGATGGGCACCTGATCCATAGGTTGAGATGACGACATAGGGACCTAACCAATTAGGTTCAAATTTCCCTTTCTTTTCTCGATCCTGCTGATTCCTAGGATTTTCTTTGAGTACTAGGTCACCAATTTTAAAAATTCTCAGAATGGCCTTGTGGTTGTAGCTCCTGCACATACGTTGTTGATATTCTTTGAGATGAGTGTAGGCACGTTGATGTCTTTCATCTAGAATCTTGAGCTCTTGCAGTCGGTTAACTCGATACTCTTCATCTAGGATTAAGCCTTTCAAAGAGACTCTAAGAGATGGAATTTCTACCTCCAAGGGTAAAATTGCTTTTGATCCATATACCAATGAATATGGTGTAGCTCCTGTAGGTGTGTAGATGCTAGTCCTATAGGCCCAAAGTGTCGGATTGAGTTGTATATGCCAATCTTTGCTTGCATCATTCACTATTTTCTTTAGGATTTTCAATATTATTTTGTTGGATGCTTCTGCCTGACCATTCCCATGTGGGTAGTAAGGTGTAGAAAAACGACGTTGGATTTTGAATTTTTCACATAGTTCTCGTACATCTTGGTTTTTAAAAGGTTGTCCATTATCTGTGATGATGGAGCTTGGAATGCCATATCTGTAGATCAAATAATTAAGGATAAAAGGAGCAATTTGTTTTCCAGACACTGTGGTCATGGGGACTGCTTCTATCCATTTGGTAAAGTATTCTATTGCAGTTATAATGAACTTGTGTCCATTTGAAGATGAAGGATTAATTTTGTCAACCAAGTCTAGTCCCCACTGACAGAAGGGCCAGGATATTGTGAATGGTTGTAGTTCCTATGCTAATGCATGTATAAGATTGCCATGGATTTGGCATTTAGGATACTTCTTTGCAAAGTGATAAGAGTCTTTTTCCATTGTTGGCCAATAATATCCCATTCTTAGAAGCTTTTTAGCAAGAGTAGTACCACTTGAATGTGTGCCACAGATACCTTCATGAAGCTCGTGTAAAGTGGAGTCAGATTCATTACAATCAAGATAACGAAGAAGAGTACCATCTAGACCTCGATGGTACAAAGTATCAGTAGTAAGAGTATAACGGGCGGCTCGCCAGATAAAGTTGCATTTTTGGTTTTAGAACAGGTCAATGGGTAGGATATTGTTTTTAAGATAGTCGTAGATGGGTCCATATAATGGAGAGTCAGAACCAATCAAGGCATAGATAACATGGGATTCTTAATGGTCATAGGCGGGGGAGAACAGTTGCTCTACTAAAAACTCGTAACGATTTTGTTGCTCTAGAATTTGCAGTAGTGAAGCGATAGTAGCCATGGCATCAGCTGCTCTATTATCCAACCTTGGTATTTGCTTGAAGGTGATGTGTACAAAATATTGCTTGAAATCATCCACCATTTGCTTGTAGGGTAGCATCTTGTCATCCTTTGTCTGATAGTCATTGTTGATTTGATTGATGACTAGTTGTGAATCTCCATAGACTTTTAATTATATGATCCTCCATTCTGCAGTCATTTTGATGCCTATAACCAATGCCTCATATTCAACAATGTTATTGATGCATGGAAACATAAGCCTATATGATCTTGGTATAGTGTGTCCTTCAAGAGTGATGAACAGAATGCCAGCACCTGAGCCATGTTACGTGTAGGATCCATCAAAATATAAGGTCCATTTTTTGGTGGAGATAGCAAGAACGTCTCTGTCTAGAAATTCGATCTCCATAGTTTTTTTTCCAGGTAATGGTGCTTCTGTCAGTTGATCTGCAATTGCTTGTCCTTTGATAGCTCGTCGTTTTGTGTAGTGGATATCAAATTCACTGAGGATCATGACCCACTTAGCCAATCTACCTGTAAGAGCTTCTTTACTGAGTAAATATTTGAGAGGATCAATTTTGTAACTAGCTTAATTGTGTGAGCTAGCATGTAGTGTCAGAATTTTTGAGAGGCAAATACCACCGTTAGACAATCTTTCTCAATGAATATATAGTTGAGTTCATATCCATTCAATGTCCTGCTAATATAATAGATAGCTCACTCTTTTCCCTGTTGATCTTGTGCTAACAATGCCCCTAGTGAGATGTATGTTGTTGAAATGTAGAGAATGAGTGTCTTCCCTGCTATTGGTGGTACTAGAACTGGTAGGTTCATTAGATACTACGTGATTTGATAGAAGGATTATGCACATTTGGCTTCCCATCTGAACGATACATTTTTATGTAGCAAATGATTGAATGGGAGACTTTTATCTGCTAGTTGAGAGATGAATCGCCTGATTGATTGGAGTCGTCCTTGTAGAGATCTAAGTTGGCTGATGTTCTTTGGTGGTGGCATCTCCATGATGGCTTGTACCTTTGCTGGATCCACTTCAATACCTTAGCTGAAACTATGTAGCCTAGTAATTTTCCTGATGTAACCCCGAAGACACATTTCTTAGGGTTGAGCCTGACTTGGAATTTTTCCAATCTATCAAAAATATTTTCTAAGATGCTTAGATGTTCTACTCTGGTGAATGATTTAGCTAGTAAATCATCTACATAGTCTTCCATGAAGGTATGCATCATGTCATGAAAGATTATTGTCATTTCTCGTTGATAAGTTGCTCCTGCATTCTTTAAGCCAAAAGGCATGACATTCCAATAGTACGTTCCCCATGGACAGGTAAACATTGTTATATCTTGATCCTCTGGGGCTATTTTGATTTGATTATAGCCTGAAAAATCATCCATTAGTGATAGCATTATATGACCTACTGTGAGGTCTACAATTATGTCGATACTGGGTAAAGGAAAGTCGTCCTTTGGACAGGCTTTGTTGACATCTCTAAAATCAGTGCAGATCCTGATACTGCCATCTGGTTTTGATACTGGTACAATGTTGGAAATCCATTTTGCATAGTCGATAGGTCGAATAAATCCGACATCTAAGAGTTTCTTCAATTCAGCTTTAACCATGAGTGTTACATGTGGATTCATCTTTCTTAGTTTTTTGTTTGACTGGCTTAGCTCCTGGAGCAATGGACAAGTGATGCATGATTAATTGTGGATCAATCCCAGGCATATCCGCATATGACCAAGCAAATTTGATTTGCTTTTCTTTAAAAAAATTGATAAATTCTGATCTTTCTGCTTCCGTCAGAGATTCTGCAAGGTGTATAGTTTTGGCTGCTTCTGTAGTACCAATGTTGATTCAATCAATATGGGTGATCGCTCGTGATAGTGCTCAGGAAGAGTGTCAAGTCTCCCATCCTTAGGTGCCTTAAAAAGGTTTTCACCCTCAGATGTGTTCTTTATTTTTACTTTTGTGTGATCTATTGCTGTCATTGACTAGTTTTCAACAGTAGATCTTTTAGTTTGCTCATTTTTGCAACTGAGAGACTTGGCATTCCCCTGGTTGCAGACATCGTTACTTTGTTCAATGGTAGAGTCTGTTTCTAGGTTAACGGTACATAATTAATGGATAATGGATTCGTCATTTGGGAAAATTGGTATATCATGAGTTTCAGGTTCGTCCCAGTCTATGAGGTCAGGAAAGACAAGTGGTAAGGGATCATTAGGTGGATCAAGTTCGATTGTTGTAAGTGTCAGGATGGAAGTATCATCGTGATTGGCCAGGGTGTTAAAGAATTTAAGGATTTAGTCGAGGTCTTCGATGGTATTATCTTCCATATAGACTTGTGCATAATGTTGCTGCTCTTTTTCCTTGGCATCATAGATATTTTGTAGACCAAATTCAAATGGTCTAGATTTTGTGTTGTGTTCTTCTTGAGAGATGGGTGTATTACTATCATTTGCAAAAATATCTTTAGTAATATTAGAACAGTTGCCCCATTCATATTCATTGGAATCAGTCTCAGAGGTATTATCCCAGATTCTAGTAGTGTTGTGAACTAGTATGTTGTATGGTGAAAACAGGTCTTGGATAATTGAGACAAGTTTGATAGTTTTCTCTGATTCTGTGTCAGATCCTGCTTCCACTCTTTGCATTTGTTCATATATTGTCTCTCCTCGGGGAGGAATGATGTAATCCGAAGGTGATTCTTCTTTGTTGGATATTGGTTCTTGAATATGATGTGCTTCTCCAGTAGATGTTGCCTTCTTTTGATTGATAGGCTACTTTTGACATTGCTCTCGTTCTTGATGTTCATGTTCTTTACGTATTGTCTCTGCTGACTCAAACAGTGCCTCCTGCCAGGAGTCTTCTTTGTATTTCTTCTTTTCTTTCCACTGAGGTTTTTGATATTTGTGTGGTACCCTCTTTGGTATTAGAGTGAGTTCAAAGCCCAATCCCTTTTTGTCTTTACTGAATTGTGAAGGAGGATCCAATGGTTCTGTGATGCCTTCCTTTCGCTTACCAATAGGTCCTTTTCCATTGTATCCCATTTTCTGCATGATTAAGTAACCTTTTCCATACAGGTGTATTGGTATAGCTACTTCCACGGTAACTGCTTGGTCTTCTTCCTCATCTTTGTATAGCCAACTAAGGATATCATTTTTCTCGGATTCATGTGCTAGAGTGTCAAGTTGAATGAATGTGCCATCAAACTTGGTGATGGGCTGAGTTGCTTGATGTGTTGATGTTGTAGGTAATCCATGAGATCTAGGTGATGTTGGTAAGTTGGCCAAACACATGGGTTCCAAAGAGTATTCTCCCATGCCTTGTTCTTTGATCTTCATTTTCTGCTTGAAATCTCTAGGTAATGATTTAGACTTGTCTTGTTAAAGATCTTGTGCTGATGAATTTTGTTTCTCTCTGTTATGTGGAACCAAGCTGTCTTGGGCTGCCCGAGCATAGCATTACAATGCTAAAATGGATTATGATCAGCTACTATAGAAACCTCCTGCCCATTGTAGGGAAATTTGACACACTAGTGATATGTGGAGGGTATTGCTTGCATTTCATGTATCCAAGGTCGACACAATAAGATATTGTATGTGAGGTCTATGTCTAAGACCTGGCACATAGTATCCTTTCATATTGGTCCTACCTGAATTGGCAACACCACTATTCCTTTAGATGATCTTTCTTCATCATCATATGCCTTTATAGTAATCTTTTTGCGTGGATCAATAGACTCCTCCGAGAAGCCTAATGCATGGATAAGTTTTAAGGTACAAATATTAAGTCTGGCTCCTCCATCTATTAATACTCGTTTAACTTGGTGTTTATAGGCCATGACTTCAATATGGAGTGGAGTATTATGTGGATGGCTCAACGAGATATTATCATGCTCAGAAAAAGTGAGGTTATGAGGTCCTGTCATATGAGCCACCATGGTTTGGAATTTGTCAGCATCCAGATCTTGAGGTACATTTGTTTCCGAGTAACGCTTGTTCCAATATGTCTTTGTGTTTTGGCGAAAGTTTCAGCAACTCAAGTATAGATATTTGAGTAGGAGTTTTGCGTAGTTGACTAACTAGATCATATTGAATTTTGGGTACGGTGTTTGTTGTTGACATATGTCCCTTCAAGACATATTTTTGAGCTCTGGTTGTTACATTGACGGATTCATGTTCACGTCTGTCTTTGATTGTGATAACATTGACTTGATTGTCTTTAGTTGATATGTGATTGATGGTGTTATTGTATATGTGATTGATATGAGCTCCACGTGTATTGTTTGAGGTTGAAGCTCCATCCTTGTTATAGTTTGGAAGAGGATTTTTGAAAGCTTTGTGGTCACCATTTGTTTTGAGACCATCGACCGTTAAATCACCTTTATCGATCATGTCTTGAACAATGTTTTTCAGCCTCATGCAATCATTTGTTTGATGACCTTTGTTGCGATGAAAATCACAAAAGTGTGAGTCATTCCACCAGAGTGGTTTGATTTGTGGTTCAAAGTCATTGATTGTGGGTAAAGAGATAATTTTGTTTGCCAGGAGTTCTCTGAATGCTGACTCCAGTGATTGCCCTAGTGGTGTATAAATGCATTTCAAAAAGTTGTTTGTGTTACCCCATGAGTTTGGATTAGGTCCTCTATTGGTGTTATTGTTTTGGATATTGTTCATGTTGTTTGTGTTGGGTTGATCTTGAATGGTATTTGATGTATAAGAGTTAGTGCCTGGGTTAGCACCTTTGGGATTCTTTGTAGCTTGAGGATTACCTGATAATGCGAGCATGGGTTGTTTTGATTTTGGATCATTTGATTTAGTTCCTCCTTCATTTCCATTGTTTTTGTTTCTGGTCTAGAATCTGGATTTGTCCAAGTTGTTGTTGTTTTGGTTGTTGTAATTGGATGAACTTGTTCCTTCTTTGAAGAATTTCAATGTTCCTTTCTTGACACATGCCTCCTCTACTTGGATGACATTCTCAATCAATTTAGCAAAAGATGGTATGCATTGGAGTTTGAGTCTGTAACTCATCTCACTATTCAAGTTGTCAATGAAAATTTCCATCTTTTCTTTTTCGGGTACATCACAAGGATATCTTGAAACCATACGCCGCCATCGTTGAAGGATGACCATTAATGTTTCATTGTTTTTCTATTTGGTATTACAGACGTCTAACATGGTGATAACATGTTGAATGTTATAGGAATATTGAGTTATGAATTTGTTGACTAGTTCATCGAATGATCTGACGGGAGGTGTGATTTTGGATAACCATTCCATTGTTTTTCCTCCCAAGCTTCTTGGGAATAACCTCATCAAATAGGTATCATCATGAGAGAATTCAAGACTCATTGTGCAAAATTATCGAACATGATCATGGGGATCACTTTTCCCATCATATTTGTCAAACTTGGGAATATCTGAGTTTGGAGGAAAAGGTACCATGTTCAATCTTCTGTCAAATGGATAAGGACAGATTTCAGTTAAGGAGTATTGTATTGTTGTACCTTGTTGCATGTCTTGCATTTGTCTTTGCAACATTTGCATTTGTTGAGTAAGAGCAATCAAAGGTGCATTATTTTGCCGAGGGAAGAATTCTTCTCTTGCATTAATTCTAGGTTGAAATGGGGTATAGAACAGTATGTTTTGCTCGGGGATGTTTTGCTGAGGTATATTTTGTTCTTGTTGATTTTGTTCAAGAATATCCTGCTCAAGGTCACGTGCCTCTTCCTCTCGTTGTCATTCTTGATATTCATAATGTTGAGATCTTGTTTTAAAAATGTTCGTGTCAAAGTCTTCAGGAATTTTAACCCCTTTGCTTGTGAACATGAGTAGATATTTTTCCTTGTCATTTTCCATGAGTTGTTCCACAAGTTTTTGAAACAAAGCACTCTCTTGACATTCTTGAAAAAGTTCTTTAGAAATTTCAGTTTCCTCTAGATTTGGACGTTCAAAAGGATTTGATAATATTTGATTCATGTTGGTTTCTGATTGCATTTCGCTTTGCTTGTTTCTTTGAGAGCAAGCAACGGTGGGCATCTAGTAGAATCTCTCTATGACAAAGGGAATGAATTCTTCTTCAATGTTTTGTTCAGGGGTTGGTGGTTCAAATCGGGGTATGTTATAAGTGATGCACTCTTCAAGAAAGAAGGTCGGATTGATCTTCCCACCTTGATTTATGTGTTGACTGAATGCTGATTTTTGATAGAATTCCCTACTCCTCAAGGGTTCCTTGTCAAATTTGTTTGTTTTGTTTTGAAGATACAATCATATATTTGAAGAGTTGACGATTGATGTATAAAAAAAAAAAATTGGCAAGTTTCGAAGAACTTGGTTGTCGTTTCTTCAACTTAGTGTTATGATAAATATTCTTTCTTCTTAGAATATGAAGATTAGTTATGCACAAGTGACCAATGGTTTCCTTTGATTTGTTTTGGATTTAGTTTAGCTTGTTTTGGAAACTCAAGTTTTACTTTATCAAAGTGAAGGTTTAGATGCCCCCTCATTACAAAGTGCGTCAAATGATACGAAATACGAGCTTTCTCCATATGGAAACTCAATTTGACAACTTAGAGTTTTTAAACAAGTGTGTTTTTGGGATAAAAATCCATTTGATTTAAAGGACCTGTTTGCTACTTGTGATGATGTTTCCCGATTTTGATAGGATGGATATGTTTATTTTGTGACTAGTTTCAAATTTTAGGCAACTTTGCTTGATGAAAACTTGCTTTTAGAAATAGCTTTTGATACTCTATTTTTGGTTTTCTGATTGATGAAGTTCAGGCTGATGAAGGGAAGTTTCTAAAATCATTCTCAAAATTTTCCAAATTGACCTCTGTTTTGCCCCCTGTTTTTCTGGTTTTGACTACGCGCTAAAACAGAGACGCAATGCGCTATGAAAACTTCTCTATGTGCTAGAGAAAAGACTCTACGCGCTACATTGCCCCATGATACGCGCTAACTGGCTAATTTTGTTCATCTTTGGTTCAGTTTTGGTTTAAAAAGGCCATGCACTAATATGGGTCTTCTATGCGCTAACAGTTAAACCCTACGTGCTACAGTTTGACTTCTACGCGCTAAGCTAATGCTTCAAAGCGCTAAACTGCTTTCAAGATATGCTAACTGTTACTATTTGTTTTTAGATCCAGGTGAAGTGCTACTGTTAAGACTTGATGCGCTAAAGAGAAGGTTTAATGTGCTAAAAGATGATTCCTATGCGCTAAGACGTTGCTCTTATGCACTAAACTGCCCTGAAATATTTTGACTTGGTTGTTTTCCTGCAATTTTGGAATTTTGCCTTGAGTTTTTAGTACTGATAGATGATTTTCTAAAATAACGAATGAAAGCACGGCACTAAAGAGATAACCATTTTTCTTAATCTAAACAATAAGTGTATGTTTTGCGAGGATGTGTTCAAATCCCCAATGTTTCAATAGGTTTAGATACAACATGCACTTCAATCAGACTCTTTATTCAAGGGTCATAAGCAATATCATAGCCCACTAGTCTCGATACTCCATTAGCTCAAACAGCCATGTCACCCCCTAGGGAGCGCCCATTTTTTTCGCCTTTTGCCAGAAATTAACCCAAAGTGAATTGCTTCATAGCTGAGTAGTTATCTTGGGAGATATATGGTGAGCGATCTTGGGGGCGCATTCTTCCCCACCTTTGCACTATGATATTGCAAATGTCTGGTTACTAACTTGGCTCAAAGTTTCTATGCTAAGGTTCGCAATCAAGCTTCATGTTCGGCCGTCAATGATAAACTCCCTCAGGAGGCTTCCCAACCTTTAGAACAAAGGCTTTACGTATCTCAAGGATACTAGGGGAAGGCTAATCGCTGTGCACAAGCGTTGAAAAGGACTTTCATCACTTTCCACTTTTGATTATAGTGGGTTGGAACATTCAGCTTCAAAGTTGTTTCCCACTTAGGTCGTTCCCTTCACACCGGCCAAAAATGGCTTTAAGAGTTTTTCAACCCCTCGGAAAGGCAGGCCTGCTAAAGGATTTATTGCTTGAATTAAAGAAAGCTTTAAGAGTGGTTTGTCTTTTTTATCACCTAGTTAAGGGGAGAGCATATACCTTCCACTTTCGAGACAAGCCACACAAGTTCTTTTTAGCCCTTCAAAGCAGTGATTTTGTTAATCCCATATGGAGATGTTGCTCCATGAAAACATGGTGTTCCTTTTAACTTTTCAAGGCAATGATTTTCTAATATGAAAAGAAGAACTTGGTGAACAAAATGAACACGATGTTTCATCAACAAAAAAAATCGAGCAAAAGGGGAAGATCTTCCCTCTTTATTTGCAAAACAAAAGACTTTTGGGACTTTGTGATTCTTTACTTTGCTAAAACCTAAGATGGATCCTTTTATACACCAAAGGATCTTGAAGTTCTTTTTAATCCATTTGTTTGCAAAACTTTGAAAAACAAAATTGATTTGTTCCTTTTACAACCCAATGTAAAAAAATTATCTCCTAGAAAAGCAAGGAAAATTTTGTTTTGTGGTTCTTTTTAAAGCCCAAAATAAAAGTGAGTTCAGTTTTAAGAAGAATTAAAAGAAGTTCAAATTTTAACAAACTTAACTAAGTTAGTAAAACTTTAAATTATCTTAATGGTCCTAAATAGAGCTCCAATCTGCAAGAAATTTGTTAGAACCCTACAAAATAACAAGTGAAATTATTAGAAAATCGCTGGACTTCAACAAGTCTAAATTTTTTACATTCGATTACAGTTTCTGGTTTTTGCTTCAATATGTGGTGCACTACAGAACAAATTGTACGTACTACAAGGTAATCTGGATGCGCTATCGAAAAGGCCCGACTCGCTGAACTGTGTTTCAAATGCGCTACTCTATTTTTCTCCCATGCTGAGACCTACAGGAAAGTATTAGTGGGGATGATGCACTAAAATAAAGACTTCACATGCTAGAGAATAGACCCCATGTGCTAAGAGATCCACCAAATGCGCTAAGGGATGTTCCCTACGCGCTAATTCATGTTTCCCACATACCTACAAAAGTGTTTATCTTTTAAAACCGATTTGATTAATGGGGTAGTGCCCCACGGTGGGCACCAGAAATGAATGCGGGAAAAGTGGGGCTATAAAGCTTAAAATGTGAAAAATGAAGCTCCAAGAGGCTTTTCCACACACCCACAAGACTTCTTGGTGCAAGTTATGGAGTCATGAAGAATAACACAACTTCCCAAGGATGGTTCCATGGTTCTCTATCTCACAAGGTCCCTCAAGCCAATGCCTTTAATCTCAGATCACTGAGCAAAGTGGCTTAGAGATGACAAATGCAAGAACGATGGATGCTTTATGATTGATTTAGTTATGAAAATGCATCCTATCTATGCATGATTCTACAAATGCAATAAACTAGATTATAAGATGACAAGATTAGTAGCAATACTATCCTAACATGATATACTAGTTTATGAATTAAGCTAATGATAAAGAAAATAGTCTAAAATGCTTATTAGATGTGTTCCTATAACAAAGAGAAGCTAGATGTGTTAATAAAATTAAGCATAAATGAGATACTAAAGCTTGCATGGATCTTTAAAATGGAGGAATGAGAGCTCTATTTATAGTGAAAATAAGGCAATAGATGGTCAGGATTGAAAGAATTAATTAAGGGTCAAGTTTGAGAGTTGTCAATCTATGTTTTCAATTTTCACCAATGAAATGGTGACAATTGTCAACATAAGGCTGGTTGAGGGGAGATGGAAGAAGCATTAAAAGCTTGAGAAGACCTCATAGTTACCATAGGAGGTAAGGGTTAAGGTTAGGTTAGGTTTATCCATTGGATAAAGCTTTTACCCAAGGGGTAAACTCTTATGCAAAGGTTAAAGGAATAACCATGGTCAAAGCAATAAATGCTTGATGAGACCCTTGGGTTAGATGGAGGTTAAGTTAGGCAAAAAGTCTCTAACCATGCCACTAAGGGTTACTTAACCATTAATGGTTTGAAGACTTTGGGGACAAATTTTTAAGAGTCCTTCCAAATTTGTGGGAATGGATAAAGGCTTTAATGCCTTTTGAAGACTTTACTCCAAATTTGAGAAGTGACCTCCTCAAATTTAGGGAAAGGGGATAATGGATGGGTTTAGGTTAATTGATTAGGATTAGATGGATTCTAGAAGAAATTAGGAATAGGGTTAGGAGGCAAGTAGAAGATGTAGGAAAATGCAAGTGGGTGAGGGAAAATAGAATTAATTAAAATAAATTGCTTTATTTCAATTTGGTTGCAAGTTGGAGATTTAAATAAATTAGATTTATTTAATTGGGGTAAACTATTTAACTAAATGTGAATTTAATTAAAAGTAGAGAGAAGGGTTTTAATTAAATAAAATGATTTATTCAATTAAATAATGCAAAAAGGGCCCAAGTGAATTTAACTAAATTAATTGAATAATTTACTTAATTAAATAGAGGAATGAGAATAAAATGAACATTAAATATTCATTTAGGAATATGGTCATTTTTATACATCTACAATATGAAAATTCAATTGAATTCATCCAATAATCCATGAAATTGCATAAAATATTATAGAATAATTGAGCTTAGATTAGAATATCAGAGATCAAAATAAAATAAAAACAAATGAATAAGCTAGAAGAATGGAAAGAATCTCCTTTGATTCCTAGCACCTTACAACATTGAGTAGTTTGCATACATAAGTTTCTAAGGAGAATAAGTGTGCAGTTTTTGAATTTTCAAATCGTTTGTTGTTATTATTATTGGTTAAAGAATAATGAAATATATAGAGGAGAAATGCAATTAGACCAACTACATAAACTGCATAACTATAACTCCTTGCATAACCACACATAACAATATGTAATACGTCAACATTTCTCCCTTATTACATTGTTCCTACAAAAGTACCAATGGAACCCCTTTAAGACTTACATCACGAAACTTGTTAATTACATAAAACAAATACATATTTTTTTCAAAGACCTTTCTTTGAAGAAACAAATCCTAAATCAAGTGGAGCTCTATCAAGCTACCTCATGACCCTCATAAAGGTGTAGCTTTAAGCTGAACTCTAGAGTTCTCAATCCTAAACTCTAGAGTTCTCACTCTCAAATTATAGAAATCAAATTATTCAACAAAAATAGATATATTGAGCTCTACACACATGGAGATCAATCAAGTTACCTATTGACACTCATAAAGGTATAATTATCCATCAGTCTCATGTACTCTCTGGGTAACAATCCATATTGAGCTTCAACACCAAATCCCTACTTATCTCGAAAAATCAATCTTCACGATACATGTGTTATTCAAATCCGTTAACACCAACAATGCAAGATAAAAAGAAAGCAAGAAAGAAAAACCAATAAAATACTTCTCAAGAAAAATCTCATCTGAAAATGAAAAGCTAATCTGAGATAATGGAAATCCTCCATCCTTCGGTGCCACCAGCCTCCAAAGTAACCATTCACCTTTAAGTTACCGTTTCTCATACTAGCCAATCAAGACTAGGATGGAAAAAATGCAACATAAAGAAGGATGGCATGACAAATAAAATAGTGATTAGATAATACAGAGCTAGAATTGCTGCACTAGCTGGTATTACAGACAAGACCATCAAGAGAAATACAATGACTAGAGAGAAATTCTTTGTCATTTGCACCAAGATAAGTCAATCACTTACAGAATGAGGCATGCAGCATATTTGTGTTTAGATAATTGTGGACAACCTCTATAACACCATTTGGCCTTTGAGAAGAATGTTTCGCATGTGAACAAGAACGTTTTCTAGAGTAATCAAATAAAATAGATGCACTTCCAAAACCTATACCTCCATTTTTAGGCAATACTCTATGCTTCTATGCTCCCCTTCAATTGAACCATGCAATCTTCTGTCACCATTCATGCTTTCTACACAGAAAATAAAATAGAATTGTTACTCAGAAACGAGGACACTTTTGATTTATACTATGCCAAGAAAAAGAATCTATGGATTTATGAAATATGTGTTGATAAGTGATGCTGCTCTAGCATGCAACTCCAGTTTGGACATGAAGCTATCCATTCATCACCATGCATAAGCTATTTTTAGCTAATAGTTTTTATTTGTTTATTCATACAAATAAAGCATGTACTCCAGCATGCATGAATCCTTAGGACTATTTTTAGTTTTGCTTTTTGCATGAGTTTGTTTCTAGTAAATAAAGCATGTTGTGCATGCACTTATTGTATTCTTAATTTAGGGAGTAGTTTGCTTTTTTTAGTTTGAGAGCCTTAGTAGCTTTCCATGCAAAGCTAGGAATATATTTAGAACTGCAGTTATTATTTATTCTTCTAGACTGCAAATTCTTTATATATACAGCCTCTATGTAATTTTTTAATTAAGCTTCAATAAAGATATTGGTGTTTTTCTTCTTTTTGCTGTTATTGTTTGCTAATCAGTTGGTTCAGAGAGGATAGGTTAGGTTCAAAATTCTACAAGTGGTATTAGAGCAGGTAAAATTGTTTTGGTTTAAAGTTTTATTGTTGGAATTTTGCCAAAGTTAATCATGTCGAATTCTAACCATATGCCCATTCCAGAATTTGATGGGAATGATTATGATTATTGGTGCATTAAGATGCTGACCTTTTTGATTGGAAAAGATTTGTGGGAGATTATTGAATCAGGTTATGAAGAGCCAACTGATTGGAATGCCCTTACAGCCACTGAAAGAACAACAAGAAAGGAAGCAAGGAAAAAGAATGCTCAAGCTTTGTTTCACATTCAGATAGCTCTTGATAAGAGATTATTTCCAAGAATATCAGGAGCAACAACTGCCAAAGATGCTTGGAAGACTCTACAAGAAGCTTACCAGGGTAGTGATCAAGTTAAAGTGGTCAAGCTTCAGACATTGAAGCGAGAGTTCGAGAATTTGAAGATGCAAGAAGCTGAAAGTATAAGTGATTATTGTGTCAGAGTCAAAGATGTGGTCAATAAAATGGCTACACTTGGAGAAATTGTAAGCAATGAAGTTTTGATAAAAAAGGTGTTGAGATCTTTGACACCCAGATGGAATCATGTAGCAATAATTATAGAAGAAAGCAAGGATTTGACAAAACTACAGTTTGATCAACTGGTTGGATCCCTGATGTCTCATGAAGAAAGATTGAAAGATTCTTTTGAAGGTGTAGAGAAAGCATTTTCCTCTAAATTGCTAATCACAAAAAATGAAGATGCAAGCAGCAGTAGTGCCAAAATCAATCAAGGCCAAGGTAAAGGGCAAAGCCAAAATTCTTCAAGAGGTAGAGGACTAGGTGGCTCAAGAGAAAGTGGTGGTTTCAGAGGAAGAGGTAGAGGCAGATTTGATAAGAGAAATGTTCAATGTTACCATTGTAATAGGTATGGCCACTTTGAAAGAGAATGCAGATTGAAAGAAGGTAAAAGTGCTAACTATGCTCAAGAAAGTAGTGACAATCCTCCTGATCACTTATTTTTATCTTATGCCAAGGGTGAAAATACTAGTAAAGACGTTTGGTACCTAGATTCTGGATGCTCTAACCATATGACAGGGAATGAGAAGTTGTTCTCAATAAAGGATGGAAGTTTCAAATCCAAGATCCAGCTTGGTGATGATAAATCATTGGAGGTTGCTGCCAAAGGAGCTATGGAGGTCCAAACAAAAGAAGGTATAAAGAGTATTCATGATATTTATTATACTCCACAATTGAAGCACAATTTGTTAAGTGTTGGGCAACTATGTGAGAAAAATTATAAAGTAGTCTTTGAGAATAAGACTTGTACTATCTATGATAAGAATAAGGATAATAGGGTGATCACTGTTGTTCCTATGACAAGAAATAGGATGTTCCCCTTGAGGTTTGGTGAACATAACAACAGTTTGGCAAATATGGCTTATGAGGATTCAAGTTGGTTATGGCATCTCAGGTATGGGCATTTAAATTTTCATAGTTTGAAGTTTCTAACCTCACATGCATTAGTTTCTGGTTTGCCCAAGGTTGAGGAACACAAGGAGGTTTGTGAAGGTTGTGCTAAAGGAAAGCATGCAAGAGAAAAGTTTCCAAAGGGCAATTCATGGAGGGCTCATCACCCACTTCAGCTTGTTCATTCAGATATATGTGGTCCTATGCAGACTAAGAGTTTGGGTAAGTCATCATATTTCATCACTTTTATTGATGATTACTCACGAAATTGTTGGGTATATTTTTTGAAGGCCAAAGATGAAGCCTTGGATACATTCAAGAAGTTTAAAGCCCTTGTGGAAAATGAGAAAGGGTGCAAGATCAAATGTTTAAGGACTGATCGTGGAGGAGAATTTTGCTCAAAGGCTTTCCAAAATTATTGTGATTTTAATGGCATCAAGAGGCAACTTACTACTGCATACACACCTCAACATAATGGAGTAGCTGAAAGGAAGAATCGTACTGTGGTTGAAATGGCAAGGTGCATGTTACAAACCAAGGGATTGAGCAATTCTTATTGGGGAGATGGAGTTGCTACAGCAGTGTACATCCTCAACCGTAGCCCCACCAGTACACTAGAAAAGATGACTCCTTATGAAGCTTGGTATGGTAAAAGGCCTAATGTTAATCATTTCAAAGTTTTTGGTTGTTTGGCGTATGTGCATGTACCGGATCAGAATAGACAAAAGTTAGATGCAAAGAGTGAGTCATGTATTTTTATTGGGTATAGTGAGAAAAGCAAGGCTTATAGATTGTATAATCCCCTCACTAACAAGCTTATTGTCTCAAGAGATGTGATTTTTGATGAAGGGGGAGTTTATGGTCATAAAAAAGGCCATGTTGAGAAGCCAAAATCTATTTTGAATGATGATAGAATTGCTGATATTGATCATGAGCAGCCATCTAATGTTTCTATATCCAGTGGTTTAACTCCACCAAGCAATCCTTCATGAAGTTCTTTAGTACCAAGTTCAAGTCCAACTTCTTCTCCAAGTTCTACAAAGAAAGTAAGGAGATTGAGTGATATCTACCAGAGGAGTGGAAATCAAGTACATGAAGAAAACCCAGTAGGTGAAATAGTGAATTTTGCTTTATTAGCCAAGGCTGATTTTGAACCATCATGTTTTGAAGATGCATGTACTAATGAGGTTTGGGTGAAAGCCATGGAAAAAGAGATGGATTCCATTCACAGGAATGACACTTGGGAGTTAACAGAACTTCCACATGACAAAAAAAGGATTGGCACCAAATGGGTCTACAAGACCAAGTTTAACAGTGATGGGAGTGTTGAAAGACACAAGGCAAGATTAGTTGCTAAAGGCTTCACACAAAAGTATGGAATTGATTATGAAGAGACATTTGCACCAGTAGCAAGACAAGAGACCATAAGAATGCTGATTTCATTAGCAGCTCAGAAGAAGTGGAGCATACATCATATGGACGTCAAAAGTGCCTTCTTGAATGGGTCCTTAGAAGAGGAAGTATATGTAGAGCAGCCACAAGGTTTTGAAGTGGAAGGAAAAGATAATTATGTCTACAAGTTGAAGAAGGCTTTGTATGGCCTCAAGCAATCACCAAGAGCATGGTATACCAGGATTGATGGATACTTTCAGGAGAATGGCTTCCAGAGAAGTAAGAGTGATCCTACCCTATACTACAAACAAGAAGGTACTGATATTCTCATCATAAGTTTGTATGTTGATGATCTTTTGTATATGGGTAGTAGTTCTAAGATGAAAGATGAATTCAAAGCTGCTATGATGAAAGAATTTGAGATGAAAGATCTTGGTCTAATGAAATATTTTCTAGGAATGGAGGTTTATCAAATTAAGGATGAGATTTTCATTTGTCAAACAAAGTATGCACAGGATATGCTGAAGAAATTTAATATGACTAATTGTAACCCTGCCTCCACTCCAAGTGCTCATGGAGATTTGTTATGTAGAGATGATGGTGCTGATTTAGTTGATGAGACAACTTACAAAAGTATTGTGGGGAGCTTGATGTTTCTAACCCACACGAGGCCAGATATTGCTTATTCAGTTTCACTTGTTTCAAGGTATATGACAAATCCATCTGAAATACATATGAAGGCAGCCAAGAGGATTTTGAGGTATGTGAAAGGGAATCCAAGTTTTGGTATTCATTACTACTCTTCTGAAAAGTTCAATCTTGTAGGCTTTAGTGATTCAGATTGGGGAGGTAGTATGGATGACCGTAAATCTACATCTGGAAATTGTTTTTCTTTTGGTTCTGGTTTGATTACCTGGAGCTCGAAAAAACAAAGTATTGTTGCCCTCTCATCTACAAAAGCAGAGTATGTTGCAATTACCTCAGCAGGTACACAAGCCCTTTGGCTCAGAAAAGTTTTGGAAGAAATTGGAGAAAAACAAATTCAGCCTACAGTAATTTATTGTGACAATGTGAGTGCCATCAAGTTAGCTAAGAATCCGGTTCATCACAGCAGAACAAAGCATTTTGATTTGAAATATCACTTCATATGAGATTTGGTGCAAAAGAAGGATGTCGAATTGAAGCACATCAACACCCAGGATCAGCTAGCAGATATATTCACCAAAGCGGTTGCGAAAGCTCAGTTTATAGCACTACGAGATAAGATTGTCAGCCCTCTCAGCATCAAGGGGAAGTATGTTGATAAGTGATGCTGCTCTAGCATGCAACTCCAGTTTGGACATGAAGCTATCCATTCATCACCATGCATAAGCTATTTTTAGTTAATAGTTTTTATTTGTTTATTCATGCAAATAAAGCATGTACTCCAGCATGCATGAATCCTTAGGACTATTTTTAGTTTTGCTTTTTGTATGAGTTTATTTTTAGTAAATAAAGCATGTTGTGCATGCACTTATTGTATTCTTAATTTAGGGAGTAGTTTTCTTTTTTAGTTTGAGAGCCTTAGTAGCTTTCCATGCAAAGCTAGGAATATATTTAGAACTGCAGTTATTATTTATTCTTCTAGACTGTAAATTCTTTATATATACAGCCTCTATGTAATTTTTTAATTAAGCTTCAATAAAGATATTGGTGTTTTTCTTCTTTTTGCTGTTATTGTTTGCTAATTAGTTGGTTCAGAGAGGATAGGTCAGGTTCAAAATTCTACAATATGTACATACAATTGACAGGCTGGGAAGAAGAGTAATAGGACACTTTTGATTGGTGAAGACACAGATCACAGCAGAAGACTGCCAGCAAGATAAACATTAAGAAAATAGCACACCGTTTTCAACTCCATTGTGTTTATCTGAGGGAAAATGGGGTAAGTATACAAGGCTTTATAAGAAAATATAATGGAGGAAAGCCTCGTAAAATGCAGACAGTTGCACATTGGAAACACTGATTTAGTCATCCAGGAAGGAAACAAATATCTACTCGCCAACTGTAATCCCACAATATTTCCCACCACCAACCATATAGGCATGCTATTTGAAAGAATAATACAACAGAAATCCATCTAGAAGAAGCATATTTACCCAATTAGCATCTCCAGTTGTGGTCAATGTGTAACATAAATGATTCATATATTGTGGTCAATAATTTGATTTATTATATTTTTATTTAATTTATGAATTTGAATAATTTGATTTATTATATTTTTATTTAATTTTATATATTCAATAATTTAACATAAATGATTCATATATTGTGGTCAATGTGTAACATTTTATGGTGGGGACCATCTATATCATAAAGTGTCAATACGTTGTGGTTTAAGTTCTATTTAGGTTCAATGTGTTGAGATTAAGGTGCCTTAACTTTAGAGTCCCAAAGGGTATTTCATTTAATTATTGAATGGTCTTATGTTGCTGGTTTTATTAATTTAATGATATATTAAAAGTTTCCAAAGTGCAAAGTTGAATTGTGGGCCCGAAGGCAAGTTGGGTGCAACAAACGTTGGATAAAGGGAAATTTTGACAGTTTTCACAAGCAGGGAATTTTGAAGAAGAGCAGTATTGAGGAGCTCCTCAAAGTTCCTTCCAAGTGACATGTGGCAATAAGCTTTGATCATATCCTTTGCATAAATTTGGAAAGATTCTTCAGGGGACCATATCTTCCACTCGAATAGGCTTGGAGTAAGTTGAAAAGTTCTAAATTGACAAAAGCTTGATTTTCTCATGCCTTGTATGTGTGGAATATTTAATACTATTTATGCAAGAGCTATCCAAAAAGAAGTTTCCATTTATATGTTGTGTAGATACATTGAACTTGGACACATTCACTACTTCTTTTTGTATTGTAAGCTCTATTAATACATAGTTTTGTAGAAAAGAAATTGTATGATGCATTTTGAGAAAAATTGTTATGCTACCAAGATTATACTAGATTTCTATATCACATTTGAAGACACCTATAAGAGCATAGGCTATGCATTTGTATGTAATTGTTATTACTATAATACAAAAGGATCTACACTTTGATGTGGTAAGTTTTTTGCTCAAAGGGTTTTCCCAAGTTAAATTTTTTGTGTTATGTGTTTATGTGAAAATCTGAAATTTTATTGTGCTTTTTCTTTTATCTATAATGTTGTTCAAGGGTTCACAAAGACATTTGCATTTACTCTCGTAGGGATTTGTATTAGGAAGGTTGTTTCTGCTCCTCTGCTTTCTTTTTACAATGAGCACATCGATATTTTTTTATTACAATAAAACTTTGTTATAGACAGATGATTTCCTCATAGTGAAATTTTGAATTATATACAAGATGATACTAAATTTATGCAATTCTTTAAACCAATTTCTTGAAGGATATAAATTGCTATAATAATAGTTCGTTTTTGGAATAAAATTACAAGAGACATATTTGTGATCTATATATGCACTAAATTAATTGAATCACTTGTTCAATTTCATATGATCTATTGTATAAACAAATACAACCCTTATTGCAAAACAACAAAAAATTAAGAAAAAAATCCATGTAAAAACTAAAAGGCTCATGAATGACCATTTGCATACCACTAAAACCCAACAAAGGAATATTGTACTAAAGCCTACAAAGGCGTGAGCTCCTTGAAAATCAAGTTCATTCACAAATTTTCTCCATTTCTAAAATGACCAAATGAACAAAGTGTTATAAGCTCCTACTATAACAACACTTAAACCTATCCTCCTTGAAATTGAAACACTTGTATAAGACTTATAGAACACAATGTTTCTCTAGTTTAGTTTTGTTGAACTATAAGTGTTCTAAAGCACCCCTCTCTTTCTTCATGTAAAAATACCCAACCAATTAATTTCCTCACTAGATATGTCCAACCATGTATCAAGCTTAACAAAAATTATCAAACTTTAAAACCAAATTCAATAATTGCATACATTATTTACAAGAAATAGTGCTTACCTACAATATACTTAATAGGTTGATACAACAACATGTGAAATAGTGCTTGTCAAAAAAATTAGATTTTAGTATCATGTGTGTTTTAATACAACATCATGTGGAATAGGTTGTTCCCTACTTGAGAGGGAATTAATTTCCTAAGGTTATTTTATGACTTCTATGCTATCTTGAGCAACCCAATAGGTAGGTATCAACAAGTCCATTCAAGAGGATCCAACAAAAGCTAGGGAGTGAAATACAAGGTTTTGATTGCAATCATGTTCTTTACTTTAAAACAAAAGAGATAAATTAAATGAATATATGTATAATTATGATTTCATTAATCATCTAGTACATGAGCACTTGTAGACCGAAAAATTAGAATTTTAGATAAGACACAAAATCAAAATCCCAAATTGAGTAAATAAATAATCTTAGTCGAACAAATAAAGAAAAACAAGGATGAAAAAATGGATAAAAGTGAGCATGATTATCTCGTCCTTCAATTTGGCTTTTAGAGTGCAAAAATCCAAATTTTAAAACCCCATTTTTTAGTAGATTTCTACTAGCCAACACACAAATTGGTGCAATCATCTAAGGATGATTCAACTATGATAGAATTAGTGAGAAACCACCATGATCATGTGTAAGTTAATAACAACAAACATCACAACCTTGGTGAAAATTTTATATTCAATAAATAGTTAACTTGAACTTTCAATTGACCACATAAAGAACCTTAAAATCAACACACCACTAGGATATGAAAATTCGATTGAATTCATCCAAGACTCCATAAAATTGCATATAGTATCATAGAATAATTGAGCTTATCTTAGAATATTAAAGATCAAAATAAAAACAATGAATCTAGAAGAACGAAAACAATGTCCTTTGATTCCCAACCCCTTACAATATCAAGTACATGTGCATATATAAGTTTCTAAAGAGAATAAGTAGAGTTTTTGAATGATCAAATTGTTTGTTGTTGTAATTATTGATTAAAGAACAATGAAATATATAGAGGAGAAATGTAGTTAGACCAACTACATAAGCTATAAAATAGTAATTGCTTGCATAATAGTATGTAATACACCAACATTCCAACCCTTATTGCATTGTTCTTACAAAAGTACCAAAGGACCCTCCCTTAAGAATTACATCACAAAACTTGATTACATAAAATAATTACATATTTTTTAGAAAATTTTTCTTTGAATAAACTAATCCTAAATCAAGCGGAATTCCATCTAGTTGCCTCGTGACCCTTGTAAAGGTGTAGCTCTAAGTTGAATTCTATATTTCTCAATATCTAACACTCAAATCATAGACACTGAATTATTCAACAATAATCTATATTGAGCTTTGCACGTGGAGAGGTCCATCTAGATTTCTATTGAGCCTCATAAGGGTATAATTCTCAATCATAGTCTCATGAACTCTCTAGACGACAATCCATATTGATCTCAATGTTAAAACCCTTACATGTCTCCAAAAATCAATCTTCACGATACATGTATTCTTCAAATCCTTCAACACCAACAATGAAAGCTAAAAGGAAAACAAGAAAGAAAAACAAAATCACTTCTCAAATAAAAAATCATCTCAAAGTGAGAAGCTAACTTGAAATGATGGAAATCCTTCATCCTCCAATGCCACCAGCCTCCAAAGTGATTCACCTTTAGGTTACTATTTCTCATACTAAGCAGTCAAGACTAGGGTAGGAAAAGTACAACATAAGACTAGGGTAGGAAAAGTACAACATAAGGAAGCATGGCAGGGAAAATAAATAGTGATTAGATAGTACAGAGCTAGAATTGTTGCACTAGCTTGTATTACATACAAGACAATCAAAGAGAAATACAATGACGAGAAAATTTCTCCGTCATCTGCACAAAGATAAGCAATGAGTTATGGAATGAGGTATGCAACATATTTGTGTTTAGATAATTTTGGACAACCTCTATAACACCATTTGGCATTTGAAAAGAATGTTCCACATGTGAACACGAATGTCTTCTAGAGAAATCAGGTAAAATAGATGCACTTCTAGAACCTGTACCACCATTTGTAGTTAATACTCCATGCTCCCCTTCAATTGAACCATGCAATCTTCTATCGCCATTCATGCTTTCTACCATCCAAACTAAAAAATAATTTTTCCTTGGAAACTTTAGGCTACCTTTCCAAACCAACCTAAATGATAAGAGTAACTGAATAGGTAGTCTAGGAAATTTAACAGTTGCCCACTAAAGACCAAGAACACAATTTTTGCAGAGAGTTTGACCACATGACAAGACGTATGGCACATTCTATACAATATTGAAGGATTCCCAATAGATACGAAATTCCAAACCTTCTTTTGTGCTTCTCCTTGAAGCAACTTCATCATCACACCATTCAAAATGTGTTTTGTCCATAAAACCTATGGTCCCAGTTATCACATTTGATGCAAAGCTCCATATGTTTGGTTCCCTTGGATATTTCAAAGAGATTCAAATCTTATTCTGGTATCATAATGATCTTTTTCTAAGCACACAAGATGTTCAAATCAGTGTGTCAAAACAGGAACAGTCATTACCAGCTGATGCTTTCTAAGAAATCTTCAATCAACAATTAACTCAGTTGCATAACAAACTCTTTCAGGCAATATATTGAGATTGAGGGATGGATTAATGAGAGCATGGTCAATTATGCCTAAAACTTTTGTTGTATCTTCAAACCCTTCATCAATGCAGTCTCTTCCGTGCAATCATTTTAGCATCAACCAATTTGCAATACTCGATATGCCTTCCTGGTAGTCAAATCAACATGAACCCCTGCACCTATGCACTCCTTCCAAGTAGAAATCTAGTTTTGTTCTGCGAGTCAAGAAGTTTGTCAAACATTCCTTAAAACTCCTTTAGCAAAATGTTAGGCAATTTCTTACCGTACCATGTTCTTCTCCTGCAACTGTTGCTTCACTTCTGATCCAAACTAACTAACTTAAATCTAATGCAAAGCAAAACTGTTAAATTTTCTGCATAGCAAAAATACAGATCTTGCTAGAAAGCAAGAAACAAAACTTGCAGAGAAATGAAGAAGAAAAACAAAATAGCTGAAAATGAAATTTTATTTATTCATTGTATTATTACATTACATGCCAAAGCATGATTTTATACAAATTATGAACCAATGCATGAACATAGATCATGCAGAAATCGCTGGAATGGAATGGAAGAGGCAGACTGAGTTTAATTCCTAGTTTGCTTAGTTAGCTTATGCATTAAATCAGCATGCAATCAAGAACTTCGCAAGTAAGAGAGAATATTGGATGTGCAGCATGTAATCAACGGACCAATAGATTGTGTTAGAACAAACACACTGAGTGCTTAGTTGGAGTTAACATTACTCTAACACCCCCCCTTAATTCCAACTAGGGAGAAAAGGGCAAAAAAAAAAAAAAAGGAAAGAGGAAAGAGGGAAAACCCAGTGGGAACAAAACCCCCCCTCAAAATTACAACTATATGAAGTGCAGAAGAACATCCTTTGAGATACAAGAAAAGTGTGGACAATTGTCAAATGATAAAGTTTCCATAGTGCTGAATGAAGAAACTTCTCATAGGCCAAGATGATGATCAAGATCAAGAATTTGCATGAGTTCCCTCAATGACACTACTCGAACAATGATCGGATGGAAAAAAAAGGCAAAACATCTGAAATTCGAAGATGCAAGTGGCACATGAATCTGCATGAGTGACCCCAACGACACTACTCAACCATGCAAGAAGAAGCTTCTGGTCGAAAATACAAGTGCCAATAGTGAACTGATCAAACTTGAAACAAAACCAAGAAGCATTAGCACTAATAGTAGAAAAAAAATCTTTCATAATATGACAAAGGAGAGGCATGACAGGTCCACTGAAATGATGTGTCACAAAGGAGAAGATGAAGGCAAGGCCCATGCAAAAAAAGCATGAACAAAGGAAGCAAGGAGCATGCTCTAGAAACAAAGGTTTACGTCAGCTTCCATTCTTCAGAAATTTGCCAGCAAATAATTTGTCCTTCTTCCTAGCTCTCAAGGCTCTGATACCATGTTAAATTTTCTGCATAGCAAAAATACAGATCTTGCTAGAAAGCAAGAAACAAAACTTGCAGAGAAATGAAAAGAAAAGCAGAACAACTGAAAATAAAATTTTATTAATTCATTGTATTATTACATTACATGCCAAAGCATGATTTTATATAAATTATGAAACAATGCATGAACATAGATCATACAGAAATCGCTGGAATGGAATGGAAGAGGCTGACTGAGTTTAACTCGCAATTTGCTTAGTTAGCTTATGCATTAAATCAGCATGCAATCAAGAACTTCGCAAGAGAGAATATTGGATGTGCAGCATGTAATCAACGGACCAATAGATTGTATTAGAACAAACACACTGAGTGCTTAGTTGGAGTTAACATTACTCTAACACCCCCCCTTAATTCCAACTAGGGAGAAAAGGGCAAAAAAAAAAAAAAAAGGAAAGAGGAAAGAGGGAAAACCCAGTGGGAACAAAACCCCCCCTCAAAATTACAACTATATGAAGTGCAGAAGAACATCCTTTGAGATACAAGAAAAGTGTGGACAATTGTCAAATGATAAAGTTTCCATAGTGCTGAATGAAGAAACTTCTCATAGGCCAAGATGATGATCAAGATCAAGAATTTGCATGAGTTCCCTCAATGACACTACTCGAACAATGATCAGATGGAAAAAAAAGGAAAAACATCTGAAATTCGAAGATGCAGGTGGCACATGAATCTGCATGAGTGACCCCAACGACACTACTCAACCATGCAAGAAGAAGCTTCTGGTCGAAAATACAAGTGCCAATAGTGAACTGATCAAACTTGAAACAAAACCAAGAAGCATTAGCACTAATAGTAGAAAAAAAATCTTTCATAATATGACAAAGGAGAGGCATGACAGGTCCACTGAAATGATGTGTCACAAAGGAGAAGATGAAGGCAAGGCCCATGCAAAAAAAGCATGAACAAAGGAAGCAAGGAGCATGCTCTAGAAACAAAGGTTTACGTCAGCTTCCATTCTTCGGAAATTTGCCAGCAAATAATTTGTCCTTCTTCCTAGCTCTCAAGGCTCTGATACCATGTTAAATTTTCTGCATAGCAAAAATACAGATCTAGCTAGAAAACAAGAAACAAAACTTGCAGAGAAATGAAGAAGAAAAACAAAATAGCTGAAAATGAAATTTTATTTATTCATTGTATTATTACATTACATGCCAAAGCATGATTTTATACAAATTATGAACCAATGCATGAACATAGATCATGCAGAAATCGCTGGAATGGAATGGAAGAGGCAGACTGAGTTTAATTCCCAGTTTGCTTAGTTAGCTTATGCATTAAATCAGCATGCAATCAAGAACTTCGCAAGTAAGAGAGAATATTGGATGTGCAGCATGTAATCAACGGACCAATAGATTGTGTTAGAACAAACACACTGAGTGCTTAGTTGGAGTTAACATTACTCTAACACCCCCCCTTAATTCCAACTAGGGAGAAAAGGGCAAAAAAAAAAAAAAGGAAAGAGGAAATAGGGAAAACCCAGTGGGAACAAAACCCCCCCTCAAAATTACAACTATATGAAGTGCAGAAGAACATCCTTTGAGATACAAGAAAAGTGTGGACAATTGTCAAATGATAAAGTTTCCATAGTGTTGAATGAAGAAACTTCTCATAGGCCAAGATGATGATCAAGATCAAGAATTTGCATGAGTTCCCTCAATGACACTACTCGAACAATGATCGGATGGAAAAAAAAGGCAAAACATCTGAAATTCGAAGATGCAGGTGGCACATGAATCTGCATGAGTGACCCCAACGACACTACTCAACCATGCAAGAAGAAGCTTCTGGTCGAAAATACAAGTGCCAATAGTGAACTGATCCAACTTGAAACAAAACCAAGAAGCATTAGCACTAATAGTAGAAAGAAAATCTTTCATAATATGACAAAGGAGAGGCATGACATGTCCACTGAAATGATGTGTCACAAAGGAGAAGATGAAGGCAAGGCCCATGCAAAAAAAGCATGAACAAAGGAAGCAAGGAGCATGCTCTAGAAACAAAGGTTTACGTCAGCTTCCATTCTTCAGAAATTTGCCAGCAAATAATTTGTCCTTCTTCCTAGCTCTCAAGGCTCTGATACCATGTTAAATTTTCTACATAGCAAAAATACAGATCTAGCTAGAAAACAAGAAACAAAACTTGCAGAGAAATGAAGAAGAAAAACAAAATAGCTGAAAATGAAATTTTATTTATTCATTATATTATTACATTACATGCCAAAGCATGATTTTATACAAATTATGAACCAATGCATAAACATAGATCATGCAGAAATCGCTGGAATGAAATGGAAGAGGCAGACTGAGTTTAATTCCCAGTTTGCTTAGTTAGCTTATGCATTAAATCAACATGCAATCAAGAACTTCGCAAGTAAGAGAGAATATTGGATGTGCAGCATGTAATCAACGGACCAATAGATTGTGTTAGAACAAACACACTGAGTGCTTAGTTGGAGTTAACATTACTCTAACACCCCCCCTTAATTCCAACTAGGGAGAAAAGGGCAAAAAAAAAAAAAAAAGGAAAGAGGAAAGAGGGAAAACCCAGTGGGAACAAAACCCCCCCTCAAAATTACAACTATATGAAGTGCAGAAGAACATCCTTTGAGATACAAGAAAAGTGTGGACAATTGTCAAATGATAAAGTTTCCATAGTGCTGAATGAAGAAACTTCTCATAGGCCAAGATGATGATCAAGATCAAGAATTTGCATGAGTTCCCTCAATGACACTACTCGAACAATGATCAGATGGAAAAAAAAGGCAAAACATCTGAAATTCGAAGATGCAGGTGGCACATGAATCTGCATGAGTGACCCCAACGACACTACTCAACCATGCAAGAAGAAGCTTCTGGTCGAAAATACAAGTGCCAATAGTGAACTGATCAAACTTGAAACAAAACCAAGAAGCATTAGCACTAATAGTAGAAAAAAAATCTTTCATAATATGACAAAGGAGAGGCATGACAGGTCCACTGAAATGATGTGTCACAAAGGAGAAGATGAAGGCAAGGCCCATGCAAAAAAAGCATGAACAAAGGAAGCAAGGAGCATGCTCTAGAAACAAAGGTTTACGTCAGCTTCCATTCTTCAGAAATTTGCCAGCAAATAATTTGTCCTTCTTCCTAGCTCTCAAGGCTCTGATACCATGTTAAATTTTCTGCATAGCAAAAATACAGATCTAGCTAGAAAGCAAGAAACAAAACTTGCAGAGAAATGAAGAAGAAAAACAAAATAGCTGAAAATGAAATTTTATTTATTCATTGTATTATTACATTACATGCCAAAGCATGATTTTATACAAATTATGAACCAATGCATGAACATAGATCATGCAGAAAACGTTGGAATGGAATGGAAGAGGCAGACTGAGTTTAATTCCCAGTTTGCTTAGTTAGCTTATGCATTAAATCAGCATGCAATCAAGAACTTCGCAAGTAAGAGAGAATATTGGATGTGTAGCATGTAATCAACGGAACAATAGATTGTGTTAGAACAAACACACTGAGTGCTTAGTTGGAGTTAACATTACTCTAACATGTAGAATTTTGCAGTTGCACGGGGATAGATCTAGCGAAAAAATAGAAACAAAACCTGCAGAATGAAAACATACAGAAGAAAAATAGAGCTGCTAAGAAATAAAATTATATTAATTCATTGCACATTTTACAACTACAAAATATGCAAATTTATACAAAGATAACCACCGTAGACCACTATAGATAATGGAAATTACGGAGGAAAGAAAGGCAAAGCAACCGCATTAACAATATTGGCAATGAAAGAGGCAGAGCATGAAGAGCATGAATGTTTAACTGGTTGTTGCACTATCCGCTTAGTTAATCTTATATAAATATCATGCAATCATGAGTGATTCCCATGAATCACCAAAGACTGCAAGTAACTACGCTAACCACTGCATGATTTACATCGCTAACACCCCCCTTAAGTCTAACTAAAGAGATAGAGGAGGAAAGAAATGAAGAAAGAGGGAAAACCCAGTGGGAAGAAAACCCCCCCTCAAAATTGACACTAACTCTGCATGATACCTAATATGCTACAATTTCTTGCAATCAAAGAAGGTCTCACAGAAAGTGGTTGTTTGTGCCTCCACATAGAAGAGAAAGAATGTCAATACAGAATGTAGCATAGTGAATGTTGTAGTAGGTTCCTCTATAACAAATGACACCTCTTCCTTTTGGAAGATAGAAACCTTGAGCTGTCAAACTACTAAATTCCCACTCAAGTGAAATGTATGAAGGAATCAAGATGAATGGTTCTGAAAAATACTCATGTTTCTCCAATCTAATGTTCAAGTGCGACTCTGCCATACAAAATTCCAGAACAGTGACCACTAAAGTGTGAGAATTGTTCGGCTATGAATCAAGATGTGTCAAGATAGTAGCATGGAGTGGTTGAGAGAGAACAAGAGAATCCAAACCAAAAGAAGATGCAACTTGATGTGATCTGACATCGGAGAGATGACATGTGTCCTCAATATTGTCATCATGATCAAGGAGAGATTCAACAAACAGATGATAAATGTCTGATAGGATGATATCTCGCTCATCAAGAAGACATGAATGAACCTATTGAAGAGAATCTAAAGTAGCATTTGGAGAAGACAAGATCCCTATCAAATTGGTAGTTGGAGGTGATTGAACGGTTGTCAATAATGGAGGTGTGGAAAGAGGAGAAGTAGGAGTAGATGTCTCTATGTAATCAAGACAATCAAGTATCTTCCAATAAGAAATTTCCTCTTCAATGCCATCGTCATACATAGGATCATCATCTCTATCAAGGGAGAGAAGCATGTCTTCATCTAGAAATGGAGGTTCATTGGGATCTCCATACATTTCTCATATAGTGGCCCAAAGAGTGTGAGGGCATTAAATGTGTGATAAAGCCTGTGATGTATAATTCCCAATAGTTAAACCAATTAGTCCTAAGACATGATCATTTTTACTTTCCCATGCAGATTTATGCCAACAAGTACTTGGTTTGGGAATAAGTCCATATAAATGAGGCAAAAGATGAATCCAGTGACAATGCTTTAGGATTTCATTATGCCATGACTTGTAATTTCCTTCTTCCAAAAAGATGACAGATGGATATATCTAATTCCCATTTTAGACTAGACTACCCCCTTTTAGAACTTTATTTCAGTTTATTTTTAATACAAAAATGCTAATAAATACCCCCAAAGCAATGAGAATTCCATTCTAAAATAGCTCAGATCTTCAATATCTACAAAAAATCAATGTTCTGCTCTTTTCTTCTAGCTCCCAGGCTCTGATACCATGTAGAATTTTGTAGTTGCACAGGGATAGATCTAGCTAAAAAATAGAAACAAAACTTGCAAAATGAAAACACACAGAAGGAAAATGGAGCTGCTAAGAAATTAAATTAAATTAATTCATTGCACATTTACAACTGCAACATATGCAGATTTATACAAAGATAACCACCGTATACCACTGCAGATAATGGAAATTACGAAGGAAAGAACGGCAGAGTAACCACATTAACAATATTGGTGGTGAAAGAGGAAGAGAATGCAGAGCATGAATGATTAACTTGTTGTTGCACTATCCACTTAGTTAGGCTTATGTAAATATCATGCAATCATGAGTGGTTCCCATGAATCACGGAGAAGACTGCAAGTAACTACGCTAACCACTGCATGATTTACACCGCTAACAAAAACTGCCACTCATTACAAACATAAATTTTTGACACTCTAAATGTATCAATAGTGTTGTCTGGCGCATGATAGTTCCACGCACGATCTACATAATCTATTGTGTTTCATCTCCTCCAAACAACTCCTTTCATGATTGCTTAGCCTAGTGATGAAAATGCCATGCTAATCTCATCTACATCCAATGGCTCTAATACCATGTGAAGAATCAAATGATTTGTTGTTGTTTTTTATTAAGATAAACGGGTTTTGCAGGGACCCGAAACCCAAAATCATCCAAAAAATAAACATAGTAAACCAGAAATTAACCAACAGCCAAACAGCAACAAAAATAGGGGACTCGCCCTAGCAAATCTAACCACAAGAAACAAAACAGAAACAAGGAAAACCAGCCCAAAAACTAAGTAAGAGATTTCAAAAGCTCAGTATTCTTCTGGATCACTCTATTGTTGATCTCCTGGAGTTCTTCTATGATGAACCTCGAACTGCCTCTCTCTTGTTTCTTGCTCCTGGTCCTAGTGGAGGGCCTTATAGATGCCTACATATCCTGGACTCTCTTGTCTCGATTAGTGTCTAAGGATAATTCAAATCTAGTCATGTGAACTTTCTGCAAGGCGAATCCTCATTGACTCTTCTGAGGCCTTCGGCATTGTTATACATTGCTTCCTTACTAACTTCCACCAAACCCTGAAGCTTACTCTTTAAATCCTAGATTTCATTCTCCAACCTGTCAATCCTAGCCTCATGTTCAGTCTTCATAATCTTAATGTCTCCCACAATTTTTGGGGATATCTTCAGGAGTTTGTCAGTTTTATCAAGTATCGAATTCTCCATGAAAGAGTCCACAATAGCCTTGATCCCCTATTTCAGGAAAATAATTTCACCAAAAACCTGTCAGAAGAATTTCTCTTGGTAAGCCAACGAATTGCCTAGGATCTTGTCAATATCCATTTCATCACATTTAATCTCATTGGGGTCCACATTTGGGGGAATATCAAGTCTAATTTCATTTTCCCCTTTTCCTTGAATCTCCACCTTTTTCTAGTTTTCTATTTTTTGGGATTTTGCGGGCCCAGATTTTGGGGACAAGACACAAGGGATTTCCCATCTAGGTGGATTTTTCCTACTACTATTTGTTCTAGGTGTGGGCTTCTGCGGGGGACCCTCATCCTCTAAGGGTTTATATTCAAATCCTTTGAAACCTGGATGTCATTCCAGTCCATAGCAACTCCACCCTCTACCTCGCCAAAATTCATATCTGAAACATCATGCACCTCCTGGCTAGCTAGGGTCTTAGGATCTCTCATAACCGGGGAGGGTTTAACCTCATGAGCCTTAGCGAACTCCATAACCAAGAGGATTAAACCCTCATGCAAAACTGGGTTTTCTTCATTCTCAAAATGCTTATGGATGGAATTCTCAAGAGATGACAACAAATATAACAAAATTGAAATTCTTTTATCATGCCTAAAGTGGTTTAGAATATTAAAATGATAGGAGAATATACTAGCAAAGTGGCCATCGAGGGTTATGTACCTCATGATAAACTTCGCCATATCTGACCAATGCTTCAGAAATTCCTTTCGATTGTAGCCTCCATCCGAGTTCTTCTTGACTCTGCTTCGTTAACTCTTTTTATTATAGAAAGATGAAAGAGCTTCTTCCAAATTTTTCCTCTCCCTATAGAATTTTTAACCCTCCATGCTAAGCCCAGAAATATCAACGACGAAGGGTTCATCAATCTTGAACTCCGCCCCATACACACTTAGAACCCCATTATTCTAATTTTTCACAAATAAATCCATGAACTGGTGATTCTGACGATGGAGTTTCATGACAATTGGTTCCATACCTTCGTCCACAACTTCCCTCCAAACCTCTTCATTATTCACCCAACGCTCGCACGAAGATGGCTCCAATTTGTTCTTGTCTCCCCCCATAAGATTGTTTCCTCTATAAATTTTACTAGTAACACTAAAACCAGTCTTCAAACAGACGAAAGCAAACCAAACCCACAACAAAAATTTGGAAGGTCACCGCCACAAATTTCTATGAATAGCTTTACACATGTGAAAAGATGTCATAATTAATTCGCAATCGGAGAGAGATTTATGGAATCCTCCCTCACCAATTCACACAACTGAATTGGAAAGGAAACCCCTTTGCCACGTGGTTTGCAGGCATGTTGCCCTCTCTGAAAATGTGCGAAATTTGAATTGCCTCAAATTTGTCAATCATATCAAAACACTCCTGCATTAAATGATTAATCGTCCAGCTGGGAATAGTCTTTTTAATCAAACAGTTAATTATATTTAGCGAATCACTTTCCAACCAGGCTTTCTTGAAACCACCATGGATAGCCATTTTTAACCAAATGTAGGTTGTGTTTGCCTCAGCGACATGGTTTGTATGTTGTTATTACTAAATAAAGAACAACAATTTTCCCAGTTTAAACTTATTTTATAATAACATATAAAAACAGTCCAATTTTAGAAGAGGGAAAACTCCAATTTTGAAGACATGCACCTACAAATAGCATCGGCTTCACAAAAGTGGCTAATTTTAAGAGTCTCATACACTCATACGATAGCACTCTAGTTTACACTCACTGCACTTTAGTTGCTTTTTTTTCAATTCTCTCATGCTTAATAAACTATGTTCAAGCAGTATCTTTTAACATTTAGGTTATTTCCTATATTTTGTTCTATTCTTCAATAATCTGCATATCGTAGTTAGTTTGTCCTCTAGACTTCTTTTGTTGGGATCTTTGTTTAAAAAAAATTGTTAAGCTTTAGTTAATTTCCATAGTTTCTTTCTATAGAACACCAGTTTGTTTTTCAACCAACTACTATTTTAGTTTGTAGTCTAGTTGTCAAGATTTATAAATCACTTCTCTATGTACACTTTCAATGAATCAATAATAGTAATCATTTTTCTTTCTTTGTTATACTCACAATTAAGTTTCAGTTATTGCATAATATAATAAATTTATTTAGTTTTCTTCTTAGCATAGTGTAAAAGCTATTAATCATTTATTATTTCAATTGGTATCAAATCCATGTTTGAGAAATTATATGGGTTAAATCGTTGAAGTTACAAAAAGATTCAAGGAGATCCAACCAGTAAGAAGGGAAGATCGATGAGATGAGAAGATCATCATTTTCAAGACAAAGATTTGTTGCCACGTTTCAAGTCACAGGAAGATCACAGATTAAACAAGGATGATTTGTATGTTGAAGGTTCTTGTAATGGAAGTTTATTGCCGCTAGTCTAAGTGTGTAGTTTGAACACAACCATACACATTGAAAAATGAATCCAACACATCAAATGAAGGTGAAAAAGTAAACTCGATCTTCATAGGAGGAGATCAAAGTCAAAGGGATTTGCAGTCCAACAATAGAAGGAATCGAGGTTTTGCATAGCCTCATGTCTGAGAAGATCCAACCAGTGCAATAAAGTTTGAAACCACCTATGAATCGTGAAGCCCTCAATTCGTGAGGAATCCCAATCATGGTCTTTGAAGAGGCCAATGTATTTTTTGTCAAAAAAAGAAAGGAGAGAAAACCTCTACAAGAGGAGAGAAGATCACAAGTTTTGTGAAAGCTGGAGAAATTATTTTAAGCCATGATATGTAATCATGTGAGGAAGTCAGATCCAAGTCTTAGAAAAATCTTGAAGGATTTAAAAGTCAAGAATTTTGCAGTCTTAATAGAGATCACTGCATGACAAATAGTGGTAGGAGTTGAACCTGTTGAAGCTGGATGAAGATACAATTGTTCTTTGTTTTAAATCAATTAGTGGTTGAAATTAAGGGGGAGAATGTTGGCATGTTAATTTTCCCACATGGTTTTAATCAACTATAGTTAAAATTGCAGTTCATTGCATGAGATAAAATTAGAATATTGGTAATTTCTTCCACTTGCATGAGAAGAACTCTAGTTTGAAAGAGCTAAAATAAGAGCTCTAAAAATAGAATTTACATTAAGTTGTTAGTTGCATATAAAGAGGTAGATTGTAATGAAATCTTTGTCTTTGGTCATTTGATCCTTGATCCTTGATCACGTGATCAAGAAGTATTTTGTATTTAGTTTTGAATAAATATAAAGTTTTATCTTCTTTCTGAAGCATTTTTGTGTTTATTGCTACGTAGCATTCCTATAGCACTTGGTGAGAAATTGACCAAGGAAGATGCAAGCTCCAAAGTAGAAACCACCTTATACAGAAGTTTAGTTGGGAGCCTCATGTACCTCACTATACTACTAGACCTGATATCATGTATGTTGAGATATTTCATGGAGTAGTAATAAATAGGCAACTGTGGTTCTCTCTTCCACAGAAGCAAAATACATCGCAACAACCACAGCTAGTTTCCAGGCCATTTGGATTTGTTGGATCTTAGAAGATCTTCATTTGGTTCAATATTATCCGGCAACCATTTTTTGTGATAACACTAGTACAATTGCCATGACCAAGAGTCTAGTCTTTTGTGCACACACCAAACACATTGAGATCTACCACCACTTCATTCGTGATTTAGTTCAAGAAGGGAAAGTGGAATTACAGTTTTGTAATACATCCAAGAAAATTGCAGATATATTTACTAAAGCCCTTCCTACAGCCAATTTTGTTCGGTTAAGGACTCAGTTGGGTCTCATCCCCCTTGTTCATCCAAGGGGAGATTGAAGACATGCATCTACAGATAGTGTTGACTTCACAATAGTGGCTAATTTTAGGAGTCTCATATGCTCATACAGTGGCACTCTATTTTACACTTGTTGCACTTCAATTGCTTTTTTGTTCAATTCTCTCATGCTAAATAAATTTGATTTATGCAATATCTTTTAACAGTTAGTTTCTTTCCTATATTTTGTTCAATTATTCAATAGCTCATTTGTCCTCTATGCTTATTTTGTTGGGATCTTTGTTTAGAACAGTCTGTTAAGCTTTAGTTAAATTTTGTAGTTTATTTCTATAGAACACTAGTTTGTTTTTCAACTGACTACTATTTTTAGTTTCTAATTTGGCTATCAAGATTTATAAATTACTTCATGTATATTTTTAGTGAATCAATAATAGTGATCAGTTTTCTTTCTCTATTGTATGCATAGCTAGGAGTTTCTTGCTTAATTTTATATTGTTTCAGTTATTACAAAATATAATAATTTCATTTAGCTCTCTTCTTAGCATAGTGTAAGAGCTATTAATCATGTATTCTTTCAAATTTGACCACACATGACAATAAGAATATTGAAATTTATAATCATGTTCTTCTACAAGGATCATTCTTAAAGAAATATCATTACAAAACTTCTCCTCAATGCATATAGCAAAAGAGTTAATCAAATGCATCATCTTCATATGAAAAGGATTCATTACTTAGCATTCATTTAGGCCAGTTCAATATAATTAGTGTTGAATCTATTTTTTTCCCTCTCCATTGTGAATCTCCAGTTAAAGATTATATAAGTTTAGATATCCATAATCTTCATCACCAAACCTAAGCATTCATCTTCAACCAAATCACTTTAGCAACACTATAATCATTCTCATCAAATTTAATCATGCCCATCAATCTATAGTCTCCATACTTGATAAGTATCCAAGCATTTTATCTCAGACCCTACACATAAGCCAAATTATGCTTTAAAACCTCTCTACAACTCATGATTCATATTTTATATGTATAGCATATATTATCTATAAACATTCCAACTATCGTAAAACCAAATCAAAATTATTAGACTTGACAACTGTGTACTTGGTTTCTCTTTCAGGAATTAACTTATGTGCAATACCTTTGACAGGTATTCTTGCTTCCATCATATCCATGTTGAGTTCACCTCCGACATCCTTGCAAAAATTATGGCCAAGTAACATTCCATATGACGCAGGAACGTTAGTTACCAAAACAGTCATCTTTATTTTATCATCTTGAAAAGTTGCAAATGCAAATTGAGCATCTTTGATTTGCCCAATAAGAGACACTTGTTTGTTTTCCATGGAATAACAATGACCAAAAGTTTTGGTCAAGGTCAGCCCCAAAGCTTGAGCAACTTTAGCAGGCATGACGTTATCGGAAGCACCAAAATCCAAGACACAATTGCTCAATTGAAAACCATTGATCAATAGGGAAATGTAGAAAGGTTCTATCTTTCCTTGGGTAGTAGATGGAATGGTCACCAAATGATTGGGCAAATTCTTGGGTTCTTGAGGGGCAGTATTTTCAAGTATAGGATGAGTTTCCTTACTTTTAACAAAGTCAGCTAACCTATCAAATTAATCAGGATTAGCTTGTAAGTATTTGACTTCGGACATTTGAATCTTGGTCTTCCTAGCATGGTCAATAATATCGAAAGCTTGAAATGAACCAGCTAGAGAGGGATTAACATTTTTTAATTGTGGTCTGGGGTTAGGCATATTGGGCTTGGAATCAATAGAAAAAGAAAAAGGGGGACTTTTGTTACTTGACTTTTTGCTGCATCCTTTGGAATGTAGGGCAGCCGAGTTCCCCTTTTAGCAATAGTAACGTGTGTTTGTAAATCACTTGCAACTTTTGCAGCTTCATCTTGTTGAGCCAACCGAGTCTGGGATCTTGTCATCATGGCAAATGCTTGACTCTAAGTCCTTTTAGTAGTATTAGAGTCATCATAGTGCATATAGCATATAGTAGAGTCGCCAGTTACATCTTCTTCTTCTTGTTGTTGAGGAAGAGTAACGTCATCAGACTGATAATCAAAATAAGAAGACGTGTTTTGATCTGTCTCATAATAGCCGACCGCTGCCTTTGAAGGAGGTGGTTCAAGCGCAAGCCTCTCAGGAGGAGGAGGTAACTTGGGTTGATTCTTAGCAACATAACTGCCAGTAGCATTAGGATATGTCCGTCTTGGGATATCCTTGTATGGTGTAGGATAGGAATTCTGAGATACTTGCTTCTTTAAAGAAAGAAGTTCATTTGCTAATTTCTGCACCATTGGTCGATAGAACCTGAAGATGAACTCTCCATATGAGAACCTCCTTTAGACCGATTAGAATCTTTTTTTATTTTACTAGATAGGATCAAATGATCTTCAATTTTAGTAGCCATTTATTGAGCAACAGCTAAATCAATGGGAAAGGCTCACCTCAAGAAGAAACTGACCTCAGGCAACTAAGTATTAATGAAAAAGCACTTGAGATTCTCAGGAGTAGGTTTAGAATTGATAGGAATTCTATTTGCTAATTTATTGAACTTAGCAATGAATTCATGCATGCCTTCATGTGTATCCTTCCTCATTTGGGTTAATTGGGCTAGCAAGGCATGTTCATCTTCCGCGGGCTTGAAACGTTCTTCAAACTATTAGGGTTTCAAGCAGATCCGAAGCAAATATGAACTAACAATTATATGCAAATTTTTATACCAAAGATAAAGAAATAAAATAGGACATAGATAACACGGAGATTTAACGTGGTTCACCCAAAATGGGTTACGTCCACCATACACAACTGTCCAATCTTTCTTATTATCCAGCAAAAAATAGTACATCAACCTCACGATGCCTTAAGCATCCCAGCCGCTTATAACATGCATTTTTAGGGCAAAAACAAAGTCGATCTTTTTAGGGTTTTATTACAATGTCGGTTTTCATCAACAACAACAAAAAAATACGTGTTGAGTGTACAGTACTTTGTTGATCAGTCGCCACATTTCAACAATCTCCCACTTGGAGACTGATCAGGCTCCACACCGAACAATCTCCCACTTGGAGACTGATACTACACGACACCACTGTACATGCAACATCTATTGGATAAAACACTAGGACTTGACTGGTATAAATTCCACAATTATCAAACAAGAAGACCAACAGAAACTGATGAAGAAATCAGCTTCTCCTCTGGAACTGCCTTCGTGAACATATCGACAGGATTCTCACTTGTGTGAATCTTCTCAAGCCGTAACTAACCCTCCTCCAAAACAGTCTGGATGAAGTGGTACCTGAGCTGAATGTTCTTTGTCCTTGAATGAAAAGTAGAGTTCTTTGCAAGATGAATGGCACTCTGGCTATCAGAATACAATGGGCGATCCTCTTGTGTTTGATCCAATTCCTCCAGAAAACATTGTAACCAAATCATCTCCTTGCTGGCTTCTGTAGCAGCAACATACTCAGCTTCAGTGGTTGAAAGTGCAACAACCTTTTGCAACCTAGAAATCCAACTGACTGCAGTTCCCCCTATAGTAAAAACATACCCTGTAGTACTCCTTCGTGGGTCAATATCACCTCCCAAATCAGAGTCAACAAATCCACTCAGAGTAGCATTAGATCCTTTGAAACATAATGCCTTCATAGTGGTTCCTTTCAAATACTGAAGAATCCATTTCACGGCATTCCAATGTTCCATACCTGGATTACTCATAAACTTGCTCAAAACTCCCACTGCATGTGCAATATATGGCCTTGTGCATACCATTCCATACATCAGACTGCCAACAGCTGATGAATACGGGATGTTAGACATTTTATTAACCTCTTCCTGTACCTTTGGGCACATCTCCTTAGTCAATTTGAAATGACTTGCCAAAAGTGTACTAACTGCTTTTGCATCCTACATGTTAAATCTTTTCAACACCTTCTTTATATACTCACTTTGGGACAAATTCAAGGTTCTTTTTTTCCTGTCCCGTGTAATCCTCATACCAAGAATTTACTTAGTTGCACCCAAATCCTTCGTAGCAAATGACCTGGTTACTTTTTGTTTAAGATCATTTATATGTTGCATGTTAGACCCAGCAACAAGCATGTCATCAACATAAAGCAACAGGATAATATAATTATCATTATCCAATCTCTTAAAATATACACAATGATTAGAATGACATCTATGATAACTGTGTTGAGCCATGAAACTATCAATTTTTTCTTCTTATGATGTTTGCTTGCTTTAGGCCATAGAAACGTTTCTTCAACCTGCACACCAAGTTCTCCTTACCTTTGACCTCATATCCCTATGGTTGCAACATGTAAATTTCCTCGTCCAAATCTCCATGGAGAAAATTTGTTTTGACATCTAATTGTTCAAGATGTAAATCATCTGCAGCCACAAGACTAAATACAGTTCTAATTGAAGTCATTTTTACAACTAGAGAAAATATTTCATCATAATCTATACCCTTTTTCTGTGCAAAACCTTTTAAACCAAGTCTGGCCTTATATCTTTTCTGACCTCCTTCTCCTCCTTCAGCCTATAAACCCATTTGTTAGGCAAAGCTCTTTTTTCTGCAGGTAAAGGGACTAAGTCCCAACTCTTATTTTTCGTCAAGGAGTCCATCTCCTCTTTCATGCCTAGCTCCCACTGTTGTTTGGCATCCACCTGCATTGCTTCTTCATATTCTTCAGGTTCACTAGAATCAGTTAATAAAATAGAATACAAAGAAGGAGAAAATCTTTCAGGGGGTCTACTTGACCTTGTATAATGTCTAACACTTGCAGGAGTTTGTGGGACAACCTGTTGTTGCTGAGCATCAGGTACCTGTCGCATTTCATTTTCAGGAATCTCATCCAACACCATATATTATTGTTTGTCCTGTTCATGCTTCTTTTCCTGCATCTATTCTTTATACATAACCTTCTCATTGAATATAAAATCTCTACTTCTAATTATTTTCTTATTTTCAAAATCCCATAACCGATAGACATATTCATCTATCCCATATCCAATGAAGGTACATTTCTGAGATTTAGCATCAAGTTTGGTTCTGTTTTCTTTATCAACATGGACAAAAGCTTAAAACCAAAGGTTTTCAAAAAAGAATAATTTACCTTTTTACCAGTCCATGCCTCCTCTGGAATACCACCATCCAAAGGGGTTGAAGGTCCTCTATTTATCAAATAGATAGCAGTATGTACAGCATCTACCCAAAAATGTAAGGGCAATCCAGCATGCAATCTCATGCTCCTTGCGCGTTCCATGATAGTCCTATTCATTCTCTCTACCACACCATTTTTCTGTGGAGCTCCTGGAATTGTCTTCTGCTTTCGAATCCCATTTAAGGAACAGTAATCTTCAAATATTTTGCTACAATACTCACCTCCATTATCCGATCTGAGACACTTCAACTTTTTTCCTGTCTCATTCTCAACCAAAGCTTTCCATTTCTTAAAAGTTTCAAAAACATCTGCTTTTTGTTTTAGGAAATATATTCATGTTTTCCTGGTTGAGTCATCAATAAAAATAAAATAATAACAAGAGCCACCAAGAGATGATACCTGAGTCGGTCCCCATACATCTGAATGCACAAGCTCCAACTTCTCACTCTTCTTCTCTTTCCCAACCTTGAGAAATCTGACTCTTTTCTATTTACCATAAACATAGTTTTCATATAACTCTAAATCAATCTTCTTTAGTCCTAGCAATAGATTTTTGGAGTGAAGGATTTTCATCCCTTTCTCACTCATGTGCCCAACCCTATGGTGCCACATTATCAAATTTGTTCTTGCAACATCTATTGTTGTTGTCCCTGCAATAACTTTATCTGTAGCAGCTAGGGTAGAGTAAGTGTTACCAGTACACAGATATAATGTGCCTACCTTCGCACCTTTAGCTACTACTAATGATCCTTTAGTGACCTACCAGATATTGTCTGAGAAGGTAACTATGCAACCTTCACTACCTAGTTGCCCTACAGAAATTAAATTTCTTCTTAAGTTAGGAACATGTCTTACCTCCTGCAAAAACCAGTCATTTCCATTCTACAACTTGATCTTTATCTTTCCTTTTCCAACATTTGACAAGGCTCGTCATCACCCAAATATACCTATCCAAAATCACCTTGAACATAATCTAGAAAATATTTTCTATGGGGTGTAGCATGAAATGAAGCCCCAGAATCTATTGCCCAGGAATCATTAACATTATCCAAAAATAAGATTAAGGCATCTTGTAAAGTATTACTTGCAATATTAGCTTCCTTATTGTCATTTTCATTTTTGTCTCCTTCTTTGTTTTTCCAAGACCAATAGTCTTTCTTTAGATGACCAGGCTTTCTGCAATACCAGCGATCTTTCTTTCCTCTAGATTGAGAGTGTCCTCTCTTTGACTTCCCTTGTGACTTCTCATTCCAAGGGCCTTTTCCTCTTTCCTTTGATCTTCCTTTGTTCTCCACATTCAAAACACTACTTCATGATGTTGAAGTCTCACCTGTGTTTTTCCTTCGCATTTCCTCGCTTAGGATAACACCAATAATATCATCAAATACCAAAGTATTTTTACCAGAGACAGAGTTACTTGCAGCCATAACCAAGTTATTCCAGCTTTCTAGCAAAGAACATAAAATCAAGAGAGCCCTAATGTCTTCTGCAAAGTTAATTTTTACCAAAGACAATTGAATGGTAATTGTATTAAATTCATTTAAGTGCTCCGCTACAGATCCTCCCTCACTCATTTTCAAATTAAAGAAACACTTCATAAGAAATACCTTATTTGAAGCTGAGGGTTTCTCATACAACTTAGCCAATGTCGCCATCAAATCTACAGTCATTTTTGCTTTTGTAATATTGAATGCTATAGACGGTGCAAGGCACAATCGAATGGATCCCAGTGCCTTTCTATCTAAAATGTCTCACTCTTCATCTGATATTGTGGTCGCTTTCTTTGCCTTTCCTTCCAACATCCGCCACAAATCCTTTTGATAGAGGTAATCCTCCATCTGCATTTTCCATAACTGATAATTCTGACCGTTAAACTTTTCGACCTTGAATTTGGAATCCTCCATTGCTCCCACTCAAATCTGAAAGTCCTACCAATTTACAGAAAAACCTCACTTTGATACCAATTGTTAGGGTTTCAAGCAGATCCGAAGCAAATATGAACTAACAATTATATGCAGATTTTTATACAAAAGATAAAGAAATAAAATAGGACACATATAACACAAAGATTTAACATGGTTCACCCAGAATGGGTTATGTCCACCATACACAGCCGTCCAATCTTTCTTATTATCCAACAAAAAATAGTACATCAACCTCACAATGCCTTAAGCATCCCAGCCACTTATAACATGCATTTTTAGGGCAAAAACAAAGTTGGCCTTTTTAGGGTTTTATTACAATATCGGTTTTCATCAACAACAACAAAAAAATATGTGCTGAGTGTACAATAATTTGCTAATCAATCGCCACATTTCAACACAAACCTGTCTCTCAACGAGTTCCAAGAAATGATTGAACCAACAGCAAGATTGAAAAACCAATCAGTTGCAATACTTTAAAGAGTTTCTATGAACAAACGAATAGAAACATCTTGATGTTCTACTCCAAGAACACCACATGCCATATAGAAAGATTTGACATGTTCATCGGGATGTTGCTTTCCATCTCCATAGAACTCGGGAAGATTTTTACGGGAACCTTATGGAAGTAGATGAAGAGGTGGGGTTAAGGCCAAAGGACCAAAAGCTACTCCCCACAGACCAAGAGGAGGAGGTGGAGGTGGATTAGCCATACTAGATGATGAAGATATCAGTGGTTTGAAAAGAAAGGGAATTTTCACTTGGGATAGACTTCTTTTTCTTAGAATGAGGGTAACTTGTGGTTCGTGAAAGGGAGGATGTACTAGTAAGCAAATGGAATCTAGCTCATTCAGCAGGAGATATCTCTTCAATATGTTCACCTCTCCTTTGACGAACGTAAACACGCAAACCTTCCATCTTAAAGAAATCAAAATATTTCCTAGCTCTTATCAACAGGAAAACCAAGAAAAGTTATTTCTTCTTTAAAATCAGAAAGACACTAGCCTTCAAATGAAAGCATGAGGCTTCCGAATGAGTCTGTGTCCCCAATAGAGTCGCCAAAAAACTGTTGGTGGCTCGGATGGGCCAAACAAATTTATACCAGAGATTCTAAGATAGAATTAACAAAGTACTTCAAATCTCTCTCCCAGCAGAGTCGCCAAAAAATTGTTGGTTGAAAATTTTGTACACTTGGGAAAATATACAAAATTATGGTTTCAACCACAGCGTGTGAGTAAAACTCTCCTAATTAAGGGAAGGCTCCCCCTATCTAACTATAACTTTAAAAATAAAATAGGATGGGACAGCAATCTTTCTTCTTCTTTCAAGAAAGACAATAACATTTTCTCTTCACTGAAAAGGATAGTGATTTGATATAAACAACAGTAATCACTTTCAAAATGAAATGAGAGAAAAGAAATGAAGTTTTCTGAAAGTGCAAAGACTTCTGTCACTTCCTTCGGGACGGGACAGCAATATCATGCTCAAAGACTTGATTATGTGAAGTCCTATCTACCCTTTTCTATACTAATGCTATAAAGAACAAATTATAACAGCTTAAAGACTGGAATATATTATTCTTTTCTACTTAAAACAATGAGAAGTAGTATAAGCTCAAAGACTTACCACTATTTCTCACAAAATCTACTCCTAAATTCTCCTAAGAACAAGTGAAAGCACAAAGACTTGCAACTTCTCTCAACAAAATATTTATTTTAATCTATATTAAGCTCAACTTCTTGCAGCACAAAGACTGCAAATCAGATGTGATTAAGCTCTTTAAGGAACACTTGCAAGAAAGATAATATAGAACACAAATTCAAGTATGTAGCACAAAGACTCAAAGCTTGAGCAATTTCCTTCTATTCCTTTCAATTCTCGAATTCACACATGAAAGCTCAAAGACTTCTTTGCTGTAAATTTGGCAGAGTTTTTGCTTGCTTTCCAAAAAGATAAAAATTACAATAGACCCCTCAAGTATTTATAGAAGAGGAGCCTTGAGAAAAAGGTGGGAGGATCCTAACTAACTTGAGAGATTCTCTCAACCACCAAGACTTATTCAATAACTAACTAAGACTTCAATAACTAACTAAGATTTATTCCATCTATAGTCCTAATTGAACAGAACTTGTAGTTGTCTTACATGTAATTACAAAAGTGCAAGTAATGAGTTAACTTGCATTTTACAAAAAAAGACTTTTACATGTGACTTGCCAAAAGAAAAAACTACAACTAAAGATTACAAATGTGGAAAAATACAACTAAGTGTTGAAAAACACTTAAGTTGTAACATGTTAAGACACGAATCCTTCAAACTTCTAGATGATCATTTGTAGTTCCTCGGGATCCGGTTCATGGGTGTTCTTGGCAACAACCATGGTTTTCACGATAGTATCATGACATCGGAGGAGCGTAGAGCTGTTTTTATTCAGGATGGAATAGATTTCATGTAAAAAGATTTGGTGTTTCATCAACATTTGAATTGAAGCGGCCGAGAATTGTTCGCTCCTTCATTCATTATATGTCCTCATCTGTAAATCAGCAAGAACTTCTTCTTCTGGAATCAACTCTCCATCCTGACTTAATATGTTGCAAGAGGCCTTTTCACAATGAGAAACAATATCTCGAAAAACTTCACCCCGTAATCTCATTATATCACCAATCTCCTCAATGAGGGATTTAAGAACAAGGGCCTTATTTTCCAGAAGCTCTTCAAATTCCAAGTACATGACCCTGGAAGAGATGATGGCATGCTCATGTAGAACACTCAACTGTTGTTGAAGCATGGTACCCCAGATTGTCAAACTATCTTCAACACTTTCCAGATTCTTTTTGAAAGTATAAGAGGTCTAATCCAGTTTCTCTTCAACAGTTTCCAACTTAGACATCATCTAAAAAATGTCTTTCATCACTTGTGCACATAGATCGTGAAGCTGATCAACCCAGGAATCCAATGCTTGTACCTTCTGAGCAGCCCTTTCCACTCCATGAATTGATTCTTGGGAACCGGAAGAACCTATGGAGTTACTCCCTTCAACAACAGGTTTTGTGATTTTATGAACAGTTGCCATAAGTTGTCGGTTTTCCTCTTCTAGCTTGTTTTTCTTTGCTAGAAGTTCATCACACCGTTGTACCAATGAAGCTACAAAAAACTGAGCATCATATTTAATCACCTCATGCATTTGCTTACCCAATTCTATCCTTGTAACTTTGTAATCGGCAACTGACATTTCTTCAAGTGGCTTATCTGCAATGGGTTCAACAATTTCAGCTACCTTCATCTTGTTGTTGTCAACAGTTGCTCTGGAGATAGTCTTGGCCTTTTTAGCAACCTTGGATTTGGACTGTTTTAGTTGCTGATAATCAAAGCCATCATGTGAGATTTCTTACTTCTTCCTTTTTGTAGTAAAAGAACTAAGCCATGAAGGTAAAGCCATCAACTCTCCTTCAGTAGCAGTCGTAGGCAAAGGAGAAGTAGTTTCTGGTTGAATAACCATGGTCATCCTGGGAGGAATATTTGTTTAGATGGCGACCACGGTTTGCTCACTAACCAATGGGCATGAAGATTGCCTCATGAATTGTTCAAAACCAGAAGTGGAGGTATCAATTTCTGACAACTGGACACAAGCAAGAATATCTTCAGGAACTTCTCGCACACTCTCTTATTGATGATCAGGAGGTGGCTTGTATGTCAAAATAGGAATGGCATTCTAAGGAGATTCATCAACAAGCAAGTCAGGAGGAGAAAGGGGCATCTCAATGGAAACTAGGGGAATAATCTCATGAGGAGAGTTGGATGCTAGAGACTTGGGAGCATCATCAAATTGCAGCCCTTCTTCTAGATTATCTAGATGGATCACCTGAACATGAAATTGTCACTTTTCCTTTCCACGAACTGTTGCCTTCTCAGGAGGAAGAACTAATGCCCGACTAACTCGCAATTTGATCCTTGTGCCCGAAGATGATGTGCCTTCCTTTTTGTCAACCTGAATCTCAAACTTACATCCAAGAGGCCTTGTAGAATCATCTTCTTTTCCAATCTTGATTTTTATGAGTCTAACAGCATTACTTTTCAGTCAAGCATTGGTGTTAGCCAAGATAGGCTCTCTCAAGAATGGATATGCACTCCTTGTGTGACCATTGGATTAAAGGAAATGGAGATTCCTCAACCCTTCGTGAAATATATTTAGGATCAATTACGTGCCCATCATCAATCATCCCTTGTGGAATATCCACCAAGTTCAAATCAACAACTTGCTCAATAGTGAGCCTGCAGTAATCCATCTTCAGAACCTCGACCTTTGTGCGGAGATCTACCCATATATCCTCAATGCGATGCACATGCATAAAGTATTTTTTGATCTTCTCCTTCATACCCCGGTAATCAAAATCAGCTCTAGACTTAAACCTTTTTAGCTTAATTTCCTGCGTTTCAGTCTCCATGGCCTTAGCTTTAACGGATGTGACAAGAGAATACCAGCCAATTTTTAATGGGTTTGTTGTCGAGATCCCCATTCCAACCTTATGTTTAGAAGACTGATGAGTGTGGACAGCCATGATTTGTCTTCCCAACTCCATAAGAATGATCTTATCAGTTGGGTATCTACGAAGCATGTATGGCTACCCACTATAACATCTGATTCTCATATAGGTGAAGATCGAGAATTGTAGAAACAAGCATCCATACTCACTCACTCTTTCCCATGCCTCATCTGATACCATTTTGTTCTTCAAAGTTCTGTCAAACTGACACATGAAGTAACCAAAGAATGCATCTTTGACTCTTCTAAAATGCAATATGTTGGGTCTTAAAGGCAACTAATCATAATATTCCCAAACTAGTATAAACGAGTGATCACCCTTGGTAGAAAGACCTAGAAAATGTCTAAGTGATGCTACCAAGTACACCAAATATGAGTTCATGTAGAAAGTAATGGTGGAAGAGACTGTTGAAAGTTGTTCACACAAAGCATCGATGATGACTTCTCCCCATGATATATGATGAGACTACCTTATGAACATGATGAACTGGTACATCCAGGGCTCAAAAACATTAGAATGTTTAAGGCCCATTTGTTGACATATGTGCAAGAGTATGATGACATTATGATATTGTATGTTGTCATTGATGTCAATATGTTGAGAAGTGAACTGGTATATTGAAGTTAAGCAACTAGCAAAGAGAATCGGTATGGTGGTGTAAACCGGTATATGTGCAATAAGTGAAGCGGTATGCTTGTCCAAGTGAACCGGTATGATGTTGTGAACCAGAACCGATATGTCGAAACGAGAACCGGTACATGGAATGTGGTAGGACTACAGGTTGGTAGTCTTAGCTTTAGGGTTTCCAGTTGAAGTGTTCCAAGCCTGATGACATTGTGTGATGAGTTAGCATTGTAATGGAGATCAGATCGCGTTGCCACATCAATCTTGTGCACGTGAAGGATCTTCCATGAAGGAGATGGATCCTATCTACCTCGAGAATGTGTGAATTCTTTGCAAATGGTGGAGAATGTGTGATGGGTTATCGCCATCAAGCGGTGAAGAATGAATGATGGAGAATGTCTTGAGATCTATTCAAGACCGTTGTAGTCAAATACAAAGTGCTCAATGGTTAGGATTGAACCAATCAATTTGCTTAACCTAAGTGTTTAGGTTTTAGGGTTTATGTTTCCGACCTATCTGTGTTCTATAAGGTTGATGTTGTGTTTCATGTTAAAGTTGTTGGCAAATGTTGTGTGTGTATCTAAGTGCAGAGATACGTGATTCTTGCCAGACCAGATAAGAGGATTGATACATGCCTAGTGTGTGTGCAGAAGGAAGGAACTAAAGTGGATTTGCATTGGCATTGAGTGCTATTACCAAATCATTGTAATACCTATTGATCTTTAACTACTTCAACAGTTGCAAAATCCCTTAACTGGGTAGCTCTAACCAACTTGCTATAAATCCTTTAACAGGGTGACTCAAAGCCATTGATTTCATAAAATCCTCTGACAAGGTAACCTCTAACAGGGTTTAACCCTTAACCGATTATTCTAGCCATCCCTTAACCAGGTGATCCCTTACAGGATCGGTTCCTAAAAGAACCTGTTGTAACAGCCTTTAACCAGAGTAGGCTCCTAACAAAGCAGACTTCTAAAGAGTTCAAAAATAGCTTGTGGGTATTCATCCCCACCGTGGTTTTTCCCAATTGGGTTTCCACGTGAAAAATGTGTGTGTCATGTGTGATTCCTCCTTCATGTGATGCTTTGTTATTTTTTGTCAAGCGGTGAATCATATTATGCTAGTAAATTATTGTATCTCTAATGATAGATTATCTGTTTATGCATAAGGATAAAGTGGAAATGAGGGAGTAGGTTGTATGGAAAGCTAAGTGTTATCGGTTTATGTTTTTCCCAGTAGTATTATGTTTAACTAGTAGTAATCTGGTTCTGACCGGTGTTAGAGATTGCCAGTCAAGTTCACTGTTTGTAGTCAAACCAATTAGGGAAAAGTTATTGTGCCTATATTGATTCACCCCCCCCCCCTCTTAGTACCGGTTTGGTACTCACCATTCATCATTGAGTTATCAATTGGTATCAGAGCGTCCTCTAGGTCCTCTGTGTTGTAAGCTTAACCGCTTGAGGGAAAGATCCTATTGTAATGATGAAGAGGGAAGGTCCAAAGTTCAACAGAGATTTCTTTAAAATATGGAAGGACAAAATGAAGATATACATCAGAAGCATGGGTGCTCAACATTGGAGCTATGTTGAGAACATTTATGTTATCCCTACTGGTACTCTCACCGATGACCAAAAGAGACAGATTCGGTAGAATGGGCAAGTCATGGAAGCCCTAATCAGTAGCTTATCTGACATTGAGTTTATTGATGTCCAGAATAAAGACAATCCCAAAGAAGTATGGGATACTCTTGAGAATATCTATGGCGGTGATGAGCATGTAAAACAAGCTAAGGAAGAAAGCCTTAGAGGGAAGTTTGAAGACATGCAGATGGTTGAAGGTGAGACCATTCAACAATATGGAATACGAATCAAAACCGTTGTTGGAGATATCAAGAGTGCAGGTGGTAAAATGGAAGATTCCACTATTGTCAGCAAAGTTTTGAGATCTCTATTACCGGTCTATGCAATAAGGGTTTCTGCTATTCAGGAGTTGAGATCAATAGACAAGACTAAGGTATCCCTAGACTCCATCATTGCAAAATTAATAGCCTATGAGCTAAAAAGTTTTGATGGCAGTGTTTAGAACACTGAATCAACTTTTAGAGCATCTGCTACACCATCCAGAAAAGGAAAAGAAGCAAGCACTAGTGGTGAACCAAGACAGAGCAGAGAAATGGATGATGAGGAGATTCTGATGGAATTTGAAGCTCTTCTTTCCAAGAGACTTTCTAAGGGAATCGGCAAATATAGAGGTAAGCTTCCTTTGAAATTCTTCTCTTGTAACCGAATAGGACACATCGCTATAAACTATCCTAATGGTGATAGCAAGGACAAACTGGAAAGGTTCAAGAAATTCAAAGGAGGAAACTGGAGAAATTGTTTTGTAGTAGTTGATGAAGGTGTCACAGATGAGGAATCAGAAGATGAAGAAAATGAAGATATTGTGTTTGTTGCAGTCAAGGAGGATGTGTTAAACAAGAAGGCTCTTGTCTCCTGCTTTGATAATTCCAATGAGTGGATTATTGATAGTGGTTTCTCTCACCATATGACTGGTGACTGGAGCAAGTTTATATCCCTGGAAGAGTATGATGGTGGTGTGGTTCATTTTGGTAATGATGCACCATGTATGGTCAAAGGCAGAGGGTCCATCTCTCTAAATAGAAAGAGCAGTGCTGACAATGTGTATTGGGTGGAAGGTCTCAGACACAATCTATTGAGTTTTGCCCAGTAGAATGATGGTGGACTCACTCTAGAATTCAAAAATGGAGTCTGCAAAATCAAAGGAAAGAATGGTGAACTGATGGCCACCGATATGCAGACCAAAGGTAACTTATTTCAGCTAAATGCAAATATAAGTACATGTCTTATGGCTAAGTTTGACGATAGTTGGATATGGCATAGGAGACTCTGCTATGTAAACTTTGATGACATAGTAAAGGCCAGTAAGCTCAAGGCAGTTAAAGGACTGTCGATGCTAAGTGAACCGGAAAATCCTTTGTGCAGAGAATGTCAACTTGGGAAAATGTCTTCTTCAACCTTCAAAGGTAAATCTTTCACTGCTGACAATTTACTTGATCTTGTGCATACTGATTTGTGTGGTCCTATGAAACTAGGAGTGTTCAGGGAGATAGGTATTTTATTATTCTAACAGATGATTGCTCAAGAATGATGTGGGTCACATTATTGAAGGACAAATTTGAAGCTTTTGGAAAGTTCAAAGCCTTCATAGCATTGGTATAAAAGGAAAGCGGTAGAAGAATCAAATGCCTTAGAACTAATCAAGGAGGGGACTTCACTTCTGGTGAATTCAACAAATATTGTGAAGAGAATGGCATCAAGAGGCAATTGTCTGCCCCCTAGACTCCACAACAAAATGTCTTAGCAGAGAAGAACAACCGAACTGTGGTTGAAGTGGCTAGAACTATGTTGATCCAAGGAAAAGTTGCTCACACCTTTTGGAGAGAAGCGGTGAGCACTGCAGTCTACACAATGAACCGGGTACTCATCAAGAAAGGTAAGGATAAGACTCCTTATGAGTACTGGACTGGTAAGACACCAGTGGTAAGCTACTTTAGAGTGTTTGGTAGTAAATGTTACACCAAGAGGAGTGAACATCAGAGCAAGTTTGATGCTAAATGTGATGAGGGAATATTCCTAGGGTATTCCACTAAGAGCAAAGCTCTCAAATGTTTCAACAATAGGACTCAGAGAATTGTTGAAAGCATTAATGTTAGGGTTGATGAAAACTTTGAGAAACCTGAGGAAACCGGCAGTGAGCAAATAGGAGATGAACCAGTAGTAACCTTCTGGGAACTGGTTGCAAATCATCCCAGTACCTGTAATTGTGCTCCTACACCGGTGGATGCTGATGCTGATGAAGATGAGGATGAAGAAGAAAAGCAAGAGGAATCTGTTAAGAGCATACCTAAACTCAATCATGATCCAAAGCAAATCATAGGAGACAAGGATGCAGGAATCCTTACAAGAAGAAAGGCCAAAGAAAACTCATGTATGATCTCTGAATTTGAGCCTAAATCATTCAAAGAGGCACATAAAGATGAAGATTGGATCAAGGCAATGGAAGAAGAACTTGATCAGATAGAAAAGAATGGTACATGGTCCTTGGTACCTAGACTAGAGCATAAAAATGTCATTGGTACCAAATGGGTTTTCAGAAATAAGTTGAATGAAGATGGGACAGTGATAAGAAACAAAGCTAGACTGGTGTGTAAGGGGTATGCTCAAGAAGAAGGAGAAGACTATGGAGAAATCTTTGCTCCAGTAGCTAGATTGGAAGGAGTTTGTATGCTTCTTGCATATGCAGCTTTTAAAGGATTCAAGGTATACCAAATGGATGTAAAATATGCATTCCTAAATGGAATACTTGAAGAGGAGGTGTATATAGAGCAACCAGATGGGTTTGCCCTATCAAAAGACAGTAACATGGTGTGTAGGCTACATAAAGCCTTGTATGGATTAAAGCAGGCACCTAGAGAATGGTATGAACGCTTGCACTCCCATCTTGTGAAGATTGAATTTGAAAGAACAAGTGAAGAAAGAAATATCTACTTGAAATTAGAAGGAGATCAAATTCTGATCTGTGAAGTATTTGTTGATGACATCATCTTTGGAGGAGATGACAAGATGAGTCATGATTTTGTAGATGAGATGAAGAAGGAATTTGAGATGTCACTCATAGGGGAGATTAAGTTCTTCATTGGACTGCAAATTCAACAAATGAAAGATGGAATCTTTATTACTTAGTCCAAGTATGTCAAAGAGGTGTTGAAGACCTTTGGCATGGAAGACAGTAAACCGGTTGGTACACCAATGCTGACCGGTTGTAAACTATCAAAAGAAGATAACTCAGCACTGGTAAATGAGAAGGAATATTGATCAATGATTGGTAATTTGCATTATGTAGTGCATAGCAGACCGGACATTGCACATGTAGTGGGTATTACCGCTCGGTTTCAGCAAAGCCCAAGAGAATCCCACTTGGTAGTAGTCAAGCGGATTCTTAGATATCTGAAAGGAACTATTGACTATGAGTTATGGTATCCATACAATAATGAGTTCAACCTGAAAGTGTTCACACATGTTGATTGGGCTGGTAATGTAGATGATCGGAAGAGCACAACCGGTGGTGCATTCTTTCTCGGTGGTAGACTGGTCTCGTGGATGAGTAAAAAGCAAAGTTGTATCTCTCAGTCTACAATAGAAGCGGGGAATGTTGCAGCTTTTATGAACTGTACCCAGACCATTTGGATGAAGCATGTATTGAATGGCTTCAAAGTTCCTGTATCTGAATCGTTAAGTATATTCTGTGATAATACAAGTGCAATTAACATATCCAAGAATCCAATTTTACATGCTAGAACCAAGCACTTTGAACTCAAGTATCATTTCTAAAGGGAAAAGGTTCAGAACAAAGAGGTTGTATTGGAACATGTTTCCAGTAAGGAGCAGTTAGCAGATATATTCACCAAGCCTCTACCAAAGGCTTCATTTACCTATTTGAGAGGTGAATTAGGGGTGTTGCCCCTTCAAGAGGTGAACTAAAAGTATGTGCTCCACATCAGTCAGATATTGCAGTGTCCAATCTTTTTCAGGATTGATGTGTTGAAGGATGCTACTCCTCAAGGGGAGCAACATAGTGGAACAGGGAAGCTTGTGCCTCCACTTTGGCATTGTTATCAAAGGGGGAGAAGATGTGAAGCGGGGAAGATATCTACAGCAATAGTGAGAAGATGTGATGCTGAGTGATATCTTTGTATATTGCCATCAATGCCAAAGGGGGAGATTGTTGGCATATGTGCAAGAGTGTGATGACATTATGATATTGTATGTTGTCATTGATGTCAATATGCTGAGAAGTGAACCGGTATATTGAAGTTAAGCAACTGGCAAAGAGAACTGGTATGGTGGTGTAAACTGGTATATGTGCAATAAGTGAAGCGGTATGCTTGTCCAAGTGAACCGGTATGATGCTTTGAACCGGAACCGGTATGTCAGAATGAGAACCAGTACATGGAATGTGGTAGGACTACCGGTTGGTAGTCTTAGCTTCAGGGTTTTCGGTTGAAGTGCTCCAAGCCCGATGACATTGTGTGATGAGTTAGCATTGTAATGGAGATCAGATCATGTTGCCACGTCAGTCTTGTGCACGTGAAGGATCTTGCATGAAGGAGATTGATCATATCTACCTTGGGAATGTGTGAAGTCTTTGTAAATGGTGGAGAACATGTGATGGGTTATCACCTCCATGAAGCGGTGAAGAATGAACGATGGAGAATGTCTTGAGATCTGTTCAAGACCATTTTATTCAAATACAAAGTGCTCAATGGTCAGGATTGAACCGATCAATCTACTTAACCTAAGTCTTTAGGGTTTAGGGTTTATGCTACCGACCTATCTGTGTTCTATAAGGTTGATGTTGTGTTTCATGTTAAAGTTGTTGGCAAATGTTGTGTGTGTATCTAAGTGTAGAGATACATGATTCTTGCCAGACCAGATAAAAGGATTGATACTTGCCTAGTGTGTGTGCAGAAGGAAGGAACTAAAGCGGATCTGCATTGGCATTGAGTGCTATTACCAGATCACTGTAATACCTATTGATCTTTAACTACTTCAACAGTTGGAAAATCCCTTAACTGGGTAGCTCTAACCAGCTTGATGTAAATCCTTTAACAGGGTGACACAAAGCCATTGAGTTCATAAAATCCTCTGACAAGGTAACCTCTAACAGGGTTTAACCCTTAATCAGGTATTCTAGCCATCCCTTAACCGGGTGATCCCTAACAGGATCGGTTCCTAACAAACCCCGTTCTAACAATCTTTAACCGGACTAGGCTCCTAATAGAGCGGACTTCTAAAGAGTTCAAAAATAGCTTGTGGGTATTCATCCCCACCGTGGTTTTTCCCAGTTGGGTTTCCACATGAAAAATGTGTGTGTCATGTGTGATGCCTCCTTCATGTGATGCTTTGTTATTTTCTGTCAAGCGGTGAATCATGATATGCTAGTAAATTATTGTATCTCTGATGATAGATTATCTGTTTATGCATAAGTATAAAGTGGAAATGAGGGAGTAGGTTATATGGAAAGCTAAGTGTTTCCGGTTTATGTTTTTCCCAGTAGCATTGTGTTTAACCGATAGTAATCTGGTTCTGACCAGTGTTAGAGATTGCCAGTCAAGTTCACTGTTTGCAGTCAAACCGGTTAGGGAAAAGTTATTGTGCCCATACTGATTCACCCCCCCCCCTCTCAGTACCAGTTTGGTACTCACCGTTCATCATTGAGTTATCACCATTATCCTGCTGAGGAGGGTTATGATGTCTCCTATTTCCCATTTGAAGTCACAGCGGTACAACTTAGCCCACCTTGAGAAGGAAGTTTGAGGCTCATGGGTCCACCTATTGATATGTCATTTACAATCTTTTTCCCTTTTCACATAATACTCAGCTACACTCTCTTTGGAGATTTCCATGTAAACAGGTACGGAAGGTATTCTGAAGACCTTCTCAATTATGTCTGCATCAAGGCAGATTATTTCTCGCCATCATCATTTTTAATGATTCTTGTCTCCTTGTCAAAGTGATGGGCACAAATGAGAACAAATTCAGGTTCTAGGGCAGCCACCGGAAAAGAAGATGTGTAATGGATATGGTTGTCCAACAGCTGTTACATATTGCTATCTTGTGGATCCTCAAACCTCTTGACAAATTCTGACATGTCTACATGCCCTATCTCTATATCTCTGATACGATCCAAAGGAGAGGAAACTTGGGAAGGTGCAACTTCATTTTGGTACTTGTCATATTTGTACTTCATCTTTTTTGGAATTGGAGATGACGCAAAATCTGACATTGATGGACAACTTGGAATACTGTGATGAAGACTTAACAGCGTTAAGGCAACATCATATTTGGCTGCAAATAACATTTTTCCTTCTTCAAATGGGAAAAACTTCGACTCTTGAACTTCACAATTTTGTGAGAGAAAGAGGGGAAATAAATGGAAATGGGGGAATCTTGACTTTGACCAATTTCAGATCTTGGGGAAATTTTTGCAAGTATACAAGTTGGAAAGGGCATACATGCAATAAAATTTTTAAAACCTAAATGCAAGTACACTTGTAAATTTGCAAATGGAGAAATGGATGGAAAATGAGAATTAGACTTGCGGAAAATGACGAAAATGGAAAGTACAAATATGGGTAACATGATTGGATAAAAATGGGAAAATCTGGGAATGTCATTTTCATGAAAATGGGAAGAACTTTTCAACATGTAATCCGGTTCTTAAAACCCGATTTTGAAAGGAAAGGTATTTCACATCTTTTCAACTTAGAATTTTAACCAAAAATGGTTAAATTCTTCAACTGTAAGGGAAGAACAAATATTTCCAGACAACTTGTAATCGGGATTTAAAACCTTGAATACAAGTAAAGAGGGAAAATGGGGAAGATCAATACAATTCAAAAATTGCTTATCAAGGGGGGAAATCTCTCTCACAAAACCGATTTTTGGGGCAAGAACAACATATTTACAAATTTACAACTAGAAAGGAAAAAAAGAAAACAAGAAAAGAAAAGAAAGCATACCTTGTTTCAATCTGAAAATGCCTCTCCAAAAGATGATCAGTCTTTGGAAAAAGGAAGAAAAGCTCTTTAAAAGAGACAATCTGTAATGCCAAACCCTAGCCATGTTTTTACAAAAACACCTAAAACTAAAAAATGTGGCAGAAAATGCATGAAGAATCGATCAAATAAGGCTCCTAACCCCACATCTAGGTAGGAGAGTTAAAACGATTTAGGAGATTACAGATTCATGACACTTTCATGAGGTAAATCGTGGCATTTGAAGAACACATTTTTGTTGTTTTAATGCCTTATGACCAGCAAAAATGATTACCATGTGGCGCAAAAAGAGTTTCCAAATCCATGAAAATCGCTTTAGGATTCAAAACGTCTTTCTCCTAAAATCTCTCCTCAAAAATCGATTGAATCTTTCAACAAATTCGACTCCAATAGTTGGTCGGGTTTTTGAAAAAGAAGTGCAAGTTCGATTTTGCATGCACTTGTGAAAATCGGGTTTCTTGAATAAAATAGCAAGTTTAAAATTGCACTTTTTCACTAACAAGGCAAAATTGGGTTTTTTAGGCACAATAGCAAGTTTAAAATTGCATTTTTTCACTAACAAGGCAAAAATCGAGTTTTGGAGAGAGATGTGCAAGTTTAAAATCACTTGTAAAGGGAAAATAAAATCCCTACAACAAGTTATAATTCACTTGCACACATGTAATAGGGGTTTAAAATCCCCATTACAAGCAAAAACCATTAAAGTAGGGGTTTTAGAAAAGAATTACAAGTTAACTTGTAACTTAACCAAAATATCCCTATTTTAACTGAAAAAGCAAAAAAGCATCAAGGGGGAAATAAAAAGCAAATTACAAGTTTTTATTTTTCAATAAAGTGCACTTTTAATTAGCCAAAAATTTCCCTACAAAGACCAAAACAATGGAAATCATAAAAACTTGCAGTTCAAGGAAAATTCTCCACCTACAGTCAGGGAGAAAAAACTTGAAATTGAAGGAAAGACATAGCAAACGAATCCAGAATGCGACAAAATTTGAAGCGTAGTTCGAGGATGGATTGAGGATTAAGCCAGTCAAAATTTTGCCTTGGGAAGCATGCCAAAGAGAAATTTTCATTTTTTTCACAAAAATTTTATGTAATGGTCCTTCATTTTTTAAAACAAAAATGAGGACAACACAATGTACATCCTCAATCGAAACCCCACCAATGCACTTGAAAATATGAGTCCTCATGAAGCATGGTATGGGAAAAGGCCTAATGTTAATCATTTAAATTTTTTTGGTTGTTTGGCTTATGTGCATGTACTTGATCAAAATAGATAAAAGTTAGATGCAAAAATTGAATCGTGTATTTTTATTAGGTATAGTGAGAAAAGTAAGGCTCATAGATGTATAATCCCCTCACTAATAAGCTTACTGTCTCAAGAGATATAATTTTTAATGAAGGGGGAGTTTATGGTCATCAAATAGGTCATGTTGAGAAGCCAAAATCTGTTTTAAATGATGTTATTATTGATGGTATTGATCATGAGCAGTCCACTAACGTTTCTGTTTCAAATGCTACAAATCCACCAAGAAGCCCCTCGTCTAGTTGTTCAATTCCAAGTACAAGTATAGCTTCATCTCCAAGTTCTACAAGGAAGGCAAGCAGGTTGAGGGATATTTATCAGAGGAGTTCAAATCAAACACATGAAGAAACTCCAATAGGTGAGACAGTGAATTTTGCTTTATTTACCAAGGCTGATTTTGAACCATCATGTTTTGAAGATGCATGTACTAGTGAGGTTTGGATGCAAGCAGTGAAATAAGAGATGGATTTCATTCAAAAGAATGATACTTGAGAGCTTATAGAGATTCCACATGAAAAGAAGAAGATTGACACCAAATGAGTCTACAAGACCAAGTTTAATAGTGATGGGAGTGTTGAAAGACACAAAGCAAGATCAGTTGCTAAAAGCTTCACACAAAAGTATAGAATTGATTATGAAGAGACATTTGCACAACTAGCAAGACAAGAGACCATTAGAATGTTTATTTCATTAGTGGCTCAGAAAAAGTGGAGCATATGTACATCATATAGACGTGAAAAGTGCCTTATTAAATGGGTACTTAGAAGAGGAAGTAGATGTGGAATAGCCACAAGGATTTTAAGTAGAAGGAAAAGAGCATCATATCTAGATGCTGAAGAAGGCTTTGTATGGTCTCAAGCAAGCACCAAGAGCATGGTATGCCAGAATCGATGGATACTTTCAGGAGAATGGCTTCCAAAGAAGTAAGAGTGAACCTAGCCTTTACTATAAGCAAGAAGGTACTGATATTGTCATCATAAGTCTATATGATGATAATCTAGTGTATATGTGATGCAGGAGCATCCCTGGTTCTTGGCAGTCTTACATCAACCAAAAATATTTCTTTTCAGTTTATTTTATGTTTTGTAGTTTCAACATTTCTTTCTGCATTTTCTTGTATTAGCTCACCAGATCTTGTAGAGCTGGATTTTGCTTGTGAACATGATTATCTTCCTTATTCCTGAACCATGGTACACTTGGATCTTTTTCCAGCAAGTTATCACTTCCAGATTCCAAGATAGTTTTATGTCTTAGAACACCAGAACTATTGGACCTATTTGCTATTGATGAATCTTGTGGATCCTTTTTGTTTCTTATGGAGCTTCAGTTCATTGATTCCAATGATCTTTGGTGTGTGGCCGACCTTCTCTCCAATCCATACTTCTTCCTTTGGATTTTTTGGAGGATTCTCTTAGCAGAGGTTGACATGGTGTTTTGCACGTTTGATCTTGTTCTTCAGCATTTGATCCCTCTTGGGTCGACTCAAATCCCTCTGGACCATATAAATCAATGTAATTAAGTATCATAAATCATCAAAGAAAATATAGAAGATATATAATAAGATTTAGAGACCCAGACTTGACCGATTTTGTAACTGAGCATGTATGTAGCAGGCCAATGAGTTGAATCTTGTAGTCTGGATGTTACCGGCCATATGTAATCAGTTTTCATGATCTAATTCATTCAGTTCTGCATTGCCTCTATCATCTTGTCTTTCTTTTGTTGTGTTTACTCTTGTTGCACGATTCGAATAGATCTCATTGAGGTCCCTCCCAACCATGACTGCACCAAGTGGTATCAGAGCGAGATTTTGTTCCAAAAATTGCATTGTCCTGAAGATTTTGTTGTGGGGTGATAGATTCTAGATCCAACCTACAGTTGCAGACGACTGGAGTGAAGATGGCGTGAAGAGGAAATAAGAATGGTGGAGCGCTTGGGAATGCAGACCCTGTTGTGATGGAAATATTGAGAGGAATTGCAGCCCGATTAGAAGCCATTGAAACATCCCAGAGAAGAGGTAGACATATTGAAGATGTAAGTGAAGATGAAGAAGAAGAAGAAGAAGCATTGGCAGAACATGTAGCAAACCCACTGACGATCGATCTGGATGAAGAGAGGTTCTTGAGGGTTTTGAGTAGGGCGAACACTAAACCACATTTTACCCCATCGGAGTATGATGGTAAGTTGGATTCTAATGAATTAATGGATTGGATCTCAAAGATGGAGAAATATTTTGATTTTGAGAACACCACGGAAGAAAGGAAGGTGAAATATGCATGTACCCAGTTGAAAGGTCATGCATCTCTTTGGTGGGAGAATTTGCAGGTTGATAGACAAAGAAGAGGAAAAGAAAATATCCAAACATGGGGGCGGATGGTTGCCAAGTTAAAATCGAAGTTTATGTTAGTCGACTACCAAGTAAACTTGTTCTGAAAGTTACAGAACTTGAAGTAGAAAGAATCTAGTGTGAAGGAGTACACCGAAGCGGTCTACAAGTTGAATATCAAATCCGGACATGCCGATGATGATATTGAACAAGTTGCAAGATATTTGAATGGATTGCAGATGTCTATACAAAATGAACTAGTTTGATCAAGTTACAGAGTGTTGACAAAGCTTACCAATATGCCTTGAAATCAAAAGAGAAGTTGCAAAAAAGACATGAGAAGACACAGAGAGGTAGAGGTGGAAGGTTTTTTGAAGGAAGATTTCAAGGAGGAAGAGGAGCCTATACAGAACAAAACAAGGATAAGGAAGTAAGCAAGGAAGGTAGTTCAAACCAGAAGGATAACAGAAATTTCTACTAGAGGAGAGAACTTGATGGTTACCAGAATGAAGGCTTTGGAAAAGATTACAGAAGAAAAGACGAGAGAGTGTTTAGAGGAACTTGCTTTAAGTGTGGAGGAGAAGGACATCGTTCTTTCTAATGCAAGAAGATAGAAAATACTAGGAGAACAACATTGGTAGAAGAAAGCCACACCGAATCATTTAACAAACCAGAAGACGGAGAACTATTGATGATGAGGAGATCTTTTTGTCATATGGAGGTGAAGAAGAGCCCTTGCAGAGAAGAAATTTGTTCAAGACCAAATGTAAGGTATCTGGTAAGTGTTGTAAAGTAGTTATTGATAGTGGTAGCTCAGATAATCTTGTTTTAGAAGAAATGGTGAATAAATTGAAGTTGGAAAGATTGAAACACCCTAAGCCTTATCAGATAGCATGAATTCAGGATGATCATAAGTTGTTAGTGAGTGAGCAATACTTGGTGAAATTGAAAATTAATTATCATGGTGAAGTTTTGTGTGATATTATGCCTATGGATATTTATCACATTTTATTTGGTAGACCTTGGCAGTTTGATAGACAAGCAATACATGATGGTAGAAAGAACATATACACTAGTGTGGTGAATGGGATGAAACAAACCTTGTTACCCTTGGAGGAGCCTCTGAAGAGTGAAGTCTGTATGAATGCTAGAATCTATTTGGTGGATGGAAGGAAATTCCTAGATGGAATGAGACATGAGAACGTGTGTTTTCCCTTAGTTCTTAAGAAGACTAAGAACCCAAAATGTGATGAAGAACAATTGGAGGAAACAAAAGAATTGTTGATAGAATATGAAGACGTCATTTCAAATAATGTACCTGATGGATTAACACCTGTGAGAATTATCAGTCATTCCATGCACCTAATTCCCAAAGCTAGTTTACCTAACAAAGCTACACATCGGATGACACAGACAGAGAATGAGGAGCTGAATAGACAAGTGCAAGAATTGTTGAGGAAAGGTTTGATCAAAGAAAGTTTGAGTTTTTGTGCAGTATCAACCATGTTAGCACCTAAGAAGAATGGAGAATGGAGGATGTGTACCGATTCTAGAGTAATAAAAAGGATCACAATGAAGTACCAGTTCCCTTTGCCTAGGATGGATGACATAATGGATTGTTTGAGTGGAGCTAAATACTACACAAAGATAGACTTGAAAAGTGGATATCATCGTATCAGAATTAGAGAAGGAGATGAATGGAAGATAGCATTCAAGACAAATGAGGGATTGTACGAATGGTTCGTGATGCCTTTTGGGTTGACTAACACACCAAGTACTTTCATGAGGTTGATGAATGAGGTATTGAAAAAATTATTGGGTAAGTTTGTTATTGTATATTTGGATGATAGTCTGATTTTCAGTAAGACAAAAGAGGAGAATTTGTTGCATTTAAGACAAGTTTTGCAGCGGTTGAGAGAGGAGAAGTTGTTGATAAATCTTAAACAGTGTAATTTCATGAAAGAAGAGTTGGTCTATTTGGGATTTGTGATATCTGCGGACGGATTGAAGATGGACCCTGAGAAGATAAGAGAAATTGTTGAATGGCCTACACCTGAAAGCATTGGAGAGGTAAGATTATTTCATGGATTGACTAGTTTCTACCAGAATTTTATCAGAAATTTCAGTTCAGTTTGTAGCCCTATGACTAAGACAATGAGAGGAGATAAGAAGGAATTCAAGTGGACCACCGAAGCAAATAAAAGTTTTGAATTGTTGAACCAGAAGGTGACTAAGAAGCCTCTGCTAGTGTTACCATATTTCAACAAAGTATTTCAAATGGACTGTGATGCAAGTGCGAACACAATTGGAGCAGTATTAAGTCGAGAAGGAAGAGCACTAGCTTATTTAAGTGAAAAGTTGAATGATGACAAAAGGAGATATTCAATGTATGATCAGGAATTTTATGCCATAGTTCACACCTTGAAAAAGTGGAGACATTACTTGTTGCCTAAGGAATTTGTTTTGTATACTGATCATCAAGCCTTGCAGTATTTGAACAGTCAGAGTAAGTTGAATCAGAGACATATGAGATGGGTAGAATTCTTGCAAAGTTACACCTGTGTGTTGAAGTATAGGAGAGGAAAGTTGAACAAAGTTGTTGATGCATTAAGTAGAAGGAGGAATTTGCTGATAGAGATGAGAGTGACAGTATTAGGATTTGAGGAGTTGAAAACCTTGTATGATGATGACCCGAATTTTGCAAAAACCTTGGAAAGCATGTAGAGCACCGGTTATGGTGGATATAAGTAAGTGGTTGGATTATTTCATTTAGGATGAGATGTTATTCAAAGGATTTCAGTTGTGTATACTTAAGAGTTCTATTAGGGAGAATATGATAAAGGAAAAGTATAGCAGAGGATTAGCCAAACACTTTGGTGTTGATAAGACAGTAGCATTGGTGAGTGAACATTACTTTTGGCCTCAGATTCATAAGGATGTCAGGAAATATGCGCAGAGCTATAGAGTTTGTCAAGTTACAAAAGGTAGTAGTCATAATGTGGGATTGTATAAACCTTTGACAGTACTAAAGAGACCTTGGGAGGACAGAAGCATGGATTTCATATTTGGATTACCTAAGACACAGAGAGGAAATGATTCTATATTTGTGGTAGTGGATAGATTCTCGAAGATGGCGCATATCCTACCTTGCAAGAAAACATCAGATGCGGTGCATGTAGCTGACTTATTTTTCAACAAGGTAGTGAGATTGCATGGATTACCTAAGAGCATAGTTTCAGACAGAGACACTAAGCTTGTTGGTTATTTTTGGAGAACACTTTGGCAGAAGATGAAGATGGATTTGAAATTCAATTCTACTTTTCACCCACAGACTGATAGATAGACAGAGGTAGTAAACCGGAGTTTGGGAAATTTGTTGAGATGCTTAGTTGGAGAGAAGACCGGAAGTTGAGATTTGATCCTTGCACAAGCAGAGTTTCCCTACAATAATTCAGTAAACAGGAGTACCGGAAGAACACCCTTTGAGATTGTTATCGGCGCACACCCTAGAGGTATATCAGAACTAAGGTCGGGATATCAGTAATGAAGACAAGAGGAGTGCAAAATTAGAAGAATTTGCAGATCACATGAAGGCCTTACATATTCAGGTTAAACAACAATTGGAGGATATGAACAACAAGTATAAGGAAAAGGCAGATGACCAGAAAATATATAAGGAATTTGAAGTTGGCGATGAAGTAATGGTGTACTTGAGAAAATAAATATTTTCACTTGGAACTTATAACAAGTTGCAGATGAGGAAGTTTGGACCTTGTAAGATCTTGAGGAAATTCAGTTCTGAAAATGCATATGAAGTGGAGCTACCGGATAGTTTGAGTATTTCACCTATATTCAACATTGCAAATCTACATCAGTATCATGAATCAAAATTCAGTGAAGATAGTATTGCAAACTTAGAGAATCAGCTACCCTAGAAGGAACCATATCAAATTGAAGACATTTTGGACAGTAGGATTGGGCGTAGCACCCGGAGCAGTCAGTACAAGGAGTATCTTGTGAAATAGAAGAACGGACCAGTTGAAGATTCATCTTGGATTTCTCATGAAGAGGAGGACCGCCTTGTTTTTCCTTTGACCCCAGCAAAGTAAGGAACTCGCTTTTTTTCAACAACCCCAGATGTCTGATGCAGGAGCATCCCCGGTTCTTGGCAATCTTGCATCAACCAAAAATATTTATTTTCAATTTGTTTTATGTTTTGCAGTTTCAGCATTTCTCTCTGCATTTTCTTGTATTAGCTCACCGGATCTTGTGGAGCTAGATTTTGCTTGTGAACATGATTATCTTCCTTATTCCTGAACCACCGGATGTTTGGATCTTTTTCTGACAAATTATCACTTCTAGATTTTGAGACAGTTTTCTGGCTTAAAACACCGGAACCATTGGACCTATTTGCTATTGATGAATCTTGTGGATCCTTTCCGTAGCTTTCGGAGCTTCAGTTCATTGATTCCAATGATCCTTAGCGTGTATCTGACCTTCTCTCTGATCTGCACTTCTTCCTTTGGATTTTTTAGAGGTTCTCTTTGGCGGAGGCTGACATGGTGTTTTGCACGTTTGATCTTGTTCTTTGGCATTTGATCCCTCTTGGGCCAACCCAGATTCCTCTAGACCATATAAATCAATGTTATTAAGCATCATAAATCATCAAAGAAAATATAGATGTATCATAAGATTTAGAGACCCAGAGTTGACCAATTCCGTAACTGAGCATGTATGTAGCAGGCCAGTGAGCCGAATCTTGTAGTCTGGATGTTACCGGCCATTTGTAATCAATTTTCATGATCTAATTCATTTAGTTCTACATTGCCTCCATCATCTTTTCTTGCTTTCGTTGTGTTTACTCTTGTTGCACGGTCCGGATAGATCTTATTGAGGTCCCTCCCAACCATTACTACACCAATATGGGTAGTAATTCTAAGATGAAAGATGAATTCAAAGTTGTTGTGATGAATGAGTTTGAGATGAAAGATCTTGGTCTTATGAAATATTTACTAGGAATGGAGGTTTATCAAAGTAAGGATGAAATTTTCATTTGTCAAACAAAGTATGCACAGGATATGCTGAAGAAATTTGATATGAGTGATTGTAATCCTTCCTCCACCCCAAGTGCTCATGGAGTTGTGTTTTGTAGAGATGATGGTGTTGAATTAGTTGATGAGACAACTTACAGAAGTATTGTTGGGAGTTTGATGTTTCTAACCCACATGAGGCCTGATATTGCATATTCAATTTCACTCATTTCAAGATACATGACAAATCCATCATAAATACATATGAAGGCAGCCAAGAAATTTTTGAGGTATGTGAAAGAAACTCTAAATTTTGGTATCCATTACTACTCTTCTAAAAGGTTCAATCTTGTTGGCTTTAGTAATTCAGATTGGGGAGGTAGTATGGATGACTATAAATCTACATCTGGAAATTGTTTCTCTTTTGGTTCTAGTTTGATTACCTGGAGCTCGAAAAAGCAAAGCATTGTTGCCCTCTCATCCACAGAAGCGGAGTATGTTGCTATTACACAAGCTCTTTGGCTTAGAAAGGTTTTATAAGAAATTGAAGAAAAGCAAATCCAATCTACAGTGATTTATTGTGACAATGTGAGCGCCATCAAGTTAGCTAAGAATCCAATTCATCATAGTAAAACAAAGCATTTTTATATGAAATATCACTTCATTCAGGATTTGGTACAAAAGAAGGAAGTTGAATTGAAACACATAAACACTCAAGAGCAGCTAGCAGATATTTTCACCAAGATAGTTGCAAAAGCTCAGTTTTTGGCACTTCGGGATCAGATTGTGAGCCCTCTCAGCATCAAGGGGGAGTATGTGAAGAACTGATGTTAACCTCTCTGTTCCACCGCTATGCTGGCTTACTGGGAGATCCACCGCCAAACACATCCGTGCACCACCATACTTCAACTACGTAGTTTGTTTAGGCTAATTTTAGTTCTTTACATGCGTTAGTTGTTCTGTGGGTCTTTGCATTCACATGTTCAGTTGAGTTTTTTTTGTTCTTGCGAATAAAGCAGGCTGCACATGCTATGAGTTTTGGAGAGGTTAACTGGTGATGATTTTTTCCACCGTAGCTATTCATTGTTAGTTTTAAAAAATCTGTGAATAATGCATGTAACAAACTGCTGTTTGTAGCAGTAATCTGCAATTCTTTATTTAGAAACTTTTCTTTTTGAAGCAGCCAGTGATCTATATATTTGTAAGCTTTGTATTCTTTTTATCAAGCTGGAATAGAGAATTTGTGCAGTTCATAAAAACAGGGCACTCTGTTTTTTATTCTGAATTGTGATTTCTATATCTCTGCAATTATTTACTGCTGTTATTTGTTTTTCTCTGTCATAATTATCTTAACTTATCAGCTGGCTTTAGGAACAGGGGCTGTTTCAGATTCTACAGCCTTTATATGTTGACAATACAAACAATTTTACCGTAGAAACCTGCAAAATCTTCCCCTTTCCTAGCTTGTGCAAATTGATCCGTATATGCCTGCATTTTCCTTTACTACTCAAGATGCACTAGGCTTATAGTTTGAATATTGAAAACGGATGAAAACTTTCGAAGTTGATAGTGTATAGGCTTGCACACATCATTTTCTTTTAGACATGATCATCAAATTTGCTTTCATTAAAATCAAATGTGTGCATCCTCCATATACGATATTCTTACTTGCTCGCATGTTTAAAGTGCATCAAAGATCATGGCATGAAGATGGCTACCCATATCATAGGATGGAAGTATGAGCACTTAAGGTGAGTTGTATTGGAGTTACCTTGGTTAAGTCACCGTCAGGTAGTACCTAAAGAGTTTATAGACATAACGCATATCACCCTTCAGTTGGAGCAGCATTCCACATTGCATTCATAGCCCCCATGAGTAAAATAAGATCGAGTCGTTTATTATGCTTATTGGCTAGTCAATAATACAAGTGTTGCTAGCTCAGAATACCAATACTCTCTACTCGATGCAATTCAAGGAATCAATCATTAGTCACTTCGAACTGCAAAAAAAATAACTTAAAGCCTTTGATTACCACTGGTTACCGGTCAAAAACAAAACATAATATGAAAGCATATGCGGCAGACTTTATTAAGGTTTGTACCATGAAATTTAATGCCTTTTGTGGTCCAGAGTGCAGGTCTGACTAGTTCTTCCCACTATCTGCAATCAAAAGAGTCGTTCTCCTATCATCTTGATTTGCATAAAAACTCACTTACCACCATGCTACCACTGGTAACCGGTCGCTGAAGATTTAAAACAAAAGAGCATAAGACGTGAAACGAAAAGTTTCAAGATTTTGACCATGTTCTTTGACACTCGAAATAGGGCATAATAGGAATATAGGCTAGAGTGTGAATAGTGAGTGGGTTCGAAGGGTTTAGATCATATGCCTACCAAAGAGCACAAGGCTTCAACAAAACGAGGGATAAGCCTAGAACTTACACTTAGGTTCAAAAGATTTTTCTCTTTTATAGAAGGAACTTATCATGTCAAAAGTAGATTGTGAGCTTGTAGACGAATACTTCAATGCATATACAAAAGGCTTGATGATTGGTATGGACATTATGTCTAATGATTTTTCTTTTTTATAGAAGGAATTTATCACATCCAAAGTAGATTGTGAGCTCGTACACGAATACTTCAATGCATATACAAAAGGCTTGATGATTGGTATGGACATTATGCCTAAGGGTGAACCAAGGTACAAGAAAAAAAGAAGCTCTTGAATTAAAGCGATTGGATAAAGATTTCTCAAGGCAATATGCATATATAATCAAGAATTTTCAATAGTGATAATGAATGCAAAGAATCCCTCGGTATAGATAAATGAGTAAGAGCTGTAAATTGAGACTAATAAGGTAAAGCCAATGTCAATAAAAATTTGTAAAATGGCAAGTGAGTTCACATAGAGTACACATAAATATAGAAGTAAGAAGAATTGTCATATATACCAAAAAAAATTACAACCAAGTTTAATAAGATCTCTGAGTGACCTCATCTTGCTACAATACTAATAATAAAAACATTTGCAATCTTAAAGATGTTAATGATAAAATTTTCATATAATCCAAATAGAAAAAGTTTTTATTTCATCTTAGAATACACAAGTATCTAGTGAACTTACATACAAGACCAAAAATCCAAACTAAAGGCTATTAGAATTCATATTTAAGGTCCCCAATGTTGGAAGAACTCATGCATGTGCATAGTTTTTAAGTTTTTCATTAATTTTTTCATCTACCTTCCTTCTAAAACACTAGTAGAAACAAAAATTGTGTGTGTGTATTATCGCATATTATAGTATTATATATTATATTTGTATGCATACATACATTCATATATATATTGAGTTACATATCAATTACAAGTATCTTATTCATATGAACATCAACATTAGATTAATAGAAGCTCCTTACAAACATATTAAAAATTATCTATGGAAGACCAAAAGTCATCAATTTTTAAAAAGTAAAATAATTGTGATTAATGCTACCATAATTCAAAAAACTGACAAAAGAATTGAAATTGGAGAAATCAACACAGCAACTAAACAATCAATACTTAATGTATTGTCTAAAACTTTAAACCCATATAAATCGTGGACAAGAAGAATGGGTGTTGTTCATATATCGACAAAGGTCTGAAATGGCCCATATATAGGTTATGATGCTTGGAATCATTATCGTTTGGCATGTCTGATTTATAATATAGCAAGCGATGTCTGATGTCTAACAAATGGATGGAAGCATTAGTGGTGTCGTTTGTATATCAGCAGTGCTCATTATTGCAGATATTTAATTTCACTCTGCCCACTGTCGTTTCAAATGTTTGGCACGCACCCATTATCCAATGTGGCAAAATGGTGACGATAGTATATGCTCATATAAATGCACAAGGAGAGGGGGCCCAAACACTTTAACCATGTTGATTTTGGTAGGACTCGCTGCAATTGGATTGTATCACTGACACAAATACAACGATAAGTTCATATGCTTCTTAATGCCTAACCCTTAATTTTTTAATTTTAAAGTTGAAATGATATAGTAAAACGTTCTTTTAATTTAGATTCTAAGGGAAAGAACATAATGATTGGAGTGAAGAATACACTAGCTTTATTCGACCTCGTGAAGGCAATGTGCACTACCATAAGCGAGAATCTTCGTTATAAAATGGACATGATTTTCATGTAATAAGGATGTGAAGATTAATAAAAATGCCTAGTCTAAGGAAAAGGGGAAAAAAAAAGTCGGATAAGTCAGTAGACCTTCTACAAGTCACAATTAATGGCCACAATAATGCTTTAAAAATCAATTCCGTTTCTATTAGACCTACCTTCATCTTTAATGGCAGTCATTTTCAAGCTCAAGTTGTCTTCTAAAGCATTGTAACTTTGGACTCTTCAATATAGTTTCCGACCCACAAAAGAGATTATCATCTATTAAATAATGAACTACACTTATGCGATTAAGACTGCAACTCAGAAATCAAGGTGGGTTGGTCTGAAACGAAATCTAGAGTTGCAGAATTGGAAAAAGGTGAGAATGCAGTTTACACACGTCATGTCTAAATGAAGCTTTTCTCATGTCTTAAAATATGATTATATCAAGCTCTTTTATAAAACGACTGGGAAATTGAACTGTTCACAGTGGTCACCAGTCAAGCATGGCAGCCTGAGCAATGCATACCAAACGCAATAGCAATTTAGTGGAATGCCACCGTCAGCCTTCAAGCTTATCAACTGGGAGTCTACCTCTGGATGACCCTGGTCTTTTCTTATTATAAATAGCCTCGTTTAACACATATCCATATTAAGCCTTTTCGATAGCTTCTTCATTTCAATAATCTTCTCAAGTCTAGGTGGTTTTCCAATCAGTATTTGCTCCAATGGCTTCTTCAGCAAGCTTCTATACACTGTTATGCGCTGTGTTGCTCTCTACTGTATTGCATTGCCTTTTTCATTTCAGCTGCGCAGAAGAGTATATAAAAACAAGGGCTACGTTCTATGGAAGTCCGGACTGCCTGGGAACTGCTGGTAAACACACGAATTTAGTATAAAGTCAAATTTTCAGATGCTTTGATGAACTGGTTGGTAATCTTATGTTGTGATGTTCTGTGGCAGGAGGAGCATGTGGGTATGGCTCGTTTGGGAGAAGTCTGAATGGGGGAGATGTAGCGGCCGTAGCTCAGCTATACAGAAATGGCACTGGATGCGGAGCTTGTTATCAGGTAATTATAATTGCAAACAACATATTCTAGGAAAGGATATTGATAAGTAAGGTTATCAATGGACCCTCAACTTCAATTTTCAGCATAAGCAAAACTAGGTAAGTAGAGGGTGTCAATGAACCCACAATAGGAATTTGAATCATTTGTTAAAGTCTACGATATTGGACAATTTGTTGTTGGGTTTACAGATGGCTTATAGTAAATGAAACTACTTTGTAATACATGACAATTTGTTTTTGGGTCTAGAGATGACTTATAGTATATGAGACTACTCGTCTCCATGCAAGAGGCACCTAACTGTGTCACAAATGAGCCATAGATTCCCTACCCATGTAGAATTTGAAATTATGACCTCTCTTTCAAGAGTACAAGTTCTCCATCATTACACCAACATAAAAATGTTAAATTTTTCATGGATTGGTTAGTAGTCAAACTTAAGACCTCTCCTCTTTTGACATTAGTATCAAGGTATTCTCCACAGCATGTCAAGTTATGATACTAGTATGAGGATTAACGCATAGTTTTAAAGTCAAAGTCACAAAGCTATATCTCATGAATAGTCATTGTTCAAAAGAAATCATTTCTAATGAGAATAAATGATCCACTTGACTCTCACTACATCTAAATAATGTTCAAATAAATAAAACATTAGAACTTCTCATAAGCTTCTCATTATTTTGATTTTTCTTTTCAAATTATATTTTATAACATACCGGCTGCAACTAAAGTTGATAAAACGTTTCTTAATATAGGTGCGGTGCACTCATCCTGAGCTTTGCACAGAGAGCGGAGCGAAAATCGTTGTAACAGACTACGGGCAAGGTGATCGCACGGATTTTATTCTGAGCTCTAGAGGTTACGCAAAGCTAGCACACAGCGACAAGATTAAAGAATTGATATTAATGGGTGTGGTGGAGGTGGAGTATAAACGGTAAGAACAATATATCCAACATCTCTTTTTCTCATAAGCCTATGTCATGACTAATAATTACGTTGAGGTTAACATTCTCTAGACTTAATATGTTGCTTAGTGTGTGGTTTAAGACTGGACACCTACAATGATAACATTATAAGAGCTCACCATGACAAACAAAGAAAATAATATAGACATGTTTCTATTTAAAAAATTTGATATCATATTAAATTTGATTTGTTTTATATTATATAAAACAAAAAACATTAGATTCCATTTAAAAGACTTAATTATTACATGTTAGATTTGATTTGATTTCAATGACTACAACTTTCTACTTTTTAAAATAAAAGAATGTTCGTCTCAATTTTAAAACAAAAATTCCTACTGTCTCCTTGAAGCATATCTCTCCAATATATAATAACATCGGTTTTTATTTTCTTCAACAAATCAGAATTCCATGTCAATATCCGGGATACAATTTGATGTTCAAGATCGACGACAGCAGCAACGTTCCCGATTATCTGGCTTTGCAATTTTGGTATCAGGCGGGTGAAAAGGACGTCCTCACTGTTGAACTTTGTCAGGTAATGTGAAACCTAATTCAACGTTGTTAGGGCAGTCTTATGGAAGGGCTTAAGTTTCTATTTTTTAAGAAAAGGATGAATAAAAACAATTCTGTTATTAGATTATTTGAAATCTTTTCTTAAAAATAGAAACTCCTACTTTTTAATCTTATATATTTAAGCATAGAACAAAAGATTATCCCACCAGCTTAAAAATATCATGTACCACTTATCAAACATTTAAAAATTTTGATATAATTGCATTGTAGGAGCAAAGCTACGAATGGAAGGAAATGTGCAGAAGCCATGGCGCCGTGTGGGACGTGGTGACGCCCCCCAAAGGAGCTCTCTCTGTTCGATTTCTGTTAAGTGACGGAATCCACGCTCCGGAATGGAAAATAGCGCCCAACGTGATTCCCGTTAACTGGCAGGCTGGTGCACTTTACGACTCTGGCTTTCAGTTGGATTGATTACAGTCACTACTACTTTTATCAACTCCAGAACGAATAGAAGAATTCAGTAATATAACAAAATAAAATATTGAAGGCCTTCTGAACTTTGTATTGTATTGCTATGGTAGAATATACAAATAAATTTCCATTTCAATTGTCCTTTGGTGGATTCGATTTGGAAGATTCTCTCTGTTCCTCGTTGAGCTTTTAAGAAGTTTAAATAGTGGGTTGAGTTGTAATTTCAGCTTCAGTCCAAGCAAAATTGGTCAAATCAGATTAGTTTGAATGTAGTTTTCAGTCTTGTAAGGCTGTTAAAATTGATCAAGAAGGATAGAAGTAGTTGGTTTTATGTACGATTTAATGGATGTATTCATTACGCAGTAGAGTTTGGATAAACTAAAAAATGAGTCGTTTTATCGAGGTTCAAAATTAAATATGTTGTCAAGAATTTTAGATTATAAAATCTAAATTACAATTATGTTGTTTCAATTCAATTAGTTTTTACAATACAAATCAACATAAAGATTTAATCTAGAAAATCTTTTTGAAAAAAAAAATTAGCAACAAAAGAGAGTTAACGGGAATTTTAATATATGCATATATAATCAAAATACAATAAGTCTCTTTATTCCACCTCCTTTTATTTGCAAGCTTCCAATAGACAACCTTTACACATCACAAAGCACACATCTTACATCAAATTATTGCTCTGGAACCGTTGACTAGATGTAAATCCGAGTTGTTTTCATAGAATCTCAATTCGCTCAACACTCTAATTGCCTAACATCATAGAAATTAAACATATCATGAGGTCAACCTACCACATGTCACTCCCATAAGACCTCTCCAAATGGATAAACTACTCATTTGTTCCAATAATCTTATGATGAATTAGCCATAGACTATTGACCAATACACCTACTAATACTTAATAGTGTCCTCTTGTAATACTACCAAGGTCAAACCTATGGCTTCTTGTAACATGGACTGCACTCATATAACTTGTAACCTAGAGCACCTTCTGAAACATCTACCCATCCTTTGACATTTTTCATGCCCTTTAGTAATGTCTTACATACAATCACACTATTGCACATACTCTACTAATGAACTATATATAAGATGTGGTAAAATCGTAAAAGAATAAAACCGCATGTGGTTGCTATTATGGGTTCACTAGGGTCTATGGCACTTTCATGCCACATTGTAAAGTCTAATTTCTATCACTTTTTAATATATCTAGGATTCTAACACTGTTCCACTATATTTCTACAAATGAATGGTACAACAAATTTTGAACATTCTCCCATTTGATGTTAACCATAGGAGAGCTACAACATAAATCAAGAAGAAAAATATGTAAGGAAAGTAATAAACCCATTCCATCCCTACACCAACAAAATAACTCATAGCAATTACTAGTTTTGTCATAGAGTCAATTGTGTTTTCTAGAGTACCAAATTTGTCCATTTATACTTTCTTGGCATTTAATATCTCATTAAAAATGATATTGCATATCTATATATTTAGTATGATCATGATAAATCAAATTCTTTGCTAGATAAATTACACTTTGATTGTTATGATTCATCTTTGTCCTACTCTTAAAACCATTTCTAACACAAAGTCTTTGTAATAATAATACTTATTTGCTGCCATACATGTTGCATAATTATATACTCTACTTCAATAGTTGATCATGTGACGACGGTTCACCACTTACTCATACACATCACTACTTTAAACTAAAGCAAACATGTAGCTTCTTGTTGACTTCATCTATTAAGATATCCAATCAAAATTCATAAAGACCTAAATTTTCAACACCTTACCAACATTAAGTTCAAACATAGAGTCTCCCGCCCGCTTCCCTACTACTTCCGCCCTGTGTTGTTTCTGATGGATGTTGCAGAGGGCCCCCCCTGCGGGAGTCCCCATCTCATGAGACCCATGAACATGTGATCTCTATTGTCTCTTCTGGACACTTGCAAAAAGCAGACTCTTTGGTCGAGGAAAATGTCCTGCATCCTTCATCGCCTTGAAGTACCATCTCGATTTCTTTTTTTGTTGATGAGGAACTTTCCAGCTTCATGGACAAATTACTTGGTGAAATCCCCGCTAAGATGGCCAAATCCCCTGACCATTCAACTCCCAAGGTGGAGTGTGTGGTGAAGGATCAATAAGTAGAGATTCCTGATGTGCTGCTAAATACAACTATTGTTGGGCTCAACCTCTCCCTTATCGATAAGTTTCTAGCCTTTCGGCCTTCTATTGATCAAGTTGGGAAACGGACCAGACCACTACTAGATGGAAGCTAAAAGGTAGTGTATCTATCAATGCCATGGCAAACAGTCTTTTTCTCCTTAGTTTTGTTAACCAGGGGGATATTATTTCAATCCTTACAGAAGGGTCATGGTCATATGGGAGTAACAATTTCTTATCCTTGTGCAAGTGGAAACCCAACCTTGATCCCTGGAAGGATCTAGGAGCGGTGGTTCTTACTTGGATCCACCTTCTTGGGTTACCCTTGGAATTCTAGAACTTGAGGATTTTTAAGGGGATTGCTCACTCCTTTGGTAAATTCCTTATCATGGACCATATCACACAATACAAGTTTAGGATCCTCTTTGTCAGAATCTGTGTTAATGTGGCCATTAATACTATGCTACCGACTCAAGTTACACTCCTCTCCAGGCTTGGTGCTTGGGTCCAACCCATTGAATATGAAAATGCTAAAACCTTTTGTCAATCTTGCAAGAGATGTGGTCATCTCAGCTCTATTCGCAAGAAACAGCTCGTTCCAAAACAACAAAGGCCTAACGCTCCCTCTATTGTTGATGTTGATAAATAAAAGACCTACACTACTTGTCCAACTAAAGATCCTTTATCAGGTCCCAACCTATCTGTGCTACTGAGATAGAAAAAAACTTGACCAGGAATAAGAAAAACAACTGGATGATATAACGGCTTCTTCATCAAGGGTAGATTTGTTCCTGGCTGTGGCCCCCAAACCACTGCCCAACACGGACAGGGAAAGTGTGGAATGCAAAGGTTCAGCGAAAGTGGAAATGGTGGTGAACCTGGGTCAAAACCTACTCCACAACCTGGTAGGACAACTTTGGAAGTTGGTCAGAAGGATCCTGAGGTGGAAACAGTTTTAAGTTGCCTAAATCCCAATATAGATAATACTTATATGGTAAATATGATCAAGACTCCTCAGGGGAAACAGGGAGTTGGTTTTGTTAACTTGAAGGAAAACCTATATATTTTGGGGCTCTCTTCGGCCCCCACACCCAGCAAGTCAAGAAAGATTTTTGCTGACGACGAAAATGAGGATTCAGACTGGACTCAAGTTGGTGCTAAGAACAAAAATAAAAAGAAAGTGGATGTGGGGATGGAGAATAAAATAGGAAGAAGTTCGCAGAAAGATTCAAGGACCAAGGATGCAGCAAGAGACGTTTCCAATGGAAGACAGAGGACCCTAGATGGTCTCTCAAAATCCAAGAAAAAGATTAAATAACTTCCATCCCTTAGATGGGATGCTTGTTCTACTCAAGGCTGAGTAGATCCTTTTCTACTGTTCCTTATGAAGATCCTCTCCTAGAACATGAGGGGCTTGAATAGCCCTATGAAACAAGACATGTTAAAGTGTACACTAATGAAACAAAGAGTTGAAATTCTCATGTTACAAGAGTCGAACATGAAATCTGATATCTTCTATAAGGTTGCTAAGTCTTCCTACATCCTACATCCTGCCATAGATGGCTCCAACCTGACTATGGAACCGCAGGGATTGGATGGATCACTCATGGTCTAGTAGGTAAGGGATTTCGTCTCTTATAAGAGAGAGAGGATGCTTGGAAAACTGAGATCATTTACTTCTTGCTCTCCCTCCTCTATCTATTTGCGGATAAAGAATAGAGACGGTCCTGACCAATTCCTCGTGAACCTCCAATTAATAGAGATTGGGAACAATTGATGCAGTTATCACTGCTCATGAACTTGTACATTCAATGGATCACAGTAAACTGTCGAGTATGGCCTTCAAGTTAGACATCTTTAAGGCCTATGATAGAGTTTCATGGAATTTCCTCTTTGAAGTGTTGAAGAAGTTTGGATTTAAAGATAAATTTATGAAGATGATCACACAATGTGTTACCACCCCAATGTTCTCAGTTCTAGTTAATGGATCTCCTAATGGTTACTTTTCCTATGGCAAAGGTCTTTGTCAAGGGGACCCTATTTCCCCATACTTGTTCATTATTGTTTTTGAAGTCTTAAGGAAAAATATTAAAAGACTTAAAAGGACTAGAAGACTAAAAAGTATCAAAACGGCCTCTACTTTGGACCCAATATCACATTAATAGTTCATAGATGACACTATCATCTTTTGTGAAGCCTACATCTCAAAGGCAAGAGGATGGAAGGAGATCCTTGACAATTATGCTATGATCTCGGGTCAACATATAAATTATGAAAAGAGCAAGTTGTTCTTCATGAATATTAGGCAAGACCTTCAATTCAATATCACAAGAATCCTTGGTTGTCAGTTTGCATCATTACCAGATTCATATTTGTGATTACCTCTCATTTCTAAATCCCCTACCTTTCTTTTTTGGAATGGTATCATAGAAAGATTTCAGAAGAAGTCGGTTGGCTGGAAAGGGAAATTGCTAAGCTTGGCAGGTAAAATCCAATTGGTCAAATCCTATCTTTGAAATATCCCAATCTACTACCTCTCTCTCTTTAAGATGTTTGGTTGTGTTGCTGACAAGATAGAAAAAATTCAAAAATGCTTCCTTTGGACGAGTATTGAAGAAAAAACAAGAATGTCTCTTGTTTCCTGGGACAAAGTTTGGTGCTCTATTAGTGAGGGAGGGCTTGGTATAAGAAAGCTCAAAACATTTAATCAATCGTTAATTTCAAATATTGGTTGGTAGCTGGTTGAAGGTGCTAAGGACTAGACAAATACTATTACTGCCAAATACCTCAATAATACTAGAAGCTACAGCTTTCTTACTTAGAAAGATCTACCCTTTGGTTTTTGCATCTGGAACAATGTTTCCAAAACCAAAACCATTCTCAAAAAAGGGGGAAAAAAACTGGTGGGAAATGGGAAGAGCACTAATTTTTGGGGAGATATATGGCTAAAAGACTCTACTCTATTTGAAATGTCTCAATTCGGTAAAATCAAATAAGTCCTCATCAAAAGTTGTGGTAACCTTGTTCATGATTATATCTGGTGGCAGGGGGACAAGGCTAGATGGAAAACTCTTGTGGGTAAGGTGTTGGTTAATAGAGATGATCCTACTCATTCTCTAAATTAATTGATGAACAAGGCCTAATCCCTGGCTTCCTACCTTGGTGATTGTTCCTTTGTTTCACCTCACCTAGAAGATGAATGGATCTGGTGATATAACCCTTCTAATTCTTTCTCGGTCAAATCCACCTACAACAACATTGTTGAAGAACCTAAAAGGCCTAATACCCAAAATCAATTGTTTTTGGTGGGCCACTGCTCATGGAAAAATACTGACTATTGACAATTTAAATGAAAGAGGTTTCTCTCTTGTTAGTAGATGTGTCCTATGTTGTAGAGATCTTGAAAGCATTACTCATTTGTTCCTGCACTATTAATTCACTAGGGAGGTTTGGGATGACCTGCTTGCGGATCTTATGATTAGTTGGACCTTCCTGGGGAATATGAATGAATTCATTGAGAAATGGAACCTCGGCCCTTGTACACACCCAATTATTAGGAATCTTTGGCTTCAAATTCCTCCTTTCACAACGTGGAATTTTTGGAAGGAACGTAACAACGAGATATTTAGAGAAGAGGCTCATAGCAGCAAAGTGTTATTTCATGTCATAAAATAGCAGGTTAAGGAGAATGAAAATGCTTCTTTAAAGGGGACCTCCATAGTGATGCCAAGCTTGATGGATTTGAGAATAAAATAGAAATGGGGAATTATCCATAGCCATTTTAGGATAAATCAGCACAATTTGATCTTAAGGAGCAATTGTATCTAGACCCCTCTGTTGGAAGGTTGGTTAAAATACAACTTTGATTGTTGTTCTAAAGGGAACCCTGGTATATCTAGAGTAGATATTGCAAAGACCTCTTGGTGGAAGGCTATTGTCTCAATATTGGGAAGGGATCAAATAACAAGGCAGAGGCATTGGTGGCTTGGCAATGACTCTTACGCCTCCATAACCTAAAGTGTTAGAATCCAGTCCTCGAAGGTGATTCTAAACTTATTGTCAATTGCCTAAATGGAAATCCTAATGTTCCCTGGGAAATAAAAAGTATTATGGAAGAGTGCAAAAGGTTCATAGGCCTCTTTAACAGTATCAAAATCCAACATATTTTTAGAGAGGGGAACTATGCGGCTAACAAAGCTACCAATCTTAGCCTAGCTCATAAGGATTGGAGCTTTTTCAACTATAAGGAGAGCCCAATTGAGTTAAAAAGATCCTCTCCAAGGAAAAAATAAAACCTTACCTGAGTGACTTTGTCAATTACTTGGGAAATTAATGGCTCTTTGGGTTGTTTTTCCCTCCAGACTTTTAAATATGAGTGCCAACTTTTTTCAAATTCAAATTTATTGCTCGACGATTTTTGGGTTGGTGACAAGGATGCTACCTAGATGGCCTATTGGGAGTTGTACTGGATGTCTACTAGGATAAGAGGTGACGTGTATGACATTCATTCTATTTACAACGTTGGAAGTATAGAGCCTTTTCCACCCCAACTTGCCTTAAATACTAAAAATGAGGAAATCATTTGTTGGAAAGGTGGTGGGTTCATTTTGCATAGCTCCATAATTTCTCATAATGTGAGTTGTCCTCTCACATGTGGGGACGGCGAAAGAAATCAATCCAAGCCTTTTTGATGAATATTTTTTACCAGATGAGGTTGGTTTTATCGGTTGCAATTTGTTTTTGTGTTGCTTTCAGACTTCTTGTTCTAGTACTGTGCTGAAAACTTCTAATATGGGGGACCCTTTGAAGAGGATTGAGGCTAAAAGTTGCAAGGAACTGCAAAAAAACAAAGAGGTGTGGGATATTTTCCACAAAGTGGGTATGATGCCCTTCTTTATGGCCATGAAGGGTTATAACAGAACCCTATCAGGGAGATTTTGCAATTCTTGGCAAAATGGCAAGGTGTCAGTTGGTTGAATTTCCTTTGTTGTTTCGCAGGAGCTCATTAAAAAACTTACTGGGTTGCAGAATGTGGGTGAGAAAGTGGAAAGGAAAATCTCTAAAGATTACAAGCCTTACATGAAGAAAGTCTTCAAGAAAGGAGAGAGGTCGATGGTAGTGCAAAATGGGTATGGTCATTTTGTCCTTCCTAAGCCCTATGCTATTGTTGGCTATTTTGTGGTGAAATATTTTACCTTAGAAGGCAATTATACCTTTGTGTGTGGCTACCATTTTCCCATCCTGAATCACATTAGGCATGGAGATAAGATTAATTTGCCTTATTTTCTTTTCACTTCACTTGCAGCTAGTATTACTAATGGTGCTAACCCTCAGCTACATCAAGGTCTTATTTATATTATGTATAAATATGCCTTTGACCACTCCCCCCATCATAGTCATTTGCTTACCCTTCCTGGAAACTCAAAACCTAAGGAAGAGACCCATGGCTCCTCTATTAAAATTGAGTTCATTGAGACCAATCCCTTGCCTTCGCCTGATAGTACCCCTATAGCAAAATCCAAAGGCAAGAAGCCATGTGATGCGCAAGAATAGGAAACCCTAGAGGTGGCCCTACTTAAAATTAATCCTAATAAAAGAAAATTAGAAACCCCTAAAAATAGTCTTGTTAAAGCCAGAAAGTTCGACAAAGATTCCTCAAAAAAAAGCATCACTATTGACCTCAATTTACATGACTCTAACAAGAAAGAGGAGAGGCAAAATGAGAAGGAAAAGGAGGGTGGTTCTCGAGAGAGAATATTTTCTCACCTCCTGGACAAAGATAGAAGGGTTAAGATTGAATCTAAATGACCACTCATAATTTAGCTAAGGAATTCAACCCAGGAGAGGATGAAGCTTCCTCTAATAAGGACATTGGGTATAAGGAGTTTCATGTGGAAGAGGAAGAATAGGAGGAACACTACAAGGAGGAAATGGAAAAGGAGGGTGAATCCTCTAAGGATAGGGAGGATATGGTTCTGGTTTCCCCACCCCATAACTCTCTAGATGATGTTGATATGGTACCCTGCTCCCAGGACTCACCCTCTAGTGTGGAGAAGGACAACACTAGGAAGATGTAGGACCGGATAATTGATTTGCAAGTTAGGGTGATGAACCTTGAGGCAAAAATTGAAGAGTACAAGTAGGTATTTCATTAAATGGGTGACTCCTTAAGCTCTGTGTGCACCATCACCAAAGGAATTATGAGAAAAGCAACTATGGGATATGTTTCGGGATAAAGCATGATAAAAAAGAAAGTTAAGTTGTCGAAACAAAGGCATACTGGACAACAAAGACAAAAATGAGGAGACAATTCCCCTGGAGATTTGGAATGAATAGGTGCAGAGACTAGAGCGAAATTGGAACCTCATCAAGCAAGATTAAGCAGATTTTGTTTTGCTTTTTGTTGTTGATGATAGTTAGTATGGCTAGGAGTAGGTGTTATAATGAAGCTCTTTTAAATAGGTATGCATGTCATTTACTTTAGACTTTATTAAAACTATTTTCTCTACTATGTTCATGGACTCTTTATGTTTAGTTATTCGTAGTTATAATTTAGGAAGATGGTGGCTTGATCAGAACAATATGTTTAGTTATGTGGACATGATGATTTTTTATTACTTCTAAGAGAGGTTGATGTGATTTTTTTCTCTGGTTGTTTGATGCCAGACTTTGTGATGCTACTCTCTGATTTTGTTGTTTTGTGGGGTTCAAGACCCTCTCCTTGCTAATATAATTAAAAATACCTTACCAACATCATTAATCTCATGATAAAATAAATAGTTATTACAAGTTCCTCATGTATCTAAAAATTCTTTTCACATAAGTCCAATGTTCTCTATCAATCTTTGACATAAACCTATTAAGAACCCTCAATGTTTGGGAAATATTTTCTATTATAAAAACCATTGTATACATCAATATTAAATTACAATTCCACATATGCTTGAGAGCCTTTTTATGATGAACCTCAATTAATTACCAATATTAAACACTTGTAATCTACTAGGAAAAAGGAGAATGTAAATATTATCCATAAAAGACATAATTTTTATTATAATTAAACCATAAACAATCATAACTCGAGAGAGAGATTTCATACATTTATCATTTACATATTGCATCATTATACATGTTGCAAATGATATATTAAGATTCAAATCGAGAATAGTATCACTATCTTATTAATATAACACTCATTCATTAGTTATATAAAGAGTTGTCTTCCTAAGTTAATTACATAAAAATGACCAATGGTAATAGTCATCTCATCTAAGTGCAATAAATATGGTTGTCAAGTTTTATGGAGGGAGAGTAATGCAGATAAGCCTAATCATGCAACTCAATTAACAACCACACATAATCAACATCAATAGCAATAAGGATTTTATCACATTGCAAGATATAACACTTCATTACATTAATGTTCAATCACCTTTATAGATCATCACATGCATGTGCACGCACTAAAAATGTGAGTCCAAAGGAATGCTAATAACAAGGAATAACACTCAAACACACAAAATCAACACATAATGATGCAGGAGAATCCCCGGTCAATGAGCAATCTTGCATCAACCAAAAACATTTTCCTTTCTTGTTTAGTTCTTTGTGCAGTTTCAGTATTCTTACCAACATGTACCGGTAATTGCTTGTTCTTTATGGAAGATCATGTTTTCAATTTCCTGGTGGTTTCATGTGGTTGATTCCATATTTCTAGTTCATTTGGGTTCTTCTCCGGTCAATTATCGCTTCCGATTGGCTGTTTCTGGGTTCCTGGGACAGTTCTTGTGCTTACCGGTTGGTTTTCCTTCATTATTGGCACGATTATTGGCGTGTGGATCCATCTTGGGTCTTGTCCAATGTTATTTTGCATGTGGCCGACCTTCTTTCTAAACTGCATCACTTCATTGTTATTTTCTGGAAGGATTTCTTAAATCTTAGGGCCGACCTAATTACACGTTTCATTTTCCTACATTGGTGAATGTAATCTTTTGAGGCCAATCCAAATAAGTTCTGGTGGATATAAATATGATGTTATGTAATCATTTGTAGGGGCAGAGGAAGTAGAACTTAGAATAAGGATTGAGATTCGCATGTTGTGATCTGATTGATCTTTGGAGTCCCAGTTGGGTTGTTTTTGGCTTGTAGCCTACATGTAACCGGTTAACTATCGGATGTTCTTTGATGATAATATAAGGATTACCAGATGATTTCCAGAGGTTCTATGGCTTGAATATGATCTATTTATATGAATTTGTTATGTTTTCTTACTGCTTTCATTATGTCTCTCTTGTTGCATAAGTCGGTTGACTCTTTTGAGGGTTTTCACCGGTTATGGCTGCATCAATTGGTATCAGAGTTGGTTATGGACCGGCTGGTGGAAGAACCATTTGCGAGCATTGAGGCATTCCTTGAGGTGGACAGATCTCCAATTAGAGGTAGGCTGCATATATGTTCAATAGATCACAAAGGGGAAACAATTGAAACCGGTAGTCAGATCGTCAAGCTAAGGCAGTTTACCGAAGTGGAAGGAGATATGTCGCCAAGGAGAACAAACCCCTAGAGGGTAGAGAATATGATGGAAGACTTCAAGAATGAAGTGAGGAATGAAATCCGGAATGCTTTGGCTGGTTTACAAAGAAACCCTAACTCTGAGGATGACTATGAGGAAGTCGGTGAAGAGCTTGAGGAAGCTGAAGGACCGGAAGATGAGAGAGAGAGGAAAGATTCCTAAGAGAAGTGGTGCAAGCAAGTGAAGTGCATAAATTTGAGGTTTCTAACTTTTTGGGAACGTTGAACCCAAAGGATCTGATCGATTAGATCAGAGAGTTGGAAGACTACTTTGAGTTTGAGGATGTCAAGGAACTGCAAAGAGTCTGGTTGGCACAGACCAAATTGAAAGAGCATGTTGCCTTATGGTGGAAAGAGTTGCAGAAAGATAGAGTGGATAATGGTGAATTGAAGATCACCCGGTGGAGATAGATGGTTGCAAGGTTGAAGGCCAAGTTCATACCAAGAGACTTTGAACTAGAGTTGTTCAAGAAGTTGCAGAACCTGAAGCAGAGAAACATGACTGTAAAGGAATATACTAAGGAATTCTACAAGGAGGTAATAAGATATGGACATAGAGATATGGATAGAGAAAAGGTGGCGAGGTACATCAATGTTGTTGCTTTTAACATTCAAGATGAGATGAGTATGTTGAAGGTTTCAATAGTTGAAGAAGCTTACCATTATGCTTTGAAGGCTGAGGAGAAGATGAAAACAAGACAATTAAATAAGGGAAAGGAGAAATTTAAGATAAATGATAGTATGAAGAAACCAGTTGAAGAAGAGGATGAAAAACCTAAGTGGAGAAAAGAACCGGAATAGAAGACACCAAGGAAAGGTAGCAACAGTAGCGGTAGAGAATTTCTTGGCAAATGTTTCAAGTGTGGAGAAATAGGACATAGATCCTATGAATGTAAGCAAGGAATGGAAAGAAGTTGTGTGGAAAGTGAAGAACTGAATGGTACCAAATCTGACTGTGCACCAGAGCAAGGAGAATCCCTTATGTTCAGAAGAAAGGATACTAGATCTACTCGGAGGAAGTCTTTTCCGGACTGTATACAAATCAGGAGGTAAGTGTTGCAATGTCATTGTAGATAGTGGAATAACTGATAATTTAGTATCTGAGAAGATGGTTGAGAAGCTTGGGTTGAAGAGGCTTGAGCATCCTTGTCCTTATGAGGTGAGTTGGTTACAAGATGATCAGAAGGTAGAGATAAAGGAGCAGTGTTGGGTGAGTTTCAATATTGGGCCTTTCAGAGATGAAGTTTTATGTGATATTATGTCAATGAATGTTTGTCATGTCTTGTTGGGAAAACCTTGGCAGTATGATAGAGGAGCTATTTATGACTGTAGAAGAAACCTAGTTACTATTGAAAAGGATGGGCAAAAGTTCACGTTGATTTATTTGAAGGAGAAAGAGATGGAGGTGAAGAATCTGAGTCTTGATAAAAATTGCAGGAAACCAGTAGCAGAGGTTATACCGGAAGGTTTGACAGAACCGGTTGTAGAGGTTATTTCGAAGGGTTCAAAGAAATATTAAATAGAACTAGTTGCAGAGATTATATCAGAAGGTGACATGAGTTGGCAGAAGGACCTAATAGATGGAATCGATCTACAGAGAGGTCATGGTGACAAACTGGATGAAGTCTTGTGGCAGAATAAATCCTGTGTTGCAGAAGAAAAAAGACAATACACAGGGAGAATGTGTAGAATTGAAGCAAAGAAAGAAAACCAAAGGGAGTCAAAGGTTAGAGAAGTCGGTTGAGGCACCAAGAGAGATAGAGCAGAGATTGGTAGATAAAGAAGATGTTTGGATCAGAAATGAGCTTGGAATCTTCATTTTGAATCCTTTTAGATGTTCATGAGTTGCCTCTCATGGAACGTATTTTTCTACCTGGGTTGTCTGATGCAGGAGCATCCATGGTCGATGAGCAATCTTGCATCAACCAAAAACATTTTCCTTTCTTGTTTAGTTCTTTATGCATTTATAGTATTCTTACCGGTATGTACTGGTAGTTGCTTGTTCTTCATAGAAGATCTTGTTTGCAGTTTCATGTGGTTGATTCCATATTTCTAGTTCATTTGGGTTCTTCTTCGGTCAGTTATCACTTCTGGTTGGCTATTTATGGGTTCCCGGGATAGTTCTTGTGCTTACCGATTGGTTTTCCTTCATTACTGGCGCGATTCTTGGCGTGTGGATCCATCTTGGGTCTTTTCTGATGTTATTTGGCGTGTGGTCAATCTTTGTACTGAACCACATCACTTGGTTGTTATTTTCCAGAAGGATTTCTTAAATCTTAGGGTCGACCTAATTACACGTTTCATTTTCCTACATTGGTGAATGTAATCTTTTGATGTCAACCTGGATAAGTTCTCGTGGGTATAAATATGATGTTATGTAATCATTTGTAGGGGCAGAGGAATTAGAACTTAGAATAAGGATTGAGATTCGCATGTTGTGATCTGATTGATCTTTGGAGTCTCGGTTGGGTTATTTATGGCTTGTAGCCTGCATGTAACCGGTTAACTACTGGATGTTCTTTGATGATAATCTGAGGATTACCGGATGATTTTCGGAGGTTATATGGCTTGAATATGATCTATTTATATGAATTTGTTATGTTTTTTACTGCTTTAGTTGTGTCTCTCTTGCTGCATAAGTCGGTTGACTCTTTTGAGGGTTTTCACCGGTTATGGCTGCATCACATAACTAAGATAGGATGCAAGGAAACAAAAATTTAAACACAAAAGCAAACTAAAATAGAGTATGTTGGCCTCCTTGATGCAACGATTTGTCTTTTGATGGCAGATTGGATGTGTGCTCATGATTTTGGCATTATAATGATGCTCCAAGTGCTCAAAGATTTCACAAATTCTTGGTTGTATGAGGATGATATGAAGATTTAAAGGAGATAGTGTAGTTGCATGAGATCCCAAAAAAGGCATGAAGATGTTGCATAATCTCAAAGTTGCATAATGAAAGAAAGAATGGATGTTTTGGCTAAGTGTAGGAGGAAATGAAATGAAGGGTCAAGATGAAAAGATGGAGATCAAGGGTGGAGAATGGTTAGGGTTCTCACCTTCCATGAGAGGTTGACAGGTGTCAAATTAGGAGAGAAAAAGAGGACATGGGAGTTGGGAAGAGTGGAGGGTGGAGTGTAAGGAATATTTGCCATAAAGGCATTTCTTGTCCTCACACTCTAAGGTACATGAGGAAGAGGAATAAAGGAATTTTAATTTCCTTGAAAGTGAAAAATGGAAGGGGACCAATGTGAGAACTTTCCTAATGTAGATGAAATTGAATGGTAAGTGGACTTTGGGAAGAAATCCAATCAAGGCATAAGTTGACTTTCTCCCTAATCACCATGATTAAGGGTTTGCACATGATTAGAGTGGAGGGATTAAATTAAAAAAGATGGATTTGAATGCAATAAGGAAATGTAGGAGATTTGATATTTGGAGAGAAAATGAGTAGAGGAATTAAAAATTTGTTTTAATTCCAAGTGGGGGAAAAGGGGTATTTTTTAATTTAATTAAATTCAAAATTGGAGGAAAGAGGCTAAGCATATTTAATTAAATAAACATGGGGATTCATTTAATTAAATGAGATGGATGACTATAGGTAAATTAAATAAACTAACTGACCTAGAAACTATAGAGGAATAGATATTAATATAATAATAATGAATTATTTAATTAATATTATGAATGCAAAATAGAATAATAAAGGCAATAAATTTGATCAAACATTAATTATCAAAATAAGGTATCTATATTTTGCCCCCCTTCAAAATGGCGTTAAAATAGTTTTATTTTGAATAAATATAAAGAGCAAATGACGTAAAAAATAATGAGAAAAAATATGCCTCACACAAAGAAAATAGAGGTTTATTTGATAGGTATGGGTGATGCCCCCTCGAGGGGGTGGATAGAAAAAGAGGCCCGAGCGGCCTATCTATAGGAAAAGGGGAAGAAATGAAGAAGAAGAAAAGAATAAAATTAAAGGAAAAGTAGGAAGAAATGGAGTTAGCAGGAGAAGATTTTACAAGAAATGAAGCTTGAATAAGAACAAATACAACAAAAAATGGTCTCCGTGTGACGAAATGGCACAAAAAGAAGGTTTTCGGGGCCCCATTTAATTGAAAATTTGACTTTTACCGCTCATTTTCACCTCCTAAGTTAAAAACTAAATAAATCTAGAGCTAATTAAGCACTCAAGATGAGATGATAGCTAATAGGCAACCCAGGCATTGGATCGATGTGGTTCAAGTTGTACAGTAGATAAGAAAACTAGACCAAGAGGTGAGTACCAAGAAACTATACCATGTATTTAATGCATTTATAGATAGAAATTAAGCAAACCCAATAGATCATTTTTGGTAAGTTCACCTCAAGAATGGCGAGACTGCAATCCTACCAAACACGATAGTCTTCCAAATCAATGAGTTTTCTTTTGAGTAGCGAGGTTTGCAAACATTTGCAAGATTGACTTATGTTCAATGAGCATGCCTAGGAAACAACAAGGATAGTGATCCTACCTAATTTTACAATGGGTAGCATAAGAGGAAGGGTAAAATTGTTTGATATTTGGAGGGACTAATGGTCCCACTAAATAAAAGAATAAGGTTTGGCGGTTCCACTAGTATAACAATGGGACTGTGGACAAGAGTGGTAGGAGAGCAAAAAGGACAAGCAGGATTTACTATCTCTCCAGACAATAGGGAGGGACATAGTCGATCTAGCAAGTTCAATCTAAGAACCAATGGGATCACAAAATTTAGAGGAAAAGAAAAGGACTTGGGGAATTTAGAAAAGCAAACTAGAAGAATAACTGATAAGGTTGTGATGATTTATGCAATGGAGCATATATTCTTTGGAGGTGTGAGAGTTAAGGTCAACACTATTGTGACTTGTTGATGACTTTTGTGATGCCAAGTGGGTAGTGGTGGACCAGATTGGGCTAGGGTACTTAGAAAAGATGCCCTAGGTAAGGGCACATACCAAATTATTGACCACCTTCGTAGAGCAATGGTGGTCAGACATATCTATATTTCATCTTCCCACAAGGGAGATTATACTGATAGTAAACAACACCTACAGGATAATATGGCTTCCAATTAGGGGGCTACAAGTGGTCATGAGGGATCAATGACATACAATAGCACTGCAGGTGCTATTGGGACAAATAGATGTGCCCCTTCACAAGGGACAGCTAGTACTAGGGATAGCACAAACAACAATGACATTAGATAGATATTTATATTTGTAAATGTGTGTCGTGATGAGTCAATTCCTAATTCTTGACAAGGGAGGATGGCCTATTTTTCTCGAGATGGTCTAGATTTTCGTAGATGTAGTCGACAAGAGGATACCCTATGCATGGGGTACCCTGATATTGGCAGAGTTGTACAGGGAGCTCCATATGATCTGTTATCATGGAGTACAAAGAATATGATTCATGACTCCACTACAAGTATGAGCATGGAAGCATATCATCATAGTGTTCTTGATTGTGATGAGACTAGAGAGGCGTGATGAGGAGCCAATAGTATACAACTGGCAAGGAGGGTTCAGATATGTGGGAGTGCAAAGAATACATTACTGGAGGATTATACTAGACCAGTTAGTGGAGGGGAGTGTGATATGGAAACCATATAGGAACATAGTCGGGTAGGTAGAGGATGGGAAGAATATCACATGACAATGTAGACATACATGATTGGGAGGAGGGAGTATATCATTGAGAGGTACAAGTCAGATTCGGTGATCAAAAATTTGGTATCAAGCAAGATAATCCTATGCCTCCTCATAGATTTAAAAGGCTAACCAAGGAGGGGAGAGTGTGGGGGTGTCAACAGATAGTTTTGTAGCACGAAGAGAGTGGGTAGATGTGGAGCAGAAAGTATGGGATCTTGTTGGACGTGTAGACAATCTTGGGATGATGACAAGATACATGTAGTGGTGGAGTAAGTAGGGATCGCAGGCAGTGGGAGGATTTGGGTTACCATCTCTAATAATGTGAAAGAGATTGGCAAGTTGGGGATGCAGATGGAGACGAGGGCAATTATTATTTATGGGTGTCAAGAGAGGTGGAGAGTGTAAGGAAGTTAAGTAGTGGAACAACTTCCTATACTAAACATGAGAGGAGGGTAATGCAAAAACTTTGATGGATCTTTATAATAGTTACTTTCTTAATAGAAATAGACACAACAACATGCATACCACAACACAGTGATTTACGTGGGGAAAACCCTTTCGGGAGAATAACCCCACACTCCAAAAGCTACTCAATATATTATTCAACAATCAACAAAAAATTACAATATACTTGCAGAGCAAGCTCTTTATGGGAGCACCACTAATCACAAATTCAGAGGTAACTCAATAGCAATAAGACTCACACACAACCTTTATCTCACACACCTCATATATAGGAGATACAATACAAGAAATCGTCAAACGGTATTACAAAACCATGGGCTAAAACCACCCAATAAAGTGGAGCCAACCTTATCTACTATCTATATGCCCTATCACATGTCAAAACACACATCAACACGTTTCCCTCCCATTTATAGCTCATTTATGTGTCCAATGCATTTTATATTTCCTATTTTAGGAGTACAAAGTTCTTGAGTCCATAACTTGTGAACCGTGTGTCTGATTGATGAACCGTTTGAAGCACCGAAAAGATCACGAAGTGCTCTATCACTTCATAAATCGCTATACCACTTATGCCCACTTTTAAAGGCATTTCAAAGCCTCTAAAGTCCTCAAAATTAAATTTAAACCTTTCATCACACCCCTCCAAAATAGAAACTTTTGTATCTTCAAAACTAGCTGTGATCTTGCGATGAAACTTTATTGAAATGTTTATCTAGCTAACCAGAAGCTTTGTAGAGAATTTTGCACCATTTTGTGCTTAAATGAAAACTTACTATAAATAGTAACCCCATGTAAATGCAAGGTTGAGACACCATTTTTTTCAACATTCTCCCACTTGTTGAACAACTTGCAAGAGTAAAGGGAGTATCAACACAATAAATTAATTGCTAGGGGCCATGAGGCCCATAGACTCTGAACACCATCTAAAATTATCTATGCTCACAACCTTAGTTAAAGAATTTGCAACATTCATCAATTTTTCTACCTTAACCAGCTTCACCCTACCATCCTCGACCATGTCTCTGACCAAATGATGTTGAACATCAATGTGCCTAGTCTGGGCATGAAATATCGGGTTCTTAGCTAGGCAGAACGCACTCTGACTATCACAATAAATTGTCACTGCATCTTGTTTTATTCCAATATCTGAACATAGTCTCTTAAGCCAAGTAGCTTCTTTACAAGCATGAGTAGCTACCATATACTTTTCTTCTGTAGTGGACAGAGCAACCACAACTTGTCGCTTACTCATCTAACTAATTGCACCACCAAATAAAGTAAACACATAAGCATTGGTGGATCTTTTTCTATCAATATCACCAGCCCATTCTGAATCCACATAACCATTAATATCAAGGGAAATCATGTCTCCAACCAAATTACCATGATAACACAAAGAATACTCTGAGGTACCCTTCAAATATCTGAAGACTCTTTCGGTGCATCCTAATGAACTCTACCAAGATTAGATATATATTTGGAAATAACTTCCACTGCTTGGGCAATGTCTAGTCTAGTACAAACCATAGCATACATCAAATTTACAACTACACTCTAGTAAGGAAATTTTCTCATGTCTTCCATCTCTGATGGGGATGTACGACAATCTGAAACAAATATTTTGTTCCAACTGTAAAAGGAACACACAATGGTCTACAATCCTGCATGTTGAACCTTTGAAAAACTAAATTCACATACTTACTCCAGCTTAGCCATAGCTTTCTGTCCACTTTATCTCTTTTAATTTCCATCCCAAGAATTTTTTTTTTTGGACCAAGATCTTTCGTTTCAAATTTAGCAGCAAGCTAAGACTTTAGTTCTTAAATCATACCTTTCCCTTTATCAATGGATAACATATCATCAACATATAATGCAATGTATAGGAAATGATCCCCATCAGATTTATAATAAACATGATGATCTGATTTAGAATGTTCAAATCCCAAACTAAACACATATATATCAAATTTTTGGTACCACATTCTAGGACTCTGTTTGAGGCCATGCAGAGATTTCTTTAATTTACAGACCAAATTACTTTTACCTTTTACCACCTAGTGTTCTGGTTGTGTCATATGAATATCCTCCTCCAAATTACCATGAATTAAAGTAGTTTTCACATCCATTTGCTCAACCTCTAAATCATAAGCAGTAGCAATAGAAAGAAAAATCTAATGGATGTCATTTTTGCAATAGGAGAAAATATCTCACCATAATCAACACCCTCAACCTGAGAGTAGCCTTTTGCAACCAACCTTGCTTTGTACTTCTCAATGCTTCCATTTGAACCAATCTTTTTCTTGAACACCCATTTACAACCAACAGGTTGTCATCCTTCAGGCAATGGTACAAGATCCCATGTGTCATTCTTTTTCAAAGTTGTCATTTCTTCTTCCATAGCAATATTCCAGTATTCTGCTTCATTCATACCTAATGCCTCTTCTACAGATCTAGGTTCATCCATATTAGTATTGAAAGAAAAAATAAATCTCCAATCATCAGGTGAATACCTTTCAAGTGGTTTTTTATGTCTTGTAGACCTTTGAACAAGCTGAGTTGGAGGTTCCACCCTTTCCACGGGCCCCTAACCCTATGGGCCCTATCCTCAGCCCTATCCTTTATAGCAATGCAGGGTTGGGGGGGGGCAACTTTATTGCCATTGGGACTGACTATAATTAGCCTTGATAGTGTCGTTCCTCTTCTAAAGATTCAGAGCTAGATGACCTTTCCTCAAATTCTTGCCTATCAAGGGGTCTCGATTCAACTCTCTCAAGCCTGGAAGGGAGTTGAATCACATCTTCCTTCTTAGTTTGTTCTAGCTGCAATGTAACAAAAGGAGACTTAATTTCTCTAAAAAAAACACTTCTACTATGAATTATCTTTTGTGCAACAGGGTCCCAAAGCTTGTATCCTTTCACACCATAACGGTAACCGATGAAGATATATTTCACAGCCTTGTAATCCAACTTTTTTTGCTTCTCCTTTGGCACATGTTCATATGCCTCGCAACCAAAAACTCTAAGATGTCTCAATGAAGGCTTGTTACCTGACCATGCTTCCATAGGCATTTTATCAATAAGAGCTGATGTAGGAGACCTATTAATCAAGTAGCAAGCAGTGGTAATAGATTCAGCCCAAAACTTTTGTTCTAGACCAGCACCACTTAGAATACTCCTAGTCTTCTCCATTAGTGTCATGTTCATTCTTTTTGCAACCCCATTCCGATGTAGAGAATATGGAGTTGTCTTTTGTCTGTTAATACCATGGTCTTTACAGAATCTATCAAAATTATTAGAGAAAAATTCACCGCCATTATGAGTCCTCAAACATTTTGTTTTCTTTCCAGTCTGGAATTCAACCATTTCTTTAAATTCTTTAAATCGACTAAAAAACTTTAGATTTACTCTTTAGAAAGTATACCCATGTCCTACTAAAATCATCAATAAATGAAACATAATATGTGGATTTTCCAAGGGAAGGAACATCTACATGACCAAACACATCAGAATGAATAAGATCCAAAACACCACAAGGTTTATGAGAACTCGAGTAAAATTGAACACGGTTTTGTTTTCCATAAATGCAATGCTCACAGAAATCAAAGTTGAAATTACAATCATTCAAACCTTCAACGAGGTTTTTATTTTTCAAGGTCCTTAGACATTTTTCTCCAATGTGGCCAAGTCTCTGGTGCCATAACATAGTCTTCTTTGCAGGTAACTTTGCTTCAGAAGAAATAGTGCCCTTAGGTACCCAAAAGCCATGTCCAACTGCTGAAGGCGAAACCCTCAAATCTTTTGATGAAGTATCCACAGATTTACTTTTTATAGAAGTGCTTTTACACTCAACCCTGTATGCCTCAAGCTTATACAAAGTGTCAAACCTAAAAACTCTAGCAATCACCATAGCACCCTTAATCATCTTACATCCTGCATCAGAAAAGACAACCTGCATACCCGTGTCTATCAGTTTGCTCACAGATAACAAATATCATTTTAATCCAGGGATATGCAACACACTGCAAATCCTTTTTATTCTACCATCAGGAAACCTGATTCTAATTTTACCTTGACCGATAATGTCTAAATGTGAATCATCACCCAAGTACACCTTACCTCATTAAAATCTTCATATGCAGAAAACCAATCTTTATTAGAAGTCATATGTAAAGATGCACCTGATTCAATTAATCATGCATCATTACTTGCATGAGAAGTGTTAGGGTTTCAAGCTGATCCGAAGCAAATATGAACTAACAATTATATTCATATTTAAATACAAAAGATAAAGAAATAAAACAGGACATAGATAACACAGAGATTTAACGTGGTTCACCCAGAATGGGTTAGGTCCACCATACACAGTCGTCCAATCTTTCTTATTATCTAGCAAAAATAGTACATCAACCTTTACAATGCCTTAAGCATCCCAGCTTCTTATAACATGCGTTTTTAGGGCAAAAACAAAGTCGGCCTTTTTAGGGTTTTATTACAATGTCGGTTTTCATCAAAAAAATACCCAAAAACCTCGGCGAGGATACGTGTTGAGTGTACAGTACTTTGCTGATCAATTGCCACATTTTAACAATCTCCCACTTGGAGACTAATCAGGCTCCACACTAAACAATCTCCCACTTGGAGACTGATACTGCATGACACCACTGTACATGCAACATCCGCTGGATAAAACACTAGGACGCGACTAGTATAAATTCCATAATTATCAATCAAGAAGACCAACAGAAACTGATGAAGAAATCAGCTTCTCCTGTGGAACTGCCTTCATGAACATATCGGCAGGATTCTCACTTGTGTGAATCTTCTCAAGCCGTAATTGACCCTCCTCCAAAACAGTCCTGATGAAGTGGTACCTGAGCTGAATGTGCTTTGTCCTTGAATGAAAAGCAGAGTTCTTCGCAAGATGAATGGCACTTTGGCTATCAGTATATAATGGGATATCCTCTTGTGTCTGACTCAATTCCTCTAGAAAACATTGCAACCAAATCATCTCCTTACTGGCTTACGTAGTAGCAACATACTTAGCTTCAGTCATTGAAAGTGCAACAACCTTTTGCAGCCTAGAAATCCAACTAACTGCAGTTCCCCCTATAGTAAAAACATACCCTGTAGTACTCCTTCGTGAATCAATATCACCCGCCAGATCAAAGTCAACAAATCCACTCAGAGTAGCATTAGATCCTTTGAAGCATAATGCCTTCGTAGTAGTTCCTTTCAAATACCGAAGAATCCATTTCACAGCATTCCAATGTTCCATACCTGGATTACTCATAAACTTGCTCACAACTCCCACTGCATGTGCAATATCTGGCCTTGTGCATACCATTGCATACATCAGACTGCCAACAACTGGTGAATATGGGATGTTAGACATTTTATTAACCTCTTCCTGTGCCTTTGGACACATCTCCTTAGTCAATTTGAAATGACTAGCCAAAGGTGTACTAACTGCTTTTGCATCCTGCATGTTAAATCTTTTCAACACCACCTTTATATACTCACTTTGGGACAAATTCAAGGTTCTATTTTTCCTATCCCATGTAATCCTCATATCGAGAATTTACTTAGCTACACCCAAATCCTTCATAGCAAATGACCTGGCTAATTTCTGTTTAAGACCATTTATATGTTGCATGTTAGACTCAGCAACAAGCATGTCATCAACATAAAGCAACAGGATAATATAACTACCATTATCAAATCTCTTAAAATATACACAATGATCAGAATGACATCTATGATAATCGTGTTCAGCCATGAAACTATCAAATTTTAAATACCATTGTTAGGGTGCTTGCTTTAGGCCATACAGACTTTTCTTCAACCTGCACACCAAGTTCTCCTTACCTTTGACCTCATATCCCTCTGGTTGCAACATGTAAATTTCCTCTTCCAAATCTCCATGGAGAAAAGTTGTTTTGACATCTAATTGTTCAAGATGTAAATCATCTGCAGCCACAAGACTAAGTACAGTTCTAATTGAAGTCATTTTTACAACTGGAAAAAATATTTCATCATAATCTATACCCTTTTTCTGTGCAAAACCTTTTACCACAAGTCTGGCCATATATCTTTTATGACCTCCTTCCTCCTCCTTTAGTCGATAAACCCATTTGTTAGGCAAGGCTCTTTTTTTTGCAGGTAAAGAGACTAAGTCCCAAGTCTTATTTTTCATCAAGGAGTCCATCTCCTCTTTCATGCCTAGCTCCCACTGTTGTTTGGCATCTACTTGCATTACTTCTTCATATTCTTCTGGTTCACCAGAATTCGTTAATAAAATAGAATACAAAGAAGGAGAAAATCTTTCAGGGGGTCTACTTATCCTTGTACAACGTCTAACACTTGCAAGAGTTTGTGGGACAATCTGTTGTTGCAGAGCATCAGGTACCTGTGGCATTTCATTTTCAAGAATCTCATCCAACACTACATATTCTTGTTTGTCCTGTTCATGCTTCTTTTCCTGCATCTGTTCTTTATGCATGACCTTCTCATTGAATATAACATCTCTACTTCTAATTATTTTTTCATTTTCAAAATCCCATAACCGACAGCCATATTCATCTATCCCATATCCAATGAAGGTACATTTCTGAGATTTAGCATCAAGCTTGGTTCTGTTTTCTTTATCAACATGGACAAAAGCTTCGCAACCAAAAGTTTTTAGAAAATAATAATTTACCTTTTTACCAGTCCATGCCTCCTCTTGAATACCACCATCCAAAGGGGTTGAAGGTCCTCTATTTATCAAATAGATAGCAGTATGTATAGCATCTGCCCAAAAATGTAAGGGCAATCCAGCATGCAATCTCATGCTCCTCGCGCGTTCCATGATTGTCCTTTTCATTCTCTCTGACACACCATTTTCCTGTGGAGTTCTTGGAACTGTCTTCTTCTTTTGAATCCCATTTAAGGAGCAGCAATCTTCAAATGCTTTGCTGCAATACTCACCTCCATTATCCGATCTGAGACACTTCAACTTTTTTTTTGTCTAATTCTCAACCAAAGCTTTCCATTTCTTAAAAATTTCAAAAACATCTGATTTTTGTTTTAGGAAATATACCCATGTTTTTCTGGTTGAGTCATCAATAAAAATAACATAATAACAAGAGCCACCAAGAGATGATACCTGAGTCGGTCCCCATACATCTGAATGTACAAGCTCTAACTTCTCACTCTTCTTCTCTTTCCCAACCTTGAGAAATCTGACTCTTTTTTGTTTACCATAAACACAGTTTTCACAGAACTCTAAATCAATCTTCTTTAGTCCTGGCAATAGATTTTTGGAGTGAAGGGTTTTCATTCTTTTCTCACTCATGTGCCCAAGCCTATGGTGCCACATTATCGAATCTGTTCTTGCAACATTTATTGTTGTTGTCCCTGCAGTAACTTTATCTGTAGCAGCTAAGGTAGAGTAAGTGTTACCAGTACACAGATATAATGTGCCTACTTTCGTACCTTTAGCTACTACTAATGATCCTTTAGTGACCTTCCACATACTGTCTGAGAAGGTAACTATGCAACCTTCACTACCTAGTTGCCCTGCCGAAATTAAATTTCTTCTTAAATTAGGAACATGTCTTACCTCCTGCAGAAACCAGTCATTACCATTCTGCAACTTGATCTTTATCTTTCCTTTTCCAACAATTTGATAGGGCTCATCATCACCCAAATATACCTGTCCAAAATCACCTTGAACATAATCTAGAAAATATTTTTTATGGGGTGTAGCATGAAATGAAGCCCCATAATCTATTACCCAGGAATCATTAACATTATCCAAACATAAGATTAAAGCATCTTGTAAAGTATTACTTGCAATATTAGCTTCCTTACTGTCATTTTTATTTTTGTCTCCTTCTTTGTTTTTTCGAGACCAACAGTCTTTCTTTAGATGACCAGGCTTTCTGCAGTACCAGCAATCTTTCTTTCCTCTAGATTGAGAGTGTCCTTTCTTTGACTTCCCTCGTGACTTCTCATTCCCAAGGCCTTTTCCTCTTTCCTTTGATCTTCCTCTGTTATCCACATTCAAAACACTACCCGATGATGTTGGAGTCTCACCCGTGCTTTTCCTTTGCATTTTCTCGCTTAGGATAACACCAACAATATCATCAAATACCAAAGTATTTTTACCAGAGATAGAGTTACTTACAACCATAACCAAGCTATTCCAGCTTTCTGGCAAAGAACATAAAATCAAGAGAGCCCTAACCTCTTCTGCAAAGGTAATTTTTACCGAAGACAATTGACTAGTAATTGTATTAAATTCATTTAAGTGCTCCGCTACAGATCCTCCTTCACTCATTTTCAAATTAAACAAATGCTTCATAAGAAATACCTTATTCGAAGCTGACAGTTTCTCATACAACTTAGCCAATGTTGCCATCAAATCTACAGCCATTTTTGCTTCTGTTATATTGAATGCTACAGACGGTGCAAGGCACAATTGAATGGATCCCAGTGTCTTTCTATCTAAAATGTCCCACTCTTCATCTGACATTGTGGTCACTTTCTTTGCCTTTCCTTCCAATGGCCACCACAAATCCTTTTGATACAGGTAATCCTTCGTCTGCATTTTCCATAACTGATAATTCTAGCAGTTAAACTTTTCGACCTTGAATTTGGAATCCTCTATTGCTCCCACTCAAATCTGAAAGTCCTGCCAATTTACAGAAAACCTCGCTCTGATACCAATTGTTAGGGTTTCAAGTAGATCCGAAGCAAATATGAACTAACAATTATATGCAGATTTAAATACAAAAGATAAAGAAATAAAACAGGACATAGATAACACAGAGATTTAATGTGGTTCACCCAGAATGAGTTACGTCCACCATACACAGTCGTCCAATCTTTCTTATTATCCAACAAAAATAGTACATCAACCTTTACAATGCCTTAAGCATCCCAGTCGCTTATAACATGCATTTTTAGGGTAAAAACAAAGTCGACCTTTTTAGGGTTTTATTACAATGTCAGTTTTCATCAAAAAAATACCCTAAAAAAAATTTCTCGGGGGCTCCCGCCCCCAAACCCCCACTTTTCTCGGGGGCTGCCGCCCCCAAACCCCAGCCCGGCCTCGAACCCCAACGAGGATATGTGCTGAGTGTACAGTACTTTGCTGATTAGTCGCCACATTTTAACAAGAAGTATCTTTCTTCTCAAACTTAGCATTAGAATCAAACTTCTTCTTTTTCTTCTACTTTTCTTCTTTGTAGTCCTAATGGATGTGACCTAGTTTACTGCAATTCTAGAATATGACTTTGGATTTTCCAGGAGATTTCGATCTCCCTTTGGATTTGAACTTATTGCACTTCTCATTCTTCTTGCCTTTTTCCCTATATCTTCCTCAAACATATAGGGCTTCCTTCGAACTAATGGATACCTTCCTCTAGATCTCTTCACCAAGTAGGGCACCCACCACATCTTCAAACTTCAAAACAACAGAAGTACTACCGATAGCCATAACAAGATAATCCCACAAATTGAGCAAAGAACAAAGCAAGATCTAGCATTTCTCCTCTTCGTCCATCTTAACACCAATAGAAACAAATTGAGCCACCAACATATTAAATGCTTCCAGGTGATTTGCAATTCAACCACCCTCTTCCATCTTCAAGGAATATAGTTTCTTCCTCAAGAAAATCTGATTCAATAAGGATTTCGCTTGATACATTTCACCAAGCTTCGTCCATAACTTCTTTGTAGTATTCTCTTCATGGACATTGATTAGAACAAAGTATGAAAGGCACAATCTTATTAGACCCTTGGCTTTTCAGTCCATAACATCATATTAAGTAGTTGTAGTAGGATCTGAAAAATCTTGAGACGTTCGCATCAACAGCATCCCATAGATCTCGATCTATTAATAGATCTTCCATCTTCAACTTTCACATCTCAAAATTATTTCCATTAAATTTCTCTACCTCTATTCTCCCCGATGAACTTGCCATTTGAAAATTTCTGCAACAAGATCAAAAAGTGTCTTTTGCACAAGCTCCCACTCAAATCTGGATTAGTTTAAAAAACTCAACAACCCACAACTGAAACCAAAGGTGATCAAGCTCTGATACCACTTGTAAGAAATTTAAGTAGAGGAACAACTTCCTACACTAACCTTGAGAGGAGGGTAATGCAAAGGCTTTTACAGATCATTACAACAGTTACATAAACTTAACAGAAATAGACACAACAACATGCATACCACAACATAATGATTTACATGGAGAAAACCCTTTCGGGAGAAAAACCCCACACTCTAAACGTCACCCAATATAATATTAAACAATTAAAAACATATTACAATATACTTGCAGAGAAAGCTCTTCACAGGAGTACCACTAATTAGAGATTAAGAGGTAACTCAATAGCCATAAGACTCTTACACAGAACCTCTATCTTACCCACCTCATATATAGGAGATACAATACTAGAAACCATCAAACAGTATTATAAAACCATGGGCTAAAACCACCCAATAAAGTGGAGCCGACCTTATCTCCTATCTAAATGCCCTATCACGTGTCAAAACACACATCAACACATGTCCCTCCCTTTTACAACTCATTTATGAGTTTGATGCATTTTATATTTCCTATTTGAGGAGTACAAACTTCTGGAGGCCATAAATTGTGAACCGTGTGTCTGCTTGATGAAATGTTCAAAGCGTCGGAAAGCTCGCGAAGTGCTCTATCACCTTGCAAACCGCTATGTCATTTACATGAACTTTTTAGGGCATTTTGGAGCCTCTAAAGTCCTCAAAATTAAATTTAAATCTTTCATCGAACCCTTCCCAAATGAAAACTTTCATATCTTCAAAACTAGTTGTGATCTTGCGACAAAACTTTACCGAAATGCTTATCTATCCAATCAAAAGCCTTGGGGAGAATTTCACACTATTTCATGCTCAAATGAAAACTTACTATAAATAGTAACCCCGTGTAAATGCAAGGTTGAGACACCATTTTTATCAACAGAGAGTAGGTGGAGGTTGTAGAGGAGGTGACTATAGAGATCACAAATGACGAGGGGCAAGGAGAGCTAGAGGCAAATAGTGTGGTGAGCCTCGAGGAGGTGCATTATTAGGGTGAGGCCATGGAGATCGACGAGCCTACTAGAGTTGCTCCACAAGGTAGGAAAACAAGAGTGGAGAGAGATCAGCTTGTAGTGGTGTCAATGGTGATACCTCCTAAGTAGAGAAAACTGAGGTAGGGATAGAGGGTGGATGTGGATGTCTAAGCAGCACAAATTTCACTGGACATCAAGAACCTATTAAGACAAATTGATTATTTGCAACACTAGCTAAAGAAGGCCAAGAGATAGGGGGTGAGCTCAACACAAGGGGAGAACCAAGGGGAGAGGATATAGGCATTGGATTCTACATTACAATTATTACAACAAATTTATTAGGTAAGTGCGCAAAGATGGGGGACCAAAAAGTTGTCTTAAGATGCCACTTTTTTAAATCAACAAAGTCTAAACTTCAATGAGAAAATTAAGATAGTTATACTCAAAATGTGAAGATGCAATAAGAACAAGAGTTGTAGTACTTCAAGTCTACTTTCTAAACTACTATTTTTTTTTTAAATGGTGGACATTAAGAGTTTTGAAAAAGGGGAAGCACACGAAGTGGTCCTATCTTTTTAGAAAAAAAATAACACGACACCTAGTGTGCTCCCCCTAAAATGTTCTTTTTTTTTGGAATTTCTAAAATTGCTCCAATGAGAAATTAGCTAACACCATGTAGTTTATGCTAGATTTTTCGGCTAATTTTTTAATGAATATAAGATTTTCTACTAATTTTCGAAGTGCACGCATTTTGAAAAATAGAAATTTGAGGCTTGCTCCCCCCTAAAATTTGTGAAAAATAATCAAAAATCAATTTTTAAATTGTGTAGAATGGAGTTTAGTTTCTAAAAATATAATTTGTTTCAAATTTTGATGAACAAGTAAAAATCTATGCCCAAAATACGACATGTTGATTTTTGACAAAAAACGGACATACTAACAAAAGAAATTAGTGACAAAGATGTTAACATAATCAAAATGTGAAAAGAATTATATGGTTGGATAGTTAAGAGAGATATTAACACTATCATGGTGTTTATTTTTGTTTGCATTGAAACACATGCAAACCTAATTGAGAGGACAAACAAAAATGTGAGAATTTTTTGCATGTTTGCAAAAGAACGCGTCTTAGGTCTAAGAAGGATGTCCTAGCCTTTAGGTTGGATGCCCAAGACAAATCCAAGCCCAAGGCTTGGCTTTTCGCAAGGCAGTTACTTTGGCGCATGCCAAATATGGCAACGCCAAACTCAAAAAATATACTTTATGTTTGTTGCGCGCCACATTTGGCGAGCACCAAATATGGCACACACAAAATGTATTGCATTAACAATTTTTCAATCTCTCTTTCTATCCCTCTCTCTATTCATCAGTGGATTATATACACAAAATATAATAGTTAAGTATAAGTCACAACTATATTTTATGTATATATTGGAAGGATGTTTGAGAGTGCTTTCAAATCTCTAGGAGTTATAATGTAGATTCTAGTTTTTAGAATATTCATATAAATTTTAGTAATCAACATGCTTGTATCAACATTCTCTCTCTCTAGTCTCTCCCTCTCTTTCTATACATTCCAATCTATCTCTCTATCTCTCAACCCGTACCTTCCTTTCTCTCTCTCTGGTATCTCCCTCTCTTTCCTTGCATCTCTCTCTCTCTCTCTCTCTCTCTCTCTCTCTCTCTCTCTCTCTCTCCCTCTCTTTGTATTAACCTCCCTCTCTCACATACTCTCTCTGATCTCTTCCTCTCTTTCCATCAACCTATCTCTCTATATTTCTCTCTCTTATGTCTCTCCCTCTCTTTCCCTCAACTCCTACCTTCCTCTCTCTCTCTCTCATTCCCTCCCTTTCTCCCTCCCTCTCTCTCACTTGGGCTCTCTCTCCCTTTGGTCTCTACTTCTATTTCCATCCCTTCCTCCCTTCCTCCCTTTCTCTTAGGCTCTTCTCTCTCTAGTCTCTCCATCTCTCTCACTTGGGATATCTCTCTTTCCCTCCCTCCCTCTCTCAACCCCTTCATAAAGGGAGGGAGAGACTTGAGAGACAAAATTCCCAAGATAGAGGGAGGGAGAGAGGGAAAGAGAGATATCTAAGAGAGAGAAAGAGGGAGGGAGGGATGTAGGGGTTGAGAGAGAGAGAGAGAGAGAGAGAGAGAGAGAGCTTGAGTGAGAGAAAGGGATGGAAAGAGAGTAAGAGACCACAAAGAGAGAGCCCAAGCAAGAGAGCAAGGATGAAAGGAGGCATTGAGAGATAGAGAGAGGAAGAGACCATACATAGATAGAGCCCGTGTGTGTGTGTGTGTGTGTGTGTGTGTGTGTGTGTGAGAGAGAGAGAGAGAGGGACAGAGGTAGGGCTCTCTCCCTCTCTTTCCCTCAACCCCCCCTCTCTCTCTCTCACACACAAACACACTCACTTGGGCTTTCTCTTTGGTCTCTCCCTCTCTTTTCATCAATCCCCCTTCATCTTTCTCTCACACTCTCTCTCTTAGGTCTCTCCCTCTCTTTGTCTCAACCTCTACCTTCCTCCCTCCATCTATAGTGTCCCTCCTAGATTTACATTTTGATTCATGATTTGTAAAACTTATCTAGACTTGTGATGATATTTTGATGATTATTATGTCTTTATTTCTATGCAGTGGGCATTTATGATACTATAGGGACATGTGTTATATTGATGACTTTTGATGATCTATGTGATGGACGATATGTTATGATTATTTGATGGATGGTATTTCTTGATGGACTTACATGTATTCGAGATTCTTATGTGATTTATATGATTTCATGATATACAACGATGATACTAACCCTACTCCATGATGATGATTTTATAAGATGTGTTTGTATTGGGTGACTATCTTCGTGAAAGGGACGATGCCTTATCACTCATCACAAGCATGATAAGGTGTTGTGAATCTCTTTCACTTGCCTGCTACTATGATGTTGTGTGTGTGTGTGTGTATCTTCTTTTGTGTTTATCGATGGATGCATGATTGCAGGTACTAGACATCGACTCCACCTGGTCTCACAGCTCTGAGTGTGTCCTAATCCCAATGGCAGTTGTTGGAGATGACTTGGTTTTCCCTCACCTACTCATGGTCTAGTATGTTCACCTTGTCAATCTTGTCAGGTGTAAGTGTTGTCCAGTCTTGAGTCAGTATCTCATCCTATCTTTGTGCAAATGGTTGCGTGTGCATGATTTATCATGGATTGGATTAATTATCCTATGGTTGGATGATGTTTATTTAATTAATTAATTAATGTTGAGTAAGTTATTAAAGTTATAATTAATCAATTAATTAATGGATATTTGATTTATTATTATTGAATTTATTAATGTTTGATTTATTAATTAATTATTTTTATTTTGGGTTTAATTGACTATTATTTATTAGTTGATTTATTGGCTATTGTTTTATTTAATTATTTTTATCCTTTTGATTTTATTTATTGTTGATTGATTTATTTTAATTTATTTTAGATATAGTTGTTAAGTTGATTTTGATTAATTAATAATTATAAAAGTATAAAGCCTATTTCTATTTCTACACTCTTAAAAACTAATAATATTATTATTTTGTTTTTACTATGCATGGGAGGTGTAAAAATAAAATAGTTAATTTTACCTACCCTCCTAATTGATTGGGTGAATTTGGAATAATAGGTAAGAAATATAATAAAATATTCTTACCTTGGAACTATACAATATAGGTAAGAAATATTGATTTTTGGATTATTTTGATTGGTTGGGATTTTTGCATAGTTTGCTATGTATTTTCTATTTATTTGAAATTTCTGGATGGCTGTCAGGTTACCAGTTGGCGGGATTTTTTATTGAAGCTTTGAGATTTTGGCTTGGATCTTGGTTTGTATTTGGATTTTGGAAGCTTGGATTGTGGAAGTTCTTCTTCAGTTTTCATCCTTGGATTTGCGATCTCCAGGTTGGAGTTCTTCCATTTTTAGATTTTTTGAAATTTTGTCTTCTCTATGTCTTTCAGTGAAAATGATTTATTTGTGATTGTTGAATGGATGGGGAAAAGAAAGACATTATAGTTTAAATCCTTTGGAATTAAATGAATGAAATGGGGAAGTTGCACATTGCTCCTTATGTTTGAGTGTGATTCTTGAGTTGTTTTGTTTGTGTAAGTGAATGGTGGATAAATGCATATATGTAATTACTTTTTTTATGTGTTTGTAGAATTTTCTTATTGTTATTGAATGTTCATTTCGGTATTGTACTCCTTATGAACTCCTAGTTGTAATAGGGGCTATTTTTTAAGTCTTGAGTGCTTTTGCAACTATGTAAGAGCTCATGAAGCTCTCTGTGACTGTCTGTGGCATATTTCAATCTATTATATTCATGTTTCTAGTGTGTTTGGGTGTTTGGAGTTGCATTTGTTAAGTCCATTTGGCCTATGCAGAGTTAGAGTTATCTCCCATGCACATAGACACTCAAAATGCAGTTGGCCAAGTTGCTTATCCACTAAGTTGCAAACTCATTCCTATGCATTGCATTTAATGCATAAACCCTGTGTATACCCTTTCTTATGCTCATCCTACCTCCTAGTCATGTCCTTGAGGTTGTTTTTGTCTCCTAAGTCAATCTGGGCAATTACTTTACCTTTTGGATCCTTCAAACTTGAGATATTACATACTTTACCAAAAACGCCACCAAATCAACCAAAAATGCCACCATACTAACCAAGAATGTCACCCTATCTACCAAGAATGTTGCTATGCATACCAGAAACACCATTGTTCAGACCCAGAGAGCTGACAAACTGGCCAGGAGGGCTAACCTACAAACTGAGAAAGATGACCTATGTACCCAAAATGCTGACCAATGGACCAAAAATGCTTTGAAATGAACTAGAAACTCTAGGAAATGTCTCAGAAATGCCACCCTACAAACCAGGAATGCCACTATGCATACCAAGAGAGCTAAAGTGCTCCAGAAGGCCCAGAAAGGTCAATTTTAGTGTTGTAAAGTCCTAGTATGGATTGTGTGATGTTCCAAGAGACATGTGAAGTCTGTGTTGAGAAATTTTTATTGGTTCATGATGTTTCATGATGTATTTTATGCTCTGGTAAGTGGGATCATGCCCTACCATTGAGGAGTTTCCTTATGCAAAAGTTCGCTCCAGCAAGAGGTTCTTGCCTTGTTGTTTGAGGATTGTTTCTATGACTCCAATGGGATGTTTTGTACCTCACTGTTGAGGATTTGCAATAGTTTATGATATGCTTATGTTTCATGTTCTTGCTTTTTTACTATGCCTATGAGGCATTTGTGAAGGTCCTATGCTTGTAATGGATCATATGTATGCTCTATGTGCAGTATGTGCTCAGTGATGTTATGCATTCTTGAAGGCCTTCTTGCAAACATTATTTCATGTGTTGTGATGTCATTTTATGTGTTACCTTATGGCTTGGCATATGATTAAGGGGAGTGGGATTCCTTGTAATGATCGAGGTCACGTGAGTTAGGTTGCTTGGCACTTAGACAGTTAGGGCACAATGGGAGTTTTCCTCTTTATAATTCAGTCATAACATTTAATAAATGATTGGGTTTGGGTTTCACCTAATAAGATAATTCTATTTGGTTTGGCCATATGAGATGGCAAGCCAATCTCCTTTGTACTCACATAGGTTGAGATGGCTCCACATGTCTGTTAAGGGATTATTTTCACCCTTCTTTTGTGAGGGTGGCTTGTATGACTATTAGGAGTATGGATTGCTCTTCTTTGTGAGGATAGCATACATGTCTACTATGGGTGCATATTTACCTTCTTTGTGAGGCTATCACATAGGATGTGTGGCTAGTAAGGATGGCCATATTCCCATCTATATGAGGAGAGCATGTGATGACACTCCATTCCTACATGTGACCAGGTCCATATGCCATGATTTATTGTACGCCTCTAGAAGAGTTTCTTGTTGATTTCATCCTTGTGTTTTCATGTGATTATTGTTATGTTGAGTTCATTATGTGCCTCCTCGAGGCACCAAAAGATGGGAGATTTGACACTTTACCTGAGTACTATAAAGAAAGATCATCAATTTTGATCCAACCAACAGAAGCAGTTAACATTGGGACAACAAAACAACCAAAGATTCTACATCCAGCAACTTCTCTGTCAGAGCAAGAAATGCAACAATATATGGAATTATTCAAACGATGGCAAATCAATTTTGCGTGGTCATATACAAACATGCCAGGGTTGGATCCAAATCTTATTATGCATCACTTAAATGTCAGTCTAGGAGCCAAACCAGTTAAATAGAAATTAAGGAAGATGCATCCTCATATCGCTCTCCTGGTCAAAGCAGAACTAAAGAAATTAATGGATGTAGGATTCATCAAACCTGTAGCATATCCTCAATGGGTATCAAACATCATTCTTGTTTACAAACCAGACAAAAGTATCAGAGTATGCACAGACTTCATAGATCTTGATAATGCATGTCCAAAGGATGACTTTCCTTTGCCTAACATTGACATCATTGTAGATTTAACTGTTGGAAACTCCATGTTTTCTCTAATGGATGGTTTCTCTAGATACAATCAGATTAAAATAGCACCTGAAGATCAAGAAAAGATAGCTTTCACATGTCCATGGGGTACTTTATGCTGGAATGTCATGCCTTTTTTACTAAAGAACGCAGGTGCCACATATCAGAGAGCTATGACAATGATATTCCATGACATGATGCATACATTCATGGAAGACTATGTGGATGACATATTGGCCAAATCATACAATAGAGAAGAACATATAGGGATACTGGAAAAGATCTTTGACCGGTTAGAACAGTACAAGCTACGACTAAATCCTAAGAAATGTCCCTTTGGTGTCACTTTTGGCAAGCTATTGGGATACATTGTTTCAGCTAGAGGTATCGAAGTGGATCCAGCTAAGGTCAAAGCAATTATGGAAATGGCATCTCCCAGGAATATCGGTCAACTCAGATCACTCCAAGGAAGACTAGAGTCAATTAGAAGAATTGTTGCTCAACTAGCAGATAAATGTCAACCATTTACTCATCTATTGCACAAAAATGTTAATTTCAAGTGGGACCATCAATGTGAGGACGCATTCAACAAGATCAAGTCTTATCTCATGCAACCACCTGTCCTAATGTCACCAATTCTAGGAAAGTCGTTGTTACTTTATGTATCTACCACCAAAGTATCATTAGGAGTTCTGCTCACACAACAGGATAATGAAGGCAAAGAACAAGCCATTTACTACATCAACAGAACACTAGTGGGATACGAGCTCAACTATTCCCCAACAGAAATAATGTGCTTGGCGGTAGTTTTTGCTTCTCAAAAATTAAGACACTATCTACTATCTTACTCCATCAAGTTGATAGCTAAAATTGATCCATTGAAGTATTTTCTCAGAAAGACAACATTAACAGGAAGATTAGCAAAATGGATCATGATCCTGAGTGAGTTTGATATTGAGTATGTGGACAGAAAAGCTATCAAGGGGCAAGTCATTGCAAACCAACTAGCAGAGGCACCGCTTCAAGATGATCGTCCTTTACATATTGAATTTCTCGATGCTAATATCCTAACGGTCACCACAAAAACATGGAAATTATACTTTGATGATTCATATACACAGCATGGATCAAGAGCAGGTATTATATTCATCACTCCACAAGGTCATACAATTCTGAAAGCGTACAAATTAAGCTTTCCATGCACCAACAATACAGTAGAATATGAAGCTTTGGTTACAGGTATCAAAATGGCTATAGAATGGAACATTACACAACTTCAAGTCTTTGGAGACTCTCAACTCATCATCAATCAAATTAATGACAATTACCAAACAAAGGATGACAAACTCATGCCTTATAAAAAGATGGTAGATGGTTTCAATAAGTATTTTGTAAAAATCACTTTTGTGCAAATTCCAAGGAATGACAACAAAGTAGCAAACGCCATGGCAACACTTGCTTCTTTACTTCAGACCCAGGAAAATCAAGAGCATTACGAATTCTTGGTGGAAGAGTTGTTTTACCCTGCTCATAATTGTCCTGATTCCCAAAATATCTATCACCTTTTTGGGCATGATTCCTCCCGCTATGGCCAAACTTATACATATCTGAAAGATAACACCCTCCCTCCTGACTTGTCAAAAAACCAAAAGAGAAAAATTATTTGAAAATCCTCCCATTATACTCTTGTTGCGGATACCCTTTTTAAACGAGGTTTGGACGGTACTCTTTTAAGTTGTCTCGAGCAACAAGAATATGAGAAGGCCTTAAATGAAGTCCATAACGACATTTGTGGCACTCATTCAAGTGGTCTTACCCTTTTTTTAAAACTCATACACTTGGGCTATTATTGGCCAACTATGGAACGAGATTCTTTTTAGATAGCTAAAACATGCAAACAATGTCAGATTCATGGAAATTTAATTCATGCACCAGTCCAAGAACTTCATGATTTGGTGACATCTTGGCCTTTTTGCCAATGGGGTCTTGATCTAGTAGGAAAGATAAATCCTTCTTCATCCAATGGTCACAAATTTATCCTTGTAGCTACAAAATGGATTGAGGTAGTACCTCTCATCAATATCATAGGAAAACAAATTGTTGCATTTATCTTGAACTACATCATTTGTCGCTATGGAATACCCATGACCATTATCACTGATAATGAGAGACCATTCAAAAATCAAGATGTCCAAGAGCTATGTGAGAAATTCAAAATCCAACAAATTTTTCACACCCTACTATCCACAAGGGAATGAGCAAGCAGAAGCATCAAACAAAACTATTTTGAAAATCCTCAAAAAGATAGTGAATGATGCTGGCAGAGATTAGCATATTCAATTGAACCTTGCTCTATGGGCCTATCGTACTAGTATCCTCACACCAACAAGTGCCACACCTTTCTCTCTTATTTATGGATCAAAAGCAATACTGCCAATAGAAGTAGAGATACCTTCTCTATGAGTGTCGTTAAAAGGTCTTATCCCAGATGAAGAACAACGAGTATCTAGATTGAAAGAGTTAGAATTGATCCATGAACGAAGACAAAATGCCTTTGATCATTTAAAGGTATATCAGCAAAGAATGTGTCGGAGTTATAATCACAAGGTCAAATCATGAGTCTTTCAAGTTGGGGAACTAGTACTAAAGGAAAATTCACGAAACCAGCCAGATCGGGAAAAGAAGGAGAAGTTTGAACCAAACTGGTTAGGTCCGTTTGTGGTCACAACAATATTTAGGTTAGGAGCATATCAACTATCAACATAGGATGGGGATTAGCTCAAGGAAACCATCAATAGCATGCATCTCAAGAATTTTTATGTCTGGAAAAGAAGAAAATCCAAAAACACTGAAAAAGCTGAAAATCCAAAAACACTGAAAAAGCAGAAAATCCAAAAACACTGAAAAAAGCAGAAAATACATAAACAATGAAAACAGTGAAAAAAAAATCAAATGTGAGAAAAAGTGCAATACAAACATGGTGAAAACCTAGCAAACAGGCGCTATCTATCAGCTAGATCTTCCATCTATTGGGTCATGCATCCTTCTGATTGCATTCATTTCCATCAACGTTGTTCATATCCATAATAAAGCCTTTGTACATATGGAGGCATCCCAGGCGATTTATCGCAGTGGTTTGGATCATTGTATATATCATAATAAAATTTGTTTCTAGACTGGGGGCAAAATCCTAAACCTGGTTAGGGGAAAAAAATTTCGATCATTTTGAGCTTAATCAAACAAGTAGAACAATAGTTAGGAAACACTTGTCAAGCGAAAACTGAGACACATCCAACATTGAACATAAGATCAAATTGTCAACCATCAACTATCACATATCAGTCTAAACATGAAAAACACATATCAATCGATGATATCTTTTAATGATTTTAACACTTTGACAATATTGGTTCAATTATATTATCTTGATTTTTCGCTATCATGATTTCTGAGTGACTCCAGGATGTCTTTGACTAGAGGACCAAGGAAGGAACATGATATTTTTCTTGTCTATTGTCTGTAAATTAATCGTTAATATGTAAAAAGTTGTCTCGGGACATGATCATCAGAGTATCATAGAGGACATTTCAAACTTGCATATAGAAATGGTTAATACTGTCTGTTTTACGCGAGCAACACTCAGGTCATCTTGGTTCAATGATACCTCTATGCTTGTGCTAACTTGCAATATCAAAACCCAAGAAAGTAGTGCTCAGGTCATCATGGTTCAATTATACTATTGATGTTTGCACTCACTTCCCACATTTTAAAGGCTCAATGATGAACAAAGCAATGACCACATGACCGGTCTGATCGCCACATTGCATTTCATTTTTCATTTGCATTTTTAAAGTAGATTTGCATTTCATTTTGCATGGGATCACAACACTCATCTTTTCCAAGGCCAAAGACTAACATGGTGTTATCTCTCTTATTACGTGATTGAGTACATTGGACAATAACAAAAATAATCAATTCATTCATCCTGCATGATAAGTTAGTTCATCTCATATAGCCACTGCATACTAAGACATAATTCATATAAAACATCCAATCATTCTTTCATTTAGTTAGATCATTGCATTGCATCCATCTTATCTCAAATCATATAAAGCAAAATCATTGCATTGCATTGCATCCATCTCATATTAACATGCATGAGAAGATCATAAAAATATCATAAACATAGATAGCATTACATTGCACATACATCACATAGTACTTATAAGCTTCACCATACATATTCACATTTGCATAGCATCATATAAGTACTGCATCATCATCTAAGAAACATACATCCATCATCTAGAATCCATAAGCATATATAAAATAAAGCATGCATCATGAAAGTGACTACACAACATTATCATATGTCAAATAGAATGCATCCATCATCTCATAGGTCATGTAGAGCGAATAGGATCGACTGCATATCATATCATCAAAAATATCAATGTCCAAGGTATAATGACATCAAAAAAATATATGAGATGCATCACAAATATACATCACGAGAATCGTCACTATCTCATCACGAAAGGTGTGTACGTGAATGGATCAATGTCTCATATCAGTGTGACCACTAGGACGTGGAGCGAAACTCTATCCTGATGTGGCAGGTCTAGTAACACAAGCTGATACCCTTGTACCTAGGTCCCCACCTGGGGGATCTCTCTGAAGTGGCCCTGTCACTCCTTGACTCTCAAACTGGCTCTGTCCCGATCTCCTGCTCAACTGTGGAAATCCTGGAGCCCTCCGATCAGCAGGAACAACAGTATAGTATAAGGTCTTGTAACACTCAGCCTCTCGGACCACCTGACGCATCATCTTCAAGGCAACCTTCCCTAAACTAGACTCTCCTGACATATGTACCTGTGCCTCGGCCTGTCGACACCTATCCCTAGCTGCATCTCTCTCAACCATGAAAGAAGCCATCTGGACCTCTAGCTAGGCTATCTAAGACTCTCTCTCTCTTCTAGTCGACTCTCTAGATGTTGAACCTAACCCTACAAATTAGTAATTTGAGCCTGTTGCTGATGAGATGACATCCTAATGAGGATTCATCGAGGTGCCTCTTCCTATGGTTGCTCAACTTGTGATACTCCCGTAGGTACCTGCTCAGCCTGGGGAACCTCCTACTCTGGGACCTGATGCCCCTGATCCACTGGACCTGATCTCCTCCATTTGACCACCCGGGTCATCCAATCCGTATATACATCTCTAGCAGATCTAGAACTATTGACTCCTAGTGTGCCTGCCACTGCTCGACCATCTCCCCCATCATCATCTCCTCAATTGAGATCTCCAACACCATGATCTCTTGCATCTCCTCCATATCCATCTTTGTCATCCCCTCCATCTCCACCATCATCTCCTCCCCCACCTCTCTCCCCACCATCCCTCGATCGTCTAGAAGCTCTGCGTCGTGGCCTCTCGTCATCCTCATCTAGAAATAGCTCTGGCTTGTCCAGACATGTCAGCCTAGGAAACCTGTGTGCAGTAAAATATATGATGTACTCATCTCTCATCTCGCTATCTATCATACCTGCAAGATAATCCCAATCCAGTGGCCCCAATGATCGATACTTTGCACATGCCTGGTCATATGAAATAAAGGGCCCCCCAAGTTGCCACATTCAGTCTCCTGTGAGCATAATGAGTTGTACCCTATGGTATCCCTTGTATCCTACCATATTGTCTCAACATCCTCATACAAAGAAATCGCTCGATAACATAGGGTGTCGATCTGATCAAGTATCATGTCAAGAATACATACGACATCTCCACTGCATCCTCAGGCCAGATCTCACAATCTTTGTACGGTCTCTATATCACAGTATCTAGATCATCTAGTGTTCATTGCCAATACTCTAATTTGCCCAGATTTTGCTGGACAATGATGCCTGGATACCCATCAGCATAAGGCTTGCCTACAGGTCTATCTTTGTCAACCAATGGTCCTGTGATAGGAAGGTGCTCCCAGGCCCATATCTAGAGAACGGTCACTCCTGCTGATAATGCAGTCGATCTCTGGTACACAACTCATTGCAGGTCATGATACAAGTGCTCCAGCATGCATGACCCCCATGCAAATCGGGTCCCCTGTGTTACCATCTGCTCATGGAGATGACCTCATCTAATGGATAATCTCTTTGACCTATGATCAGGATAAAGGAAACCTCCAATGAATCCGGCGAGAACAGTGGGTAGTGTGGCATAACCTAGCTCTAACATCTCCTGCCACACAATGTCATATCCGCTATCTCATCATCCTCGAACATTTGGAAAAGTGCATTTGTCCCACCCTGCTCATTGAGATCATAATACATTATCTCACCCATCATAGGGATGCGCAGTATTCGATATGTATCCTCGGGTGTCACTGTCATCTCGCTCGTCGGTAAGTGAAAAGTATTGTGCTCACTATGCCTATGCTCTGCTAAAGTTGTCAATAATCCCCGGTTAATCAAAGGTCGGGGTATGTCAAGAAGGGAAGATAAACCACACCTATCAATGTGGTCTTTCTCCACCTGGCTAAGGCGGGGTATCGACATCCATGTCTTCGGAAGGCACTCCCGAGACTGGAGGACACTAAAGTGCTCCTGCAATCCAATCATCTCATCATATTAGTCTCTCGATTTACCTATCTATCAAATCCATCTATCTATTAGTTTATCTTGCTCACGTGAGATTTTTATCAAATCTCGTTGAGCCCCTATCAATGACGCTCATCTATCATGAGTTCATTATCAATCCTATCTCATCTCACGCGTACATCGAGATAATTAGAATTGATCATCAATTTCATCAATCCGGAGTGTCTAGTTTTATCAATTCGATAGCTAATCAAATCTTACCCTATTGAAATCAAAAATAAAATCAAATAAACAACAATCCAACCTCTTTATCGAACATCGTGACAATTGGGGATCAAATAAACACCAAAAGTTTTTTTTTAAAAATCATCAAAACATCAATCATCTGAATAGTAGATCAGATCATCCAAATTCATCAAAACTTCAATTGCAATAAAAAACTTCAATAATCAAGTCATCTAACGTCGAAATTGGAAAATCAACTCAATCATCTAAACTCAAACACTCAAATCATTTTATCAAATATCAAAACATCGAGACCAAATTGGTCAAAAATCAAGAAAATCATGTTGAAAATTATTTACGAAATCGTGAAAATATTGTCTAAAAATCGAGCAAATAAAAAATCAACCGAAAAATAAAATTAAAAAACTTTTTGGGCCACCCATGGCACCAACAATGGTGCTAAAGGTGCTACCCGTGGCGCCCGCGGTGGTGTCGACGGCGCCAACGGTGGCGGCGCCGTGGTGCCAGCGATGGCATCCGCTACTTTCGTGGTGGCACCACCATGGCACCACCACCCCCTCCCAAGAGCAAAATTTTTTAAAAAATCAAAAAACCAAAAAATGTAATAAATAAATAATTTTTTTGGGATGCGCGTTAATTTTTTTTCAAAAAACCCCAAAAACCCATTTTATAATTCAAAAAACCCATGTCAAAAATGCAAAAAAAAATCAAACCCACGTGGCAAAATGCTAAAAAATGATTTTTTTTCTACAAATGGCTAAATTTTTCAAAAATTGACAAAGCTAGGTTTTCTCGAAGTACGTATCAATGGACCGTAGGTCGGAGGACGCTCATGTCACCGAACTCTCTCAAACCTATGCTGGTGGTACGAGATCGTCATTCCTTCCTCCAGAGCAAGTTTTTCAAACAATTGAAGTGCACAAATGAAGAGTGGGAAAAGGAATTCACCTTTTTAAACTCATAATGGGGCATTTAAGTGGGATTTTCATTCCATTAATTTTTAATCATCTAATCAACTAATCAACTTGGTAAGGCAGCATTTTCAAATTTCTTATCAGGAAATGAATCAGATCGACTCTGAAAATCTCTAAAAATCGAAAAATCATTAAAAATCTACAAATCGTAAAAATTTCAAAAAAATCAAAAAATCACAAAAAATTTTAAAAAAAGAAAGAAAATTATCCGATTCATCTCTCGAGGGGCATCCTCGCATCAATATCTATCAGTCAGCTTCTGGGGCATCATATCGAGGTTTGTCATCTCAAACATCGAAACCACATCATATCGAGATTTATCATCTCAAAATCGAATCAGTATCATATCAAAACCAAATCCGCATCAAAATCAAGATCAAATTTGCATCCTATCAAAATCAATATCAACAACATCATCAATCGAGTTTTATTTGAACCAACACATCCTCACACATCACTTCAACGAGGGGAAAAATGTATACACCTAAAAATGGTCTGAAGATAATTAATTAAATACGCAGTTATTTAATTAATCCCCCTTCCCAATTAATTGAATTCACAAGCAATTTGATTAATTTATCTATTCATGTACTAGTAAACAAATCTACATGATTTATTTATATAGTTCATTTCATATCCCTTTTGATTAATTAATTAATCCTCCCCCCCCCCATTTAAATCAATTCTTCTAATCCCTAATTAAGATTAACGAACTCAAGTTTGTTGAGATTAATTATCATTTTTCTAATTATTTGAATTTCTAAATTCAAATGAGCACATGGCTCCTAACTTTTAACCACCTAACCTAACCATCCCCTAACCTAACTCATTCTATCTAATCCTAGGGTCTAACTAACCCTATCCTATCTTGCACATCCTAACCTCCTTATCCTAACTTCCTATGGTGTGGATATTCTCCCCTTGAGACACATGGCACTTTTGTCACATGTATCCTCCCTTGGATACTTGCCCTCTCATGAGAAAGGCTCCTTGACACTTGTCACCACAGAGTTGACAAGTGTCCCTCCTTCCAACATCTTCTCCAACTTCCTCAATATTGGCCCTTGATATCTTTAGATCATATCTGGACCGTCAATTCCTGTCACCTCAGCTTTGGCCTTGGAATTCCTATAAATACCCCTCATTTTGGAGCAATAAGGATCCCTTGCATTCATAGTTTTAGCATCATTACTATAGGCATTTTCATTTCATTCATCTAGTAATTAGCATTTTGGATTAATCATAGCATGTTAATCTAGTTTCTTATATCATGCATTTCATATCATTTGCATAATCATTCATGATCAAGTAGCTACTCAACTCTTGAGTTGCCACTTTGGAGGTCATTGCTCTACTGAGAGCCAATCAATCCAACACCTTCAAGGTCCTCAAGAATACAGGAAAATGGGACATTCCAAGGAAGGCTTATGGTTTGCAACTTTAATTTAGTTTTCAAATAAGCTTTCCATTATGTTTTATTGTCTCATTATATGGGTATGCCTTTCTATTTACCACATTTTTAGCATCACAGTTTGTAATATGAGGTTGAAAGATTATGACCTTGGAATGTATTAAGATAATGTTATGCCATGTGATCTATATTGTGGAAGTGTTCAATAGGAATGGGTTTGAGTTAGATTATTTATGTGTTAAGAAGGGTTATTACTTGTTCTATTGATTTGTGTATGATCATGTGATTAGTAATATTAATGTGATGATATGTATCTTTAAGAAATGATCTAGTTCCACTTATAGAGTTGGATATGTGATTTCATTGCAAGTTATATTATTCTTGTAAGAATGTGAATGAGAGGCATTGATAGTGTCATAAATGATCTTAGAGATTAAAGTATAATGGAAATTGTAAAAGTGTATTGTTGACATTTCATATGGTATGTGTTAAGAGATGCTATTATGTATGGATTAGATGGAAATGATATAGGTATCTTAGGTGGAATCATGCACTTAGAATAGTTAAGCATTGATGTTATACTTCATGCACTTGTGTATGTTAGTAATCCTATTATTAGGCATTGTGAATCTTAGATTATGATCTAGTACTATTTTATGAAGGGATATGCATTTAGATTCATAATGAATAGAATGGATGTGTAATGATGGGGATTAGGAATGTTTCAATTGGTGCTCTAAAATTAACTTAGTCTATAGGATGTTACTCTTAAACGTAGTGACGTTGAGATACCCTAGGGGAAAATAATGATATAATTTGTTATTTCGCTTGCGTAGTTGTGTTATGATGTTCTATGCTTTGTTGTAATTAGAAAAAGATGTAATTTGTAATGATGCATTTAGTAGATGATGTATTTGCATTAGATGGATGTTATAAATGTATACATTATTTAGTATATGAGATTTAAAAATAAAAAATAAACTGGTTTTAGTTAGATTAGGTGTATTTCTCTGGGGTATTTTGGTGGGCATTACACCATCTCTCTCATTTGGGATCTCTCTATGCCTTAAACCCCCCTCCCTCTCTCTTACTTAAGCTCTCTCTCCCTCTAGTCTCTTCCTCTCTTTCCATCCCTTCCTCCATCTCTCTTAGGCTATCTCTTTGGTCTCTCCCTCTCTTTCCATCCCTTCCACACTCTCACTCAAGATATCTCTCTCTAAAGAGAGAGAGCATTATAGGGAGGGATATAGATAAGATAATTAAGGGGAGGGGTAAGTATTAGCACAGGGAGAGTTGTGTGTGAGAGAGGTTAATTGGGGGAAAGAGAGAATGAGAGAGAGTCGGGGTACATCGAGAGAGGGAGAGGTGTGTGTGTGTGTGTGTGTGTGTGTGAGAGAGAGAGAGAGAGAGAGAGAGAGAGATGGGGGTAATTATGGCTATGAGGTGAGGGTTAAAGAGATGGAGAGAGAGGTCCAAAGAGAAGGTAATTAGTGGGAGGCGGAGAGAGAGAGAGAGAGAGAGAGAGAGCCCTAATTACCCTCTCTCTCAGTCTCTCTCTTCACCTCTCTCCATATCTCTCCCTATCTCCCTTTGTTGATACTTTCCCCTCTCCCTCTCCTACTATCCACTAATTACTCTCTCTCTCTCTCTCTCTAATTACCCTCTCTCTCACCTCTCTCCCCATATGCCTTTATAGATACTTCCCTCTTCTCATCTCGCCCTCCCCCTAGATACTCTCTCTCTCTCTCTCTCTCTCTCTTTGTTGATACTTGCCCCTCTCCCCCTCTCCTCCTACTACCTAATTACCTTCAACTCTCTCCCTTATTCTCTCTTCCCCCCAATTACCCTCTCTATCTCACCTCTATCCCCCTCACCCTTTGCTGATACTTGCCTCTTCCCCTCTCTTCCTCCCCTCTGAATTTTTTTCTAGGGATGGGAGTGAGATGTAGAGAGACAAGTTTAGATCTTAGGGAAGAGAGAGTGAGATAGAGGAGAGAGTGATGAAGAGGTAGAAATATAAGTGTAGAGCTTGAGAGAGAGAGAAGGAATGAGGGATTCAACAAGAGTTAGAGAGATAGCTCTAGAGAGAGATGTATAAATATGGACAAAAAGAGAGGTAGGGAGAAACCGACAAGTGGAGTGATAGGTTTAGATATTAGGAGAGATAGGTAGAGAAAGGAACAAATAGAGGTAACATCATTTACCAAAAGTTATTACACTTATTAATAAAATTCCTAATTTTTTTATTATTAATTACTCATTTAATGTTTCAAGTATTTTGAGATGATTGCTACAAAAAAATCATGAAAGAGGGAATTCAAATGCAAAAGTTGTGAACTTTTGATGTTTCAAAAATGAAGGATGAATTCAAATTAATTATAATTATTTTTTAATACATAATATATAAACTCTACCTATTCCATAGCGTAGAGCTCTGAATCACATTTCCAACACCTATAAAAAATCAAAATTTCAATTAGAAACATAAAAGTTATGCCCATTTTACTAAAATGTGTTTCTCTAAAAAATTAAAAATGGATATCCATTTTGGAAAACATGACATCAAAAGAATGATGTTAGAAAATGGATATTTGTTAATAACAAATATCTATTTTTTATGACATAATTTTTTCCCTCCATTTTTCCCTCGAGTTTGCTTTGGGATTGGCTTGGGTGTGCGAAACCTAGGAAGTCAACACAAAAAATGTGTTTGCAAGTTTTCCTTGATTTTCCAGATTTCGCCCATAACATTTTGGCTGATGACGTTTTTTTTACACAAAATTGATGAAACGGAAAGGACTTTTTAAGGAAATTATCAACTTTCTACCAATACAAATTTTGCCTTATTTTGAATTTAATAAATAATTATTATTTATTTTTTACATACATTATGTCTAAAGTCATGATCGATAGGTTGATTGAAAAAAATCTACAACTTTAAAATGGTTAAATATTTTTCAAATCCGAAAATTTTTCCACATTCTATGCTTCATCTCTTATAGGAATAAAAAAAATAAAATTGAATTTCATGGTTTTTTTACCAAGTTATGGTCCACAAATAAACACATTTTCTTATTTTTTTAAAGTTCTAATAAAAAAATCATAATTAATTATCTACTTACCAAAAAACTACAAATAAATGTGGCACGTTCGGACATGTGTCCTCCACTTATATTGAAAATTTTAGAAAAAAAAATTATGTTTTGTTTGTACTTATGTTTTGCAAACATACACCTACTTTTTATTTTTCCTTGAAATTTTAGTACTACTGCATTTGAATTTCAATTTTTCACCAAATAGATTTAGAGTTTTCCAAAAATAACTAGTATCTTAGAAACTAAATTCAATTTGCTACAAATTTTGTTTTGACATATTTTTCAAATTATGTTAATAACCTATTCAATTTTTTATGTCAAGTTGCCTAACTCTTATTTTCTGAATTTTCATTGCCACATAAAGGTCTACTTTGGACCCCCATGATGTTGCACACACCCACCACATCCCATTTTTTTTTTTGGATATGAATCAAACATAATATTATGAAAAGTTTGATCAAAGTTATCCTCAAGTGAAAGGGTTTTTGAAATGGCCAAACCTTTTTTATGTTAAGATAAATCATGCATGTATTGCATGTTGTTGCAGGATGCATATTCAATTTTCCATGCATTATGATATTTATCATCATATGTGTGTTACTTTCCATACTAACGATGTTTGCAAGAATGTAATTTAGAAGCCCCTCCTAAATCAACAAGAGATTTTATTTCAATAATCATGTGTTACTTGTAGTGGTTTGCAACATTTGCAAAAATGTGTACATTTTGAGAGTATACATGAAATCGAAAAAAAATCTAGTTACATTTAGAAAATACAAGTCAATAACATATGGGGTTAAAGATGGCAAACAATTGAAAATATGTGAGTTAGTCAATATAGATATATTTGTAGTTGAATTTATGAATATTTTTTAGAAGAAACTAGTATATGACTATGTAATGCATACAATGTAGATTTTAAATTTTGACCTTTAATGAGAATGGCATAGATATGTTTAGAGGAATGGAATTAAAATGTTAGATCATGGGGGCTTCAGTTAGTGAACTTGGATTATATCATGTGCGTTCATGGCATACTAAAGAATCCCCCTATTTTTTAAAAATATTACCCTAAACTCCTTTCTTGTCACCCCCTCCTAATACATAGCCCAAATTAAAAACTCCCCTATTTTTATCAGATATTGTATATATCATTTTTTTCTTTAACAATTTTCATACCCCTTTGTATTTCTATCTTATGTTATGATAAATAATTGGATGGGTTTTAAGTGACTTGACGTTGCCAACATGGCCAACATTCAAAGAAGGAGAAGGCTTGTCGGTGAAATTTTGCATCCCATAGACATTAAAAATTCATCTTTCCAACTCATTGATGCACATGTGGATGGACACATTAGAAGGAATGGCCATCGACAAAAAAAAAATGTAAGTTCATGCCAATAAGTAGGATACCATTGGATGCAAATCCTCTTTTCAATCAACCAGTCATTGTAGACAATTTTTCCATTACTTTAACATTCCTATAGTTTCCAATTTTTTAAACATTTAAATAATTTTAATAAAATTATTGCTTCATCTTCGTATTGGTTGATACCATCAATAGTCATTGTAGGGCTGAATTGTCCAAGTAAAAAACAAAATTTCACAATCTCTATAATTTTTCACTTGTGTTTTAATCGAAAATACGAGATATATATTAATGGTTTAAAAGTATGACAAAGTTTGTAAGGATCCTGGAAAGACCTCAGAAATCCAAACAATCATATCAAAACCAACGATTTAGTAGAATCATTGTATAACCCATATACTTTCCCTAAACATAGAAGCAAAACTAGAAAAGTCCCTTACATTTAATATAGCTCGCATGCTTATACATTCTTTAGATTATAAAGCAAGAAACCAAATACTCAAAACATTGTATCTGTGACATGCAAGAAGAAAAAATGAAGGGGAATAGCATCCCTTAGACCTTAATGATGGATTGTTATGGAATGTCTGCCCCTGCCACACCTAGTGTCCCAGCTATGGTTCATCATCAGAAGGCCAAACTTCTTCTTCAATTAATACCCAATGATGCTTAGGTTCATATTTTGTGTCAAACCCTTCCTCATTGATTTATTCCTCAAACTAATCCTTGCCTATGTTGAACTTTAGACCCATAAATTTTTGCACGACTCTCATATGCTTGAGAATTTTCAATCTTATTGCTTCAAACACATTCACAAATGCCCCAGTAAGAATAGGCATCCTGCAAACTTGTTGAACCCCACAATGGTTGAAAAATAGTCCTATGGGAATGAAATTATGAAACATTCATCAATATTAGCAACAACAATTTCAATTTCTCCCAAAACAGTATCGTCGAAGAGCTTTTGACACAAGCACATGGTCGTCACCAAGCTGCGTATCCTGCCTTAATAATCAAAGCTAAGAATACAACAAGGATGTTTGTATTTACTTTGTATCTATAAGAAGTCATGATGAAATCCTCCCCTAGGATTTTTTGACTACATGAATGATGGGGGCGCTGGAATAATTCAAAACACCTAAGAGGCACTTATCTGAAGTTTCCCCAGGAAAAGACATTTGTTGTTTGGTAGAAATCAAGCGGATAGGAGAATCTATATATGCAAAGCAAAAAGATAACAACAAGGGAAAAAGAAGGAATTTAAATGGAATGCAAAAGAGAAGTTGTGAATAAATATATAGAGAAATAACTAGATTCACCTAGAATAATCAAGAAAGAGATCATAAATGCAGAATAAATGTGACATGAGTAGAGGTCTTGGAAGTCTGAAAACATATCCTTTCTATAGGAAAAATAATCTTGTTTGTAGGAAAAATTATCATTCTTAATCAAATTGTATATCATTTGTCCATCGGTATGTGTGAGGGGAAGGTAAGAATGTAAGGAGTTTAGCCAAATATTAAATGAGCAAAACAAATTTTAACGAGAATGAATAAAAGGACTACCTAATTTTGATGGTGTATGCCTCAAAAAAAATTAGGATCTCCAATAACCAAAGTTGGATCGCCTTCAACCTTCACTTTGTCTATGTTTAAGTTAACCGGCTTGGCTATTAAGATTTTCCTCTTAAGTTGTCTTAATGGTTTTATGTCATTGCATTAACTGACCCAGTGCCTAGGCTTGCATTATTTTGTCAGTTCGTATATTTTGCTTCAGTCTTCACGCACATGTTTTTATTTTTCCTAAGTCATTTGTTCATTCGTATTAGTCCCCTATTATGTCCTAGTAACTTCATCTTCAAAGCATGTGCTTTAAGTCACTCCTAAGTCATGGTCTCATTGGGAAGTCATTAGGTTGTCGTAGAAGTCTAAATCATGTTCCATTGATTTGTCGAGCTGATGTGGAAGTCCACATCACAATAAATAAATAAGACAAGTAGCTTTTGGTGGCATTGGTGATATCCTTCTCAAAGTCTCAATGACCTAATGATGCCCACCTGTCAACAAGAAGTTAGCAAAGGTATGATGCCAAAGGTTCGCTGGGAGATTTCTTAGATCCCAGCGACTTGATGATACCAATGTGGACAATGTTCAAAGGTAAACTGATTATTGGTGAGATCTTACAATTAGGGGAGGCTTTGATTCTATCTTGTCAACTCGTCGATGCACATGTGGATGGACACTCAAAAAGAGAAATCTTGTTAGTGAGATCTTGCGCTCAAGGGAGGCTTTGATTCTATCTTGCCAACTTGTAGTTGCACATGTGGGCAGACACTCAAAAAGAGAAAGCTTGTTGATGAGATCTTGAGCATATGGGAGACACTGATTCTATCTTGTTGACTTGTTGATGCACATGTGGATGAACACTCAAAAAGAGAAAGCTTGTAGGTGGGATCTTGTGCTTAGGGAGGCTCTGATTCTACCTTGTTGACTTGTAGATGCACATGTGGATGAACACTAAAAGTGAAAGCTTGTCGGTGAGATTCTATTTTCTAGGGACATTTAAATTTCAACTTGTCAACTCATTGATGCATACATGGATGTATACATCAGAAGAAATGACCATTGGAACAATATTCTTACACATCCTAATGACTTAGCAATGGAGGAGGTTGCTAATCCATGAATGATATGTGGCATTGATGCCATCAAATAGTGCAAATAACAAAATAATGTCAAGAGGAAAATCGATGGGAGAGATTTTTGACTCCCACAATCCACTGATGATGACACATATGGGAAAATTTTGCATCCAATTAAGACAGAAAGAAAGAATGGCATCTCATAATTGGTTTTTAGTAGAATCAAAACTCATTCATGGTGGCTTTAAAATGTTTCAACTACCTAATGATGCCAAGTGTTGCAAAGCCGACCATAGATCAAAAAATTTTAAATTTTACTGACGACTATTGATCAAATCAAATCAATGACAACGTTTTAAAATTGCTCAACTGCTCATTCCAAGGAATAAAATCTCGCACAAAAGATATCAATGGCAAACACATGGTTGATAGATAGTTAATAAAAGCACCAATTCAAGTAGATTTTCTTAATTTTTAGCAAAAAGGTGATAGAAGGCGAAACAAAAGGCAAGCTCGAGCTCCGGAGATTGTGTTGCAAAGAAGATGAAGAAGAATTGTAGATGAGTGAATTTGGACATTGAGTTGGCTTCTTTCCTATTTTCTTGTATTTCTCTATAATTTCTGAAAGTTTGGAGGCTAAATAAATTAAAAACCTTAGCCATAACATTGATTCAATCTTTAGGGTTCCTCCATAAAATTAAGAAACTAGAAAACATATCAACCTCATCCAAAGCCTCTACACTAGAGGGCCCTAAAACCAAAAGAAAAAAGAAGGATTTTAACCTTTGTGATGACCTCATTTCTCAATTTCCAGGGTCTTCTTGAAGACCGAGAACTCTAGGGCATGTAGAGAGATTTCATGACTATCAGGCGAATTGTAAAGAGCTTATATGCCAATAAGAGGTCATAACATTTTTAGATATTTTTACATACAATCAAATAGAGAAGAGCTTAAGTGTAATCCTAAGAGACTAGGGTTGGCTTGATTGGTATTCCCAAATGTCTTTGTAAATGTAGACTTAATTAGAGTAATTGCAAAGTAATACAACCTCAATATAAGGTGCATTCAATCAATTTATGGGAACCTAATTGAAATCAGTAAAGCCACTATTTGTCAAGTGTTTGACATGGAGGATGTAGTAAGTAATGGCATGGTTATCGACCTAGGTAGCTTTAGAGAAGAATACTATAGTGTGGAGGGAATGTATAGGAGAAAGTGGCTACCACTTCACAGGGCCAAGTTGAATAACAGACTTCGAAAGTTTGAGAAAACAGACCTACCACCTTCTAGTGTTGATTTGTTTCATAAGTATTATCAGATGAATTATTATGCTCTATGTCAAGTGCTTGGTTTTGAGGGAAAATTACACTTGCTTGAGGTACTTACAGTGTTAATTTGTGATATCCAAAATGCTATTAAAAATAGACCTTTTGACCATCCTCGTTTTGTAGCAAAAGGTATTCACAATTCCCTAATCACTATCCAAAAGGATAGTTTAGTTGTCACATTTAAATGATATTCCTTATTGATGCATACACTGCTATTTTTTGGACAGAGAAATAAATTTTGGAGCAATAATTTGTGAATTAAGGAGTTTGATGATAATGGAGCAAGGCAATCCATGCAGGTATGGAAATCTATTTGGGATTGTGGTTATATGCATGACCAATATTTATGTTTTAAGGAGCATTTTGTTTGAAAATTGTATGGTTTATAGGGTCATAACCCTCTAAGCCCGTTAGATAAGATCATGAAGTTATTGAGGCCTAAAGGAAGGCAACATGAGATAAAGGTTAAAATAAAGCATAATTGGGTTGATTGGTACATCATAAAGAAGCATACTTACATAAGAATCTATGGATTTGAGGTACAACCACATTTGTTGCCTTTGATGGTTCCTAACATATTAGCATATCTATAAATGATTAGATAAATGTGTGAGGCAGATGCTCCTTTTGATAAGCCACATAAGGGTTATTTTCTCCCTTCTTATATTCATTTTGTAGGTTTTCAAGTTTCTTCATCAAATGGCTTTGCACAAGACATCAACCTATTGGATAGCTATAAGTTACCCCTACATTCAAAGGGCAAGAATTTTGATCCAGAACAATAAATCACGTTTGCAAGAAAATTTGTAGGTTTGAGCACATGCAGTCACACATTTATGCTCAAACAAGAATTAACAAGGAATTCCTCCACTTATGAAGCCACTATAGAAAGGGTTTTAAAAGCATGGATAAAAATCCAAAAGGTTGAGAAAGCAAGAAAGTTGGTTGACCCTACATACAAGGGTGCTTTCTCAAACGAGGATGATAAGGTCATAAGAATGGAGTTATTACTCCAACATGAATCTAGGTTGACATCAAATGTGCCAATCATTTTCCCATCTTCACCCAGTGTCTCATCTATCAAGGTGGAAGGACATAGGGTTGTTTCTCCTTTTACCTCAAAATTTTCTTGGTCCATCAGTAGGAATGGAAGTATCACAAGATGTGAGAGAAAGTGCAGCACTCCAAAAGGAATAGGAAGAGGTTATGCAAAAAATAAAAATGCAAGTGCATGTGCCAGCTTACCAACCCCCAAATGATCAAGATGGAAAAATTGATAAAGTTGTCGATTTCTTAATAGATGAAGTCAGAGCTCTGGCTTCTAAGAAGTTTGTATCTGATGATGATTTCATCAATACAAGTAAGTTCAAAGTATTTATTAATAAATTAAAGGAAGGAAATTGAATGAAAGAACTCTTAACCCCCCTCCCCCCAACATAAAATAGATGAGGATGTCAAACAATTTTGGACGAAGGTCAAGGAAGAAACCAAGGACATGACCCTAGAGAAGGGAAGATAATTTCTAAAAGAAGCAAGATGTATGCTCCTTTCAGGGACAAACATATCCTCTTTCTTTACCTTTGATAATCTCAGAAGATATCAAGATTTGGATATGAAGTTAAGTGATGAAGGAATAGATAAGTTGGGCTATGGTTCAAATATTAGGCCTAGTGACAAAGTTTTGGCTATGTTGTGTTTGTATCCACCTGACAAGAGGCCTATCACCATTGTAGATCACAACAAATTTTGGGGCACTTTATTGTTTATATGTTGGAAGATGTCACTGCAAAACAGGTTGCAAATTTGAATGTAAATATTACATTATTTACTAGGGTTGTAATAGAGAAGTTCACAAATACAAGAGAGGAGTTGGAGAGGAAGAATCATGAGATAAATGAGATATTAAGCACCTCTCCACAACAAGGTCTTCTATTATCTGCACAACATGATGCTACTAAATTGAAGATTGACCTGGTCATTGAGAAGGAAAAGAGGATAGAAGCAAAAAGATGATTGACCAAGGCTCAAGAGGAAACCCAAAGGCTTAGTAATGATCTAATAATTCATAAGTTTAAAATGACTCAGAAATTAACTGAAGCTAAATTTTCATAGTTGCTAGCTCATTTGCAAATAATATGGAATGGGTACCAAGATATTGTTGGTGTTGTCAAAAGACAAAAGAAAGTAGAGCTTGGATTAAAATTGACTCAGAGGTACATAAAGAGAAAGCAACAATTATTAAAAATTTTTGAGCAAAATGGAAGTCATTTTGATAATGATGTTCAATTGAAATTAGTAACTATTATGGATGAGACAAAGGCTATATTGTCAGAGATCGATCTATTTTGAATGAACATCATAAATATCATAGGCATGTACAGAAAGCTTTGAATAAATTCAATAAACTACAAGGCACACAAACACCAACATTTTTCAAGGACATGGGAGAAGATAAAAATGAAGCTAAGTGGAAAGAAGAGCTTGGGAAAGTATTTCTCCATGGGATAATGAATAAAGTGTTTGATGATGCTGAAAAAGTAGAAGAAAACCTCCATAAGCACCTAGAAAGAATGTCACAATTGGAGTACAATGTGAGGATCTTGAATAAACAAAATGCTTTGGCTACTCAAGCTTATGAAGAGCATATTCTGGTTGAGGCTAATTAGATTTTGACACATGTACAAATGGCCCGAAGCTTGTTTGGCTCCTTTATTATTATAAAAATGAATTAAAGGCCATGTGAAAGGGGTTCTAAAAATTCTCTTGGGCGGGTAGAAGTTATTATGTTTGAGATTTTTGATAATAGAAGATAGCTGAAAATTCTTTACTACTTTACAAAATTGTATACACAAATAGATTGAATGAAATAAATTCAAGGAAATTCAAATTGTCTCCTATTTTATGTGTTTACTTATATGAATGGATGTGTCTAGGGTGCATTAATTTGTCTTCACAATCAATTGTGGATGTGTAGTATGAATTGCACGTTTCATTCAAGGAAAGAGTTAAATTTTGCAATTATATTGTAGTAAGGTGGACATATCTTATGGTGATTCTTAAGTAAAGACAACAAATACATGAGTAAGCTTCTACGATTTATCAATTTCTTTATTATTATGCAAACCTGAAATAGGATACAAGTTAATGGTGGAACAGAGGGATAAACAATCTCACATCTACCTTCAACAGTTAACACCTACAATCAACTTGTAATGGGACAACCTAATTGGTCTTATTCAAGTTCATGGAGGGTATTGCCCTGATTTTAAATACATGCAAATATAAAGTCTATAGATTTGTATAGGGTATGCACCATTGAAATTAATGCAACATCGATAATAGTATTGAGAAAGGCAAGTTGTGGGCAAGTTGTCCATCTTTCATGGTGCCAAGCTACTTGATTGATCATGTTCTATCACCTTTAAATATGATTTGAAAACCCCATTGATATCATGAATGGCATATGACATTTCATCAACCCACATACCTACACATGTGCATCGCCATGTAAGACCCAAATTTGTATTGAAATTTCATTTAGAACATATTTTATCTTTTCTCCAATTTCATTTCACTACAAAATATGAATGGTCGATGAAAGAAACTTACACCAATAAGTAGGTAGCAATAAATTGGTTGAGTTATCCCAAACATTCACCTTCGAGAATATTCATTGCACCTGAAGCCAAAAAGTATAAAACAAATATTAAATTTGATGAAAAAAAATATTTTTAACACCTTGTTCAAATTTTTAACAAAATTTTCAAAAAAAATTGTGATCTCTTTCTTCTAATTTGTATGTATCATTCCTAGTATTGTTAGATAAGTTGGTCATTGCTATGACACAATCAAGTTTCATAAAAGCATGATTTGTCAAATCATACTTGTACATGTGTTGCCCCTTTATTCTATTGCACCAGTTATATAATTGAATCTCGATGCCTTCTAGCCTATCCAAAATGTCAATGTCATTATGAAAATCAAACACCCTATTACCATCTTTCCTCTGTATTCTTTGAACCCTTCCAATGTACTAGGTTCCACAAGAAATACATTGTCTTGTACTTCAAGAAACACCTTTTCTTGTAGTACATACAGTGGGAGATATTGAAATGCTCTCAAACAACACCCCACAATTTGATCCAATTCTAAAGCTAATTGAAACGCCCTTTTGTGGGGCCCTCTCATCTTACCTCAAGTAAACCCCATTGCTCACTTTAGTGAACCTATCTTTGGATAGCGTTGGATTTTCATTCAATTGACTAACCAAACAAGCTTTGAGCATATTCTTACCATCAAGCTCTACCACTGGTTTTACTAATTTTTTAATGTTTTCATCAACAATTTCCAGGATTTCATCCAACTAGTGCCTCCACTCACTTTCCATTATTTGTAATTCACCATGATTATGTGCCATTGAAGACATAGATTGAAATATAGAGTTGGAATGAGTTGGTGGAGAGTCATCAACTACTTCATCCATAACTTGGAATGTTGGATAATTTTGGTCCTCGGTCCATGGTTTAACCCACCAAGAATATTTTGTGGGATTCTCCAATTGCATTCCAAGAGATGATAAAATATCTTGTGCATCCATAATCCTATCTTGAGGGCTTCTATAATTTTATCATCTGTAGATATTTAATCATACTCTGATATTTTTTTAACGTTATGTATCCTTTCTTGGCTCAATCTATTCCAGATACTTTCTTGCCTCTTATGAGGTTTAGTAAAATCAAGCCCTTGGGTATATGATTCTACTTCTGCAACTCTATTAAGGGTTCCAAAGACGTGAAGCAAGTCAGTAAGATCACAGCTCATTTTTGCTCCAACCATCCCACCAACTTTGCTAAAGAAGTTCTCACATACATCCAACCTAGTCAAGTGTAAAACACATGGCAAGTGAGAGTATTGAAGTTATGATCTGTTTGTGTTGTCATGGATAATTCCCCTGTTCCATAATCAATGCCATAAATTTCACAACGGATCTTTATTTTAGGTTCTCCCTTTTTCGAATATACATTGAGAGTAAGTTTCTAATTGACAAATTCTTCCATTTGTAGAGTCCTAAAATTGCAGCCCTTGCAATTTTGACTGCATTTGGGTCTTCACCTTAGCGTTTGTGCCCCTTGGCTTGATTGAAGACCTGATTATGCTCATACACATCACAAACATCAAAAACCTTGATTGGCATCCCCTTGGGCACCTTGATCCTGACCCAAAATAGGGTAGGACCAAGGCATGGCACCATGATCCTTCCTAAAATGGGCCCTCTTTAAACCCTTTTTCACATTTCAAATTTGAGCAGAATTTCTCTGTCCATGTCGGCTCATGTCAAAAAATTAGTTAATTTCCTCAACAAGAAAGTATATAAAGAGGATTTCCCCTCTCATTTGAATAACCACAATAATTGAGAAGCATTCAAGCACACAAGAGATCAATCATTCAAGTATTCAAGAGCAATTGAGCATTTTCAATCTTCCTTCAAGCCTTGGAGCAGCAATAAAGTCAAGATTCAAGCATTGAAGTGGAGATCTACATCCTATTTCATGAAACCCTAATTCCATGTGGAGGCAAGCAAAACTTCGCAAGGAGGTATAATAATTCAATTTTCAGTCATAATTCAGCATCTCCCTCAAAAGGAGAACTGTTCCCTTCAGTCATTTCAATTACATTTATCTCAATTTCTTGGTTAATTCCAAAATCGAGGTTTGACCTAAGGCAAACTCCTATTCCCAACCCGTTTCCCTTTCTTTCTGTGTGCAGGAAACATGTGTGCAACTATACTTCTCGGAATAAGATTTAGACATGGAGATGGAACAACCCTTTTTGGTGTGCGGAAAATTTGAAGGACTGTGTTACTGTGTCATAGTCCCTGCTTTTTCAAAGCATTTTCATAGGGTAGATCCGAATCAACTTATATTACTCAGATCTAGGTGCACGAAAAAATCTCGAACCTGTAGCTCATTATTTTCTCAGCTTTGTCTTCAATTTTGGCATGTTACCCTAAATCAGCTTTTCAACTTACAAAAGAGGGAAAAACACATCATAATCAATCAATCCACTTAGTATTTAGTCCTTATCTGATTTGTGACTGAATTTAGTGGATTCCTCCCCTCTTTTGAATGTAAAGGAATTCCTCCTCCAAAAACAAAAATTGATTTGGTGATTTCTCCTTCTATGTTGTAAATTGCCAAATCAAATTTTCCCCTTTACATTTTGGTGAACCTGACTCCTTACACCTTTAATTCTGATTTTTGTCTTCAGATCTAAGTGTGTATGAAATTTTCATTTCAAATTTTCATTTACAAGTTTGATTTCCTTGCAAATTTTTAAAATTTAGAGGTTAAATTCACTAAAACCCTAATTTTTTAATGTCTAAATTGGATTAATTATTTTAGATCTGAATACCCTTCAATTTTACAATTAAAATTTTCATTTACATGTTCAATTTGCATTGAAATTCCAAAAATTAAGTGGTTAATTTCAAAAACCCTAATTTTTAATTTTAAAATTGAACTTGTAGATTGTCCAAATTTTGAATTAATTATTTCAGATTTGAGATTCTTGTTTCAATTTCAAAATTCAAATTTTCACTTCCAAGATTCAATTTCAAAATTTTAAAATTAAGTGGTTAATTTCAAAAATCCCAATTTTATAAATTTTGCAAATAGAGCTTGTAGGTTGTTTAAATTTTGAATTTCCCTCTTCAAACTTGGCTGTCAATTTCAATTCAAATTCAAAATTGTAATCTTGGATCAAATTTCAATTTATAATTTAAATTTTAAAATTATGTTGTTATTTAAACAAACCCTAATTTTTAAATTTCAAATTTATTCCTTCAATTCCCACATTTCAAAATTTAAATTTTAAAAATAGGTGGTTATTTTTAAAAAGCCCTAATTTTAAATTTATTTTTCTCTTTAACAATTTTAATTTTAAAATTTAAAAGGTTATTTTCACAAGGCCCTACTTTTAAAATTCAATCTCTTTTTGATAATTTTAATTTTAAGGTTGTTTTTACATAATCCTAATTTGAAATTTCAATATCCTAGGAGGTTGCATTATTTCTCTTTATTCTTTCAATCAATTTGTTCATTTAATTGAGTAATCATTTTTCCTAGAATTTTGCATTATTCAATTATTTTGAAACTTAGATTTCAAAATGTAAATTTCAAATTTGAAACTTCAAATTTCCAAATTCCCTCCCTTAGTGCATGAGTTTTACTACTATTAGTCCAACCTACAATATCCCTGTGAGAAGAAGTTGTAGAATTAAGGCTTCCCAAGGTTTAATTACCAAGGAGATGGAGCCTAATTTGGATAACTTTTTCAATGAGGATATTGGTGGTTCTTCCAATCCTATGAATGTCCCCGTTTATCCTCATTCTTTAGATAATTCTCATGATGTGGAGGAATCACTAACTAGGGTTTTCATTGACCAATTGGAGAAGATTGACAATCAATTTGAAGATCTTCAACAATGGATGGGTCAACAATACCCGAAAAGTGAAGCTCTCCCATTGATTGAAAGATTAAAAAGAATGGTTCAGAGTGATAAACTTGGTGTTGATATCTTGTGTGGTATTGCTCATATTGTTGATTCTAATATTATGACCATGAAGAGTTGTGCTGAAGTCCTAGGTTATACATAACTTCCTAGTCAACTTAATTACTCCATTCCTTTAGCTACTCCTATGGCTAGTGTTCCCACATTTACATCAAACATCATGGCTACCTCTACACAAAATGTCACACCTAAAAATGTTATTCAAGGGAGAAACTCCTCTTCTTTCATTCCTCCTACCATGAGTCTTCTATTTGTTACCCAATCCTCCCCCATACCAATAACAATATCCCCCCTTATTCTCAACCCCTTCCTTCATTCAACAATGTTATCCCCCCTTCTCAATCCAACATGTCCAATTTCAATCCTTCTACTGAAGCTCCCATCAATAATCTAGCTTAAACAGTGTCTTCATTACAACAACAAATAGCTTCTATGAATCAATCTAAGTATAATGTGCCCACATATGATGTAGTGAGCCCATTATCCAATGACATTGTCGCTATCCCTCCTAAACATGTGGAAGTCCCTCGATTGGAGATTTATAATGGAAAAGATGATCCTTTGACTCATGTTAAAATATTTCAAACTTTGTGTAGGGACTTTTCTCATGACCAAAGATTGTTGGCTAAATTGTTTACTAGAACATTAAGGGATAAAGCTTTGCAATGATATTGTTATTTTCCTCCTTATTATATTACTTCTTTTCAACAATTGGCTAATGCTTTTATTCAACAATTTCACAATAATATTGGTCCTAAAATTACTTTGAATGACTTGATGCATTGTAAGCAAGGAGTGAAAGAAAAAGTGACAGATTTTATTGGCAGATATAAGCATTGTATTCTCTAATTTATTTTCCTATGCCTGATCAAGATATTCAAAAGATTTGTAATGCTAATTTACAAAAATATACTAGGGATAAACTTCTCTTTTCTGAGTTTAATTCCTTTACACAATTATGTGCAGTACTTCACAACTATCATCTTACCATGAGTCAATTGGAATAATCATCTTCTTCAATGGCTCCAAATGATAAAAGTGAAAGTGCTCAACAACCTTTTGCAAAGTTCAAACCAAACAAGGGATTTATCAAATTCAATGACAACAACAACACTCAAGTAGTAGCCACAACAAGCGTGTCACCTTTTTCCAGATACTTTAGGAAATAATTCACTCCTCTTAATGAATCTTTGCATAGTATTATGTTTGAATTGTTACAAAGGAATATGTTGAAACTTCCCCTTATCAAACCAATTGATCCATATAAGACATCCTCACCCTACTTTGATTTTGAATCCTTTAGCCAATACCATCGTCAACTTGGTCGTGACATCGAAAAGTGTTATTCTTTGAGAAGTAAGATTCAAGATTTGATTGATAACAATACAATATATGTGGCTAGTGCGAATGATAAAGGAAATAAATCAATAGCTTCTCCTAATCAAAACCTTCAAATTTTCACTAATCCTTTACCTTCCTATTCCACTAATGTGATTGAGACTGATCATCTTGCCTTCTCTCCCAATGATGTTGGCCTTGAGTCTAATAATATGGTGAACCTTATAGATAAAAAAGAACCCCCTAAGGACTTGTGCATTACATTTGATCCTAGTGAGACTATTAAAGCACTTGATGGCCCATTATATATAATTGTGAAAATCAAAGGCATACCTCCTTGATGAGTGTTTATTGATCCAGCTTGCATGGCTAATGTGATAACTGAAGAATTTCTTTATACTTTGCAATTGCATCAAGTGATATATGATGCTACTGATGTGGTAGTTAAAGTTTTTTATGGCTATCAAACTTCCTATTGATGTTAGCATTAGATGCTTAGATGTTAAATTTTCTATCATTCCTACATTGGATCAATTCTGTGTGAAGTTGGGACATCCTTGGCTCTCTTCCATGAAAGCGATCACTTCTACTATTTATAAGTGTTTGAAATTTCCTCATAATGATAAAATCATAACTGTTAATCATAGCATATATCAACCTACGGTGAGACATGGAGATGTTTGTCTTGATTATTCTTGGTCTGAACAGTTCCAACCTCTTCAACCTCGAAGTGATGATCTCTTTAAGTCATATCAGAAATGGAAAAATGAGATGATTTTGTCATTGAGTAAACCTAGAAATCCAACACTTAGCCTTCCTCTTGTTGATCATATACCTCTTCTTGAGGATACGATTATTCTTCCTCCTAAGGAAAGAAATAATCTTCTCCCCAAAGAGGAATCTATTTCTTCACCTAAGGATAAGACTATCTTTCCTCCTAAGGAAAGCGATATTTTTTTCCTAAGGAAAAATCCATTCCTTCTCCTATGGATTAGTCCACTCTTTCTCCCAAGGATAGAGATGCTCCTACTCCCAAGTGTCAAGCTATTCCTCTTAAGGGTAGTCCCATTTTTTTTCTCATGATGGACTCGGTCTCCTACACCTCCCATTATTCCTTTATATGGTGTGGTTCCGCCTCCTACATCTTACAAAGGGAAGCGATCGACCTCTCCTATTGATCAACCTAAAAGACCTCCTCCTATGCATACTTCTGTAAAAGAAGAAAACAAGCCTATACCTAATGAATCTAAACCTTCACAACCTTCAGCTAGAACTAAACGAAACCATTGTGCGAGAGAACACCAACGGAGACATCGTGCTAGAGCTCGTGAACTTGCTTCCCAAACTATTTCTTCTCCTAAGACATAATTCCATTTTCTCCTAATGGGGATGTTCAACCTAATTCTCCAAGACACAAAATTCTTAAGACAAATGGTGGTTCAAGTTCTATTCCTATTAAAGCTCCTGTTTTTATTGATCTTGATTAAGAAATAGGTGAGAATGTTGTTAATAATGAAAAATGTTGATCCTCATATTTTTTATGATAAATATGAATATGTTGATGTTGAAAATGATTTATCTAAACAATTTTCAAAAGCATTAATCCTAGCTCCCAGTAACAAACAAAGTGACTCATCATTAGAGCATGGTCCTTGTTTGGAACTTGTGATAGCTCCATCTACCGTGCTCAAGGTGGCTCCTCTTGCATATTGTCCAGCTTCCCGAAATAATGATGAGCTAGATTGGGTTGCGGATGACGTGCTTGATTAGCTTCATTAGCACCATAGATTCTCTCTCTCTCCTCTCTTGCTTGTTTGTGACCTTCTATTTGTTGTCCCTAGTGTTGTCTACTTGAGGATGATGCAAAGCATTGAGATCTATTTTGGTCTCTCCCATGTTGACTCAAAAGGCACATGTGTCCCTTGTTTCCATGGTGGTTTTCTCTCTTTGGGGGATGAGGATAATTCTATGCATAATATATATACAAGATATACGTGAGTTATCATAAAAAACATACTGACCCCATAGTTAAGTGAAACCACCCTTTGCTTTTTGTTTTGTGTTTATTATCCTTTGATTTGTCCTCTCTTGGGGGCTTAATTATTGTGATAATGTGCTTGCCTTTTTGGGTGTATCCTACCTCAAAGCAATTTCTCCCGACAAGGCATACATAGTCGCTTTAACGTGCGGGCATACACTCTGCTCAATGATTCTCTCTCTTGCATATCTTGATACTTGAAGTTACTTAGCTTTTGCTTTGTAATTTATGGTATTTTTCTTTTCATGACTCATAGTAAGAGAACCTTACTAGTTGCAGTCATGGTTCTCTCTTTCTCTCTCATGATCTTCCCTTTTACCTTGTCATTGAAGTTGTGAGATCCTAAAGTCCATTGGAGGCTTGGTGTATCTCGCCTCCTTGACGACTTGGTGAAAGTATTTCAATGTGAAGCCTTTGTAATTTACTGAGAGTATGATTGACTTCATACTCTCATTAAAGTGGGGGCTAAATGTAGCGTCCTAAAATTACACCCCTTTCAATTTTAACCGCATTTGGGTCTTCACCTTAGTGTTTGTGCCCCTTGGCCTAATTGAAGACCTGATTATGCTCATACACATTACAAACATCAAAAACCTTGATTGGCACCCCCTTGGGAATGTTGATCCTGACCCAAAATAGGGTAGGACCAGGGCATGGCACCATGGTCCTCCCTAAAATGGGCCCTCTTTAAACCCTTTTTAACATTTCAAATTTGAGCAGATTCCCCTCTTCGTGTCGACTCATGTCAGAAAATTAGTTAATTTTCCAAATGGGCTATATAAAGAGGATTTCCCCTCTCATTTGAACAAACACAAGAATTGAGAAGAATTCAAGCACACAAGAGATCAAGTATTCAAGCATTCAAGAGCAATTAAGCATTTTCAGTTTTCCTTCAAGCCTTGTAGCAACAATAAAGTCAAACTTCAAGCATTGAATTGGAGACTTGCATCCTATTTTATGAAACCCTAATTCCATGTGGAGGCAAGAAAAACTTCACAAGCAGGTATAATCATTCAATTTTCAGTCATAATTCAACATCTCCCTCAAAAGGAGAACATTTCCTTTCAATCATTTCAATTACATTTATCTCAATTTCATGGTTGATTCCAAAACCAAGTTTTGACCTAAGGCAAGCCCCTATTCCCAACCTATTTCCCTTTCTTTCTGTGTGCAAGAAACATGTGTGTAGTTGTACTTCTCAGAATAAGCTTCACACACAGAGATGAAACAACCCTTTTTGGTGTGCGGAAAATTTGGAGGACTATGTTGCCGCATCACGGTCCCTACTTTTTTGGGGTATTTTTGCAAGGTAGATCTAAATTAGCTTATATTACTTAGATCCAGGTGCATGACAAAATCCTCGGCCTGTAGCTCATTATTTTCTCATTTTTGTCTTTAATTTTGACATGTTACCCTAAAACAACATTTCAACTTACAAAAGAGGGAAAAACACATCATAATCAATCAATCCACTTGGTATTCAATCCTTATCTAATTTGTGACTGAATCTAGTGGATTCCTCCCCTCTTTTGAATGTAAAGGAATTCCTCCCCCAAAAATGAAAATTAATTTGGTGATTTCTTCTTCTATGTTGCAAATTTCCAAATCAAAATTTCCCCTTTACACCATTCAAATATTCTCTTTCTTATTCTAAGATGCCAATATATCAGGATCAACAACTATGGTTTGTTCCACTGAATCAAACCCATCTCCAACTCTTGGATAATTATGCATACCTTCCTCCACACTCTATTGTGTTGAGGGTTTGGTGTACTTTCTACTATATTTGACTCTAGCATACCAACATCCATTGTGTCACGTTTCCTCTTAATTCCTATAAGTGTTGTTGTAGCTTTCCTTTTTGGTTCTTTCTTTATATTTAAAGGATGCCCAAGCCAATTGATAAAATCAAAAGGATATTCAATGAGTTCATCATCCACAATTTCATGATGAATGTTAGCAAGTGTATAATCTTTTCAACAAATGACCATGCCAACAACAAAATTTTCTTCACTAGTAACAATTAAATATTCCATATCCACATTTGGATCCATTTGCATTTCAATCCACATGTACCTATTGGTTAAGTAATGGATAAAATTATAATAAAAAAATCAAAAGTTTGGTTATAATATTGCTATGAAATGATGTGTATGTTCATCCTGGTGCATCCATAAGTAAATGAAAAAAGAGAGTAAGTAAAATTTACACATGAAGGGGTTAATTTGGAAATGGGGAAATTAAGAGTCAATGAGGGTGTTTATTTTCCTTGGCAGTTTCCTTGAGGAATTGTTTCTTTTCCTTGGCATTCCAATTGGGGTTACCGAGGCATGATTTATGACATCTTTTGGTTTGAGATAAGTATAAATCAACATTGGTCACCTGGAAAGAATGACATGGCTTTACATGAAACTGCAATTGCATTTCGTAAGATTGCAAATCTCTATTTTGGCGGCAGAGTTTGTCATCTGTGAGGCCACAAAAAGGATGAAAAAAGATTACATTGGAGCTCGATGTGAGCTTGATGAGTTGATTTTTTGCTAGAACTAAAAAATAATTGATTGAATTCTCCAATCGTATCTATTTTTGCAGTCAAAGGTATAAAATGCAGGTTTGAAACATAACAGGTGGTAGATGGATGAAAGGGTCTTATACTTTTGAACAAAATGTCGACGATTTGCCTAGACAAATAGTAGTAGACTCAAGATTTGGGCACACATTTTACAAAGAGATCCTGAAGAGCGATGTTTTGAGATTTGTTTCAATTGTTAGGATATGAAGGCTATAAAGTTGTGATTCCTTCATCAAGTCTGTGTACAAAAATTGGAAAAATCATTTGGTGTTAAGTGTTTGTGTGTATGCACAATCAATCTCAAAGAATTGCCAGAGGATCAAATTGTTTGCCTATTCAACAAAGGGAAAGAGGAGGAGAATATGTTTGTGATAAACATTTTAGGGACAAATTTCTAGGCTAACGGGCATGTACATAATCGAATTGTTTATGAGAACCTGTTCTCCCCCATCGTCCAGATTTTGGGATATGCCATTAATGCCTATGGTATTGTGCATTGCACATTGAAGGAGGAGAATGTTGAAGGTGTCAAGACTGTGCTAGAGACCCTTGAGATTGTGCCAAAATCAAATATCATGCTTAGTTTTTTTTATCTTAATGCAAAAGGCAAAAAGACCAAAATGACTAAAGCATGGAAGTTATTCAAAGTTGGGGTAGGCCAAAAATACAACTTGGATGAGTTTGAGGCCTTCATAAGGGATAATGGTGATCTGTTCCCTGCAGAGATTATAGAAAGGTTGAAAGTGATTGGAAAGGGGATTGGCTATTTGTATCATTGATCCCCCCCGTGTTCCCCCTCTTATTATCTATGTACTTGTTTTTTATTTTTTAATATATGGGAGTTGCCTCCCTATGGCAGTACTTGTGTTAAAAAAAAACCTAGTTTTTTAATATTTTATGTTGTTGTGACAATTTCTTTATCTCTATTTGAGGTCTCCATACTCACTCATGGGTATTTTTTCTTGTATTTTTCTATTGATATTGTTAGATATTGTAAACTGTAATCAATCTTCAATAGCTCTTGGTTACATATCAGATGATGGTTCTTCATCCTAGTTCGCTGATTGTTTTGATAGACAAAATAGTGTTGTCCATGGTCGACATTAATAAGTTAAAACAAATAAATGGAATAATAGTTCAATGGAGGGGACAATAATTTTTCTAAATACCCGATTAAGTATTGTTCCTCAGTCCTCTTCGACTATAAATCTTGATAATGAATTGAAGTTGTGGGTTTCTATGAGGTTTTCTTTGTTAGCATTATGCTATATGTTGTCATTAATATCAAATTCCAATTTTTGTGATGTGTTGTGTTGCAAATCGATATTGGAAGCAGTTCTGGTAGTGCAAACTATGTTTTCAATGGTGGAGTTTCTTGTATCTTTCTCTCTTCAACAATGAGCCTCTTTCTAGGCAGTGAGTCTTTTTGGGTAGTGAGCATCCTAGTAGTGACCCATCCTTTGTAAAAATCACCTTAATTGGTGTTTATATATTGAGAATTAGCATTCTTTGTGGTTTTTCCCTTCTTGGGTTTTCCACGTAAATTTTGGTGTTTCTTGTGTCTAATTTATTTTGTGCACATGCTTTCATGTTTATCTGTTATATAAATTTTGCTAGTTATTCTGAATCTGTGAATTAAGTTTAAAGAGAGATTTTTTACCATCAATTGATTTACCCCCCTCTCAATTGTTCGGATATTCAACATCCTTCCACTTCATTGTTTAGCCACCTCCCATCTTCTAAATGAACACTATTTGACTCGAATAAATATTATCTAAATTCAAATATGCATTTAGTGCATCCAACTTGTCCTCTGTGGTGCCAATTTGTGGCTATGTTGAAATTGTTCTTGCTTTTTACCCCTACTTTTGAGTGAAATACACTTAGCAAAATGAAGCTTGTCGGTGAAATTTTGAGTTCCAATAAAGTTCAAATCTCATCTTGTTGACTTGATAATGCATATGCGGATGCACACATCAGAATGAATTACCATTGACAAAAGCATTTGTTATAGCTAAAGCTTTTGAAATACCTTAATGACCCAAGGAGAAGGTTGCAAGTGACTTGGTTGTAGAAAGGGAAGCCCATGTGGATGTACACATGTGTATAGTAGATGATTCTCGAAATGTCATGATGCTTCTCACACGTTCCAACGACTTAGGAATGGGTGAGGTTGTCTGACCATGTTAGACATGTGGAATCATTGTATGAATTGTTTGACTCTCACAATCCACCGATGACGAAACATGTGGAAGTCCAATGTCCAACCCCTAATTTGATATTTGATGAATAAAAAATACCTAGGAATATTTATATTTGGGATAATAATTTATAAAACCCCTACATCCTTAATATATCTGCAATATCTTGCTTTGGATTTTTGGGATATTAAACCCCCCAATATGGACACAAGTGATATAATATTGTTTGCAGGTGAAGCCCCCGTGTGTTAGATATGCTTAATTATTTATATATGAAGGTTGTTTCTTGTTCATTTTTTTGGTGCCAATTATTATAAAAGATAACATTATGTGAGGAAAGTTCAAGATGGATTGGAGGATGATGAGACATGCTGAAGATTGCATGGACAAGTTCAAAGCTTCCATTGGTGAAGTATATGATTTGGATATTGCATATGAAATAAAGATTAAGGTTTGTTATGATATCACATCTTAACCTTTTGTGCAATATGACGCAGGTTTCTAATTGATTAGATTGTTGCAGAAGTTGTATTATGTTTTGATAAATTTACATCGACGAGTAGTCCATGGATGATGAATTTGTTACTTACTATATTTGATGCTTTTTTTAAAACTTTAGAGACATTGTTGCACTTATGGCTCTTAAGAGAAAGTGTTGGTGGGGTATGGCTCGAAACGTTGGGGCAACTTGAAATGTGAAATAGGAGAATTCCTAGCGTAGACATGCCCACCTGAATGTGTTTGTATTTATGTTTCAACCCCATGACACACAAATAGAAAATAAGGCTACCATGCAAATTTTCATTGCATGCATTTGATGATTTTTGCATCAACAAGAAAATTGTTGCCTTGAAAAAAATGGTTTGAGTATTGAAAATATGAGAGAGGTTACTCTAGAGGGGCCTCACATGACCCTATAGGTTTAGATGGTACATTTGTATGTGACATGGTTTCTGAGATACAACCTATCAAACTTTGACAGTTTTTTGCACTTAAGGCACTTAAGAGAAAGCATCGGTAGGGTATGGCTCGAAGTGTTTGAGTGAGTTGGGAAGAAAAATAGGAGCATTCCTAGAACAAGCTTGCTTACACAAACATGTTGGCGCTAATGGATTAGGCCCATGCCAAACAAAACCAAAGTTATGTGACATTACAACTTTTCATTGCATGCATCTGACAATTTTTTCATCAATGAAAAATAGTTTCCCCAAGAAAATGGGGTTGAGTCTTGAAAATATGAGAGAGGTTATTGTACAAGGGCTTCATGTGATCCTATAGGTTTAGACGATACATTCATATGTGTCACGGTTTCAAAAAAAAACTCATAAAAAGTTTTACTATTTTTACACTTAGGGAACATAAGAGAAAGTGTCAGTAGGGTATGGCCCAAAGCGTTTGGGTGATTTGGGAAGAGAAAAGGAACATTATTATAAAAATACCACCCACTCGGATGTGCTGAAATTGATGGTTTGGGGCCATGATGAATGAAGCCAAAGTTATGCAATAATGCAACTTCTCATTACATGCATCTGGCAATTTTTGTATCAATAGAAAAATTGTTGCCACAAGAAAATGGGTTTGATTTTTGAAAAAATAAGAGAGGTTATTGTAGAGGGCCTCATGTGACCCTTGTAGGTTTAGAAAATACATTCATATGTGCCATATTTTTCAAGGTAAAACCTGTCAAAGTTTGATAGTCTTTTGCACTTAGGGCACTTAAAAGAAAAAGTCAGTAGGATATGGACTAGAACATTCAAGCGAGTTGGTAAGTGAAATAGGAGCATTCCTAGCATAAAAATACCCACCCAAATGTTTTTGTGCTAACAGTTCATGCTCGTGAGAAAAAGAATGAAATATATGCAATATTATATCTTTTCATTAAACAAGATTGACACTTTTTGCAACATTTGGAAACTTGTCATCACAATCAATTGAATAAGAGTCTTCAAAAATTGACAGATTTCATTGTAGAGGGTCCTCACATGACCTTACAAGTTTGAACAAAACTTTATTAGGTTCCACGATTTCCAAGGAATAGCCTGACAAAGTTTGACAATATTTTAGACTTAGGGCACTTGAGAGAAAGTGTTGGTAGGGCATGGGCTGGAAAGTTTAGGCATGTTGGTATCCAAAATAGGAGAATGTATAGCATAAAACCACCCATCCAAATGTGTTGACACTAATGGTTTGTTCTTTTGACAAACAAAATGAAAGTTATGCAATATTGCAACTTTTCATTAAATAAGATTGACATTTTTTGCAACATTTGAAAACTTGTCATCGCGATCAATTGAATAGGAGTCTTCAAAAATTGAGAGAGGTTATTGTAGGGGGGCCTTAGGTGACTCTGAAGGTTCATACAAACTTTTCTTAGGTTCCACAAATTTTGAGAAATAGTCCACCAAAGTTTAACTACATTTTGCACTTAGAGCACTTAAGAGAAAGCGTCAATACAGTGTGGCTTGAAACATTTGAGGAGGTTGGAAAGTGAAAGAGGATCATATCTATTATAAACCTACCCACTTGGATGTGTTGGCGCTAACAGTTTATGCCCACAAAAAAGAAAAGAAAAAAGTTATACAATATTACAAATTTTCATTGAACAAAATTGACACTTCTTACATATTTTTGGCATGAATGAGCTGATAATGAATGTAGGACAAACCTGCTAAACCTAGGAGATCCTTAAAGAATCTAGGACAACCTCGATGAACCTAGTTCATTCATAATGAATGCAGGTCAATCTTAATGAATGTAGGATAGACGTAAAGAACATCAGATAGTCCTAATACAAATGCAAGTGTACAAGTTATTGTAGGAATGGTTAATGATGTACCACCTTGTGGCACTACATCTTGAAATGCATAATGTTTGCATCAAATAATTCAATCTATAATTAGAAATCTATTTACACTTACAAATTTTAAGTATTAATACATAAAATGTTATAAATTCAAATCAACATACCTACACTTGAACACCATAGTACACCTAATCTAGCAAGTTATCCATTAATGCCACATCATTAGGTACACCACCCCGATGACCCTTGCTATTCCCATAACATCTACATTGACAATGCAAACACACATGGGAGGTTGAATCATCTGCATCCTCTACATCACTATTTATTCCAAAGCATACATGGCATTAGTTTGAACACATGTGAGAGCTAGGGGCGCTAGAGCTAGATGGTTGAGTTGTTGCATCATCATCTAAGGTAGGAGGTTCAAATAACTACATGCCATGTTGGATGATGGTGTCAGTCAAGCTAATAATTTCATGCAAATTCTGTATGTCTATACTCTCCTTGACAGATGTTGGAGCCACCACATGGTGAACAGGTTTGCATGCTAGCACTTGGTCTTTGATTTTGATGGTTATCACTTGCCTAATACTTGGTCTATCTTGGGCAGATCCTCCACCTCTGCCCTAAAACTCCCTCATATCGAAGTAATTGGGAATTTGATTAAGGATAAACTCAAAATATAGTTTTCTAAAGAAATAGAGTGGTACCTCATAATTATTACAAGGAGGTTGGTCAAAAACCATCCAACACCTATTCCAAATATTATTTTTTATGGCATCATGGTTACACCAATGTATTGGAATCCTCTTAGAATTTGTGGGAAGAGGTTCATTGGTTCTAGAATCAATAAAAAGAGCACATATTTGTGCTTTTCTTATCTCTTTAATTTTCATAGCATCATATGATTTAATCCCATTGCATAATATTAACAACATAAATCTCTTTATATTTTCTATTGGGTAATTTGATTGGTAATTGTGTCAATATTTGTTAACATTGCTTTGAATGCTATGGTAAGGGATATGTAATGTTGGTTAGCTATTGAAGCCCTGAATCTTGCCACTAACTAAAAAATTATAGCTTTATTTTCTTCTAAATACCCCAATAGATCATTTTGGTTAGCTTGTTAAGGGTTTTTAGGAGGGGTTGGAGGGTTGGCCATCTTAGGGTTTTCCTGAGGCATATTTTCATTCAAAATTTTGTTGAGTATAATGGTTTACATGATTTGCTTCCAATTATTAAAAAAACATGAAATTGACAAAAAAATCAATTTTTGTGAAAATCCAAATGCATATTGAATCTAATGGACAAAAAATGCCTCTTACCTTGATTGTGGTATGCCATATTGGTGGGAGAGTGATATCTCCTCAAAACCCCTTGTGTTTTAAGGAATTTTGAGCAAGTGAAAGATGCAAGGAATCACGAGATATGGGTATGAAAAGATCGGTTTTTTCTTATCAAATAAAACACGATCAGGTTATTTTTATTAAAGAAAACCCAATTGAGTTTTATTTATTTTAAATAAATAACCAAAACCCGATTGAGTTATTTACAATAAACAAAGCTCAATTGGGTTATTTAAAATGAACAAAACTCGATCGTATTTAGGCTTGGATTTTTTGAGCCTTAACATGTACGTGGTTTTTGAATTTTCAAAAACAATGTATATGTTTTGTTTGTGTATGAATTTGCAAAAAATAACCAAAGATCTAGAGCCCAATGAATAACACAAACCAAGAGAGAGAAAGATTGGCATTGACAAACTGTATTTCTCATCAAGATGCAAAAAATGATCAATTGGATAAACCATACAATGAAGATGAGTCTGCATATAAAGGCAAGGCCATATAGATATGTAAACACACAATCATGACATGTGGCCCAATGAGAAACAAGGGTAGGTGAGGGTAGGTAGGAGAAATAATAAAATATTCCACAAGAGGTGGATCGCCCACCGAAGTTGGAATGTGACAACAAGATAAAACCACAAAAGGTGGAATTTCTCCTACAAGCAACTTCCCTATGTGCACACTTCCCTAAGTGTCTTGTATGCAAACTACTATGAGATGCATTATCCTAAGTCAACTTAAGTAAAGTGTAATTATGAGACATAATTTACACCAACAATATGTTTTAGGATTTTTTTTACGAGTGGCCACTAAATTGTCTAGCATCTTGGTACACTTACCTATTTATCACAATTGTTTAATCAATTTTCACAACATTTTCAAAATAATATTTGACCAAAAGCTTGCAGAGGGTTAGAGACCTAGAAGGGAGTCTTAACCCTAGGAATTGGTAGTGGGTAATCCTTGATTTTATGCATAGATGATTGGCACCAGAAGCAAAGTGTTCAACAAGTTTAGATAGAACACTTGTTGGGTACGGTGAAGACTACTAATTTGAATATAATCGATTCCTCGAGATCTCAAGATAAATCAACTTCCATGTAGACTTGTTTTTGGGGTCAAGCTTGATAAAAGTGATATGACGCAACATAGATAGCCTACCCTACGGAAGAAGCAATACCAAGAAGAAAATGTTAACATTGAGGCAAAGGGAGACCAAAAAACTCAAGCCAGACATACACACAAAGTTTCTTATTATTTGAGATAGAGAAGTCTTGAGTTCAAGGTTGAAAGAGGAAAAGAGACGGTTATACATACCAAGGGCCATGTTGAAAAATAGCCTAGACATGCCTAACTTCAACAAAACAAAAATGAATAAACCTTTTAGTGAGATTTTGGACTCCTTCAAGGCGGACCCCATTAGGAGGCCAAGTTTCGGTATTCTAATGTCGTAGTATGTTTTTAGGGGGTGCCTCCCAACAAAATAACCAATAAGAATATGTTGCTCTAGCCATTAACATACAAAATCAAATTCTGGGGTCACTAAAACCACATCTATGGGGGCTCTAGAAGGCATACCTTGTGAAAAACCTTTGGCACAAATTTATGGAGATACTTGCTTAGAAGAGCCATTGTTCACAATTGCCAAATTATCTACACCAACAAAAACTGCTAGGTTGGAATTGGCCAAGACCATTTAAAGCTAATCTAAAAAATCCCACAATAAATGCGATATGATGCAAGGTAATACAACAATGAAGAGTCAAAGTACACAAACAAAAGACAAAAACCCTAAGTGAGATATTTTTCCCTCCTTACTTGAGAATCTAATCTTTAAAAAATATAAATATGCTACTTTAAATGCAACAAAATGATTAAAATGTATCTCTTTTGTAAAATAAAAACTTCACATATATCATTACAAACTTTACTAAAGAAAACATACAATTACTATAATTTTTTTATCAAATTCTTCACTTCTAATAAAAAATTTCTATCCTAAACATTTAGATGGAACTCAGAATGGGCTCAGCATAATCATGGTAAAGCCTAAATGTAAATAAAAAAATTATTTTCAAACATTTAAATGGAACTCATAATGGGCCCACCATGATCACGGTAAAGTGTAAATGTAGATGAAAAAGGGCGTTAAAAAGAGAGACTTAATTTTTTTGGAGCGTTTGAAGACGATCTAGAAAGGCTATTTAAGAACTTAAAACAAGTCATAACATTTACTTGTGGTTTTTTAAATAATTCAAAGAAAGCGTGCTTGGTACGAGCGCGGGACATATTGAATATTGAAGAAAGCCCAGAAATGTAGACGATTCTTCTTCTTCAGTCTCGGCCCCGTTTTCATCCATCCGCATTGGTAAGTTGCATTCAGATACCCCAACATTTTTCGTTTCTTTTTCCTGCAATAATCAAGCTGATTAACTTCCTGGACTACCCCATATTCATTCAACAGTGTGTTTATTGCTCAAGAATTCACACAATGCAAGAAACTAGTTATCTAATATGAATTGTCTCATGTCATTTATTCCGGAGAGTTACCGACAAGATATGCAACCAAGCGAATTCCTTCTCATGGAAATACAATGCATACAATTTTGGAATGATTTATAAAGTTATACAAAACTACTCCCGGCTTAGAAATATTGCTGCATTATCTACTCTAAAGACTAGTGCAAATTACTTTGTGGGGTTGATGTCTGGGCCTACTTTGTTGGAAGAACAATCCACAGGCGAAAGGCTCGATCCATTTTGTTCCTCCCTTCAAATTGACCAACGGGAATGACATACGGAATTCCAATTCCATGGTCACTATTTAGAGGGCCACACAAAGAGGCACATAATGCCTAATTATCCATTATGGATATCTGAGGCAAATAAACATTCAAACGATACATTCAACATTTGTGGGTATGTATATATTTGGGCATCAGAGGCTGTGTTTTGCAAGCGAACCAGTTAAGACTGTAGGGCTGACTGTTGATTAGTAACTTGCAGTTGCTCTGATTGGACGCCAGAGCAGATCAGTTTATCACTTCAAAAATAATAAAAGTATCCGTCTTCTACAAGTTTCACCTGTCAATGCACAAGATATTGTATTCAGTACTTCTTATGGGTTGAAATCTATAATCCATAGAGTTTTTGGGACGGGGATGGCAGGGAACTACAGGATGTGCTTCCACGATGTTAGGTCTTTTGTTTTTGTAAAGTTTTTTCAGGGCTAGGCCCATATGTTCAACTTGTGGGTGTGCCTTTCTACCACCCTCCCCTTTTTTTCTTTTGAATATTGTACTATTTTTTTTTTAACTAATGCACATTTAAATAGGATATATTCATAATTAAAAAAAAAAAATGTAGATACTTCTAATTACTCATGTATAACCTAAGTTGCCAGTTTTGGTTCAGGTTTGTAGACTTGGTTAGTGGATCTAACAATACTTTTTATGGTTGGGTTTGTCTACACAAAAAACATATAAAAATCATACATATATTTGCTTAAAAATAGGAGTCAAGTGTAGAATACTACATAACATCATATAATCAACAAAACCACCGTAAACTCAAATGTCATTTAAAACCTAAATGATAAATGTTATAAAATATTCATTGTTCAAACTTCAAGTTCAATATTAAAATAACAATATCAAGTTCAAGAATCAGTTTTCAGTGTCATATGATTTTCTAAATCATCAATATTATCATCTGCATTACCATTGGATGATGCAGAAACATTTGAAGAACTAAAAGCGGTGCCATTGTCATTCGCACTAAAACTGTTTTTGCTTTTGGACTCCTCAAGTGCAATATGTTGGGAAATGGAAGCATTCAAGTTAGTATGCTTTGGCTCCATATCGTGTAACTTTGTGTCCCTGCCTTGTTGTTTGTGTGAAGAGAGGTATACGTATACGAAGTTCTCTACTCTTTTTGAGTGCAATTTGTTGCACTTTACCAAGTGGATAAAAGAGTATGCTTTCCAATTCCTCTAAGATGTAGATGAACTAGTAACCTATGATGACAAAGTAGAGATATAGAGTTATAGCTATAAACTATATAAAAAACTATAAATAAAACTATAAAGATTAAAGTTTTTCGTTTATTAAACATGCTTGTGATAAAATTTTGGTTGTGAGGGGTTTTTAAGTGTTGGAATTGTTGGTCATGGAAGTGACACCAAGCGTGAGCATCTTTCTTGAACTTATAATGAAAAGCCTCAATGCTTTGACCATTCGAGTCTACAAAAATGATGAACTCACTCGTGATTGCACCTTGCAAATTAGGATTAGGATAGCGTCTATGAAATGCTGCCTTGTACCCTTTGGTGACTTCATATTTCTCTACATGGGTAATTTTCACTGGTACAGAAGGAATAGTTGGTCATTATGTTCCATCTTTCTTCAATAATTTGGTGCATTTGTTTGAAGAAAGTTTTTAAGGTCTCGCTCTTTCTTATTTATGGTAGTCTTCATTTTTTTAATCATTGAGTTGATGTCATCATATATCTCTCCCAAGCAAGGCTTGTCCATGTTTGTATAACTAATCATACTCAAAACAGGCTTGGTGAAACTAAGGATATACTCTACATGATTTCACTAAGAGGCATTTAAGATCATCCTCTTAATATTTGTTGCCCTCTTAGTGTTGCTTTGTCTCTATATGGACCAATTTTGGCTAATAAGTATGTTAGGAAGTGCCTCTAAAACCTTTAGAAGTCGTCTTAGGACTATTGTGTTAGAGGCAAAATGGGTCTTAGTAATCTTTTAAAAAATAGAAGGCAAACTGATAAAAAACAATCTTTAAAGAAGAATTAGAAGACACTATCAAATTATGACTTAAGTAACAATAGCGAAACTAAAAGACAAAATTTTATATTGCTTCATTTATCTTCAATAGCCAATTTTGAAAATGATTTAAATATGCCTTATTACATGTGGTGGTTGGTGATGAACATTTAGATCTCCTTAACCTTTGCATACAATTGTTCGATCCAATCAATTTTGTTCCCAAGCTTTTGTAGCATAATATTGAAAGATTGGATTGCACAAGGTGTCAAAAAGAAGTGAATGGTGCTTCTCAACTAACAACCAAACAACTTTACATTTTTTGCGTTTTATGACATAACAACATTTGGGGTTTGGCTTTCACAATGGCTGTGATTAAGATAATATCAATAAATTGGCCATCCTTCAATGAATCTAGTTTTATTGAGAGTTGAGTTGGCCATTTTTTCCAAAAGGCGTACCTGTTCAAGAAACCACTACCATCCCAATTAAAGATCTCATAGGAGATTGTTAAACCATGTCATGAATCAAGTGGAGATGTTGGACATGCTCCAACGATCTCCCCCTTAGCATTACTCAAGGGAATTTGAACTTGCGACCCCACTCTGATACCAATTGATGAGCACATGCTCATACTGAGGGGGGGAGGGTGAATCGATATAAGACAAAATTTACTTTTTCAAACTAAAAACCACAATAATGTTAATTGCACAATATCATTAACATAAAATCCAATGATTATGCAACACAAGAACACACAATTTTACATGGAAACCCTAATGAAAGAAAACTATGACAAAATGTTGCTTATATAAAACTACTCTTACAAATTTTATAGGCACCAACCTACTGGAGACATCAACTCCCACTTAAATGATTTGTAGGCTCCAACCCACTGGAAACACCAATCCCACTTGTAGAATACGTAGACACCAGCCTACTAGAGACACCAATCCTCAAAATTGAGCATCAACTCAGCAAGAGACACCAATCTCTTCTTTTGGGAAGAACCAACCTCCAACAAAACTAGATTCCACCTACTTGAATGTTGCTTCTTCAACGGATGATAAACATTTTTCTCTCTTTCATATATCTCTCACATAAATCACACATTTATAATTTTCTCATAACTTCTTCATGAACATTTTCATAAACCCTTCAGAGTCTGCAAACAAATCCTTCAAAAATCTGCCCATAGAGTCTTCACAAAGTCTTCACAACTCTGCTCTATTCTCCTCCTTAAATCTGCTCAATTGTTCTCTTCAATATGTTTCATAAATCTGGTCCAACATCTGCTCTTTTACTTAAACCTGTGTGTATATATCATATATTCATGATATATTCTTTGTACTCTCCACAAAACTCTGATCTAGACTGCTGCAGATCTGCTCTAAATACTCTCATTTCTCATTGTTCAAGTTTTATTCCCACTTATCTTTTATTAATACCACTCATATGCCTCTTCACCCAAGAAACATAATCCTTTACAAAGGAGACGTCTATTCTGCTCTGAATCTGCTTATTATTCTTATGATTTTTCATTATAAAACTTGCATCTTTTATCTCCAATACTGATTGCGTTTATACTCAGTGTACTTCTTAATGAATGGAGGTGACTCATTCAAAGAGGGACAACTTCTCAAGGATGGTGACTTCTTTCCCAAGAGAGATGACTTCATGAAATAGGTCGGCCTTTATTTAATTTATCTTTTATTTCCTTAAGGGTCAGCCGTACAAGTATTAAATATTAATTTTGTCTTAGTTTTATCTTATGCCTAGCAAGTCGGCCAGCCTTCAAGCTTCAAATCAGATATATTTGTTCTCCAATATGAGTGCCACCATTTAGCAGTTTGGCCAGTATTTAAATGATAAATGTTCTCCATGAAAACTTTATAACCAACTATTAAGATATAATAAATGTTGCTTTCATGTTCGACCATGCATTATCGAAGGATATAAAGTTAATGTGCTGTATGAGGATCAATTAGTGGCCTTTGGCCATTGCAAGTTCTTCTTCTTGGACCAACAAATTCCATTGTGACATCCGTGACATCTTTCTTGACATTAATGGCACTAAACTTAATAACAATTTTCCATACGCCTTTGATATCAATGACAACAATATTTCCAAAAAAAATATATTGCTTCAATTACCTTCAATAGCTCCAATTTTGAAAATGATTTAAATGTCTTATTACATTTGGTGGTTGGTGATGAACATTTAGATCTCCTTAACCTCTGCATACAATTGTTTGATCTAATCAATTTTGTTCCCAATAATTTGTATCATAAGATTGAAAGAGTGGATTGCACAAGGTGTCAAAAAGAAGTGAATGGAGCTTCTCAACCAGCAACCAATCAGCTCTACAATTTTTTGCATTTTATGACTTGAACAACATTATGGGGTTTGACTATCACAATGGTTGTGATAAAGATAATATTAATAAATTGGCCATCCTTCACCTCTCCTTAATCGACGACTCTCAAAAACATTGCTCCTTTAAGGGACATTGCCATGACAATGTTCAAAGGCCAATTTTCAGTTAGGATTAGGTGTTGTTCATCTTGCATATCATTGTTTTAATGTAATTATGTAAAATTAATATTTATTTGCGGTGCATCTTGTTGATGTGTTTTTTATGACACCTCAAACACAAAATAAAATCCTAAGTATTCTACCCTTGCTTGAACAAGTTTACCTTATATGCTAAACTTCGTGATCAAATAAGGCAACCCCAAGGTTTCTTTAGTTAGGTCTTGACATGCATTGGATAGACTTAGTGAGATGATATGATATGTTGGTATCAAAAAGGGACTTACGTTTATGAATCGTAGCTAGAACTCTTCAAAACTAACTTCTCTTAAACAAAGAAATATTAAAAGGGGAATGGTTTAGATAATCTATGCTAATTCTAAGGACAATGATAATAATGGATGATGCTCGGATAGACAAATTCCTTAAACCAAGCTTTGCTTCACCATGATAACAACAACTACACAAAATTGGTGCAATCTCTAAAGGTAGTGAATGATTTTCATATCATAAACATTCATCCAAATACACAATATTGATGCAATCCAAATGAATATCCATAATTGAACTTAGCAACAATAATTGGGTTCAGGCTAACTATGCACTACAATTTGCAATCAACAAATTACAAATGTTATGAACACCATGGAAACATATCATCGCATTTCTCCATCAAAATCAATGAACTTTAACTAAATTTGAGTAAGTAGAAACCATGCAACATGTAGAAACAACACATAAAGATCCACCATATCTTCAATGAAAATCATATGTTTATTCCAACATAGCCTTGGCATCAATTCCTAGTCTTGTCACTCTACTCTTATTGTCACTACTCTATTTTCTAATTATCAACTCTTAACCTTTACAAATGAGAAGATAAAGCCTTTTATAGACTTTGAATTACAATTCAATGGCCTAGATTGATTTGAAATCAATGGCCGAGATAATTCCATGAAACCCTGATTGGGTTAGATACAACAACCACGACCTTACATTTAATATTTGACCAATGAGATCATTACAACATTTTGGACACATGTCCTTCGTTGAATGTAGACCAATGAGAGATGAGGTTAGGTATATTCAATAATATTTGATGTAGCTCCATTTGTCACTTGCTCCTTCATTAGATGTGTTAGGTTCAATGTATGTGGACATGTCCACGTGACATTACCTGAGTGGTTGAGGTAAATAGGCACCACATCAGCTTGCATTCCTTGTTGTAAACTTTCATCCTTCATTGCAAAGAAGTCTTTGCATCTCTAGCAAAATCTCTTGATACTCAACATCATTTGGCTTTTTGACTGATTGAGATGGTTCATATTCCCAAATTGCATCATCTTGAAATCATTTATGTCACAATGCAAATTCTTGGCATCCTCTTGAATATGTTGATCCTATTGTTTGCACTTGCACTTCCATTTCCATCTTCATGACAATCCTTCTTCTTCATGTTGTAATGTCTTGTGTTTGTTCATCTTGATGTCAACTTTGTTGATGGGGAGGTTGAACTTTCGCCAACGTAGAATAAAATACACCGAGTATATCCTATTCTCTCTTGAATAAGGAAATATTGTATGCCATCTGATTGTCCAAACAAGATAACCTCAAGGTTTCTAGTGTTAGGTCTTGACTGTGCTTAGGATAACTCAGCGTTGATGTGATTTGGTGATAATCACAAAGGGACTAATGTGTCTATTTTCTGGATAAATTTCTTTTACAATCACAACTACAGACAATTTCTCTAGGTTCAGGGCCTTTTAAACATCTGATTTTCAGGATACATGATGCTTTATAAACAACTTATGAAATTGATTTTAAAAGAATTATCAAAAGGCAAGGGTTTAGAAAACTAATCTAATCTACATGAAACAATTCGTAAACCAATAGACAAAACCCTTAAAGCCAAATCCAACTTTGCTAGCATAACACAACTAAGCTCTCAATTCACATTCCATGTTATTTGTTCCCCACTCATCAAACTTTACTCAATCCTTACCTTGACCTAAACAGGTACAATTCGAGGTCACTTCACTTAAACAATATCATGATGCAAAACTTTGAATAAAAAATCGACAACAGCAAAAAAAGAAAAGGGGGGTCCCTGTCGAGGACGGGGTGTGTGTGCAAGGCACAACAATCTCGAACTTGTCTTTCCTTCATTTGTTCACCATCATTGTGAAGTCTTCTTCGTGTCTTGAGCTTTGTCTATAATTGAGCAATCCTCCATATTGTTGAGTCTCTTTGATCTTGGATTTCCTCCAAGGTCAATATAGCATCTTCCATTTGTAATTCTCTTCTTTATCGCCTTTTCGAATGTGTGAATCTTGCCTTGATGTTGTCTTTGATATCATCTTGCCTTGTGTTGTCCTCATTTTTGAATTTTCAAAAATGTGACAACCCTTACAAAATTTTGGTTTAAATGTGTCATTTTTGTCTCCAAGGCATGTTTTATGAGGTGCAAAACTCACATTTGTTAGTTTCAAATCATTGGGGTTTGTCTTTGCCATCATTGTCCAAGTTTTGGTGAGTTTTGGTCTTCATTTTCCTAGCTTTTAGTGCAATTTCGGGTTTTAGAGCAATCACTGCAAGTTTGAGATTTTACTCTTAAGGAACGCTTCCCAAGGCAAAATTTTTGCTTTTTGTTGAACTGGACTGATCTTCGCTCCATCCTTGATTCACATTTCAAATTACATCGTGTTTCGAGTTCGTTTGCTATGTCTTTCCTTCAATTTTGGGTTTTTTCTTCCTAGCTGCAGGTGGGAAATTTTCTTTCTATTGCAGGTTAGGAGTTTCCTTTATGTTTTTGTGTTGTAGGGAAATTTTAAAACAATTACAAGTGCACTTTATTTAAAACTTGTAACTTACTTTTTATTTCCCCCTTGCTTTTTATGTCTTTTTAGTTGTTGTAGGAAGTTTTTGGACAAATTACAATTGAATTCAAAATTACAAGTTTAATGAGAACTTGTAACTTCTCATAAAAGTTCCTACTTTGTGCTTTTAAGTTGTAATGGGAATTTTATTTCCCTATTACAAGTTTTTATGTTTTTATTCCTTTTAAGTTGTAATAGGGGTTTTATTTCCCTATTACAAGTCTTTTATTATTTAAGTTGTGTTTTTTTTTGTTTTAAAAACTTGTAATGGGGATTTTATTTCCCCATTACAAGTTGTTTGCTCTTTCTTTTTGCCATTTCTTCCCTAAAACCCGAAATTGTTCAAGTGAAGGAAAAGTAATGCAATTTAAAACTTGTAAAGGGGTTTTAAAAACCCGATTACATCTTTGGAGTGCACATTTGCTTGTAGTTGGAGAGGAAAAACCCGATCTGCATTCTTGCTCTCACAAATCTGATTTTTGTGGCATTATTCTCTTGAATCCATCTCACATTCTTGCTATGCTGTTGGAGATTGATCGTTGGTGCGATGTTTTTGGGATTCAACGGTTTTGGCAAACACGTTGTGCATAAATGTGGGGATTTTTGGCTCTGTTTTTTGCCATGTAAGCTCCACGTTTTGGGTGCCCATATTCCATCATTGTTTCTACATTTGCAACACGTTTTGCATCCTTCATTCATTGAAGAGTGTTTGACATCAAACGTATCTCTCTTTCCAAGCCGTTTTTTTGTGGAGTTGGATGAATGAAAATCCATTTTTAGCTGACAAGGAATACCAACGTGTTGGCTTCTTCACCTATTTATAAGAGCATTACGGTTTCCACCAAGCTCATTTGTTTTGACCAAGCAAGATTTCGGGTTTTATAAATCTGATTACAAATTGAAGTTTTTTTCCCTCTTCCAAAGTTGTCAAGCTGAAAATGTGTCTTTCCTTGTCACATAAAGTTTGCCATTACCGGTCAAAATCATTCTTTCCGTTTCCCCCTCATGTCAAAACCCCATTTCATCCTTTCATTTCACACCTTCATCCATTTTTCCCAGTTAAGTCTACTTGCAGTCGGAATTTTAAAACTTGATTGCAGTTGTGTCATCACTTGCATTCAGCCTTCCAGAAACCGAAATTGGCCCAAAATGCACTCAAAAACACTTTGAAAATGATTCTTAAAGGTCCAATTACAAGTGCAAACTTGTGGATACCCATTACACATATGAAGTTGCATGTTTGTTCTCCACAATTACAAGTTAATGCACTTGTTTTTCCACACATGTAATGCAGCCTTCTAGAACCCGAAATTCACTTGTGAGCCCATTTTTGCATCAATTTATCCCTTCCCTTGTCAGTCTTGTTTGCACACAAGACCTACCAAATCAATAAATTAAGGCATGGGCCTTATTTTGCAAGCAGATTCCAAGATTGGAGGATGATACAAAGAAAGAACAACAACATGATGGAGCCACACAAGGAGATGGATAAGTGACATGAATGGTTGAGAGCATAGAATGCTTTCAAGACAAAGATAGGCTTCTTACTTCAACCTTGCAAAGAACTTCCCTCCTGAGAAGTCAGTACTACCCCAAGCATGTGAAAGGTTGAAGTTTGCTGGTTAAAGACATAAAGACTATCAAGGGTGCAAGTTCTTGTTCCTGTTCAAGATGTCATTTACCGCGATCATAGAGTATCTTGTAGCAGCATGAAGATTTTCAAAACAAAAGATGATGTAATTAGAGTCGTGTCTTCAGACACATAGAAAGGTTTCAGAATTGTAGTTTTTCTTTTGATAAGTTTACTTGTAAATAAAAAACAATTTTGTAATTGCAAGTTTATCACTTGCACTTTTGTAATTACAAGTAAGCTGATTACAAGTCAATTTAGAATAGGAATTGTAATTTTGAATAAGTCTTAGTTAGTAGTTGGAATGAGTCATGGTAGTTGAGAGAATTTCTCGAGTTAGTTGGGATCCTCCCACCTTTTTCTCAAGGCTCATCTCCTATAAATACTTGAGGGGATCTATTGTAATTGATATCTTTTGGCAATGCAACAGGACTCTGCCAGTTTGTATGTACACTCTAAGACTTTGAGCTTAGTTGTAAATCAGATTGCCGTCAATTAAAAGAGGCAAATTGCTTTCAAAATTTGTGTTGATTCAAGGTGTTATGTGACGACATTTTCTAGAGATTGATTGTGAATTTTGAGGTGTTATACAAGAGGGATTCAAGCTCAATATTGCAGACTTTGAGCTGCTTATTGCGTTTGGAGTTTTAGATTGGTTTTTAAACTTGGTCTTGCAGACTTTGAGATGCGTATCATGTTTGAAGCCAGTGTAGAAAGCTCAAGCAAATGGGGTAACTTGCAGACTTTGTGCTGCTTTTATTTTCTATGTTTGTGCATAAGAGGTGCATCATGTAGTTAGACTTTGAACTGCAACTTACTGTGCTTGGTTACCAGAAAATCATCTAAAAAGGTTGATAGGAGAATAGATAGTTGAAGACTTTGAGCTTTCTTTTTGTTTTCCTGTCCCGGGGAAGTGACGGAGGTCTTTATGCTTTCATGGAAACTTTGCTTCCTTTTATGTTCCAAATCCTACAGAAAGTCTCATTTCTGTATTTGCTGTTATTTATTTCCAATTCCTATTACTTTTCTGTGAAGAGAAAAGATTATAGTTTTTCTTGAAAGAAGAAGAAAGACTGCTGTCTCATCCATATTAGATTAGTTTAGTTTAGTTTGTAGATAGGGGGAGCCTTCCCTAAATTAGGAGAGTATCATACTCACACACTATGGCTGAAACCACAATTTTGCACATCCCCCAGGTGTACAAAATTTTCAACCAACAATTTTTAGCAACTCTGTTGGGGACACAAACGGTTCGAAAGCCTCACGCTTTCGTTTGAAGTCTAGTGTCTTGTTGTTTTCAGAATAACTTTTCTTGGGTTTCTGCTAAACAAGAGATTTGAAATATTTTGTTAATTCTATCTTAGAATCTCTGATATAAATTTGTTGAATCATTACATAGCAGGTTGACCCATCCGAGTCACCATTGGTGACTCTGCTGAGATATGATATGCATCCAAAAGCCTCACGCTTTTGTTTGAAGTATACCAGTATCCTATTCATTGTAATTACATTTTTTCAAGCTTTCACTAAGGACGTGTAAGATGGTTGCTCAAGGTCCCTGGGGGAATGCTTTTGGTTCGTTGAATCTGACTCCACCTTTACATGCTCTTCTTGATGGTTCGAGGAAGAACTTTCCCAAGTTCTTTGCATATGGAAGACAACATCCAGATGAGCACATTGCTGCCTTTTATATTGCATGTGGTGTGCTTGGTCTGGAACATGAAGATGTTTCAGTGAGACTTTTCATTGAGACACTCCAAGGTGCTGCTGCAGATTGATTCTACCACCTTGTGCCACAAACCATCACAAATTGGGCTACACTCAGAACAAAGTTTGAAGAAAGGTTCAAGCTTGTAGAGGACATGCACGCATTGTTAGCTCAATTGACTCAAATGAAAAAGGAGTCACATGAACCCATGTGGGAGTTTGTGGCTAAATTCAACAAGTTGTCTAACAAAATTCCAATTGTTGCGCAGCCTACCACTGAAAATTTGAAGTGCTTCTTCATTAATGCTCAACTGCCTGAGGTATGTTTTCTATTGACAAGGGAAGAGACCTTGCAGCAGCACAAATCTTAGCAATTGATATTGAAGATGATCTTATCCTTGTTGGTAAGATAAAGATAGAGCCAAATGGGTCCAAAGAAATCTCTTCATTGGGATCATGGGCTACCAAGAGAACAGATCCCATGGTGTAGAGGTTGGCTAATGAGCTGGTTGTCCTCAAAAGGCAAATAGCTCAAGGTATATTACTCTTCCCCTTATGAAGAAGACATTCCAATGAGGTCAAATCCAAATAATGCTCATAGTTATGTAGCTAGAAATCAGGACAAGCTTCCTTCATCACCAGAAGGGCTTGCTCTTGAGGCACCACCAACAAATTTTATAAACAATAGATTCAAAGTAAATAAAATTCTAAAAACAATGAATAGATATATAAACTTAACCTTATAAAATTTTAAGCATAGTGATGCATTTGTAGAAAATAAAAAAGAACAAAGCAAGAGAGTTTGTTTCATGCTTGTCAAACAAAAATGCAAGGAAGAAAAATTTACCTCTTTGAAAAATATTCTTCTAGATCTTCTTGGCAGCTACTGGACATTTGCAAATGCATAGGAATAACAATGCAAATGTTGTGGAATTGCTAATGATCAATCTTCAACTCTTTTTGTTGAATGACAAGCAAGAATGAAAGTTTAGCCTTTTGGAATAGCATGTACCTTTTGCAATAAAAATGAGCTAAAATGAGTTTGTTTTTTGTATTTGAAATGCTTGAGTTGGCACTTTTAGGGTTAGGAATTCGTTTTAGTGCAACCAAGTCAAAGTCAAAGGTGAAAAAAAAGCAAAAAAAAACCTGTCAAAAATTTGTTGAATTTGGTGCGATCCAATTGGATTATTCTTGGGTTCATCGTTGATGAACCTGGCTCCTTCACACCATGCCTTGCTGGAATTTGCAAGGGAACCAAACTGGACCATGGATTTGGTTCAAATTGGACTTGGATCCAGCCGGTCCCCTAGTGGATCCAATTGCAAACTATAAAGCATTCATCATATACATCTTAAATCATGTTACTCTACATTAAAGTTGAATTGACAATTCAAATGAGAGTAGACACACAAATTAACAATATTTCATTGCTTTTATTATCAATTTGCATATATATTTAATCTATTATTTATATAACAATTGTTGAACACACTTAATATCATTTGAAATCCAGGGACATTGGTTTTGATCAGATGTCTTGCAAGGTATATGCAAGATTGCAAATCTTTCCTAAAGTTGAGTATCTAAGGGAGAATGCAGATCTAATGGGGACTTCTACAAAAAACTGAACAAAAAACTGAAGAACAATTGACAAATCAAAGAAAATTGCTATATCTATCAACACACTAAATAAACTCCTTGAAGTCGCAACACACTTTCGGTTTATAGAATAAAATCATGGAGAGATGAGAATGTTTGTCTTGCACAACAAAAGAAAGAGGTTGTGTGGCCAAAGGGTGCAAAGTGTAGCACATAAATTTTCTTTCTGTAGCAAAGCGGTCTCTTACATAGCCACTGGAAGCCCATGCACACAGCCAAGATCTCTTGCACGGTAACAAGAATGTCTTGTGTAACATCGAGGATCTCCTGTACAGTGACTAGAAACTCTTGCACAACAATAGGAATGCCTTGTGCATCAGTTGGGATCTTTTGCATAGCAACTATAAATGCTTGCATAACACGAAATCGTCGTGCACCACTAGGAATTTCCTGCATTGCAATTGCACCTCTTCTTTGTACATTCAGAAGCTCATAATTGCAACTGTTCAAACACTCATTTATACCAATTTCAGTTCATTAGTTCATATCATCTCACTTCTAATATAATACTTAAATTACTTCAAGGGCTCCCCACCCCTTTTTTTGTCTGTCTTTAAAATTTTCAATTTTTTTCATGATGGGTGGGTATGGTATGGGATGGTTGGCAATCTCCTACTGATTTTCAGACATTTTTGGACACCCTCGGGGAGTTTTCCTAGCCATTCCTGTGTCCCCAAATGTGCTGGGGATGGGAATGTGTGAAATTCGGATTCCCTAAGGGATGTGTCCCTGTGTGACATTGGTTAAAATATGGGATCCAATTCTGACGAAAGAACTATTAGCTTTACAAATAATATGTATGCCACAGTCACAAAGAAACTCCTTTTTTGAGATGAGTATTCCATCTTTGTTGCAGTAACCGGATCTTCTGTTTCCTATACTTATATATAATATAGCTGTATGCATACCCTTAGTTATTTACTCCTATATTCTGGTTTGAAATGGCATCCTGTCCAGTCTCCATGACTGTACCTGCACATCTCCAGCTGACTATGCTATGCTAGCATATACTGTATACATTAAACATACAGAGTTCTTATATAAAATCAAATCTCTTGAGAATGTAGAGCTTCATCGTTGGATCCTATTACATAGCAATAACTCTCATAATTGGCATATTCATTAATCATCGGTCCATCTCTTCTATCCATTTAGGTTTGAATATAGATGTTGCTTACTTCAGGAATTTGAGTTAAAGAATCTGCAGACACATTATTTATGCCTTATATTAAATTTTCAAATCAAAATCTTGTATTTTGCTTATACACTTTGCTTGCTATTTTCTCAAGTTCGAATGCAATAAAAAACAATATCAAAATTTGTTTGTCTGTCCCAATCATACAGTTCTTTCCAGTAAATATTGCTTTAGTTTTGCTAGAGCTTTACATAAGTGGTAATATATATTGACCATGATAGATTATAATTTCTTGTTATTGATTAATTGCTTGCTTTCAAACGTGACTGGATGCCGATGCTTCATTAGGTTAGCTCCTAGGCAGATGCCTGATGCATGTCATTCCACTGCAAAGGATTTTGAAACATAATGAATTTGGTTTTCACCTCGTTTCCCTTTAAGCATGATATTAGCCCTCCTGTCTGTGAATGGAGTGACTAGAGATGACAGTGCTAAAAGTCGAGGACACATCCTTGGGTGCACTTCAGTGGCTTAGTAATAGTCTTGAAGGCAGTAGTCAATAATAATCTTAATGATTATATTAAATGTTATAACTTATATTTCAAACTGTCAACCTGGATTAATTGCTGAAAGGAGATTCAGAAGACTGCAACAGAGCCCAAGAAATCCATCTGTGGTAAACTCTGTGTTCTCCGGTAGGACTAAGTCTGTCAAACGTCACTTTTGGTTCTGTCATAAAGCCTCAGCAGACTGGCTTTGGGGATAAACCATCCATGCCCATCTTTGATATTTCCATGTTGTGGAAGATTGATCAGTTAGGAGATAGCCATAGCTGTCCTGTATGAGGAAAACTAATATTATGCTATTAAATGATGTGTTAATTTTATCTGTGAATATTCAGCTTGACCAATTAGTGTACCTACTTAAGCTGGGAGGGTTATGTTTAGTGTGACTAGTATGGCATACAAAGAATGTTAAATACATGAATAAAAATAATAGATTCTCATTTCTGCTGTGTTATATTCAAGATATATGAAAGCAGGAACATTAGCATGGTGTTTTATTAATGTCTGGATGCTTCCTGTGTTGCCTGCTGTGAATTACATAGGTACTAAGCTTTCCATAAAATCCTCTACAGTTTTAAATATGTACAATTTTTTGGCTTGCTTAGGATTGATGCATACCATTTCTGAGTGCATTTTAAAATTGAAATACCATCAAGGAAGGCATGAGACAAACAAATGTTTATGCTAGTAAATCGTATGTACATTTTATCCATGAAGTTTCAGTTTGATCTATCACTTTTTATACTAAAGACTGGAGAGTTACACATAGTTTACTGTGAAATAAATATAATGTATAAATAATGTATAATATATGATTCATCATGGTTGATTCTCATTTGTGCTGTGTTACAAACAAAACTTACAAATGCAGGAATACGAATTGACTGATCTTACAATATCTAGATACTTTATGTGTTTCTTGTTGTTTATTATGCAGGTGCTCAACTTTCTATATTATCTTCTACAGGCTTAGGCGTGTACAATGATTTGGCTTGCTTGGGATGGATGCAAAGAAGCTCTAAAAGTATTTCAAATTTGAAATATCTTCATATAGGAATGAATCATTATCCTTTGCAGCAAAAACAGTGGTGGGAGAAGATATTGTTTGATTTATACCACAATACTAAAATTGTTTGTATCTAATTTATGTTCAAGAGATCATCTTGTCCAACAAAGGAGGCTTGGAACTCAATAGAGAATGAACAATAAGTTGCAGTTGCTAAAGATTTTGTCTTAATCATTCCAAATTCTAGTCCTCATCACCAATTTTAAGTGGTACACTTTCAAGAGGGAAGCGGGTGTTAGTAATGGCTCCAGAGAGTTCGTCCTTATTAGCAAATTCATCGCACAAGAGGATAAATGATCAGGAAAGGGCTCGCATAACAGCAAATTTCAGGGCTGCAAAAGCTCTTCTTGAACGTAAGCGACCTCCTCAACCTGCTACTAACCTTGCGTATTATCAGACTCCTCATAAAAAGCTCAGTGCAAGTCCTACTTTGGAAACAACACAGAGACGTTCAACCAGTTCATCCGACTTCAGGTACTGTTTGCTATCAATCAAGTACTTAGACAAATTACAAATTCTTTTTTCCCCATTGTTCAGATAATAGTTATTTAGCTTGTGGAGTTTATCTTGATTACTGCTCATAAATTTGTATGTTGTCATCAGTGTCAGTATCAGCATAAACACAATTTTTATCTGATATTTCTTTTCTTCCATTAATGAATTAAATGATCGTTATCATAAAACGCAGATTTGCTGTGTGCTTTTTTATTTGATTATTCTCTCTGATTAAATCTACTTAAATTTTCGTTGTGCTTCAACTGTGTTTCAATGTTTATATTTTCCAATCTTTCTGATGCTTTCTAGGAATTAGAGGTAAAGCCTGCATTCTGCTACTTATTTACTTCATAGATCAACTGATATTTTTTATTACGGGGATAAGAGAGCTATGTCAAAGACAAATAAATTAATTTCCGGCTAATTTAGGATTGTATATATGTTAATATTTAACCAGTCTAAAGGACATGTTGTATTCTTTATGTTATAGTTTATGATTGTTGGCTCACATAAGTGGTCTAATAGAAATTGTCAGTTGTTTCTTGCGAATTTAGTAGCCAACTGGTTCAACTGTAACAAGTAAAATATATTCCCTTTATTTGATCTGACCATGCCTTTGAGTGAACTGGAACAAAAAGCATCATTCAGCTATTGAATCAAATACTGGCTGGCTAGAACAGACTACAATAATTCCCAATAAGAGAGAGGTTAAGAAGGTTAATCAACTTAAAACACAATGAAAAGCAGTCGGCTCTAATATATGGATGGGTGAAACTGGATTTTGATTCCTGGCAGTACCTCCAAAGGTAACCCAGGTCAGGTTGGAGTCATCATATGTGACTACAAACTCTAGTCTCTATGATCATTAGGGTACCTAGTGGGTCTTGGGATGTAATCTAAAAATGTGGCTTAAGTTATGGGGATTTGCCAAGAGTTATGAATAGACAGAGAAAACATTAATGACTCATTTGGGATTGAGAGTCGAGATGGATTTGTAGATCCTCATGTAGTGCCCCCACCTAAAAATTAAAACTTCAAATTAAATTATTCCGAAATATCAATAATTTATTAAGGCAGTGAAAAGAGATGTAGCTGTGAGAAGCCGCTACAGGACAAAGGAGATTAAAAGTGCTGATAATTGTGGAATTCGTAAGATGATTTGAATAAGACAAATCCTAGTCAACCATAACAGCAAAGACAAAAGGCAATTTCCGTCCTTTATCCCAAGTGCTAGAAGACAAACGTTAAAGGGGAGCCACTAGAAGACAAAAGTTAAAAGGCAGCCACTAAAAGACAATACATAAAAGACAGCTGCTTGGATAAAATTATAGTTGAAAAACTCGGATTCGGCAATAACTCGGCAGGCCCAAAATTTATAAAAACTTGGGAAAAAACCCAACAATAACTAGAACATTTGAAAATATTAAAAATATTCTTAAAAACACACATATATACTGAATTTATAGAACACATCACTGATTTTCATCTTATATAAACAAAATTTGAGTTTAATATATACCATAGACCAAAAACAAGTTCAACCTTTGAATACATATGAACTTCAATTTTTCGTTATCAATGAAAATTGTAAATCGTAAATTTCGTCTACAATTAGAACTCAAAAAGGTTTGTCGCGGTTGTGTAGGTATTGCTGAAGTAGATGATATAGTTGCAATTTCTTCAATAGGAACCTCAACAAGTGCCTCATCCATAGTGAAAGGATCAAGCTATATATGTAAGGAACTTGCCCTTGATGGTTGAGCAACATCGCTTTCTGCCTCCTCATATGCTTCCACTTCTGCTTCCCATTCAACTTCCTCCCTTTCCAAATCAGCTAACTCATCATTAGTTAACTATGGATCCACATCAACATCACCAGGCTCAGCAATCCAATTTGAATATGGATCAACGCCATCAAGGTTAAGGGCTTCATGTGAACCTTGCCATTGTACCTTCTTTTCATGCAACTGAAGGTTGTATAATACATAAACAAGGTCATTCAAACACTTTTGAGTTAATCTATTGTGCTTCTTTGTGTGAATGGCCTCAAAAACACTCTTGCACTCACAACTAGAAGCACTACAAGGTTGAGACTAAGTTATTGATTCGGGTATGGGTGCATGTATGGGTATCGGAACCTAATATGGTGGTATGGCAATTTTTTTTGTCGGGTATGAGTACGGGAATACATATATATATATATATGTTCAAAATTATAAATTGTAAGGACAGTGATACTCATAATTGCCAATAAATAGAATATTTAAATACTTCATATTCATAATTTGCAAAAATTAAAATACATGTTGATCATTCTTATCATGTAAAAAATATAAAGTTTTAGTGTGTTAACTTGTTACCCCTATTTATAAGTGGTGATAGATAAGTAACATTTTTCTAGTAGGGGTTTACTAGTTGTAGGTTACATAACATTGTTGTAGTTGTTGATTGAAGGAATTTTCAAACTTCATACAATAGTTTTTTGGCTAGACATATTTCTATTGCTGATCTTAGTGATTTCGCTGTTTACATATAATTTATGTGGTACTACACCAGTTTGAAGTCGATTGTCAACTCTTTGCCAGATATGAATATCATATGAGAAGTTTCCCTTATGCTTTCATACTCCAATTGGTGTTTATTACTGCATGTTTAGAAGTGTTTAGATTATTTCAGTATTGTATAAGATTAAAAAACCCAAAAAATTGCATATATCAGGTATTGGGTATGCCTTCGATATGCCCAAGTTACTGCCTCAACATTTAGGTTCTGTATGGGTCCTTCATAGGGAACCTAGGTGCCCAGGCAGTACCCTGGTGTACCTAGGGATGAACCAGCATCGAACTCGTACCCAACCAAACCCACGCGCTAACCTGGGTAAAAATAGGACCTAGTAACATAGGGTTGAGATAAAATGCAGATGACAAGTTTTTGAAGATTAGGCATTGTGGCACCATAATCTTCCCACCACAAATCTGCAAGACAATTGCCATTTATAATTTAGTAAAGATTTTAATAAACCTAAAATTAAAATAAATACATTTTTTTTAACCTGGCTGTAGAGTGGATCAACTATGAATGCAAAAATTTGAAGAAAACAATGCCCCCTCGACTTTCTTATAACTTTGCATCTTATGAAGTATGAGGTCTTGAAAGTTCTCATCATCAATTAATCTCTCAATATGTGTTGAGGCAAACAAGAACTTTTGCATCTACTTTGAAAGTAGGGGAGCAATAAAACTTGGGGTTCAAATAGTAGACAACAACATGAATATGTGGAGTTGTCAGTTTCACCTTCAATCACTTATTCAGCATATGGGTTCATATTTGGTCTTGTTTGACCCATACAAATGTTTAATCACATCTTTGGCTTCAATTTGAATGTTATAGCAGTCAATTGTTATGATCAGATTTTATATCAACATAAATTAGCCAGTTTTTATTCTTTAATGATGATTTGTAATGCATTTCATATTATATTGTATTACCCTAGATGGTAGTACCGCTAGTGGCTTCCTCTTACAATTTAATGTAATTGCACACACCACTAAATAAGTGGAAGTAGTTGTGCCTATCATAATTACACTCTATTGAATAAGTGAGAAGTGACTGTGCTTGTGTAATTGCACTCCAATGAATATGCAAGAAGTGATTGTGCTTGTTGTAATTGCTTTCTATTGAAAAAGAAAGAAGTGATTGTGCTTATTGTAATTGCACATTCCTTTGAATAAGTGTGGAGGTATTTTGTTTTAGTTCTTGATTTAGTACACTCCACTGAAGAAGTGTAGACCTAGCTGGGTCTACCACGTTGTCTGCTTAGTTGATTAGATCACTTCTTTTTGCTACATTCTAGTTCATTGGTTGTGGTTCTATATACATATGCTTTCACTTTGACAATCTTGAGAACTGGGTGATCAAAAAGTGATAAGGACACAGAACTGTAGCTTTGATTCAATTGATAACTTTAAATAAATGGGGATGGTTATTGCACCAATTCTTCATGAGTTGAGTAAGTCATTAGTACAAGATGAGGTCAAAAACACATGCTGACAGTAGAACAAAAGAACCATTTTATTTGATGGGTGGACAGATGGCAGAAATAGGAAACTCATCAACTTTTTAGTGGCTTCAGGGGGACAACTAGTATTTTTAAAATCAGTTGATGCCTCCAATGAAATAAAAAATGTAGAGACCTTGTGCAACATGTTGGATGAGGTGGTGATAGAGGTGGCAGTGAAAAATGTCATTCAAATTGTGACTGACAATGCAACTGGATATGTGGCAGTTGGTAAACTTCTAGAGGTGAGGCACTCAACATTATTTTGGAGCCCTTGTGCTGTCTACTGTCACCTATTCTTTGAGGACATATGGAAAATAAGCTGGGTGAAGAATGGGGTTGAAGATGCAAGGAATATCACAATGTACGTCTACAACCACACATTGGTCCTAAATCTTATGAGAGAGCACATTGATGGTAAATATCTCATATGATCAAGAGTCACACACTTTGCTAATAATTTCTTCACCTTGTAGAGCATATTAGCTACAATGCCAAACCTTGAGTGCATATTTGTGAATGAAAGATGGTTGGAGAGTACTTGAGCGCATGTGTGTGAGCGAAAGATGGTTGGAGAGTCCTTATTGTAGGAAGGCTGAAGTAGAGAAGGTCGTGAAGACCATTTTTGATCATAGATTTGCCAAAGTCATGGACGAGATCGTCAATGTAAGTTTTCAAACTTTGATCTCTATTTATTTTTTATTTTCTAATATCAAAATTTGTTGATTTTGTTAAAATTTGAGATTTAGATGTCAGAATCATTGGTTAAAGTTCTATGATTGATGGATTGGTCAAGGAGTCTTTTCGCCCCTTTCTCAACCTTTGGACCAAAGATAAATTTCATTTCTTGCACTATCAAGTTCTATGAGTTCTACTTCTCACACCATGAATGATGAAGAGGGTTAGGAAGAGCCTATAGGGATTGAATATGTGATTAAGTACAAATGTGGGGTGGTGGTGGTGAGGCAACTAGTTCTATTGACAATGCACATTGTAAGTTGCCTTTCCAAATTATTAGAGGATTTTGCTAAGGGTTAGTTTGATAAGAAGTCGCCTTTAAGACAATTAGCAACTAGATAACTTGAATTTTAATGTAGTCTTACAAGAGTTAATGCACATCTTTTTTATGTTACAAGAAAAGGTGTAGGAGTATGTCATGTACTTGTTCCTTTGCCATTGAGTAATAGAGCCTAAGGGGAAACGTAGAATGAACACTAGTGATGTTGCAAACATTGTGGCAGAATTATTTAATGTGCGAAATATGGATGAGGTAAATGATGCCATTGGCAAATTCTTCTTTGCTGATGGCATTCCATTCCATGCGGCTAGCTCTTCTTATTATAATGAGGCTATGGCAAAAATAATAAGAACAAGACCATCATATGTACCACCAGAGGAGACAAAATCGAGAACAACAATCTTAGATACGAATTATTCCAAGATTAGTATTCTTGTGGAGAAAATGAAGGTTACTTGGGTCATGAGTATATGCAGCATAATCATGGATGGGTGGATAGATATTGGCCATTGTCCATTTATCAACATTATGGTCGCATGTACAGAGGATCCTTACTTCCCTACGACTATTGATTGTTCATGGTACTGTCATGATGTTGAGTTTTAGTTCTAAATCCTTAGAGATGCTATTGAGGAGGTTGGGCCAAAGAATGTGGTGCACGTAGTGACAAATGCAACATGTGTGTAAAGCTGCAAGGAAATTGATTGAAGCAGCCTATACGCATATTTAGTGGACTCTTTACTTTGTGTATGCCATAAATAATGCACTCAAGGACATGGGCAAAGTCAGATGGATCAAAGAGTTTGTTATAATGGTAGAGATGTGTAGATGTTTATCTGCAATAACCGTACTTCACATGCACTCTTTAGGATCTTCTCTAAGGAGTTTTTTAAACTTTTACAGACTAGATAAGTATCATACTTCATTTGTTTGGAGAGGGTGCATGAGTTGCAAACGACATTGCAACTAATGGTCATGACAATAGAGTGGAATTGGTGGCTTTTCTAAGTTAGAGTAGTGGAGGAGGGTGAAGGAGGTGGTGAAGAGTGACACTTTTTGGGCTGATGTGAGATACATTTTTTCCATCATCACTCCAATCTTCAAAGTTATTAGATTTGGGGATGCAAATGCACCTAGCCTTGGAGAGATGTATGAGTGGATGTACAAGAGAAATACCCAACATTAGATTTTTACAATGAACCCATTCAACTAATTGTTCAAAGCCAATGAGAGAAGCTCAACACTCCCTTGCACATGTCTGTTTATGCATTGAACCCAAAGTGGTATGTGTAATGGCTTGATAGAGTTGCTCCTATACATGATGCTAAGGTGAAGTTGGGGTTCATGAAAGCCATTCAAAAGATTTATGATTCTATACAGGCTAACATCATTTGTATTGAGTGGAAAAACTTTGCCACTCTTGGGGGATATTTGGAAGAGGCCAAGATGGATAAGGAGACTATGGCATAGGAGGGCAATTCTATGGTGGAATTTGCATGAGTCAATTTTGTTGACAACCACACTAGCCATTCGTTTGCTGTCATAGATTTCTAGTTTTCCTATTGCTAGAAGGAATTGATCTACTTATAATTTCATCCACTTTGTTAAAAGGAATCAACTTACCTCTAGGATGGTAGAGAAGCTTGTAGCTATACATAGTGCCTTGCATCTCATTGATCCCTATACTCTCATATTCAAGAAGAGTCTAGTACCTTGATGGGATGTAGAGTCACATGAGCCAACACAAGATGAAGATGCAACATAAGTAGGGTTGGTTGGTATTGGTTTGGAGGAGCTTGATCTTGAAGCTTCCAATAGTTTCAGTGGTGTGGAATTTGATGCAGACTTTGGGGATGAATGATGATTTGAAGCATTGGGCCATGGCCAATTTGTATTTGGATTTTGAATGTAATCATCATTTTGAATATAATATAAATAAATTAATATTCAGCATATTCATTATTTCATGCAATATATTTTTTGAGTATTTCAAAGTTTCATATGTTATTTCTTGTAGAATTTTTTAAAGCTATTTTTTTAGGTATTATGATTATTTGCACTGTTATTTCTTCATTGTCCCCTTGCTATCCCCAAGTCTAGGCCCTTGGTCCCCTTGTCTTTGAGACCCATCTATGCGTCTCCTCATCCTCCTATGTCAAGACCTCATGGAACATTGGCTAAATCCTTGTGAGTTGATAGGATGGCAGATTGCTTTAAGAAGGTCATCTAGATATTGTCCACAAAGTTGCATGGACACGGATATGGATACAAATATAGATACGACCATTTTTTAAGATCCCCAAAATGGATACGGCTGGATACGACTTTCATAAAAAAGACATACACATTTAGCACAATTTTCTTAGTTATTAGAGGAGATTTTCATTACTTCAAAAGTAATATAGACACATAATTGCTACATAAATAATTATAAGTTGATTTAATAATTTACAATATGCAAAAATAGTAGAGTTGCAGTGGAATACAAATAAAAAAAAAATGGGTCACTGAAATAGAAAAACATTTCATTTGTCTTTCTCATTTGCTGTAGGTTTTGTCGCTGAAATAGAAAAACATTTCATTTTTCTTTCTCATTTGCTGTAGGTTTTGTTTATACAATTTTTTTCTTAAAGAATGCATGAATGAGGTTTTTCTAAATTAAATTTAGGAAGATTTATGTCAAATTAAAAAAAAATCAAATCACATAGAATTCGGCATGGTTGAAAAATCAAGGCTTTTTGGGCACGCATGGGTATAGCATCCGATGTGTATCCGGGCCGTATCGGATATGCATCCTTTTTGGAACTGGGGATACGCATGTCCAGATTGGGACAAAGGAATATCTAGCTACTCTCAAGGAAGTCACTAGATTGGATTAGTGAAACCTAGCAAAAGGAAGATAACATATATATACATACATATATTTGTACATGTATGTATAACACATGCATTATGTCAATACAGCTAATGAAGAGAGAAAATCCATACTGTTATGATATCTCTGTGTGAGATTAATTGTGGTGTATTATAAACTATTCTTACAGGTAAGGTACAAATTAGATTAGAGACCACATCCGTTTTCTTCCTTTTAAACCCTCACAAAGCACACCTGAAAGCGAGAGAATTATCTATTGCTGTTCTAAAAGAAGGCCCATGAATAAAAAAAAAACCAGTAATCGGAAAGTTCTAGAATAAATTGCCTCTGGGATTTTCAGAAACATTGGATACCTCATTCGAGTCTAATTGTTGTGGACTAACCCAGAACTGCAAAAGAATACTTTGATCAAATTGTCAGACCCTGGTTTTTGTTAGCACAAGATGAACACAAAGGAGATGCTAGATTTTGATCTATTCAGATCTATCTGCAGCTCAATAATATCTGGTTGAAGGCCTACTATTACTGCCCACTGCAAGTATCTGTGATAAGCACAATTGTTTGCTGCTATAATGTCACCATTGGAATTTTTAATGGTTCCAATAAGCATAATTACTGGTGTTCCCTTTGACTGCACCGATTTATCTGGATCCCACCATTGGGGCCATTGTTCCTGTGAGAAAAATACGCACACTGCAGACTTGTCCTTGGATCTAATGGATAGTGTTTTAAGGTGTTTTAGTGGTTTAATATTTGTAATGTAATAAATAAAAGCTTCTCTCGCTGGATTCTGGTTTGTGGCCACTGGAAAGAGTTACTATTAATATTTATGTTACTTCTATGGCAGCGCACTCTTCCTACATCTATAAGTAAATATTTCCTTCACTAAATGCTGGTTTCCAATTATGGCTTGTGTTATTCATTTATATTTTACAGTAACTGCTGTAAAGGCCTCATTTTTTTGGGAGCTTGGTCATGACGTCAAAAAACTTCTTGAATTGAACATACATATAAGATAAAGTTAAAAAACTTCCCATGTTTGCACAAGAAGGGTCTCATATTCCCAGAAGGCATGCTTGCTAGACTGTCATCTAAAAACTGATCTTTCACTATATGATATTCTATGGGGTTTCTGTTTGGAATTTTTTGCCATTGAGCCCTATACATCTCATTTTGTGGGGATAGTTTCTGGAGAAGTGGATCTTATAGAGGGCTGTAGAATTTGTGTAATATTGTATACGTGTCAGCAAATATGGTACGAGATGATGGATGAATGTGTGAATTTTCCTTTTTTGGAAAAAGAGGGGTAAAAATTTATTGCATCAAGAAAGACAGTACAAAGCAAAGGGCCAACCGGCCCAGGAAGGAAAAACAATCCAGCTCAGCAACACCAGAGAGACCCTTAAAAGGTCCCACCTAATTCATCAAATTGTTCCTAATAATTCTTTCACATTCTTTGGCATACTCCGGGGGCAGCTGACCCCACTCATGAATATCCCACCCATCTAGGCGATCATAAGCCCACTTAGCTAAACAGTCCGCTGCCCTGTTCCACTCACGAGGGACATAGCAAAACGAAACAAAATCAAAAGATTCCCTCAAACTAAGAATTTGTCTACCTACCAAGGCCATATGCCACTCCATCTTCAATCCTCTGCATATTCAACAATTCCACCACAACTTGAGAATCAGAAACACAAATAATATTTCTCCATCCAAGAGCACATCCCCTTTCTAAAGCCAAGAGAACAACAAGGGCCTCCATAAGGTTATTAGTTTGTATCCCCTTATACACTGAGAAAAGGAAAATCACATTTCCCTCACTATCCCTACCAACTCCTCCAATTCCCATTTGTCTGTGATTTCCCGTGGAAGTCCCATCAGTGTTGATATGAAGAAATCCTGGATGCGGAGGGGACCACTTAACAACTCGTTGGGCCTTCTTTTTACCATGGCGACTCCTAGCCTGTCTTCTTTAAGACAAAGCTCCAAGACCTTGCCCGAAAATATCCAAGCCAAAGTTTCCTGAACCATGTGAATAACTCGCAACCATATTTGTTGCACCAACAAATTCTTATCCTGAAAAATCCTACGGTTTCTCTCTAACCATAATTGCCAAATGATGAAACTTGGCCCGATATCCCAAGTAGTAAGGAGGAAGGGAGACTTAGCTAGAGATTTGCCAAGACTATTCCAAAATTCCACTAGAGAGGTGGCATGAACCCAAACATGCCTCTAGGTTTCCCACCAGAGATGCCAAATCTTCCTAGCAAAAGAACATTGGAAGAAGAGATAGGAGGTACTCTCCTTATTGTTATAACACATAACATAAAATTGAAGGCCTACAAAATCCCCTCCTTTGAAGATTTTCCCAAGTGAGGCATCTGTTTTGCACAACTAACCATAAAAAAAAAACTGCACTTTGGCTAAGACCACCTATTCCAAACCTGCTTCCAGCATTGCACATTCACCTTACCAAAGGTCAACCTATCCAACTCCATATATCCTGAAGCCACTGAAAATTTCCCCTTCAGGCTAGGGCCCCGAGCAAGAGATCCTCACCTTTTAGAGGATTGCACAATCTTCATGCCAGAATCTTAGCAAGATCCTCCCTATCCACAGTCGAACCGACAGGAGGCCACTCATGTGGCTCTTTCCATCTAGCCACCTCTCCTTGTCTCAAATTACAATAGACCTTAAAGTCCTCAACTCTACTCCACCCAACCTCAAGAAAACTATCACAGAGAGGCTGCAAATGCAGGAATCGTGAGAGAATGGGAAGGAAACCATCGGAAGAATCCTTCTAGAACAGAGCTTCAACACCCTTGTTACAAATCCAAAAAAGTCCTTGTTTAACTAACTGAGCTCCTTGCTTAAGGTTATTCCAAATCATGGAACCACTTCCTACCAGATTGTATTGGGGAACATCATTTCCATCCACTCCTCCAAGCTACTTAACATTGAGAATTTTAGCCCATCCCTTATCTTGATTGATGCACCACCTCTAGAAAAGCTTAGCAGCTAAAACCCAACCATTCATACTTGCAAGATGTAAACCCAACCCACCATCCTACATTGGCCTACAAACAAAATCCCACTTGACCAAATTCCCTTTTGAAGAGAGCAAATTACCTGTCCACAAGAATTGCCTAGAGAGGGCCTCAAATTCCTTAATAAAGCTTACAAGAGCAGTTTGCACACATCACTGATAAATAGGAAGAGTCTAAACCACAACCTTTAGGAGTGTCACTCTACCAGCAGATGAGAGCCAACGGTTAGTCCAATGACTAACCTTACGACAAAGCTTATCCAAGATATCTTGCCAAAAATAAGGGAACATCATTTCCATCCACTCCTCCAAGCGATGTGCTGTGAGAGGGATTCCAAGGTAAACCACAGGAAGAATCCCAATTTGGAATCTTAAAATCCTAGCAGTCCTAGCCTAAATGGGAGCAGGGGTATTAAAGAAGAAAATAAAAGTATTCTCTTCATTGATCTTTTGTCCTGAAGCTTTCAAATAAATGTCTAAAGCATTTATGAAGTTGACAACCTCATAAATGTTAGCAACACCCAACAAAGCAGTGTCATCCACAAATTGAAGATGAGAGGAAGGCCATGACCCCAATTCCATCCTTGAATCAACCCTTGCCAAACACGAGACTTGATGAATCTTCCCAAATCTTTCACCATTAAAAGGAATAGATACAGGGAGGGGGGATTACCTTGTCTAAGGCCTCTAGAAGCACCAAACAATTTAGTGGGTTCACTGTTGATGAGAACCGCGAAGGAAGAGGAAGTGATACAGCTCATCACCCAATTGATCCAATCAATTTTGAATCCAAAGGCAGCAAGCACTTTATGCAAAAAACTCCATTTAACTTTGTCATATGCTTTGGCCATATCCAACTTAATGAACACAACCTTCTCCTTATACATAGCCATAGAATGGATAGCTTTTGAAGCTATGATAACCCCATCCAAAATTTGCCTTCCAGCAATAAACCCACCTTGCTCTTCAGATATCATCTTATCAAGCTATGGTTTAAGTCTTTCTGCAATCAGCTTAGTGATGATTTTATAAACCACATTGCACAAAGCTATAGGCCGGAAGAAGTGAGGGAATTAGCTCCTTCCATTTTAGGTATGAGAGCAAGGAATATAGTGTTCATAGCCCTGAGCATCTGCTTGTTTTTGTAAGACTCCTGCACCACCTCCGGGAGATCTAGCTTAATTGTTTTGGATGAATGTGTGAATTTGCTTGTCCTTGTAATATGAGTTATTTTGTTTTTCCTTTTTCCAATATTTAAAGTTGCAAGAAAACTGTTGAGAAATTTGTAGTTATTACTCAGTAAATAAGTTTATTTATTTCGGCACTTGCTTGGAAAATATTTTTACTGCAAACTTGGATAAGATCATAATGTAGCCCCGTTGGTTTTTGTTTGGATCCTGCGTTTATTGACACTGATTACACCATCCTGCCTGATTGCAATGCAAATATTCTACGTTACCCGGGGATGCGTCCCCGGTTTTTTTTCAGGCATCCCCGTCCCGGGAACGTCCCGGGGACACGGGACTCCTAGGGGACGTCCCCATAATCTCTGCATATAGACAGTGAATTTCGACAATGAATTCTATAAGCAATTTGACTTTGACTCTAAATTTGACACAAATTTGCCATGAGAACTCTGCTATTTCTTATATGTTAAGGTTCTATAATGTATATGTGCATGTTTTATCCATGTTTTCATATGAATATTTTAAATTTCCCTATTTTTATATAGCCGTCCCCAAAATTGGCAAAAAAATTACCGTCCCGGAAACACGTACCCCCATCCCCGTCCTGGAAACTCAGGGTAACATAGCAAATATTCTGTCTGTAATCTCAGGAGTCTGCCTGTGGCAATAGTTTTATTTTAAAAATTGTAAAGTAAGTGAGCTTTGATCAGGTGGCATGTCTGACATGCTATGGTTCCCTTTTGAAATCTGTATTTTATATTTCTTTCTATGGGGGTTGTTTTTTGACATAATTCTTAGCAGTTTTACTTTAATTTTGAATATCAAAGCTTTGCAGACTTATTTAAAACATTGCTGTCTGCAGGTGGAACCATTCTCATGAGTTTAAGGAAGTTTTTCATTGTAGAATATATGATAGAGTTTATTAAATATAGAAGTCTTCTAACCATTGGTGTTAATTACGCTTGCAGAAATACAAATACAACTAAGCTTTGTGATTCTTATGATCTCAATAAGCCTCCAAGAGTTCCTCTTGCAGAAATACAAGTGAATACAATGATTTCAGGACAGTTTTGCAAATCTGATGCTGTAGAGTTTCCAAATGTTGAATATATGACTTTAAGCAAACAAACACATAATTCTGCAGCAATTTCAAGTGTTTCAGAAGTGAACAAAAATCACAAAACTTTTCCCTCAGATATTAAATCAGAGTTCTCAGAAAGAGAAAATTTAATTTGGATGCAAAGTTCTATCAGTAAAAACTTTACATTTTCTTCTGAATCATCTTGTGAATCAGCTAGTTTGGAGAACTCAATTTCTTTCTTGGATGCTCTTGATGAAGAATTTGATGATGCTATATTTGAAGAAATTGACGTTCTTTGCAAAAACAGATCAATGTTAAAGCAAGAAGTTGTGTCAGTCAGCCCCCCTGACATATCCAGAGAAAGTGATGCTACCATGCCCTCTGTGAGACTTGATGCTGCATCTGCTAGTTTTACTAATTCATTGAGTTTAGATGGACCCATAGCTGATCGTAAAGATAAACTTATTTCAATGAAGGCTTGTCTTGCAGAAGTAAATTTTGATAATTCAAGTTCGGCAGAAATATCTTCAAATTCTTCTTCACCTTTTGTGCCATCACATGCAGAGAATGCAATATCCGCTGGTGTTAAAATTGAGTGCAAAGAAACACATGAATCACAGCTGGAAATGCTAAAGTTGCTTGTGGATACAAGCATTGAAACTGGATACGCTTGTGAAGCCAGTAATTCTAATGAAGTACAGGAAAATTCCTTGATTGCTCTGAATGAAACATGTCAACTTACGTCAGTCCATGGATCAAGTACATCAACGGATTCACCAAATAAATCAAGTAGTTCAGCTGTTTCATGTGTAACTGCTTCACAAACCTTGCCTACATATTTGCAGTCTTTGAATGACACACAAAGAGAGGCTGCTACAAGTGACATTTCAAAACCTTTGATGATATTGGCAGGGCCAGGAAGTGGAAAGGTACATTCTAAAGTCCCTTTAATTTGTCTTGTTCACTGTGCGGTAAGTTCCTTCTTTTACTTTTACATAATTTTTTGTTTGAACAATTATGCAGACCTCAACAATGGTCGCACGGCTGCTCACATTGTTAAAAGAGGTTTGTAATTTATACATCAAGTGTTTGCTTAAGTTCAACTCACTTTTGTACCATAGCATATCATTAGCTTCTAAGTCTGATCTAAGGCACTCTTCAGAATGTGCATCCGACAAATATACTTGCGATGACTTTCACAAGTGCAGCTGCAAGTGAGATGAGGGAGCGAGTTGGGACAATAGTGGGAAAATCAATTGCAAAGGAGCTTTCTATCTGCACATTCCATTCTTTTTGCTTGCAACTCTGCCGTTTGCATGCTGAAAAGTATGATAACTGCTGTATTTTTTCAATTTATTTTAATAATATTCAAACATTTTCTCATGGATAATTATGTAGCATAGAAAATGACTGGCATCATGTATTCAATCAGTCTGTGTGATACATCTCATGTATGTAACTAAAGCCTGTCTAAGGTACGTAGAGAATCATAAAGACTGCAAACAAAGTATAGCAATGAAACCAAAAAACTAATGTGTTTATGAATAAAAGGTTTCCCTGTTCAAAAAAAAGAAGGGTCCATCATCTTTGATTTTGTAGAAGGAAACGAAGCCAGAAATAGGCATGCTATTTCTTCATTTTTGGTCTCTGACAGGTTGAACTGAAAGTGCACATGCTAGAGTAGTTTTTGGAGCTTCTCTCAAGCTTGTCATACATTTTTCTTCAAACTGAGTATTGAATCACCTGGCACAATTTAATGTATCGTTAGCCAGTGGTTGCAGTAAATATGATAAACTTACATGCAATTATATAGAAGTGTAATCAATTTTATTTCATTCATATTCTAATTTGAGTATTACATATAGAGTAGTTCAATTGTGCCTACCAATTATTAGCGTATTAATCTTTTCAAATACCCATGCGTCTAGTTTTGGGAACCACTTAGCCAATTTCTCATTTTTCTTGGCTTTTCTTGCTTATCTAAATAATGTAATTCTGGATAATTTTACGAGTACCCACAAATTAGGTTAGACTACATTAAATACTAGTTGCCATCCTAGTTTTCATTTTGGATGATTGTTCTTATAGTTTTTTTCTAACTGATTTCAACTAGGGTAATCTTTCCCCCCTTGATCTCCTCCTTGTTATGTATAGAGTATGGCATTGTATTATAATCATAGCAGAAATGGTGTTGTGTTATTGTGTTTGTGTCAAAAGTCTGTCAAATTTCTGTGAAAATCAGTGTGTGTGGATGAATTGTGAGAGAGACAGATTGTGGGGAATTTGATGAGGTCTGTCAGAATTCAGCACCAACACTGAAATATCCCTACTTGTGCAATGGTTGTAAATTTTGAAATGAAATCCCAATAACACTAGGGACAAGTGAAAATTGTAATATTCCTCAGAAAATTCAAAAACAACTTTCAGATTTACTGTAATATTGCATTGACCAATTACAGACTTTCGACAAGTAGTAGTAACAATGAGACCAAATCATCATTACAGCATACAGGTCTTATAACAGCTTTATAGAATAATAACATACAGTTTTCCCTTATGGTTGATTTTAGACTGTGACGGCATTATCAGACTTCAAATAAGAAACCCTGCTGTCCTTGACTGGTTCAGTAGTATTGATCTCCTTTGACTGGAGCGATCCTATAGCCTCTTTATGGCAATAGTTGTTTCTAGGCCTTGCACTAACGACTGGACTGCTGTAGTATCTCCTAGATTGGTGCCCGAGCCTTGTTGAACACAAAGGCAAGGGCAAATTCGTTCCAGTGCCTGTTGAATGTTTCCTTGCCATCTGGTATTTCTTATGAACACAACTATGAATTCCTTCGCCGTGTTAGGTAATCACCGATCTAAGGTCGGCCCAAACAAAATAAATAATTAAAATTATTTAAACAACTAACAAAACACCTCATAGGTCGGCCCAAAGTCGACATAGGGAATTCAACAATTTTATTTGTTTAAAATTCCCAATTTATTAGAAATCATTAAGGCAAAATAAAGGAGATTGGGTTTAATGGAACACCATTGGGGCCCAAGGGCCTTTCCTTACATTGGGATCATCACAGTCCTCCCATCTCTTAATTGCTTGACCTCAAGCAATTTCAGATTGGCATGCTAAAAAATGTCTATCCCTTCCATGTTGCATCTTCTTGTGGTAGTCCTTTCCACTTCACCAAGTATTCTGGAAGCACTTTGTTCCTTAGCCTTTTCTCTCTCACATTCAAGACTGTTTCGAGTTCTAGAATTAATAGCTCTCATAATCAAGTTGTGGTAGATCTATTGAAGGCACAATGTGCTTTCCAAGCACCTTCTTAAGGCATGAGACATGGAATGTATTCTGAATTCTGCTATTAGGGGGTAATTCTAGCTCATAAGCAATTTGTTCCACATTTCTTACTTCCCGCTAAGGTCCGTAGAAGCGTGGTTTCAATTTTTCTGCTTCACTTCCCTTGATTGAAGACTGTTGATAGGGCTGCAACCTCAAAAACACCATGTCCCCCACCTCAAATGACCTTTCGGTTCGATGTTGATACGCATACAACTTTTGTTGATTCTGAGGTCGTTGCAGATTTTCTTTGAGGGACTCCATAATATCTTTGCTCTGCTGGATCAGATCTTTGCACTTGGCACTCTACAATTTGTAAATATCAAATCCATGAATGACAGAGCATCATATCCATAGAGTGCCTTAAAGGGGGTCATACCAATGGACATATGATAAGATGTATTGTAACAATACTCACCTAAGTGCAACCATTTAATCCATGCTGTTTGTTGCCTTGTGACTTAGTTTCTCAAATAACCTTTAATCCATTTATTTACGATTTCAGTTTGTCCATCTGTTTGTGGATGGTAGCTAGTGTTTGGTGTTAACTCTGTCCTTGTCAAACAGAACAGCTCTTGCCAAAAAATAGTAAGGAACTTGCTGTCCCTATCACTCACAATTGTTTTTGGCAAACCATGAAGTTTGAAAATTTCTCTTTAAAACAGATCTGCCACTTGAGGTGCCCGAAAATCTGATGTTATAGCATGAAAACGAGCATACTCAGTGAGTCTATCAACCGATACGTATAAACAATCTTTACCTTGCACCTTTGGCAATCCGGTGATGAAGTCCATGGATATGCTCTCTCATTTCTGATTTGGAATGTGTGGAGGCTGCAATAACCCTGCTGGAAACACATGCTGACATTCCTTGCACTCTCTTACACGGGGTGCTCGAAAATCTGATGTTATAGCATGAAAATGAGCATACTTATTGATTCTATCAACCAATACGTATAAACAATCTTTACCTTGCACCTTTGGCAATCCGGTGATGAAGTCCATGGATATGCTCTCTCATTTCTGATTTGGAATGTGTGGAGATTGCAATAACCCTGCTGGAAACACATGCTGAAATTCCTTGCACTCTCTTACATGCTGCATTACATCCTTTTTAAGGAAAACGTTCCCTCACTTGTTTATATATTTTGTAGAAGCCTGAATGACTAGCAAGTAGGGTGTCATGGCAAGTTTTTAAAATCCTTTCCTTCATTTTTGTTAGGAGTAAGGTGCCATCTACCTTGTAAATTGTATGACACAGTTCAAACATCTCTCAAAATTGTCCTAAGGCACTTAGGATGTATTGGAAAAATAATTTGTAACATTTAATTCTCACCATTGTTTGTAATACATTCATAAAGGGTGATGGGTTACACTAGTAGCGGTAAAAATGGTTGTGAATACAAATATTTAATATTGTTTTCCCCACTTATGGATGTCTAGAATAATAAGATATATAATGACTTAGAAAGTGGAAAAAGAGTGACCTATGGGCTTCTCCAGGTGAGAGTATGGAAGAGGCAACATGTGTTTCTTGGTTTCTAGTCATTTATTACATTTAATGCAATCTTTATCTTGCAAGTATAGGTGTCCATATTGGAGGGAAGGTATTGGAAGCTAAACAAATGTCTTTTTGAGTTTTGTGGAGGCATTCCAAGGGTTTTGGTTGTGAGTAATGAAGAGTCTTCTTTGGGAACCTTTATTGGTGGTTTTGGAGCTCTTGCCATTCTATAAATTCAATCTTTGGGTGTAGATTTTATGTAGAACAATTGGGAACAGTTGAATGTAGTTTTCTCTAGAGGAATGAAGAACAGATGGAAGGCATAAGGAGGTTGTTCACATGTACATCGGTGTTGCTGTGGTGGAGGCAAAGAGGAGAATGGAAGTGATTGTATTGTAAACACTTTTATTGTTTGTAATACAAGCTTATCCTCTCTTCTTGGTGGAGTTTTTTCCCACAAGGGTTTCTCCATGTAAATCTTGTGTTATGTGTGGATGTTATGTTGCTGATTTATGCCTTACCACTATTATCTTATGCTGGTGGCAATCATTATTTATTGCTATTATAAGTTCACATAAGATAGGTTTATTAAGCATGGTTAATAGGCTGTTTTTTTGACATCATAAAGGAGGAGGAGGATCTAATCATGGGTTTTACACAATTAAGACAACTTAATTTTCAGATTTGTATATGAGTTTCAAATTTTCATGTTGCTTCTATCCAAGCCTTGAATCTCATCCTTTGATTAGTTTATTGGATAGAGACTGATCTTCACAATTTTTGGTATTGAACTTGCTTATTTCCCAATAGTTGGTATCAGAGCTGAAGGTTATGGGTTCTGGGTATTCCTTTATTTTTGGTTTCTTAGCATGGAAAGCTTGTGGGAATCATTTAGAAGGAATTAAAGGTTGTTGGAAGACTTTTGGGGCTATGAATGTTCTGTGAGTTAGCTCTATATTGCAGATTTGTGAGATTGGAAACTATGGATATTATCATTGTGATATATGTTTGGCATTTGAAGCTCATGCTTATGGATCTTCATGGAGTTGCTCAAACTTATGGATCTTCATGGAATTTGATAATATGTATGTATCCTTTAATTTGGTGGCTTTGTTCCTTTACCTTATGGTCATGTGTAGTGAGAAGGTGTTCATGTTGGATGAGTATGGATATCCTGGTCACATGGAGATCACTAATTGTTTGGACTACGAAATGAGGTGCTTATGTTGGGTTCATGGATCTAGCCCATGCTTACATGAAAGCTTCGGAAGATAAGCCACTAACCTCTTTGAGAGTTGTGGAGCTGATATGTTTCATATGGTTTAAGTTCCTAGACAACTTTCCTTTCTGTTCTTGGGTTACAGTGATCTTTTGTTTTTAGTTGTTGGGTTTTGTAGATCTGTGGTATTTCCATTGTTCAAATGACATGTATAATGTGAATGTTTGGATTTTTAAATGGAATTCAGATTTACATAGATGGTTTTGCAGGTTTTACATGTTAACTAAATTTTGTTGTATGTAGATCTGTGGTATGATTGGATTCTGTGCATTTTGGATGGAGATAGTTACAGGTTTGCATGGCTGCTTGGAAGGTTTTTATTGATCTATAGTTACTCCTATGTGGGTTTGTTTGGCAAATCAGGTTTAGTGTTGATTTTGGTGTTTGAGTCTTGCAAATCCACATGTTATGCCTGATTATCTTTGTTATGCATGATATCAATGCGAGGTTTATTCTTTCAGCTATTTGAGATTGGAGCACTAATTATGTATTTCTTCTTTGATATGCTTCATATGTGTTGATCTTGTGGATTGTCTGATGAGGATTTAGTTTGGTAGGCCCTTGTTGTTTGTCACCATTATTACATTAGTATTTTGATTGCAGCGAGATGGATTATTTGGAGTACCCAGTATAGTTGATCTTTTGAATCTTAGCAGTAGATTATGGTGCATGAGAAGCTCTATTCACTTTCATTGGACTTTTGGTAATGATGTTGTTCATGATGCCATGTATTACTTTCAATGGGAGCTTTATGCAGTCACATAATGTGTTCTATCTTCTTTGTTTTGAGATTTTGGTTCTAAAACGTCGTGGTTGTAGTGTATTCTGAGCCATGGATAATCTTTGATTAGAAGATGGATGATCTTTTGCAATGGGTGTTGGTGTCATGTGGAGCTCTTGGATTCTGCCTTCAAATTTTTCTTAGAGTATGACATCTTTGGTTCTATTGACAAATGATGTGCGGTTGTATCTTCTTGGGTAGGAGATTGTGGTTTTGACTCTTCCTTTTGGGAGCTCTTGGTTGAGTTCTTTGATTGTGTTCGGGCCATGGAGGATCTTCAGTTAGGAGATGGTTGTCATGATGCCTAAAGAGCTCCAGGGAGAGGTTTGACAATGATGTGGATTCATGATTTGATGATGGATGGTTATGGTGAAATCTTGGTGCCATGGAGTACTCTTGAGTCTTTGGTGTGGTGTTGTTGTTTCTCTATGGTTTTGAGTATTGACCATTTTGGAGCTTCATGATTTTGCAGGATTGCATTTGAAGTTAGCATGGATTGATTAGTTTATGTTCATGGAGACTAGAGAGACTTTGGTGAGGCTATGAGATCTCATGTTTTTGTGTAATGTCCCCTCTTTCTAGTCAATATTAGTATTCAGGATCAGTCTATTAATGAGTCCTTATAGACTGATAGGAGGGATAGAGGACACTGGATTTGGTGATTATTCTCTTGTTTCAGATGGCACTCCAACTTGGTGGAATCAGTTAATAGTTATACTATCACCAAAGTTGCCAGTTTAAAACTACATAAAAATCAAGCAAAACACCTCCTAAAAATGACTTAAGTCTAGAGAGAGAGTGAGGTGCCTTCTTGCTAGACGCCCTTGAGGAGAGAGAGAGTTAATTATGAAAAGGAGGTTTTAAAAAAAAGCAATTGAGTGAGATATTACAAGAATTAAATAATCTCAAGGTTTAAGGGGGTATTTGTGAATATTAATGAAAAGGCAAATTCAAGACATGTTTAATTGGATGCCCCTTTGAAATGTCCCTTAGACAGTCCAGTTGTCATCAAGGGTTAGCCTATAATCAAGGTTCCCATGTGCTAACGTGGTGGAGAAGGAGGCCATTCAGGGTTTTGGTGACCTTCTGAGGAGTATTGGAGGCATTTTGGGAGTTCGGGGACATTCTCCTATTTTTTAGGAGACTGCTAGTTGATTGTTTAACCACCTGGAGGGTTGAGGAGCATAGTAGAGTGGCTTAGGAGTGTTTATCATTGACTTGAGACAATTTTCTATTTTTTAGGAGTTGCCAATTGCTCTGCTATATTTAGACATCACCCGTGGGCTAGCGGCAACACTCAGTTTTCAGTTTGGAGTTCAGGTGATGGATCCAAGAATAAATTTGAAATATTAAAGTTATTACTTATTAGAGCTTTCTGCAAATTTTCTCGACTAAAACTATTTTTCCATTCATGGAGAATGGATCGTAATAAATGTAAAGAAGGAGCATCTCGAATCCAGAGACGAAAAATTCGAACCAAAATTTCCGAATGAATTTTGTAGGGCACTCATATATCTGATATATATTTGGAATGTGGTAATTTATCCTCAAAGTGATTTTAATATAAATTACATTATAAAATAATATAGTGGCCCCCCCATGGCATGCACCCCTAGGTGGGTTAAGTTGTTTTAAAAGGTGGTCATTTAATTAATGATGAAGAAGACCCTTGGAGAGGTTTGAACCTCTTAGGAGGAAAAATAAATTTAATTAAACATTATTAAGATGAAAATGAAACCCTAAAAGGGGCGATTAGGGTTAGAGGTCAATAAAACAACATTTGGAGGCTTCATTCATTCATTCAAGCATTCATTTTTACAGCAGAAAACTTTGGAATCGAGCTCTGAGGAAGAATTTCAGTAGCGGACAGACTTCAAGTTTCATGTTTGACAATTTGTGAAACAAAAATAATTGGAAAAAAATGTTTAAAAAGCTACCTCTTGCAACCAATGGAAGCTTGAAAATGTATGGAAATGATGCTGCAACACTTGTTGAAGCCTCAAAAATCAGTCTTCAACTCCTCCTCTTGGATCTTGGAAGCCAAATTTTGTTCACCCTTTCTTCAACCTGCTCTCATAAAACTTTTGTTTGCAACACAAATGAGGTGAAATGAGTGAATAAAATGTTTTAGAAGTCACTTTTAGGTTATAACTTTCACTTTTTACAAGGCGGAATTGAAAAAAAAAATTAAATTTGCATTATTTTTGGACTTTACGGACCGCCCAGCTGCCCGGGTTCGACCCCGGGTTCGACTGGGTTCGACCAGGGTCGAACCACCTCGGGGTTTTTCGAACCTTGGTCAAACCCAGTTCGAACCGGACCCGGTCGAACCAGGACCCGTACCAGGGGGGCCCAGAGGCAAACCCGGTAACCTAGCTTCTGAGTATGATGACTCTTATGGTTTCGTGTTCTAATTGCTAAATCTGAATTTGCATGTTGCTGTCCTTACAAATCAGTATTCTGATTTTTATATCAGTCATATATATTGTTTTAAAAAAGCATAGTAGTAAATGTCAATTTATTGCACCAAAATTATATAAAACCCTTGCATTCATATTTGGTATCAAAACTCAAGCAAAAACCTTTCAAACAAACTCATTCAAACACAACCAGCAAACCACATAAATCAGAAATTCTGATCAGATTTGGCTGGGGATCTTTCAGTGGTATCATTGCCCACCTGGTTATTAGATGCATTCTTTATTTTGTATCTTGTTTTCTCATGTGAATAAGTGTTGAATATAGAAGTTGTGAGGACTTGTTGAGAAGGAGATGCATGGTTTTATGTATTGTTGTTGTTCTCCTTATTGATGGTCTTAAGCTATGGATATAGTTTTGAGGACTTATTTGGAGAGGTACAGGAAATTGTTTGTGCCTTTGGGCATTATTCCCTTTGTTGTGAGAATGTATGGTTTGATCTACCTTTGACATTGGAGGTTTACAGCTATTGTTGCCATGTTTCATTTGATTGAATGCCAGATGTTGATATCCTTTTAGTATGGGAATGGTGAAGGAAATCCTACATTACACAATCTGGTAAATGTTAGTGTGGGACAATGATATGGTTTGATTTGCAGGTTCTCTCTTCGCTCTTGTTTTTCTTCTTGGATGTTTGTATACACATGGTTGATTGTGAAGAACTCGGGAGAGTTATCGAGACTGATGGTTAGAGAGGTATTGCACCTTTTTTGGTTGTGAGATTTGCAGATCATGTATGTTTCCTTGACACTATGTGATAGAGGAGTTAGCCACATCTTCTATGTGAAGTACTATAGATAGACTTCGTATGCTTTGATCTTTTTCAAATTTCACATTACTCGTGCAGTGGGAGTTTCTGGAAATATAGCTGTTTATCCTTTGTGATATCCTGGTTTGTTGATTCAGTGTGTACAGCCTATTGATTGTAGTGGGATGACTTGAATGTAGACTATTTATATCCATGAAATTGTTTCAATGGTGATGTAGACTTTGTTAGTTGGCCTTGTCTATGGTCATTTGTGCATTGGTGTGTTCCTTTAGAGTTGATATGTTGATGGCATGAAGTTTTATCTATGCTAGTTTACCTTGGTTTAAGGTATAGTTAGCTTGGATGAATTGCGATTTGCTGTGGTTGCTATTCCAAGTTGTATGAGTAAGGCAGTTACTCAGAGCTTTTGTTATCATTTGAATTTGATGCTTATGTTCTTGTAGAGATTGGTGTAGGTTTCAATGACAGTTGACATGGTTCACCTTGGCATGTTCCTTTTTTCTTCCATATGTGGCATGTTGGAGAATGTGAGGGGTTTGTAGTTTGATGGTGGTTGTCATGGTTGCTTTTGCAGGTGTCTTGTTGGAGCATGAGAGTATGGTGAAGATTTAGATGGTACGTGGATGGTTAAGGGATTGTTTTCCCTTGTTTGTGATTCTCCTGAGTGTATTTACAATGTATGATGTCAAGTGGGAGAATGTTAGGATTAAGGTGCCATCTACCTTGTAAATCCTATGACATGGTTCCAACATCCTTGGAAAGTGTCCTAAGGCACTTAGGATGTATTGGGAAAATAATTTGTAATATTTAATTCTCACCATTGCTTGTAATACATTCATAAGGTGTGATGGGTTATACACTAGCAGCGGTAACTGGGTTGTGAAGACAAATATTTAACATTGTGTTGTGCGTTGCACATGCTCCCTGTCGCCGACAAGGTCCCCTTTCCTCTTTCAGTTCTTTTCGCCTTCGCCCTGTTGGGTTTCGCGCAGGGTGGCTCGCATCCTTTTGAGTGTGCCCGTAATCAGTCCATGAGATGATGATGTTATAAACGGAAGCCTATGAATCCGTGAGATCAGTTGAGCCTTCGGGCATGAAATTCCAAGAGACAATTTAAGCTTGAAAAATCGCCTGAGATAGGCGTAGAATCATAGAAACTGGCGAAATCCGCCAAGTAAGGGGATAAAGCGTCTGAAGGTCACATGAGGACCCAAAGTGTCGATTTTCATCAAGGATATAGAAGGACAAAATGCAAAGAGTTAAAACTTTGAAACTACCTCCAAGGCTCGAAAATTGCAAAAGAGGGGAATATTGCCAAAGTGCCGAAGTTGGCAAAATGGCTTCAAAGTGTGAAGTTGGCAAACGTCTCCAAATCGCCGAAATTGGCAAAATGGCTCCAAACGCCGAAGTTTTCAAAATGAGTCAAAACCTCGAAATTTGCATAAGAGGGGAATATTGAGAGTTTCAAAGCTTTCAAAACCCCCGAAAATGCCGAAGTTTTCAAAATGAGTCTAGTTGCCGAAAATCACACAATGAGGGTAAAGCGCAAAACTATAAAGGTTTTCAAAACATTCAAAAACCCCGAAAACGTGTGTAAAGGGGTGGATGAAAGTTTTTTTTTAAAGTTTGCAAAGGGCGCATAAAGCTCGAAAATCACGATTTGAAGGGTAAGTGCAAAAATTAGAAGTTTGAAAAGTGCCATGAAACACCGAAATTGGCAAAATGCCCCAAAACCCCAAAATTCACATTTTTAAGTGAAAATGTGAAAAAAGTAAAAGTTCGCAAAATGACGAAAATCGCATAGGGAGCCAAAATTGTGAAAAGTGGAACTTGTAAACTCCCTCGAAATGCCGAAGTTCGCATTTAGGAGATGAAATGCGAAAAGGTTAAAACCAATTCTTCAAGAACCTCATGAGTGCCGAAAATCTCACTTCCGAGGAATAATGAAAATATTAAAAGTTTGCAATATGCCTCAAAAGCCCGAAATTCGCATTCTAAGGGGATAGTGCGAAAAGTAAAGTTTGAAAACCACCCTCAAATCGCCGAAATTTGCAGTCTAAGCGATAAGTGATGCATGTAAAGTTTCAAAAAACCCTCCAATCGTCGAAAATCGCGATTTGGGAAGATAAGCGATGAAAGTTAGAGGTTTGAAAAGTAAATTCGCAAAGGCCCACCAAATGCCGAAGTTCGCAATTTGAAATTGAAGTGCGAAAATGTAAAAGCTTGCAAAGCCCGCAAAATCCCGAAAATCGCAATATTAAAAGAAAGCGCGATTTTTTAAAAGTTGAAAAAGTGCACAATAACCCTAAAAATCGCATTCAAAGGAAGGCACGATTTTTAAAGGTTCGCAAAAAACACATAAGGCACCCAAATCGCGATTTAGGGGTTAGTTGCGAGAAAATCTTCTAAGTTTGAAAACCCTCTCCATTTGCTGGAGATCGCGTAAGGTAAAATCGCGAAGTTTTATGAACCTTGTGAAGTGAAAAACGCCATAAACACCATTCTCAGCGCCATAGTAATCACGCAAAAGTTTAAAGAGAGAGCTTTAAAACGCCCAGACTCAACGCCATAGAAGAAAACACAGGAGGCAAAAAATCATTAAGGTAAAAAGAATCGCTAATTCTAAATTTCTAAAACTGCACTTCTCTCTCCAAATTTTAGGTACAAAAATCTAGAATAGGGAGTTAAGTGTTAACCATTGAAATTCGAAATTGCAGAACCCTCCCGTTCCAAATTTGCAAGTCGTGAACTTATCTTTTCAGAACGTAAAGCATAAGAAGCATCATTTTTTCAAATCCAAAGGAATTCATTCTTGCAGGGCAGGCTGTGTGAATTCACGCCATTCATTTTCGCTAGGTAAGTGTGCTTCGCCTCTCTTGAAATCATTTGTAATATATGCAAAATCGGATAGATGTATGTTCCTAGTCAGGAGCAATTGAAATCAGAGTCTGTTCCTAGGAATCAGCCAGAAACGCATTTTCAGACTTAGGAAAATTTTAAAGAATCGTCCATTTTGAAAATTGATCCTAAAGTGCCTAAGTATAAATTCGTAGTCGAAAAGCTTCATAAATATTCATGTTTAAATCAATTAAGGTTTTTCGCTAAAAGTGTCATGCTGTCCTTTAAATTCGGTTTTCAAATTGATCCTTGTATGCTGGCATATCCTTTATCTAACCCGCTTTACTTCCTTTATATCGCCTCGTAATCTGCATTCGACTGTGCAGGATAAATGCCTAAATCGGCGGTGGAATCATCAAAGACACCTGCTGCAGCCGAGACATCACGAGCGTCCAAATCAGATATCCCTCGTAGAGTCGAAAGGATGAAGTATCAGTATTAGAGAGGGGGACTGAGGGAATCAAAAGTTCAGAGTGTGTGGGAGAATGTCGGTGATACTGACCTGGGCCAAGTTGATATTCAAGATTTCAGAAACCGAGTTTTCTCCCCTAATGCCTATGGTAGGCCTAGGCGGATGATGGAAAGTGGCATTGCCCAGGCAACAGGATTTCCCCCGGCAGTGCAAAACTATGAGTTAGTAGTAGAGGCTGCTCGACATTACCAACCAAACTCCAGATTAGTGCTCCTCGAGAACATGGTCCTCGCTAACTTCACTCCTGAAGCCATTGGAGACGCATTTGACATTCCCTTCCCGAACAACCCCATAGCAACAACTAAAGATGAAGCACAAGAGGCGTATGATATAAACCCTGCCAAATGCAGAACACTGATAAATGAGGAGTGGTATAAGGAGAGAAGACCTCCAAGCGTCAGGATTGGGAAAAAGACCCCTAGAAGCCACACAACGAGCATGGAGACATGGTCACATTGCTCAGCAGGATTATGGGACTTCCCCAATCCAATTACTTTGAGGAATGGATGTTCTACTTCACAGAATAGGTCTTCGCTGGGAAATCCAAGTTTGACTGGGCCCAGATCATAAGCGACAACATCCACACCCAATTGATCGAACTTGAGGGAAAGAAGTACTTCACTATGACATCTTATTTAGTCTGCATGTTCGCCAAAAACCAACCACTGCTAGGTTTAATCATGAAGGGTGAAATTGGGAATGGGCCTGATCAGGTGAAGGTATATGATTGTTATCCACAACTTCACTATCAGGACATAGCTCAAAGGGAAAAGAACAGCCTTGCTTATGTAGTTGGTTAGTATGAGCGCGTCAATGATGCCTTCACAATGCGCCTGGTCAGGCTGATGCAAGGAGGACTACACATAAGGCTCTCAGAGCAGGCTACTACTCTAGTACAGAGGTATGGTGCTTGGTTCATCCAGTTCCCAAGGTTCTCCTACATCCAGATAGCTGGCTTTGAGGGTTCTCCTTTCCGACTTCCACGATACCCAACCAACAAGATAGTTCTCTTGGAAGTCGCAAGGCAGTCATGTCCGGCGAACAACTTACTCAGAGAGAGGAAGCAGTTTGGATTCGCATTCCCTATGATTATAGGTAACCTTGATGTCCATCTAAAGAACCCAACCCAGGCAGAGGAATCCTTTGCAAAACTGGCATCCTACGGCCTACAAGAGAATTTTCCAAGGAAATACTTTGATCACGACAATCTGGCAAAGAGAGCCTATGGCAGGCGATACAGAGTGTCATGTCCCCTCTTTAGCGCTGTCTAGCAGAGACATGTGAGTTAGCCTATTATGGAGTCTTGTAGGTTGGCAATGGTGGATAGAGACTCAGTTAGGATATTCAGTGTTTGGATTTGGTGTTTCTGGTAGTAGTAGACTAGTTTGGAGCAGTTCCTTGATTTTAGGAGGCAGTTCCTACTTTTTAGGAGGTTGTGACAGCGTCCAGGGTTGGGGTTCCATGAGACCATTCTTTGGTTTCAGTTTCAGGAGATTTGGGTGTGTTTCCTAGTTTCTAGGAGCATCCCTAGATTTTAGGGATGAGACTGCCAGTTGATCCATGATTTCCGACATCAGTCACAGACAGGTGACAGGTTCCGTTTCAGACTTTTGGAGTCATTTGAGCCTTCTGTAGCTATTTGGTTTATATTTTTAATATATTTAAATATTTCCTAAGTTAGCATTTAATTAATTAAATAAGGCTATGTTTATAGCCATTTTGGAGTAATAAGGGGTTTTTGGCTTCATCTGGATGCATATGCCCATGTGTTATAGCTCGTTGGAAAGGTCTTGAACTTTTCTAAATGTTTCCCATTTGTCAGGGACCCTTTTGATGAACGAAATTCTTTTATATTAAAAAAGTGACGTTTTCTCTATACTTGGCAACTAAAAATGAGAAATAAGACTTTATAAGCCTAAGCGCACTTTTCATACACTTTTAGGGTTCGAGCTAGAGGGAAGGAGTTATAAGGAGATGGTAACCTAATTATCAAGCATCTTTTACACATTTCATCTTTGATTTGGAGAATTTGCTTTGGAGAGCGATTCAGCATCTGGGACAAAAACCCCAGGGTCTTGCCTGTCTGGGATGAAGCCCCCAGCACATTGTTTATTTGGTTCTTGCATTCAATTTTCAGTGCCTTAGAGTTGGTACGACATCTTTTCTGGAGGATTCAGTGAACAAAGTTAGGGTTCAGCGTGGGGATTGGGGTTTCCAGCTTGGCATCACCTAACAGCCGTACGACTGTACCTTGCAGCCATTTCTCTTCCCACATGGAGCTATGTAAGAGCTTTGGATGTTTGCCGCAACTTCCTTCTTGATTTCAGTATTCACTCTTCATCCAGGTTGGACTCATTGCTTATTGTAATCTTCTTGGAATTGTTTGGAATCACTATCTGGACAATTATTTGATTTAAATAAATCAGAAATCTGCTTGGTACGATTCTAATTTGGCTGTGTATGAACATTTATTTCCAGTACTCTTTTCATGTACTTGTTCTTCAATTATTACTTGCTGAAAAACTATCAAAAACACAAAAATAAACAAACCTTCTGTAACTTCTGTCTATTCTCTAAAACCATCAAAGGAAACACAGGAAAATATAGTTTATTAATTTAAAAACTAGAGCTGATCAGCAAGGGGATCCATCAGGGATCTTTCACAGAGCAAAAGAATCAGTTGAAGATTATTGGAAGAACTGCTCTGATGACTATGATGTCTGAAGGCACAAATATTCGAGGCTGAGTGTGCAGCAAATGCGACTCTATGAATACCGTCGGGTCCCATATCAACTAACAGATTCAGGAAATTGCCTACAAGTCTAGGAATTTGAGGCGGTAAGACATCTTTTGCTAGGCATTGATTGGTCGCAAGATCCAATCATTGATTTCAAGGCGGTTATGGCAGCCCCAGGAAGATATATTGACTAGTGGTTGCACCAGCAAATTGAGTGACTGATTCATGAGGGAGTCCAGTTCACCTACCACTTGATGGGTAACTTTGATTCTCAGTCCTCCGAAGATGAGGGAACATCCAGTGCACCAAAGGAAGAGGTTGAAAAGACTGAAAAAAGGAAGAAGGCTAAGGCTAGCATAGGAACTCGGACATCCAAAAGAACAAGAAGGGAAAAGATCCCTATTAGGAGACCCGAGGTCACTTCATCATCAAAAGACCCTAGTTCGTTTGATGATGTAGTTGAACTAGATTATATACCCACTCTGCCTTCCTAGAGTGATATTGACACATTTGGAGCTGATGATCCTCCTGCACCCGACATGCTGGATGCCGAGCTAAGAGCCGTTGAATTTGCCGGACCTGATAATCAAGTTGAGGAAGGAGAGATTCCATCCAGTCAGGGGATTGAATTGCATGAACCCACCCAATAGAGCCGCCATGAATTGCAGCTCCATAATACTACCAAGGATGACTCCATTGTTGAAGGAAAGCAAATGACGGATGAGACCCGCGAGCCTGAAAAGACTGAGGAACAACCATCACATGAAAATACTAGGTAGTTGTTCAGTGAAGTGGGAGAGAATCCGGCTGCAAGCAAGGAACTTGACACTTCCTCCACTCCTCCTATAACAGAACACCTGCAAATATGCGTTGAGCCGACTGAAAACATTAAAGAACAGAGTGCCAATTTAACCATAGCATCAACCCAGACTGTACCTCAAGAATGGTTAATTGCTCGAGATCAACGCAAGGCCGCCACCAAGCCACCCATCGATTTGGAGGACATCTTCTCGCGCATAGACCAAGCCAAGGTGAAGGGGAAGAAAAAGCCCAAGGCGTATTCCAGGATAACCAAAGATGAGCAAAGGAACCGTACGCTTCATATCGCCACCCTGCTTGTAGATAAGCCAGCAGATCAGATTACATTGGTTGATTATAGCATCACGATTGCCCCCATCGGACGAGCCACTAAGGAGCAGGAAAGGGAGGAATTCAAGGATTCCGTACAAAACGTGCTCAGACAACTCGAAGAAATAACCGCTGAAAAGAACATGTATCGAGCTCGTGCTGAATAGGCTGAAGGGTACACTAATCAACTCCTGAGACCATTGCATAATGCTTCCGAATCCCACATTCCCCCTACAACATTGGCATAGAGAACCACGACAGAATTTGAAGGAGTACGGGATACTACCAAGGCCGTCAAGGAATGGATGCAAGGCCTTAAGGAAAGAGGAGAACAAATTATTGAAGAGGTAAAAGAAATGGCCCACCATCGAGAGACCATTTTGGTCAAGCTGCTCGAGGTAAAACGGGAATGCCTCAGAATCCATGAGCTAGCTGCTACAACCCTGCCTCTTGTAAGAGCTCTTTTCTGGACCCAAACACAGATCCCTACTCTCCGCCATCCTGGACCCCCATGATATCAACCTTTTCAAAGAATGGTACTGGTTACTATGAAGAATGAGACAAAGGAGATCATTGACAAAGAGCAGGATGCATGCGATGGAATTCTGAACAACATGCAAGAACTTGGCAAGACAATCCTCCGATCCATGGTTTTGGGGTGGAAGAATGATCTGTCCGATGACGTGATGCCACCAGACTGGGAGAAAAGATTGAGAACAGACAGGATCGCCTACTCGGCAGAGGACCTTGGTTTTGCCGGTCAACTGCATTCGGACATATTGTGTTTTGAGTGCAATCGGTCCAGCTGGCAGGATGGTTAGAGGCATGTAGACCGTTATCTAGAGGGCATGTAGTATAAGATTCGTCATCCCCCTATGCCTCCGTTCAGTTTACTATTCCAATTGTGCATCAGGTTCCAGGAGTGTGTTCGTGAAGAACGTGGAGCAGGTCGGGACCTTTGGAAAGAATATTTGCATGGCGAAGATGAATTCTTGGCAAAAGGACATGAAATTGAAAAAGAAAAAGTGCTTTCTTAGAATGCATTTTTTCCTTTTAAATTTTGAAAAGTGCACTTTTTGGCCAAAGGGTCATATTTGACTTCCAAGTCAACTGTAATCTTTAAAAACTTTGTGAATGTGCACTTTTTGAATTATTTTGGATAAGTTTTAATTACCTTTTTAGGTAGTTATTGCTCCCATTTGGGGTAGTTGCTGATATTTACCCTCCATTTATGGGTATGGGTACCTTTTGTAAGGATGAATCTGGGCCACTTGTTTAGATTAGATCTTGGCCTTTCATCTATTTTTGGAAGCCTATTTAAAGGGACTGGTTTTCCCTCATTTTGTAAGAAGTTCATGGATTGTTGCTGAAGCTCTGGCGAAATTTACAGGATTTAATGCAAAGTTAAGACTGTTGCAATTTCATTGTGAGTGCATGGTCTCCTTCACCAATTTGAATTATTCAGTTATGTTTCTTTCATTTTTATAGCATTTTCTAGATAAACATCTGATAGAATCCTCGTTGTTCATACCATTAGGGACTGATTGATTGTCATTCCTTTTGCATGGTTAATCTGAACCGTCCCATATGCTTAGTTCGGTTATTGAATACTCATTGAATGAATGTTAAAGTTCTGAAGTTGTGTTTAATAGCATGAAAACTCTATTTTCCTTGAAGATCGCATTGGATTCATACAAATATTGTGCTTAAATGGCTGATAGTGTTTAATCTAGTTATTTGGAGGTGTCTGTCTGCTTTTCTTGAATATGCTATCTTAGTTAAATAGTTCTGTTCTCTGTATCTCTTTTTCCCTATCCCTGCTTTTTTCCTTTTTTTAACCAAGAAACCCTTGCAGTCCAGCTGAAATAGTATCATCCAACCGAAACCAACTAAGAACAAGACTGTTAGAATTTTAGGGAACTCATCTAGCAATTATCCATATCACCGTAAGTCCCCTTTGTGTTTCCAGCAAAACACACCAAACCACTGAGTAATCCTGCAGTCAAGACCTGACAATCGAAACCTTGAGGTTATCTCCTTTGATCAAACACAAAAACAGCATAAGGGATTTCCTTATCCCAAGAGAGGATAGGATACTCAGCGAGTACATTCTATTCTGCGTTGGCTGGATGAAATCGCAAGTCCTGCGATTTTAGATACGTCAACACATTGTTTTCCCCACTTATGGATGTCTAGAATAAGATATTTAATGACTTAGACAATGGAAAAGGAGTGACCTATGGGCTTCTCCAAGTGGGAATATGGAAGAGGCAACATGTGTCTCTTGGTGTGGCGGCTGGTCTCATATGTGTCAATTGCATACAGCCATTGACATCCCAAAACTACTTCCATTTCCATGCCAAGTACATAAAAATCATCCTCCAATTTATATTCTTGCATTGCCAACTTCATGTGGGATACCTTCCGAGTACATGAGAAAACTATTCCACTAGCTACCTTACATCAAACTTGTTGATGAGTTTTTTAGGACACTTCAAACACAAAATAAAATACTAAGTATTCTATTTTCTCTTGAACAAAGAAACCTCATATGTTAAATGATATGATCAAATAAGGCAACTCCAAGGTTTACAATGTGAACAATCAACTTTAGTTTTGGATAGACTCAGGATATATCATGTGACAATGTTGGTAATCACAAAGGGACTTATGTTTTGCTGAAATGTGGAATCTAACTTAACTCACTTGGAAAAATAAAGACAAAAGATGAAAGAATAAGGAAATCTAAGCTAACACCTAACAATGCAAGAAATGATTGCTAACTTGATGAAACCAAACCAAGCTTTGTTTTGCCATGAGGAAGCAACTACACAAAGATGGTGCAATCTCCTAAGGGTAAGCGAATGATTTTCATATCACTTATGCGCATCAACACCATGAACAATGAGCATAAAGCAATTGAAGTCAAGTTTTCAATTGAGTTTAGACTAACAATGCATTGCAATTTGCAATCAACAAATTCTAAATGGTATTAACATATGGGCTTCACCATTAATCAACAATGAGATTTTTCATTCAACTAATAAACTTCACGCAAACAAATCTAAACTTGAGAAGTAGAAACCATGCAATATGTTGAAGCAACACACAAAATCCACCATATCTTCAATCTTTGGCAACAATCTCTGTCTTCTCCTACTTTGCTGCTACTTGCTTCCTAATTATAAACTTCTAACTATTAACCTTTACAAACGAGAAGGTAATGTCTTATTTAGACATCCCAATTACAATGAAGGGCGAGGATTGATTTGAAATCAATGGCCAAGATAATTTAAGACAAACACTAATTAGGGTTAGTGATAAATTGATAACTAACTCCTCTTCGACCAATGAGAAAATTACTATTTTGTGGACACATGTCCCTCTTTGAATTCGGACCAATGAGAAAATTGAGTTGTTACATTGAATTCAATGCCTTTTGGATGTTTTGTTGTTGATGAATTAGGTTCAATGCACTTGGACATATCAATGTGGCATCCCTTATTAGTTGATGATGAATAAGTGCCACCTCAGCATGCATATCTCTTGATACCCAACGTTTCCAATTCCTCATGCTTGGGAATTCACCTCCTTGAATGTTCTTGACCTTGACCTTGGGATCTTGGATTTCCGAAGGAAATTCAAGATTGGTGTAAAATCTCATCATTATCATTGTGATGTTTTGAATATCTTGACCTCCTCATTGCATTGCTAATTTTTTATCATTCATTCACCGACATCTTTGAAGGTGTTGATTTTCTTGTTGTAATTGTACTTTCTTCATCCTGTAAAGTTCTTCTCTCTTCAAAGTATTGATCTTAATCTTGTGATGAGGAGTCTTCGTTCTCCAGTTGCAATGTTGATGAATGTTGGGGTGTTCTTCATTATGCCAAGCAACTTCTGATTTCGATGTCTTTGATGTAGAAATTCCCATGTCTTCATGCTGATTGCAAACCTTGACATCCTCTTGAATATGTCAATGTTGTTTTTTTCGATCTTGTTGAGATGTTCTTTGATCTTGCTAACATTGTGAAGCTCTCCCATCTCCATCACTAGCCATTGCAATCATTCCTCGTATCAAAACCTCAAAAGAGAAAGAACACTTTAGATCATGAAAGAAAGATGAAACCATATGAATTTTATCATTAGCGATTATCAAAATATGCTCCTTAATTTTTTGATTTGAATTGTATTTGTGAATTGATGTCAAATAATGGATTCACATCCCCCTTATATAGGCATTCTAAGTCAAGGTCGCACCCTTTCACAAGAAGGCCGACTTTGCATTTTATTTGAAATGTGTCTCATTCATGGAATGTCAACTTGATATTTTCTTCTCCCTTGGGTGCATATGAGACCTAGGTTTGCACTGGTGGGTTTTAGTAGTTGTGCACAAACTTAACCTTGGGTGCATTCTACATGTTTGCTTGCACAAATTAGTATATGGGTGGGTTTTAGTAGTGTGCTTGCACAACTTTGATCTTACCTTTCACTTCCGCACATATTGGGTGCATTTGTCATATGTGCATGCACAATTGAGTGCACTTTGAGAAGAACAAATCCACAACTTAGGTTGGATTTTGAGGGACTTTATGTATCAGGTATTGAATGCTAGTAGGATGTACTTAGGTGAGAAATGTTACTCTTCAAACACATCTCTAACTTAATCCTATATCAACATGTCAAGTATGCACCTACACAAGTAGGCGCAATTGAGGGGTCCTTGTGCACAAAATGCACGGGCACATTTTCATGATGTTCATGAAATGTCTTGCTTGGAGGGTGCATTTCACAGTGTTTGGGAATTCCTTCTTGGACAGGATTTGATGGTAGTCGTGTATAAAGGACAAAGGTCAGAATTTGTAGGTGGTTGCACATTGCCGAAGGTCAACATTTCTTGTAAGTGGTGCACTAATCTCAAGGTCGAAAATCCACCAATGCCATGCATTGATCAAGGGAGGACTTTCACTATGTGCATGTATTGAAGATCAAGATCAAGGACGAGTTTAGTGAGTAGTCATGTACAAGTTGCAAGGTTGGGTTTTCAAGTTGTTCATGCACTACAATCACCAAGGTCGTAAATTAGTAGTGGTCATGTATAGATCCTCAAGGTCAAAAACTAGACATGTTCTTGCATTGAACTAAGGGCGAATCTTGCAAGTGATCATGCATTGATTGAAAGAGTGAAACTTGAGAGCGCTAAGTGTGAATGTTAAATGTAATATTGGGAAAAATTGAAAGGGGACCTTGCAATTCCACCGCCAAAATAATCAAAGCACCTCTTACCTCTTCATGATTCATTCTCAACAACATCTTGTATTTTGACAACTATTACCAAATTGACAGCATTTTACAAATCTTGACAACTTTTGACAACTTGATAAGATTTTGCAACATTTAATATTGAAAACTTATAGCAATTTTAGCAATTTTGACAAGATTTTACAACTTCACCTTCACTCCTCGACTTAGACATTTGTTCATGAATTCCGGACTTGATCACACTAAAGACAAGGCTTTGCAATCTTAAGACACACTAAAGGTTGCTCAACACCCCTAACTTGGACTGTAAAGACAAACCTTTTTCACAAGTAGAGGTTAAAGACTATGACTATTGCCAAGGTAAAACAACTTAAACTAAAACACTGAGATGGAAAGCGAAAAGTGGGGGTCCCCATTTGCAATGGGGTGATGTGTTAAAACATCACAATAAAACCCTTCAATTGGAATTGTATTTAGCCCAAGTCTCTTGACCACTTCCTCATTAACATAATTGTAAGTGGCTCCACTATCAATGAGGATGACTACCCTTTGTCCTTTCATGACTCCTTTTATGCGGAATGCACTATAACATGGTTCACCCGTGAGAGTTGCAAGGGTGGCTCCTGTTGGCCCTTCAACTTTTTTTGTTTCATTTTTAGAACCAGCACCTTCACTTTTTGTATCTTCATTAGAAATTACCTGTGTGTAGTGCACTTACCCCTTACCTAAACATTGATGTCTGGGTTGCCATGGTTCTTTTCATGTGAAATGTAATGTCCCCTGCTAGGATTGCCTGTTTAGCATGCATCATTATACATTATTATGCACTATTATGCCTTAATTCAGATTATTATTCTAGAGACAATTAATTGTTCGCAATACAATCAATAATTATTATATTTATGACTCATCCTTACTTCTTTCCTAACCCTAATGGAGGATGGGCGCATACCCCAATTAATGCAGATTACAATTTATAATAATTCTGATCCTTGATCGATCTGCTCTTCCAGCACTAATCAATCTCTTCTTTTTTTCAGTTTTTTTTCTTAATACCTTTTCATTTTCTTTTTTCCCAGTTCCATGCTGGGAACGTCTCTTTATAGTCTTGCACAATCAATGTAAAGACATGATCCCTCCAAAGCTCATACATATTTAGGGAGAGGTGTCTGTTGTTAGTAGTGATGGGTAAAGAAACAGTCAGCAGGGACAGCGATTTGTCTTTATTAATGACTAAGGTAAAACGCACCCCTTCCCTTATCACATTTGTTAATGCTAACCATTTCTAGTTTCTAACCAATCAGATAATATATATTTTAAATTAAATAAATAACAAGTGTCATTGATCAAATGCAATTAAATATTATTAACATCTTGATTAAATAGGCAACAATCATCATTGATCAAATACAGTTAAATATTATTATTAATCAACCATTATATTATCAAAAACATATCAAACTGAAACAGAGACATGACATGAAACTCAATTTTCTCCTCCTTAGCTCCCTTCTGGTTACATCCATATGTCCTGTCTTTGCTGTTGGCACCTTCGGGGGTATTGTATATCTTTGGAAAGGCCTTTTGGACTGCGTGGGAGGAGCTGACTTCTTACCACTGGAACTGTCCCTTACAATTGAATCAGCTAAATTAAGAGTTGTTGTGATAGCCTCAAGGAAAGTTGTGGGGTTTAATGCTTTGAGTAACCCTCTGAATGGCTTAGCTAATCCTTTTGAAAAGAGAACCACGAGTCTCCTATCCATCACATCAGGCACCATGACCACAAGTCTTTGAAACTCAGCTACATAATCCTCCATTTTTCCTTCTTGTTTCAATTGTGCTAAGTTTTTGAAATGAACTTCTGGGGCTGTCCTATCAAACCTCTCAATCAATTTTTGACTGAATTCTTCTATTGTGGAAATCGAATCATGTCCTTGAGGCACTAATCCATGGTACCACCGTTCATGTGCACCCCCTTTCAAGTGTAGGGTGGCAAACTTGATGGCCTCTTCCTCTGTCATAGGGTTCAATGAATAATAAGTATCAAGCTTTTGTAACCATGACCTTGCTGTTGGACTACTTGTCCCATCAAAATTAGGAATGGTGATCTTTCCCATTCGATGCTGGATGTCCTTCTTTTCATCATACCCTCTCATCCTCTGTCCACCTTTTGATTTCAGTTCACAATACTTAGCACAGGTCATATTTTTCTTGATTGCTTCACTCAAAGAATTATATTCGGTTAAGAGGCAATCCTTTTCATTGGTCTAATCTGGTTGACTTTCTCCAACCTCCTTATTAGTCAAGAATATAGCCCTAAATGATCTAGTATTAGCGGAAGTCCTTGCTCCATCAGCAACAGTTTTTCCTTCTTTAGATTTTCTTCCTTCACTCTTATCGTTTGCAGGCCTATCACCATTTTGATTGTGAGGGAGTCCTCTCAATAGCTGGGTCACTTCTCTTAATGTTTCAGAGATACTGAGATGAAGCTCCTCAAACCTCTTAAAGAAAGCCCTTGACTCTTTGTCAATTGGATCACTCATACTGGTACCTTTTCTTTTCTCCCTTTGCTGGTACCTCAACTCTCTTTCGCTCATCAATCAAGCCCACGACTGGCAGGATTTAAGCTCTGATACCAATGAAATATCTGTTGATTTTAGTCTTTTAGATTAATTCAATACTCAGAAAATAGGAATTTAACTTAATTTCCAGATTATATGAATTGCTGTTAGTACTTAGGAATTTCCAGAATTAAGTAAAAGTTAAGAAATGAACAAAATGAACACACAACACACAAGTACCCTGGGAAAACCTCCTAGGAGGAAAAACCCAGCAAGAAAGATCCTCAGATCTGATTATGCCTTAAATACAATATTCTGATTACAACACTTATCTCTGATTGCTGTCCAAACAGCAAGTTGCCAAGGTGATGTAGAGTGATGCCCTAGTTGTAGATGATCAAGACATCCACCAGCAGAAGATAACTTCGATAGGCTGAAGCAGCATGTAGCTAAATGTTCTTGCAGTTCACCAAGGAGCAGATTCACCAAGTGTAGGAGGGCAGATCACATTTAGGAGCAGAGCAGATCGCATTGTATGTGTGATATATAGAATGTATTTACTTCATTTGATGAACTCATATATATATCTTCCTCTAGGTATAAACCTCTAAAGTCGGCTTAGCATAAAATAACCTTTTATTTTATTTATTATTATTCCTTAGCATGTTTTTATAAAGCCACATCCAGTGGTGTGAGGATAGGGTCTGCCCTATTTTATGTTGGTGTGAGAAAGAGGGCCCAGCCCTAAGAGTGGCGTGTGGGAGGAGAAGGGCCCAGCCTTAAGAGTGGTGTGTGAGAAGGGAGAGAAGGGCCCAGCCCTTGGCAGATTCTAATGTTGCCTTAAGGCAATTGGAATCCACATTCTACCTAGTTACAATCAACAATATCCCTACTTGTGCAATGGTTGTAAATTTTGAAATGAAATCCTAGTAACACTAGGGACAAGTGAAAATTGTAATATTCCGTAGAAAATTCAAAAACAACTTTCATATTTATTGTAATATTGCATTCACTAATTACAAACTTTCGACAACTAGTTTGAACAATGAGTCCAAATCATCATTAAAACATACATGTCTTATAACAGCTTTATAGAATAATAACTTATAGTTTTCCCTTATGCTTGATTTTAGACTTTGATGACATTATCAGATGACATTATCAGACTGCAAATAACAAACCTTGCTTTCCCTGACTGGTTCGGTAGTATTGATCTCCTTTGACTGGAGTGATCCTATAGCCTCTTGATGGCAATGGTTGTTTCCAGGCCTTGCACTATCGACTGGACTGCTGTAGTATCTCCTACGGCTTAGACCCATTGTAATCTCCTAGGCTGGTGCGCAAGCCCTATCGAAAACAAAGGCGAGGGCAAATTTGTTCTAGTGCTTGTTGAATGCTTCCTTGCCATTTGGTATTTCTTACGAACACACCTATGGCTTCCTTATAGTGCGACACCAACTCTGCTTTCAGTATCTTCCTGACTGTTATATAGTCTTGCGGTGTGTCGCACCTTGTCAATCAAATTCCAAGCATGCCCAAATGAAATGAGCACATTCAATATATAGGGAGCCATTGCTGTGTTAGGTAGCCACCGACCTAAGGTCGGCCCAAACAAAATAAATAATTAAAATTATTTAAACAACTATCAAAACACATCACAGGTTGGCCCAAATTCGACATAGGGAATTTCAAAAATGTTATTTTTTTAAAATTCCTTATTTATTAGAAATCGTTAAGGTAAAATAAAGGAGATTGGGTGTTATAGAACACCGTTGGGGCCCAAGGGCTTTCCTTAAATTCGGGATCATCACAAACACTTGATTCATTCCTTTATGTGGTGTCACTTGCCCTGAGGTCAAAAGGGTTTCCAGTCTTTATGAATATGCACCCTTATTGATTTTTTTATAACTTTTAATTTCAATCCATGATATGATCTCTTGTTGTTGGAATACTGACATGTACTTGCATTTTTTTTGCCCCGTATGAAATCTTTGCACCAACTCTGGGATGGCTTAATTGTAGGCAAACAACAATCACAACAGATTTTCTGCTGCTTTTTGGTAAAGGAATTTTATTTTGGGTGTGCTTATCCATTAACAAAGGGCAATGTAAAACAGTTGTTAATGTTGGGCTAGTGCTAACCCATGGATAGAATTTGAGTAAACAGTTTTTTAGGATTTAACAAATTTAAGCAAAGCTAAACATGTGCACTATGGATTCTAGCGAATATCCTCAACTCCTGAAGTTTGCTTGAATGAAATTCGCTTCATCTCTTCAAAACGTGAAGTTCGCTCTAGATCCTTCAAACATGAAGTTCACCTTCATAGGGAATTCACTCCATTTTCTCAAATCATGAAATTCGCCCTCAACCTATAACTCATGAAGTGCATTTTGTATAAAGTTCGTTCCTTTTTATTTGATTCATGAAGTTCGTTTGAATGAAATTCGCTCCCAATCATCAACTCATGAAGTGGACTCGTATGAACTTCGCTCCAAATGTCCCAAACATGAAATTCGCTCCAAGATGGCAACTCATGAAGTTGCAAAATCCGCTCCAAAGTGGCAACTCATGAAGTTGCAAAATCCGCTCTAAGGGGGGTGCACATGAAGTCTTATTTCCATTGCCTTGTTTGCTAAGCTTGCTTGTCTTTTCCAAACATGAAATCCGCTTCAAACTCTTCAAACCTGAAGTTCGCTCCAATGCTTTAACTCATGAAGTTGCTTCAAACATGAAATCCGCTCCAAAAGTCTCAAACCTGAAGTTCGCTTCAATATTCCAACTCATGAAGTTGCTTCAAGCATGAAATCTGCTCCAACTTGTGAGATCATGAAGTTCGCTTGCAAAACCCAACTCATGAAGTATGAATTTCGCTCCAAAGTGCAAAGTCCTGAAGTTGTAAATTTCGCTCCAAGATGGCAACTCATGAAGTTGCAATCTTCGCTCCAAAGTAGCAACTCATGAAGTTGCAAAATTCGCTCCAACTTGTGAAGTCATGAAGTAGGAATTTCGCTCTTGCTGCTCAACTCATGAAGTAAGGATTTCGCTCCACTTTTGCAACTCATGAAGTTCATGTTCAAATTTGCTTCATTCCTTTGATTTTCATCTTTACCTACGAAGGCTTGAAGATGTAATTTGCTCCAATCTCTCTATTCATGAATTTCGCTCCTAAAGTCCAACTCATGAAGTTCAAGTTCGCTCCAAGGGGTGAAATCATGAAGCTCACTCCAAAACATGAAGTCATGAAGCTCGCTTGGTATTAAATCCATTCGAGATGATCATCCTTCATTTCTTATTCAACTTCGGTCATGTAGACTTGCTTGTGTATGCTCATAGGTGAAATTCGCTCCAAGGATGCAAGTCATGAAGTTCAAATTTCGCTCCAAGAAGGCAGCTCACGAAGTTAAAGATTTCACTTGGCATTGTTTGATCATGGAGTAGGCGCCTAAAAATTTCTTTCACTCTTCCACTTTCAATATGAAGAATTTCGCTCCAAAATCCTTATTCATGAAGTTCGCTCCAAAGTAGCAACTCATGAAGTTCGCTCCAATATGCTAACTCCTGAAGTTCGCTTGTGAATGCTTGAACATGAAGTGAGCAATTCTAAATTTCCTTCATCTCCTTATCTTCCATCTCGTTTATGAAGCCTCGAAGGTAAAATTCGCTCCAATACCCCAACTCATGAAGTTTGCTTGAGATCATCTACTCATGAAGTTAGGAATTCGCTCCAAAAGGTGAAGTCATGAAGTGTGAATTTTGATTCAAATGGTGAACTCATGAAGTTTGTTCTTGAGTGTTTGATCATGAAGTAGGCAATTTCCTTCATTCCTCCACTTCCAACATGAAGAAGCTCGCTCCAAATCTCTCAAGCATGAAATTCACTCCAGAAGTCTCACTCATGAAATTCGCTCCATATCCTTCAAACATGAAGTTCGCTTCAAAAGGGTGAGTCATGAAGTTAAAACCTAGAGAAGACTTAGAGATGAGGCGGGATACAAATGAGCTTATTTATCACTTCATTGTACAAGATTTCAATCCTTGGAATAATTCATTCAATTGCTCAAACTCATACTTACACCAATTCTTAAGCAAAAGACTCAAGAGAAAATTAAAACAATTGGAGCTTACCTACAACCTTGAACTCTTGGATTGACGCTATCAGCAATTTTATTCAACTCTTTAGCTAGACTCTTGATTAACCGGCATGACATGCAAACCCTATAAACTTACTCACTTACTTCATATTTCACACAAGGCTATTCACTTGACTCCTGGCCATTTTGAGCACCCATGCTTCTCTAATGTAAAGGCTAATAGCAAAAGACCCAACTAACAACTAAGCAAGCAGAAAAAAAGTGGGTGTCCCCATTTGCAATGGGGCGATGTGTGAATAGCTCACAACAATAAGTATCTATATTTAGTTCATGCCTTCCATGAATTAAGGCAATCTTGGGCTTTTGTATCTTTGACATGTCCACGCTTTTAGGTTATTTTTAAGTTTCAAGCTAGAATATAGATTGATTGACTACGTTTTCTATTAATGCTTTGCATTTGATAAACAGGGGCTGTGATGGTAGACATAAGAGATCTATGTACCATACTAAATCAGTTTGACTAATATCCAAACTCTGTCACCACAATTTATTGTTTCAATTTTTGTTTTCAGATGGAGAATGGGTGCATTACTGCCTGGAGATGCACCATTATATCATCTCACAAAATTGATATTTTCCTTAGACCAGCTATGAATCCATTTTTAATATCTTTGAACTAATTGCTCAACACTTTTCTGGAAGAAAATGAATTTGCAGGTTTTTTTTAGCATGGAGCTAGAGATAGAGGACATATTTATCTTTAGAGGTGTGGCCTACCAGAAGATTCTTTCAACGTTTTAAATAGTGTGGATTGAAGTTTTATGTTATTATTTTTGTTTGCAGTTACAAAATAAGCAGATTTATAAGTAAGTTTTTAAGTAATAATCTCATGCATGGTTGATCACCTCCCTTTTTAGAGTATAGATGCTATCAACCATAACTAGGATGGGAAAAAGAAAAGAAGTTTTTCTAGGTGTTTGTATTAGTTGATTTCATTTGACATTGGGTGCTAGAAGCAGACGGCAATGACTTTACAGGTCTTCGCTGTTTTGTTCTATAGCTTCTTTTCTTTGTATGTTATTGGTTTATAAATCTTGTTTGCTTTATAAATTCTCTTATTTTTTGTTTTCATTATGTTACTTCAGTTTTATACTTGTGGTTCTTGTGCTCTCTGTTGATTTGGTTATCTTTCTATCTGAAGTGCAATCTCATTAACATGTCATTGGTTGTTACTGGGAATTAACACATACTTTACATGAGTTAGTTCAAATGAGAATATTTTTATTTATAAATTTGCAGTAAGCTCAAGATTTGGCTCATAAAGCTAAGTGTTAAATTCTTTTCTTATTTATATGCAGATTTTATTTCTCTCACATGTGTTTACAATTGCAACAGGCTTGGACGTACATCTGATTTCCTGATATATGGTCACAGCCAACAAAGAAATGCAGTTATTGAGGCTGTCCGATTATTTACAATTGAGGATCAAACAAACCAAGTTACAGAGAGTATTAACCAAGGAATGTGCATTGATGTGAAAAGAAATCTAGAATCAATGAAACACAAGTCAAAAAAGTGGCAACAATTTGTTACCCAGGTGAGTTATAGCCAAGTCATGAAAATTTTCATGACTGATTGCCTGTTTTGTGCTCAAGAAATTAAGCTTTTTGAATCTGAAGGATATCTGGAACTGAAAATTGGAAGTGTTTATTTTTTGTTCTGAGGGTTGCTCCACACCTATTTTGGAAATTTAGAGGTGCTAAGGAAAGTTGTATGCCTAGAGTGAGGAAGGGGTTAGTGGAGGTATAAAGTAGGTCATTTTCTTTTGGGAATGATCTTACTGCCCAATGTTCTAGATCACATTGGGATATAGCTGAGTGGAGGGTAATTTCTAGATCATGTATGATTAAAAACTTTTTTAATGATTCATTGAGTCTTTGTTATTGGAATGGAACAGGGATCATTCTACATGGCACATGCAAGTTATCTTTGAATTTTCTCTAGATTTTGTATAGGGCTGTATCTCATGTAAGGCATTGCTGTTGCATCAAATCAAATTCGTAACCACAAAACATATAAATAAAATATACCAGCAGTCATTCATTTATACAATAGGAGTATTACATGATGTTACTTTTTTATCCATAAATATGCATTTGTATTACTCCTAAAAATCAAATGGATAGCATAATACCAAATTAGAGCTATAATACGGTAATGGAGAACATTAAGCAAAAAATTAGAATCTTCTACTCTTTAAATCAGTAAAACATCAGTTAAACATAACATTGTAAACCGAACCTCACCCGTCCCTTCTCTATAATTTGAAACGGAAGAGAGTGAGAGAGCATCATCAGAACAAATTTTATTTTCCTTTTCTTCTTTTTTACTACCAAGTAGCCCCCTCTTCCCTTTTCTATGTGGAAAATGAGGCTTTTCCAAAGTTTACTGTTGCTGTTATATTTTTTTAATTTACTTTTTGTTTGACAAATGGCAATCAAGAGCCTTTAGTACTTAAGGCTTTTTCAATGAAAAATATTACTTTTACATAATCGCTGCCCCACCTTCATAATTTCACTTTTTCTTATTGTTTTTTCATTTTCTTTAAAAAACATTTTGTGCCTTTTTAAGTAATATAAGGTACTAAGTGTACCTTCTAAAGATAGTGTTAATAATAATATTTTATTTCCCTTTTTTTTAAGCTTTAATTATCTCTCTTTGGTTTTTTTAAATACCCTTACTAAATATTTAATATTATTTAATAATAATATTAATTGTTTATTTATTTATTGATAATACTTTTAATTTTAAAATATAAAACTATTTAATAATAATATTGATTTTAATTTTGATAAATAAGTAAAAATGGAATATTATTATTTATCCTTTTACAATTTAGTATGCAAACTCGAATAATGACACTATGTGCTTGTGTATGCAGAATTTTTACCCATGTTGTCCTTGAATGGCTATACTCCTTTTTTTGGTGATACTCTCTCTTTGGCGAGAGTGGCAAAACTCATCCAGTCACACTCCAATGACAAGAATAAATTTAGTCTGTTTTTAAATAAAATCTGAACTAGGTTAATCACTCTCAATATTGAAATTTCTATATAACTGATAAGCAGTAGGTATTTTCCACAGCAAGTCAAACTATGATATTGCTATCAGGGTTCAACTGTATAGTTTTTGAGTCAAACTCATTGACCCATGTTTCATGAGTAGTGGGTGATCATTGCATTGTATTTTACTTCCATGATTTTTTTTTGTAATTTGATCTTGAATTATTGAATTCCATTTATACTTCTGGTTGTTGAGTCAACCTTAATTCCGAGCAATGCTACTATGATTAAAATAGACATATATGTTCTCTAAATTCATTTTTTATGCTTGTAGTGCATTATATAAGTCTATTTTGTGTATTGATGGAAGAGCATTTGGGTCCATGAGCAATCTTGCATCACCCAAAAATATTTATATTTTCTTTGCTGTTGTTTTTCTTATTTTGTTTGCATGCAAGAATAGATGATGCGATTTTTGAAGATTGGTGGATGATTCATGGCCAAGTGATTGTTTCACCTTGTTAAAAGGCCAATTGTGTGCTCACATTTTGAATTTGAGGAAGATTTGACTAAAATTGTGGAAGTTATGCCATTGTGGAATTTTCCTAGTATTTGGAATGTCACGTTTCAAATTTGAGGAAGATTCAGCTAAATTTTTGAAGTTGTCATTGCAGGATTTTCCTAGTGTCTAGGATGTCATGTTTTACATTTGAGGAAGCTTCGAGCAAAACTATGAAACTTATGTAATTGTGGAACTTTCCTATGCTTTAGGATATTTTGCTGTTGCAGAAGTTTTCATGCGATGTGGATATTATCCATATATACCCAAATCTTTGCAACATGTGGATTCTGTATCTCCGCGGTTTCCTTGAAATGACCTGCTATTGTGAAACTTCTCATGCAATGTGGATATTATCCACATGACCCCCTAAATTTCTACAATAGGTTTATTTTCCCTCAATATGAAGAAATTGTGGAACTTTCAAGCGACCAGGATATATCCTTGTACCCCTTGAATTTTTGCAACTATTGCTAGAGTACAAATTTTTGCTAGAAACAAAAAGGTGATAGTTTTAACCGCCTACACAGTGTCCTATCACTACCAGTACTATATTTGTAAGCTATGAATAAGGATCTTGAGCTCTTTTAGAGCTAGTTTTTGATAGACTTCTTTTGCAAGAATAAATTAGAGAGAAGTTAATGAGTGTTTGCAGATTGAAGTGGATTTCTAGGTGAATGCTAAGGAAACTGTTTTGTTCAAATATATATGACTGTAAGGTTTATTGCCAAGGCATGCAAAAACCCATGTTTTTTGCTGAACTACTATGTAATGAAAATCTAATACTCCTGCTGTAATACTGTAATGTTTTAGCTGCAAGTCATTAAAAGATATTCAAAATTGTTGTTTGTAAGTTTCATTTTGTTGCCTGATTCAGTAGCATGAAAGAGCCCTTGGATATGGAGCCACACCAAGTGGTATTAGAGTGAGGTTCTTTGAGATTGTGGAAGTGCTAAGAAAGGGACCTTAAGGAGATTCTTGGAGGAGGAGTGAGGAAGAAGAACTTGTAACTGCAAAGGATCTACAAACATGGCACAGAGGAAGGAAAAATAATTGGATGATTATATTTATGAATATACACATATATACAGGTTTACAAGACAATGTTCTAAAAAAAGAACAAATCGTTTAAGTGAAACTAAAAAGCTAAAAAGCAAAAAAACTAAAAAGCTAAAAAGCAAAAAAACTAAAAAGCTAACTCTGTCTTCTAATAAAAGAAGTAGTAGTTAAACTTAATTAAACAAACTGAAAGAATTAAATGACAAACTAAATGACTATTAATAGAACAAAAGGTAACTAACTAAAAAGAATTAATTATTCTAATACCCTCCCTTAATGGTCATTGTATCAACTAAATACCCTACGAAAGACACTGCAGGTCTTTTGATCACAAACACAAGCACACTTTACTGCTGTGGGGAGCCTCCCAAGATCTAATAAGTGTTAATGACCAGGAATAGCTGATTCCGTTAGACTGATGTAACCCTCACATGTGAATTATAGAACCGTCATATGCGAATTTCAGAAACGAAAAAACCTGAGACCACGATTTTGAGGAAAAATCGACAAACTCTCCAAAGAGGAACATTCACGATTTTAGCAAAAACCACAAAAACTTTTGCAGAAGAGTACTGAGCACTGTTTGCTTCAGCAACTTTAAAACAAACTGCAAGATACTATGACTACAAATGTTCGCCCTAGCAACTCCAGGTGCGACCCAAAATAGATTGCAATAAAGCATGACTTTTGTGGAAAAAACCGTCAAACCCTAAAACAAGAACCCTCCAAAAGAGAATTCACAATTTTTGAGAACAAAATTGACAAACCCATAAATTTGAGGTTACAAATCATTGTTTTTGTGGAAAAAAGGTGAAACCCAGATAACCAAAATCCCACACAAACTTCACGAATTAGAGATGATTTTTGAGGAAAAAATTGAAAAAACCAATGGACAATTTTTCAAGAAAAAATCCTGAAAACCCTTAGACAATTTTTCAAGAAAAACTCGTGAAAACCCTTAGACAAAAATCGTGAAAACCTACAAACAATTTTTGAGGGAAAAGTCATGAAAATCTAGAATAATTTTTTAAGGGAAAAAATTTGTAAACCCCAGAAATAATTTTTAAGGAAAAAATTATTAAAACCCAACAAACAATTTTTGAGGAAAGAAAAATTGTGAAAACCTTGCCATGATTTTTTTAAGGTAAAAAAACCATAAAACCTAGAAAAATATTTTTTGTGGAAAAAATTAATAAAACCATTTTTAAGGGACAAAAATTATAATACCCAACAAATAGATAAAAAAAAATTATATAAAAAACATTTTCTACAAAACCTCAGCTGAGCCAAGAAATAGACCAGAATATCCCAACGCATAGAAGAAATTTTGAAAAAACATGAACCAAAAAAAACTTGTCATGCGTAGGCCAAGAAAAAGCCAAATGCGGGAATAAAAACGTTGCCTGGAAAAATTGCACGGAGAAAAAAAAGATCCTGATGCAAGCCTCATGTGCAGGAAATAGTCCCGACATGGGTCGGACGCACACTGTTGTGAAAGAGAAAATCGCACCCACACACAACACGATGTAAGACCTTTGTGTGGGTAAACAAACAAGTGCGAGATCGTGTGGAAACGCACAAAGCCGATCTTCAGAACTGCTGCAAGAAAGATAGAGATGCAGTCATTAAAAAAGTGCGGCACACACAACACCCATGACCTTCCTGATGCAGGCTTCAAATGGTCTGACGTGAAAAAATCAGCAGAGAGAAACAACGTAGGAGCAAAGAAAAATCCACGATCAGACACAACCCACAGAAATATGCCCTCAAAAATCAAAGAGTGACGCTTGCGATTTTGCTGTCAAATCCCTTGATTTTTGTTCAAAAGATTCTTAAAAAACAAGCCAAAAAAAACCCTCGAATTTTTTTTATAAAAAAAACGAAACAATTTTTTTTTGGAAATAAATTCCAGGTAGAGGCTTACAAATTTTTTTTATTAAAGAATTTTCCAAATCCTAAAAAATCCCATCGACCCGCTCTGATACCATGAAAAGTAATTGGATGATTATATTTACGAATATGCAACGTATATATAGATGTTTACAAGACGGTGTTCTAAAAAAGGAACAAACCGTTTAAGTGAAACTAAAAAGCTAAAAGGTGAAATAACTAAAAAGCTAAGTCTGTCTTCTAATAAAAGAATTAGTAGTTAAAGTTAATTAAACAAACTAAAAGAATTAAATGATGAATGAAATGACCATTAATAGAAGAAAAGCTACTTAAGTAAAAAGAATTAATTATTCTAATAAGGAAGAGGCATTCCACGAGTTGGGGACACAACACTTGTAGAGATGTTAAGAGACATGACAGCTAAATTGGATGCAATGAAGAGAACACATTACAGAGGAGTACCCAAATAGAAAAGGATACAAAGCACAAGGAAGAATTGACATGAAGAACACAACACATGTTTGAAGTTGCTTGTGTCAACATGCACCACTAAAGGTATCTTTGAGCCATCCACATGCTAACTAGGAATATGAGCACACAAACATAATGCGAAGAAGAGGGAAGTAAAATTACAAAATATGGTGAGCAATGACAAATATATCTAAATAATGTATTTGTCTCACATATTAGGTGGTATCTCTTTTAAGTTTTGTGTAATCCCAATATAGGTTCTGTTATCGTGAACAAGAATAACTTCTTGACATACCTGATTTGTTTTGACATGATTCATCTTATGAGTATACTTAATGTTTAACTTCCCTTCTCTATAGATTCTTGAACTTTATGTTGGAATGTAATGCCTCTTTGCTCATGATATCCATGGGTATGATGGGAAGTAGATTTAATTTATGTACAAGACATGCATAGTAGGAGAACAAGGATTAAAATATAAATCATGATAGGACATCCCTAATTACATATTATCCTTATCTCAACAAGGGCTAGAGAAATAGTCAATGAAAGCATAAGCCAAATTTGTAATGGAAGTGTAAAATAAACAAGACCCATCACACCATTGCAAAGCTTTACCATTTGAGTATAATCTAAACTCATTGGTAATTAAAAATGTCATCATATATATGTTCATAATTAGTTAGTAGAAATGATGTCTCATGCAAAGAGGTATTTGTAGACCCATCATAGTCATCATGTAATAAATCCTCACTAACGCTCATAGTATCATTATTCAATATAGGAAAGCGTCTATGCAAGAGGCTAATGAAATATTATCAATGTTTGGCCTTAACATGGGCTGACTTTGTATGTGAAAAGTTATAATGAATATTCATAGGGGTTTCATGAGATGTGGAAGAATATCATAATAAAATACACCATTATGTATAAAAGAAAATAATATATTCAAAGAACATGGCTCTATAGGGATAAAATCACGATGACATGTAGAAAAGTATTATAAGTTTCAATTATGGCATGAGATGTACCTTCATCATATGGTGTGTCATATTTAGTAATGGAAGGTATGAGCGTGAAGTGGATCATTTGAACGAGAGGTTCTCAAAGGTAAATTGCAATTTGAATCAAGCTCACTACCATCAATATCCATAGAAGAAGTATGGAACATAAGATATCATGAAATGAAGTAAGAGTAACCAATAGAGAAGGGAAAGTAATGACCAGATCTCTAAATAAAGAAAAAGACATGTGATATAATGCTTCCAAAGCGACCCTACTTGTGCTATAGAATGTCACTTTGTTAGAAAACTCGTGGAATCACCTAGACTTGGCACAACTTGTGAGTCCAAGATGAAACTGTGCCGAGTCTTTGTAGATTTATTGTCAAGTTTCAGCAAAGTCTAGTAGAAAACTCAACAAATCTTTGAAAACTCTCTTGAAGTGTTGAAACGAAGGCATAATTTATTGGTTTGAGGGTCATATGACTTATGTAATCTTATAATTATGACAAATTGATGATCATAGTAGACTTATGTGTTCAAAAAATTCAATATATATTTTTATGTGTATTTATGTTTTTTTTACCAAGTTTTGTTGATATTTTGTTAGGTCTCGAGTCTAAATCAAAATTTTGATTGTTAAGTATGTATTGAGTCCAAGTTTTTCCTCTATGAATTTGAAAGCCAATCAAGAAAATGAATGACACGTCACAAATTGTGTACATGTTATTTTTAGTAATTGAAGCTAGAACAGATGCCAAGGATAGAAGACAATAAGAAGCCATAATTTAAAATTAGGAGTCCATCCAACAATATGGGTTTCACAAGAATAGGCAATAAAGGCTCAAATTCCAAACAAAAAGGAAGGAGTTTACGTCAATCCTTGGAAATATATACAAATAATTGAAAACAACAATCCTCGGTAAATGCTTATGTGAATGTTTATGCAAAACAATATTCCTTTTAGTGCACCGATTGAGGTGCGTAAATTTGAATATTATGTAAATATTGCTTGAGAGTAGGAAATGATCTTGGAAGACTAAATGAATGTATTGGATGCCTTTAAATATAAGGACATAGCAACACTGTGCAAATTTGTATTTTGTCAGCCCTAGATGGGAAGGGTTAAGGTGGAGAAGTGGTCAATTTTGAATCAATATTCTTAAATTAGGGCAGGCCGAGTTCATGATTATGAGAACAGCGTTTTGTAATCGTGAACTAATCCCAAAACATGAAATGGGTTAAATCATGGCTGATAACATGTGCATGGAGATGAGTGTAAACATAGGTGTAATAAACAAGTGGATGGGGCAAATGTATAAGGGTGTGTGAATATGTGTATCGGGATGAGTGTAATTGCATCTGAATTTGTGTTATGGGTAGGTGGATAACATAGGGTAATGGATCCAACTTTGCACAACATTATGCCATTGGTCAATATGTCTATGTATCAAAGCACTCCCCTCAAAGTAGGCACTAAACTAAATTGTAAATGGCTTGGATATGGAAATTTTGCCATTACAATATCATTTATAGCTGGTTCAGGTTTATTTATTATTTTATATTATTATTTATTAAAATTTAGTGTTAATGTAAGTCCCAAAACTATGGAATTATTAATTTTCAGCTGTTACACAGAAAAAGTAACACTAACAAGTTACATGTTTATGATGTCCATATTTTAACTTAAATTATGGTCAAACATTAGCTGTGTTTTTAGCTCTGAAGATGATGCCAGTATTCTAATCTATGGTGTGTCTCATGCTAAAATTCATTGATATTATAGAAAGTAAGATTTGCTGATACTGGTGTATTAATGATATTTGTTAGAAATTGAGTTTTTAGGCTTCAGATGTGTCTTAGCTGGGTAGTGTGGTTTATCATGTTTTTAATTCATCTAAGCAATAAGTCAAATTTATTTGAATATTTTCAAATTTGATTTTGTTGATATACTATATCATGTGAGTTTAGTAGTTTATATAAATTGAACATTCTATGTCATGCAATTAATTCCAAGCCTTTAAAATCCTAATCTACGGCATTTTGTGCTTTATAAGGCCAAAGCTGCTGGTAGAAATCCCGAAGACTATGAGAGGATGGGTGACAAAACTGGGGTAAGTTTTCTTAAAGTTCGCTTTATATTTTATAATTTTCAGATTTTCTTGAATTAGACTACAAAATATTTCGTAATGATCTTATTTTAATTGCAATTTGCTTGAAGCAGGCTTCTATTCTCAGACATTACAATGCTACATTGACAGCTTGTAATGCTCTAGATTACCATGATTTCATCAGTGGTGCAGTGAAACTTCTTACTAATCACAAAGAAGGTAGATTGTTCATAACGTTTGTTGTGATTGTTGAGTTATAAATATAAGCATTTTATGCTGTTTTGAAGTGTATAGTTGAAATAAATCCGTTTGACATAACTTACAAGGACTAATGATTTTTTGGTATCATTAATAAAAAAATTATATTTTTTTTTAACACCAAGGTGTTTTTTTTCTTTTGAATGAAATCAGAATAATAGTTTGAAGGAAACAATTTAGCAGTGTCTGTCTGAGTTTTGGGGACAGTGATGGATGACAGTGGAAAGGGGTTTCAGGGATGGAAAAACGGTTCTGGAGTTTTGTGAAAAGTGGGAAATGACTATTAAAGTAAGATATAAACTTAATATTTGAATTTTAAAAAATATAAAAAAATAAAAAAATAATAAAAATAAGCTTAAAAAACTAAAATTTGCTGAAATTATAAAGTTTGTTGCTCTTCATACTGGTTGCCAAACTAAATCCAACTGGGCCTTTATCCTTCAAGACAAGATATATTTTCTCCACATTCACAGGACAGTGACTTTGCGTTTAAGAGAATTGCTAAATTTTCCTACTTAAAGTTTGTATTGTTTTTCCTTTTTCCAAAATTCTTATGGTCAACCCTTTTCCCTAGTTTGTTCAATCGCTCCTAAGTGATCAATTTCTTACCCACTATGGCATCTTTTTATACATTTTACTTTTCTATCCTTACATTTACTCTTCTCTATCTTTTTTACCTTACTTGTGATCCCCTTAATTCTACATCACTCTTTTTCATTCAATGATTGCTACATACTTCCTCCATGGTTTTTAATAATTGTTGTGGCATTTTAATTTGCCACTTTTAGAACAGCACAATATAGAAGAACATATAGGTGTGTAGCTTTCTTCAAATTTGTAGGGGAAACTTCCTTGTAAATAAAACTGAAAATAAACCCTAGAACTATTGGGGTTTATTGGAGTACGCAATACAAACAAACTTATACTTATAGTAAAACCCATTGTGTTGGTATTTGGTAAAGGGACAAGGCTTTCAACACTTCCGTACAAGAAAAAATATTTTATTTCATGTGTGATATGGAAAATCTAATCCATGGAAAGTGAAAATTCACCTTTTCTAGCTAAAAGCAAAGACTAGAAGAAGATTAGTCAAAACAAGAAATCGAATTAGAATAACACATACATATCAGCATATTGAATGAAATGAATTGCAAAGAAAGTTACAACTACATACTTTATTGAAAACAACAATACAAATCTTGCAATGTTCACCCGAGTTATACAATTTACCTAGTATAGGATTACACAAAGACAACTTTGAACAATAATCTTAGGAGCAAGTAGGCATAAAGTTTCTTATTTATGTCTTTTTTTTGCATTTGATTTATTCAAGAAAAACAGAAAGCAAATTGAAATGTCTACATGATAAATAGTTTGCTTGCAATCAAAGCGAGCCCAAAATATATAATCTAAAATCAAAAACCTAATTTTTTTAAAACTAAGATCTTTGAAGGTTGAGCTCTAGTAGGATTTTGGTCTTGGCTTTATTGGCGCTAGTTTGCATCTACTTGATGTCATATTGCTTCATTGTAAGATACGATTTGACATTGCTTTTCTACATTTATTCCAATGTCTTCTAGATTACCATGCCTACAAGCATTGTCTGCTCATTATAAATGGCCTTAACCTTCTATAACTGTACAATTGCTACTAGTGTTGAAGGTTTGATGGTGTATGGCAATGGCTCCCCCTATTAAGAATCCCAAAAAGTTTGTACCCAAGGTGTTCCACGAAGTACATCCATTGAAACACTTTCATAAATGGTTCTTCGCATTCCAAAGTTTGATGGTGCATATTGTTGGTGTGAAAATTTTAATTGGATAGGGTATTTTGTAAGAAGGGTACCCCCAAAAACATGCTCAAAGACTCACTGGTGGTCAACGATTGGGTCTTGCATGGGATTTGCATCGATGGTGTACAAAACCTTACCAAGGGTGTTTTTTCTTTTTTTGATTTTTTAAGCTAGCTGTACAAAGGTTATGTCAAGAATGGTCCTTGGTATTCTTATGCATCTTTGTTGGTCTTTACAAATTGGACTAAAAATTTCATTGTTTTAAACAAGAAAACCTTGTGTGTTCTTGTTTGGGTGGATTTTCTTGAGTTTCCTTTGTTCTGTTGGAATTTCTTCACCAAGATAGCCTCTTCCCTAGGCAATGTTATTTGTGCTGAACTTGAAAAATCCTAAATGGCTCGACCCCAAAAGAGGATCGTGTTGATGATGATCTCCCCAATGATCTAAAGGACACATTTGACACATAGATTGGCCAAATATGGCACTTAATGTGTACTCTATATGAAGATGTCAAATACTTGTTATTGCTGTCAATTTTTTGATCACAAGATCCAAGAGTGTCCTTTGGTTACTCCCCATAACAAACTCACCACTTGACCAACTATTGATAACCAACCTATAAAAAAAGATAAATGTTGATCAATTGTAGTTGGTTTTAAATCCAAGAGTAATAGCGATGGTGGAGCTCCGTCTAAGTCTTTTGTCGACAATGGTGGCCACTTGCTAAAAAATCAAGGAGGTATAGTTTCAAAACCTTGGGACTTGGGAAAATATTTTATTCTTTCTCATGGGGAGACATCTCAAGGGGGCAAATAAGTCAAAAAGTAAAGGCCTTCTTGTAGAGGAACAATTATTGGCTTGAAATTTTGTCCAGGCAAGTCAAAAGGTAAAGGCCTTTTTGAAGAGGAACAAGTACTGACATATATTGAAGAGAAAGCAAAAGAAGGCCAAGTTGCAGGGAAACTAGCTATAGGTGGTCATCCTTTTCTAAAGACTAAGAAAGGATCAGAGGACTCTCCATCACCTTTCAGTCTTGAACCTATAGAGGGCCATCCATTCTTGTTTGTACCTCAAGAACTTGTGGCCAATAAGAGAGAAAATGGATCGTTGGAAACTACATTTCATAGTGAGGGTAGAGAGGTTGTTGAGCACAAGGTTGAAAAACTCAGTGTGTTTTACAGACTCGTGAGTACTTACGAGCCATAGTTGGCCGTGAGTCATTCGCGTAAAAACTCGGGAACGAGTATTTCAAAAAAGCACAGTGAGTTTAACCCTAATAAATCGCAAAAATTGCAATAAATCGCCACTAAAATAAAAAAGAAAATTTAATTTTCAAAAACCTAAATTTCAAATGCAATTTCGTGTGTTTCCAAGCTGCGACAAGAGGATATATTTTTGACACGAAAAGGGCATGATGTCAGGCAAGCAATCCCGACTTGTATAGCACGAAATCAAGGTTTTAATGGATTTCTTGATACCAAAGATCTGGCAGTAGCCTATGATTTGGCTTACAAAAATATTTGTTTGGCTTTGCTTTTATAATATTTTGAATTTCCTGTATGCTTTGATCGATGCCATACTAAAAGATTAAATTAATTGATCATTGGTTTTATTTTAAAAATAAAAATAAAAATAACTATAAACTATAAAGTATAAATATTAGACTTAATAATTATTAATTTATTTTTAAAAATATATGGAAAAAAATATAATTATGATTTAAATAGTATTCTATCAATATATGCTTATTCCAATATAATTAAAAAAAAATTAAAGACATTGGTTTTATATAAATGTGTGTTTTGGAAGAATATTTTAAGAAAATGTATTTTAAAATGTTCGATAAAGTTGCCGAGTCATTGCCGAGTTTTCCCCCGAGTTTTTTGAATTTTTTTGGCTTGCCGAGTCATTGGCGAGTCCGAGTTTTTTAACTATGGTTGAGCAAGACGTAGCTAGATGTATCTATGCTAATCGATTGCATTTAATGTGGTTCACTCACCTTATTGACAAAAATGGTGAGATCAATTAATGAGGCTCCAAAGGGTTCAAGGGCACAAGTTATGAGAAGGTGTGTACTACCTTATTGGATAGAGAGGTGAAACATGTAGAGGATTCTGTAATGTCCCCTACTTGATCTATTTCAATATGCTAAAATTGATTGATATTCTTCAATTAGTTATTAACAAGTTCTTATTTATTTTCCTCATTAATGATTAATTTCACTATTCATAGTTTTTAATACAGATATTAGACCCTGCCACTACTTCAGTTTTAAGGGAGAAGGGTCTATGTATGTTACCAAAGCGCTTAGAGACCAAATACAACAGGTTCCCTCAAAGTTTACAAATCCAAGCCCTTACCTATCTTGGGTCTATACCCTCAAGGCTTATGGTTCGCCGATCCCCACCCTATCTTGGGACTTAACCTATTGCTTGGATTTAGACTGCCCCTCTTTGGAACATCTCATTCCCATCTTCTTAAATACTGACAGTAATAACATGATTTAGACTATAAGGATACTAATTTCTTATGTATTATGAATATATATGAAATTAAGTAGGACTGTCATACATATTGCAGTCCATATTAATATTACTATTAATTCTGCATAATAACATTATCAGGTTTCATATATTAAGCATACATACTCAACTGATCCCCATGCATACCACCAAGAACAAAGATGTGACTGCTTGTAACTTAATAACAGTTCTGATCTTATCAATCCATTTTGATGTTATTGGATGCTTTGATTCCTTTCCTTTATATCTCTCAATGTGAGGGAGAGGTTACACCTCTTCATCATGCATGCCCTTTGGCAAGAGACACACCCTTTTACCATTAGCACCTTTTGAAAGAGTGCAACTCTTCATTATTTCTGCCCTTTGAAAGGGACATAACCTTTCATAATTAGATCTGCACTTCTCATTTAAATCAGATCCGCACTTCTCATTTTTCAAATTTTCCCCCCCTCAAATGAGTTTCTCTTCTCCCTTTTATATCTCATGTTTGAGGAAGTCACAACTTATCATTTCATGCCTTTTGACCTTTCATTAACTTTAATCAAATTTTAATTACATTTAATGATATCTTTTATATTTTAATTTTATTTTTTTTATTTATTCTTTTGTATTTTAATTTTATTATTATTTATTATTAAATTAGATTTCAAAGTAGGGACATTACAGATTCCTTAAAGGCCATCAAGGATTCATGGGTTGAAACAAGGGTGCCCATTGTATTGGGTGGATGGAAAGATGCAAAAACTCACCCATTGATCAATGTTATTGTAGTGTCCCCTAAAAGGGCAATGTTTTTGAAAGCAATGGATTGTGTAGGGAAGGTGAAGGACGGTGCATTTTTTGCTAACATTCTTTGCCAAGCCATTGAGGAAGTTGGCCCTTAAAATGTTGTTTAAATTGTGATAGACAATGCTGAAAATGTGGGGTTGTTGGGTTATTGGTTGAGGAGCGCTATCCACACATTTTTTGGACACCTTTTGCTGTCCACTCACTCAACCTAATGCTGCAAAAGATTGGCAACAAGGTTGAATGGCTCAAACAGTTGTATGCTAATGTCGATGAGATCCAAAAATGTTCATCACCAACAACCATGTCACAAGGTATTGTTGTGCATTTTGCCCACACATCCTTGTCATGGACAAGGGACCCCCTGTGTTTGAGTTTAGTTTGGCCGATAGAGTTAGGGGGGCCAGGATAGAGGTCGCGTCTGCATTCACCATTCAGTATCCCGACTTTGCAAATGGCCTCCAAGCGCCAAAGAAAGAGCAATGATGCCCAAATAAACCCTTCAAATCATGCGAATGCCAAAGAAATGCTGATAAGGTCCCCTTGCAGAGTGACCATGCACAAAATCATTAAGGCGTCAAAACGCAAAGGGGAAAATTGCGATTTTCCCTACATTCGCCGATCTAAATCCCGACTTTGCAATGGGTCTGAACACTCGAAAATCTCATTAAGCTTCAAAATTGCGCAATTCAACTATTAAGGCCAAAAATCATAAAGAGTCTGACTTGCGCGAAGTGAGCCGAAAATCGTAAAGTCCAAATGAAATCTCAAGTTCACGTGAAATCTTCATTTGGCCGAAAATGATAAAGAGTCTAAATCACGCAAATTGGCTCATTTGCTTGAGAGATCTTAAAGAGTTTAAAATTGTGCCTCTCAGGCCCTCGAAACAACTAAGGCTCCCAAAATCGGCCTAAAATACCTAAATGCGAAGTTCAAGAGCTCTCAAATCGGCTCAAAATACCTAAATGCGAAGTTCAAGAGCTCTCAAATCGGCTCAAGCGGCCGAAATATGAAGAGGGGCTCTCAAATTGACTCATAAGGCTGAAAATCAAAACAATAAAAGTTCTAAGGCCAAAATCGACCTCTAAGCCCGAAGTGCAATTCGAATCTCGCAAAACACCATCTAAGAGCCGAAATAAAGCTTCAAACTCGAAATCGTGCAGAAGGAGTTGTTTGGCTAAAAAACAGTTAATCTCGCAAAAGGGAGCTTTCAGGGCCAAAAATGTTCTAAAATACGAATCGCGTGATTTCATTAGGAAGCACGAGGTCATAGGGAAAAGTAAAAATTGGAGTGGATGCCTCTGCAAATGCCTTGCGAACCCGAAACAAACCCCCAAAACTAGAGTCAAGCCTAAAATCACAAGAGAGGGTCATTTAGCCGAAAATCATATAAAAGTAAAAATCGCACATAAATGTCCATTTAGGCCGAATACCTCTAAGTCACACATTTCGGGCTTTTGGGCCGAAATTGGCAAACAGCTAAAACTCGCAAAAGGCTTCAAAGGGCCAAAATTCGCCAAATCAATCCTCAAAGCCAAAAATTCCAAAAAGAAGCTAGTTGCGCAAACCTCCCAAGTAGCCTGAATTTCAAATGAAGGTGTTTTAAGATATTTCAAAATTGCGCAAAAGGTGTCAAAAGCCTGAGTTTTCAAAGATGAACATTTAAGCCAACAAAGGTTAAAGGACGTTTCTCACAAAATTCACCAATGAGCCGAAAATGGCCGAAAAAGAACTTAAGTCAGATAAAGATCGCACACCCCCCATTTAGGTCGAAATCATTACAAAATGCTTCACAAGTCGCACATATAACCTCTAAGGCCGAAATGCAAGTTTGATAAAGCTCTCCAAAATCGGCCTTCAGACGAAAATAACAAAAATAAGAAAATCACGAACTGGCAAAAGAGAGGATAAAAGCCGAAAAGCAATGAAAGCTCGCAATATAGTCCAAAATGCCGAAAAGAAGAGAAAATAACAAAGTTCTCTCGTTTGTATTCAAAAGCCCAAATTTCATTCTAAAGCAAGGAGGCGTTTAAAATAGAGGAGTAAAGTCGTGTAATGTGTCCCAAATGGCGGAATTTGCAAAATGTTCCTGGGGATCAAGTTTGCATTTCAATTCAAATGATCGGGTTGTTTTAGAGTGAACACCTTTCATCTGCATCAAAACAAAGCCCAACGTCACTTTATAATTTGGTGTTTGTTAAATTGATCTATTGAATTTTTTAGAGTGTTTAATGCGGATCACAATTGATTGTTTGGAGGTCAACGACGTCGTTGGGAAGAACCAGGAGAAAGCTTGAAACGTCAAGGAGCCTTGATCGTGACCAACGCCTTGAAGCAAAAATGGAGGAGCGCAGGATCAAAGCGACAACCCCAAGCGCTGCCAATGAAGAACGCACCTCAGAAAGATAAAGACGAAGCACAAAGAAGCACGCCACCACCTGAACCATAGAGTTGAAGTCCATCAACGAGATTGAGGACAAAGAACACACAAAATGTTCAAAATATGCATTCTTCGAAGGATACGCCGCTGGATTTAATTCCAGCAGTTCAGTTTTTAAAGAACTGAAATTGTTTAATGTAAAGATGCCCGTGGGTCCCACTCAAGGCATTTTGAAACAAAGGGGAAACAGGTCAGTTGTGTCTAACTACCAAATTGACCGAATTAAAGCCAAATAGTGGTAGGTAATTGGATAGTGGTTGCGTGGATAATTGAGAATTGAGTTGGCATGGGTTAAAGCTACCAGCTTCTGGAGGGCAAATAAGGGCCTCTGGATGCAGTCCATCCTGGCCGTCGGTTTAGTTTGTAAATTCTATAAAAGGCAGGGGCCTTTCTTTTGTAAAGGGTTAGATAGTTAGATTCTAGTTAGATTGTTAAGAGTTAGAAGTAGTTGCAATTTTCAAATTAGGAGCAGCATAGAAATGCTGCTGAAATTGTTGTAATGGCAGCTGAAGCAAATATATGAACATTGAAATATGGTGTTTGTTGTCTTTGTTTTCTTTTGTTTGCATGGTTTTTTTCAGCTAGTTAGAATTAGAGTTCCACAATTTTAATGGCAAAATGTGGAGGGGTATTTGATGCATTTCAGGTTCATACCATTGGGGGCCTGCTGATTGTAGGTCACCGTGCATGGTTAGTCTGAACCCAAACTGTGCTTAGTTCAATTGTAGGTGTTCGTCTTAGGCTGCGCCAGAATTGGGTGCCTGAATGAGTGTCTCCGGTCTGAAATCCTTCATTCCTAGGAGATTGCACTGTTCTTGCCTAGTTGTGAGGATGTCTCTGGCGAAACAAGAATCTGTTAATGGAAATATGTCTACCCGCTACACTATTCATTCTTATCGTTGTCCTTAGGTCTCTTGAACCCTTCTCTTTTTTTCTTTTATTCCTCAATCTGAGAATTGCAGCAGACCAACTTGTTGCAAAATGTAAGGCCCCTTGTGCTCCTAGCAAAACATATTGACCGTTGAGTTATCCTGCAGTCAAGAACTGACATTTGGAACCTTGAGGTTGTCCTCTTTGATCAACTAAAAGCAGCATTAGGGCTTCCTTATACAAGAGAGGATAGGATACTCAATAAGAACATTTTATTCTGTGTTGGCCAGATAGAGTTGCAGCGATGCGACTTTAGACACGTCAACAGGTATATTTAGACAATTCTCATGATTGGAGTTGTTGAAGGTAAGCTAAATAATAAATATGTTTAGTAAACTTTTTAATTTAATGTTAATTTAAATTTTTTATTATTTTGATTTTGAAATAGGTTGGTGAGACTCATTTTGCCTTCAACACAATATTGTCCAGATCACTTGTGAAGGTTCGTGAGGCACTATCTAGCATGGTAAACAACCCTAATTGGAGCATATTGAGGTAACACAACACTACAAGGGCAGCAAGCATTAAAAAAAGATATTAGATGACATTTGGTGGGATTGTGTTGAGTACCTCCTAACCTTCACCAAGCCTATATTGAACATGATCCATTATACTGACATGTATAGGCCTTGTTTGGGTGAGGTATATGATGGCATCGACTCAATGATTGACAAGATGAAAGTCATCATAAATGAAAAAGAGCAAGATCTTGAAGAAGCATTCTTCATAGAACTACAATAAATCATGGTTGAAAGATGGAACAAAATGACCACTCCATTGCATCTTCTTGCTTTTGCATTGAGTCCCAAGTCTTATAGTCCACAATTCCTTATTGGCACAAGAGTTGCCCCATATAGAGATCTTGAAGTTGCTCAAGGGTATAAGGCAACACTTTGTAGACTCTTTCACTGTGACATGCAGGCTGTAGTGAGGGCTGAATTCATGAGTTTTGCAAGCACAAATGATCGTGGTCTTGATGCCCTTTGGGACAAGTATAGGGTTTGATGCTCATAGTTGGTGGTACTTCCATGGAGAATCATACCAGCACCTACATCCTGTTGCCATCAGAATTTTATTGCAAGATAGTTCTTAGTTTTATAAAAAAATCTTTTATCTTGCTTTTAAGTTTACTGTTTTTTTATTTATTTTAATTTTATTTATAATTCTTAACTCTCTAATTTCAAAATCTTGATAGGTTGCTAGTTCATCTTCCTCTGAGAGGAATTGGATCATATACTCCATCCACTCAATAAAGTGCAATAGACTACACTCCAATAAGGTAGAGTACTTGGTGTTTGTGCATTCAAACTTGTGGCTCCTCTCACACAAAGAAAATTCCGACAAACAAGGGGAGATAAATCAGTGGGATATTGAGCTAGTGCATGCTAAGTTGGATGCTTCAGTTTCTCACCTTGCTGCACTTGGAGCTGATCACGAGACTGTGAATGCTAGTACAATTGCCAATGCTAGTGCTAGTGCCAGTGCTAGCGACACTATTTGTGGTTCTTCTAATTTACCATAGCATATGGAGGATGATGATATTTTTGATGACCCATATGATATTTGATCAGTGATGGCTGATTGTTGACACTTGTCATTATTATTTTTGAAGTAAAACATTAATATGGTGGTGTATTTTGCTATGTTATTTGAACTAAAACTTTAATATATATCATTACAATCTAGTTTTGACTATTAATATGGTGGTGTATTTTGCTATTTTATTTGTCTATTAGCGTAGTGGTGTATTTTGAACTTAATTACTGCTGCATATATGTATATATTGATTTTAATATGTTTTTGTATGGACAAAACCAAAGCGAAGCCAACCCCAAAAAACATTTTGCCCAAACCCGTGAACCGAACTCTCGAATCTGAACCCGAGCCTATATCAAGACCGGCAACCTTGATTTAGATTGATCCTTACTTTGGACTCATGCCTCATTAACGTGTGATAATTCATGATCCTGATTACTTGAGTTTTAAGTGGTTGATACTAAAAGAGCATTTATCTTAGTGTTACTGACCATTCTAAAGGGAATAGTTTATTGGTTGTCACAATTTCTTGCCTATATGGTGACATTCTGTCATGTTCTATTGTCTGGACAGTATTGGAGGAATGTCATAAATCATGGACAGCCATTTTGGTGGATGAGTTTCAGGATACAAGCAGCATGCAGTACTGTTTCTTGAAGTTGCTTTCTTCCCATAATCACATTACTGTTGTTGGAGATGATGACCAGGTATATTCAGCTACATGTTTTTGGATTAGTTGTGATGTGGCTGAGTTTTAGATCACTTCATATTAACATCTCTCTTTGCCTATAGGCTATGAGTAATTTTTTTTTTCTTGGAAAATATTAGGACACATTGAAGTGATGTAAAAGTTTATTTATTTATGTTGGATGTAGTCAATTTTCAGCTTCAATGGAGCTGATATATCTGGATTTGATTCTTTTCGCAAAGACTTTCCTTGTCTCAAGGAGGTACTGAAAATTACTTTTTGTCAAATAATTGCAGAAATTTCCTTGTTAGGTTCGGTCAGCAAAAAAAATAATGAATTCAGATTAGTTCCTTTCTGCTCTATGTAGCTTATGCAGGCCAAAACCATAAGTTCTATAAAAATTTGTGAGTTTGGTTCATGCAGGTCAGACTGCATCAGAATTATCGTTCCACACGCTGTATTGTTGAGGCTGCATCCTCTCTTATTGAGAACAATGTGAAACGCTGCTCGTCCAAACATGTATTTACGGATAATGTTTCTGGTGACAAGGTAGTCTTAAACATACAACACACATCTATTCTATGGGTCTATTATGAAATTAAGACTTTTATTTGTTGTTTATGTAATCATTTCATTTTGATCCATGGAATTTTGTGCAATCTACCTTTCTTTTGCGTAGATCATGATAAAGGAGTGCCGAACTGAGGATGCACAATGTGCATTTGTTGTTGATAAGATATTGATGGAAACTTCAGGGAACACTAGAAATGAACATTGTTTTGACAATATTGCTATCCTATACCGTCGGCAGGTAAATTGTCTGCTTTTGGAACTAACAATCCAATAGACTTCTCATTTGATTGTTATCAAGATGTTTTTGTTAATGTTGCTATTTATCTAGTTAATGGATCCTTTATCAGATGCATATACTTTTTCAAGTTGTATATGAAAACAATATTTTCTTTAATTTGGCAGGTTTCAGGAAAGCTGTTCCAGTCATGTTTTCGTACTCGTAAGATTCCGTTCAATGTACATGGAGTAGCTTTTTATCGGAAAAAGGTGCACAATAATGCTGTTTTGAAATTTAAAAGCATTTGGTTTTGCTGAAAATTCTATTTTACAGTTATGAAAATGCATGAAAATTATATTCTTAAAGTAAGTTGCTGGTTAAGGTTTGGCAGTTTGTCAAATTTTTCCCATCTTTGGAATGGCTGCGTTTGGCTGAATTAGAAAAATGGACGGAGAGAAGCTGCAATTAATTTACTTAGAACCTTCCATGCTTCTTACTTCCATTGAAATACATAATGCATATGTATAGGATTTTCATATCCTATTATTTAGGAAACAATATTCCTAAATAGCCTGAGTTGTTTTAACAACTCAACATACGACCACTAACCAAATAACGTATTAAACAAACTATATAATTAATAATTCTAACAAATATGTGAACACTAACAATAGTTTTCCCAACATTCCCCCCCTTAGTGTGAACATGGTAAGAACTCACACTCCACCTGCAGTAAGCCCAACTCTTTAGGCTCAGGATCTTGATTCAAACTAAAGGCATCTCCCATCAACCTTTTATGCTTTTCACATAGGCTTACCACAAACTTGGACATGAACGGGAACCCACCAACTGTCCACCTCGTGCTGTTTTCTGGATCCTCCCACAAACCCTTTCAAGATCCATGAACTGCATTACATTAGTACTTTTGTTCATTACACTATTTTACACTAGGGAAGTTATATAGAAATCTGAAAAACCCATACTAGAAAACATTTCACATTACATTCCATAAGAACACAATGTTCTTAATTGTAGCCACTGTTATTGATTGCTGCCACTCGATCTCGAACAGCACAAACAACTGCCACTGCCACTAGAAGCTGCCCTTGACTTAGTCATTTTGGCGTGAACTGGGAATGGAACATTTGTTATTATTCCCCCTTCCCCCCCACAATGTGAAATCTCCACTTATTCACACAACATACTGAAAAGAATAGAAAATGAAATGCCACTAGAGCTGATAAGCGGCCCCGTCGTTGGTGACTAACTAAAGGACATTGATTGTCCTCCTACCTCATGTGCCTCTGACCTCCAGTAGATTTGCTAATAATTTAGCAAATTTGGTTCATAGGCTCAAAGTTACAATTCCTCCCTCACAAGATGGATGTCGCGCACAAGCTTAACTCAAGCTACAAATAATACTCACTGCTGCAATACTCCTATAATGCCAAAATACATAAGAAAATATCGACCAGTAATAAAGTGTAGCCCTCATACATGACCTGATTGCAGCCAAGGGATATGGGATTGACCAAATTCTTTGAAAGAGAATTAAACAACAAAATATTCAACTCCACCAGAGATTGCAACGCTCCACAAACCTGTGAACAATATGAATGCGAGCCAAAGAGATCTGCTACCAAAGAAAAATATTGTTGATATAGAGGCCATGATTGGAGAAGCATTACTTCTTTCACAGATCAGATCACAAACTGCTAGTGGAGACGATTGGCATACAGTTCTGATGGAAACCCACCATTGACCAATGAATGGCTGTAGAGACTAATATTGTGATCCAATGAAAATCGTTGGCCTTCAGAAATGAATTGAAGATTAATGAGGCTGCAGATTACAAGCGAGGTAGGGATGAGCCGACAAAGAGCTCATGCGACATTGAAAACAAGGTAGGCCAAAGCAATGCAATGCCTTAAACAAATATCAAAGGAAATCGATGACACAAATGATCAAACAAATATCATTTACCATAAGTGCATCCGCCTCATCTACCTCACATCGATTAGCATTCAATAAAACTATCCCGCCTTCTTTAGTGATGAGTAGGCTTCTAGCACGACTTCTTTATTGTGCATTCAGGAAGCCATAGACAAGAAAGATCTACGGTCAAGCTTCTCTCAAAAGAGCACTGATTGCTCATATCGTGCTCCATGATGCTAACCACTGCAATCTCAAAGGCAAGACATTCTCTGACAGTGTGCGTTCAAGCTAGAAATTGTTGCACGCAGCTCGATGTGTTCAATACACTGAAACCAAGACAATTAAAAACCAACGCCACGGCTTTGCCTTGCAATGGAGATTTCCCTGGTCAAATGGAAAGACTAAGATATCTAACCTACGATGAATTTGGAAATAGATTGTGCCAATCTAGTAAACAAAATAAAATAGGCTACATACAGAAATAAGCCTCAACTCTAATGGAAGGAATACAGAACTTCCACAAATTGCCAAGATCAGATATTATGGGCTACAATGTGGGCATTTTAAAAGCCAAAATTCTCTCCTTGTCATAAGCACAAAACCTGGCTCTGAATAACAAATTAGAAAATATGGACAGAGAGAAGCTGCAATTATTTTACTTAGAACATTCCGTGTTTCTTACTTCCATTCAAATACATAATGCATATTTATAGGATTTTCATATCCTATAATTTAGGATACAATATTCCTAAATAGGCTGAGTTGTTTTAACAACTCAACGTATGATCACTAACCAAATAACCTATTAAACAAACTATGTAATTAATAATTCTAACAAATATGTGAACACTAACAATAGTTTTCCCAACAGGCTGTACTACTAATATATATATATATATATAAAATACTTAGGATCAATTGATAATAATACCTTTCAATTCCACACTGTTTCAATTGCGACTTATGGCCTTTAGTTTGGTGAAGAATTCATATATAGTGTCAAAGGAATTAAACTGATGAGCGCGCTCTCTCTCTCTCTCTCTCTATATATATATATATATATATGCACAAAATATACAAAATTAAATATAAAATATAGATGATAATTTATAGTTCACTGTCAGTCATCAAATATTAAAGATATAAAAATCGTTTTTATCAGTGCTACTGCATAAGGAAAATTTATATTTAGATTGCTCTTTATGGAGAGCATCAACATTATTAGTTGTCTCATTAGAACCACAAAGAGCGCCAACATCACTCCCAATAGCTGCTTTTGTTTTGTGTATTGCGAATGACTTAGAAGTCACTTTTTAGGGTTACTTAGGGTTTACTTTTTAATTTTTTTCTTCCCCCATAGAAATTACCTTTTTATGTACTGTTGGGCGTGTTCTCTCTTGGCTTTTGGATTTGGCTTGTGTTTTAGGACTGAGCGAATACTTGCGAGGACTCGTGGGACTGTAAGTCCTAACACTTGGAATGTGATTTCTTGCATAGCTATGATCGCCTATAGTATTTTGATTAAATTTAAGGGCATCTGAATTTGCAGCATTTGACCAATGGCTGTAATCAACTGCTATTGTGATTGCATAAACTGTTGCATCATTTGTTGCTGTCCATGTGCTAGATCATTCAATATATATTCCACACTTGTAGCATTGTATCTCCTCTTCGTCTTATTTGGAGGACTCTCGTTACCTGAACCACCACCAAATTCCATTGATTCAACTTCTGCTTCAACTATAGGTGGCTGCCTTGTTGCCAATGCTATTGAAAATGTCTCCTCTTTTGGATATGGATTGGCTAACTGAAATTGTTTTCTCTTTTGTTCTCTCTGCTACCATTGACCCTGTCATCGATTTACATAACTCTTAAGGTTGATAGGTGTTGGTTGAAAATTTTGTACACCTGGGGAAATATACAAAATTGTGGCTTCAACCACAGTGTGTGAGTAAAACTCTCCTAATTAAGGGAAGGCTCCCCCTATCTATATCTAATCTAAAACTAAACAGGATGAAACAACAGTTTTTCTTCTTTCTTCAAGAAAGCCAATATCCTTTTCTCTTCATAGAAAAGTGATAGCAAGTTAACTTAAAACAGTAAATATAGAAATGAGACCTTTTTGTGGGATTTTTGGAACATAAAGGGAAGCAAAGTTTCCATGAAGGCACTCCATCACTTCCCCCGGATGGGAAAACAAAAAGAAAGCTCAAAGTCTTCAACTATCTATTCTCCTATCAACCATTTTAGATGATTTTCTGCTAACTAAGCACAATATTTAGCAACTCAAAGTCTAACTACATGATGCACTTCACCTTACATGCACAAGTCTTAAAAATAGAAGTAGCACAAAGTCTACAAGCTATCTTTCCACTTTAGCTTTCCACACTAGTTTCAAATATGATAAGCAACTCAAAGTCTGCAAGACCAAATCTGAAAACCAAACATATAACTCTAAATACAATTAGCAGCTCAAAGTCTGCAAGATTGAATTTAAATCCCTCTTTCACAATAGAACAAAACTCACAATCAACTCTAGAAAATGTCGTCACATAACAATTTGAATTGGCACAAAGTCTCAACACAACTTGCCTCTTTTATTGAAAACAATCTGATTTACATCTAAGCTCAAAGTCTTAGAGTGCACATACAAACTTGTAGAATTTTGTTGCACTGCCAAAAAGATAAAGATTACAATAGACCCCTCAAGTATTTATAGAAGAGGAGTCATAAGAAAAAGGTGGGAAGATCCCAACTAACTTGAGAAATTCTTTCAACGACCAAGACTTATTCAATAACTAACTATGACTTATTCCAACTACAATCCTAATTGAACACAACTTGTAGTAGCTTTACATGTAATTACAAAAGTGCAAGTAATGAGTTAACTTGCAATTACAAAGTTTTTTTTTTAACATGTAACTTGTCAAAACAAAATTACAAATGCATAACTAAAACTATTCCATGTGTCTAAAGACGCGACTCTAATTGCATCATCCTTTGTCTGTGATGATCTTCATGTCGCTTCAAGATGCTGGAACTTGAAGTATTCTGGATTGGTAAAGACATCTTGAACCGGAACGGGAACTTGCATCCTTGTCTTCTTGCTTGGGGTAGTACTATCTTTTCAGGAGGGAAAGGGTTGCCTTCCTCTTTTCATGTCGTGACCATCTTTGTCTTGAAAGCATTTTATGCTCTCAACCATGAATTGTTGTTGTATCTCTTCTTTGTATCATCCTCCATTCTTGAAATCTGCTTGCAAAATAAGGCTCATGCCTTAATCCATTGATTTGATAGATCGTGTGTGCAAACCGGATTGACAAGGGAAGAGATAAATTGATGCAAAAATGGGCTTACAAGTGAATTTCGTGTTTTGGAAGCTGCATTACATGTGTGGGATAAACAAGAGCATTAACTTGCAATTGTGGAGAACAAACATGCAACTTCATATGTGTAATGGGTAACTACAAGTTTGCACTTGTAATTGGACCTTTAAAACTCATTTACAAGTGTTTTTTGAGTGCATTTTGAACCAATTTCGGGTTCTGGATGGCTGACTGCAGGTAGACTTTAAATGGGGAAAATGAATGAAGGTGTGAAATAAGTGGATGAAATGGTGGGAATAGGGATATCTTGATATGAGGGAAATGAAGCTTATGACCAAAAACAACAAGTGTGGATGGTTATGAATGGATTTTTGAAGAACTTTTCCAAGTTGATCTAATACAAAATGGGAAGAACTTTTACTTGTAATCAAGTTTTAAAATCCGATTTTGGAAGAATGGGTATTTTTCATCTTTGAAACTTGGAATTTCAACAAAAAATGGTTAAAATATTACAACCAAAGGGGTAGATCAACTATTTTCATCTTACATTCAATCGGGTTTTTAAATCCCGAATGCAAGTAAAGAGGGAAAATGGAGAAAGACAATGCAATTTGCAAATTGCTTTGCAAACTTGGAACAAAGGGGAAAATCTCTGACAAAACCGATTTTAGGCAAGAACAAAACAAAACATATAACTATCATGAAGAGAAAGAATCTCTTATAGACAAAAGAAGAAGATTCAAACCCTAGCCACGTTTTTGAAAAAATGCCATATGTATCAAAATGCCCATTGAAAGCATGAAGAATCGGTCAAGTAAAGCACCCAACCTCCACGCCTAGGCAAGACAAGCCAAAATGATTTAGGAAAGACAAGATTCGTGGCACTTGAATGAGGCAAATCATGGCATTTTTCAAAAATGTTTTTTCTGTTAAAACACCATAAAACCAGCGATAATGTCTTCCAAATGGCATGAAGAGAGTTGGAAAATGCATGAAAATAGAAAGGAATCCAAAACGCCTTCCTCCTTCTAAGATTTCTCCACAAAAATCGGTGGAAATTGTCAACAAAATCCTCCAATATTGCTGGTCGGGTTTTTGGGAAAGAACAACAAGTTTCATTTTACATGTAATAGTGAAAATCGGGTTTTAATTCCCATATCACAAGTTTAAAATGTTAATTTTCTCTCAACGAGGCAAAATCGGGTTTTAGAAATCCAATTGCAAGTTTAAAATTCCTCAATTTACACTTTATGGAGAAAATCGGGTTTTTTGGGCACAATAGCAAGTTTAAAATTGTCACTTTATTTCATTTCTAAGCAAAATCGGGTTTTGGAGAGAGATATGCAAGTTATAAATATAAATTGTAAAGGGAAAGTAAAATCCCTACAACAAGTTTTAATAAATCAACACATGTAATAGGGGAATAAAATCCCCATTACAAGCAAAAGACATTAAAATAGGGGTTTTTCAAAAGAATCACAAGTGATTTTTAAATATGTAATTTAAAATTAACTTGTAACTTATCCAAAAAATCCCTATCATGACTTAAAAAGCCAAAAGGCATCAAGGGGGAAATAAAAACTAAGTTACAAGTTCTTTTTTCAATAAAGTGCACTTTTAACTAGCCAAAAATTTCTCTACAAAGACCAAAACAAAGGAAATCTTTAAAACTTGCAATTCAAGGAAAATTTCCCACCTCCAGTCAGGGAGAAAAAACCCGAAATTGAAGGAAAGACATAGCAAATGAACCTAGAATGCGATGAAATTTGAAACATGGTTTGAGGATGGACTGAGGATTAAGCCAGTCCAAGGAATAGGCGAAATTTTGCATCGGGAAGTGTGCCATAGAGTAAAATTTTCATTTTTTGACAATTTTTTTATGTAATGGTCCTTCATTTTTGAAAACAAAAATGAGTACAACAATAGGATTTTAGCTTTGATACCACTATAATATCGTGTGCCAAATATGTCTTGAAAATTTTCTAATGTTTTTCGCAAAATTTAGATAATAGACATTATGCCAAACAATTCGCATGTATGTTGGTTATAGTTTTAGTTTGCAATTGTTGCTGATTTCTCCCAAGAAATTTTGGTCCAATCAATCACATTTCAATTCAACGTGTTTTCTGCTTATAACTTCATGATTTGGCAATATTTTGAGGGCTGACATATACATTCCAAGCGTACAATCTAAAGCTACAATGTCTAAACCTTATAATAGAGAATTCCAATTGTCAGTAACAATTTCTTTTATCTGCAAACGGATTACAAATTGATACTAAAATAATGTTGTAATATTAATGAAATCTTTGACCTTTAATAGCAGATTACAAGGTTTATTGGAGCGGCAGTATTAGATTTACCATTCATAAATAATAAGAGTCCACAATGGAGTCCATGAGAGGCCTGTAGACATGTTATCGATGCCTAAAATGACTTGGAATTTTCTGCTGTCGCTTTATGTTGACGGGAACTGAGAATCCTCTACCCAGAATAGCCACAGCCTTCAATAGGGGTCACATCAGTCTAGAGCAACTTTTGCACCCAAAAATAACACATTTAGCCATGCCTAGCAGGATTCTATAATTGCAGGTTCAAATACTCAGAAATATTCCAGCAACCTTGCTTATCTTCATGCTTGAGGTTATCTGTAGCCAGCAGTAAAATATTAAATCCCTCATACACCTCTACAAAATGTTTCCTTGAATTGAATACACCTCAGAAGCCAACACCATTCCCACAGATGAATTGACTAAACCTCACACCAATCTGGATGATGTTTAGCAGCTAAACTAAACCTTATGCCAACCTGGATGATATCTGGCGGCCAAATTAGAAACTCATCCCAAAGACATTATCACCTAGCATAAAGGGTTCAATTTAAGATTCTAAAAGCCATGCTGCCTCCAATCACATTATTATTTTATTGGCCATGATTGTCATTATCTTCAGCTTGATTTCCACAATCCATGAAAATGTTGCTGAATGTTTCTGGATTTGATTGTGATCCGAAACGTTGATGCTAATATGTCAATATACAATCAAATCCAGAAACATTGAGCAACATTATCTTCTGCTTCCAAACATTGCCTTTGACTTCATATATAATTTATTCTTCAACCCTGATCGAGTTTGTAATATCTTGAGAAATGATGCCCATGTTATGTGACAAAATACTGCATGTTGTCCCAAGTTTTGGATTTTCAAAAATTTGACAACCCCTATGAATTTTACTCAATGTTTACTGCTACAATTGATAAATTAAATATAGGAAATAATATTGTACATGAATGCATACTAGACACGGCAATAAAATATATATTTATTCGCACATGAATTATTACAGGGAAGAAGACCAGAGATGGTCGGCCAAGGATTACAATAGATTTGATTATTCCCTTCTGCCTTCCTTGGCTGTACACAACATATTTAAAGAACTTGACGGTTGTCAAGAAGTACACAACCATTGACCAACTGACACATAACTACCCAAGAGTGACAACCCACTTAATACAATTAATTAATACACTGTAGGGTAACCAAAATTATTTAACATAACAATATGCGTTTTATGCTAACTGCATTATCCCCCCCAAAAGAAAAAGTCATCTTCTAGATAACAAGAAAAACATCAAGTAATATTTGAGAAGACTCTTGACAGACAATAACTTGGACTAGACAACCCCATCTTGTAGTGTACCCCAAATGGGGGTTTGGGGGTAGCACCCCTCGCAGGGTCCCGGGGCAATGCCCATGGCGCGCTCCTTGTCGCGATACAAGGTAGGGTCGAGGGGAAGGGCCCTCGCCGCCAACACCAAATTAAGACCTTCAAAATTGCATGGAACTCCACGACGGACATCTTTTTTCTGATTTTTTAAGACGCCAGAACCATTGTTGATGAAGCCAGAGAAGAGCTTTAACCAACGTATGCAACATGTTGTGAAGAAACCACTCTGCTGTACAGATCGATGACATTGAGAGGATTGTATGACATACGACATGATGAGAACTCCACACACTGGCTGAGGTTGACGACGTTTGGCTGATTGGTGTTCCCGTACAGTTTGTAGACTTTGTCGTACGATGCGAAAGAAATGCTCTGGCCGTACGGTGTGGACAATATGCTTTGCTTGTACGAGATGGAGCATCATTTGACGGTGTGGACAATATGCTTTGCTTGTACGAGATGAAGTATCATTTGTAGGGTGTGGACAATATGATCTGTCTGTACATGATGGAATTGACATGTGGCAATAACTCCTTAGAACTTTGACCTTGGTATCCAGAAGAACATCAGACAGGAGCATCAACTATAGCTTGCTTGATTTCTTCGAAGGCTTTCCTTGTTGGTGCTATCCATTCCATCTTAGCATCCTTTTTTAACATCTCATTCAAAGGTTTGATTATCTCGACAAAGCCTGTGATAAACTTTCTAACAAAATTGATCTTCTCGAAAAAAAATCTCAACTCTTTTTGACTAGCAGGCAGACTAATTCTTGAAATTGCCTCTATACACTCAGGATCAATCAGGATTCCCTTCTCTGTGATCAGGTGTCCCAACAACTTGCCCTCGGTGACCTTGAATATACATTTCTTTGAATTTAAGGAAATCCCATACCTTTGACATCTCTGAAATACCTTCCTTAGGTCTTCTACATGGTCTTCTCTCTTCTTCGAGAACACTCTTAGATCATCCATGTAAATGATTATGCATTTTCCAATTAGGTCTTTGAAGGCGATGTCCATGGCCCTTTGAAATGTGGCCCCTACATTAATTAGCCCAAAGGACATTCTTTTATAGGCAGAGGTTCCCTATTTCGTTGTAAATGTTTTTTTTTCTATCTTCAAATTCAACCAACACTTGATTGTATCTTGAATACCCGTCCAAAAAGGACATCATTTGTGATCCATTGACGATTTGTACGACCTCATCAAGCGATGGTAATGGGTAATTGTCTTTATCTGAGGCTCGATTTAAGTTTCGGAATTCAACACATAGTCTAATTTCTCCATTTTTCTTTCTGACTGGGACTAGGTTGGCGACCCACGTTGAGTGGCGCATTGGAAATATGATCCTTGCTGATAAAAACTTGTTGACTTCTTGATAGATGAGAGTTTCCAACAGTGGATGAACTGGCCTTTGGTGTTGTTTGAATGGCTTACTTACTGGCTTGAGGGGAATTGTATGCACAATGATGGAAGTATCATAAGTTTTCAAATCTTCATAACTCCACGCTATGACAACGACAAACTGTCTAATGTTCTGGATTATACCAGCTCTTTCTTCTGGTGTACAAGCTTTGCCTATGCATACATTCTTGATCTCATCTTTGGTTCCCAAATTTATCTTTTCGTATTGATCCCCTTCAATCTTTTGTCTCTTTGCTCCATTGATCTGATCTTGATCAAATATATTTTCCAACTGTATCATTCCTCTGGGAATGGTGTTTGTCTTTAAATTCAAAACTCCATCATCATCAAACTCAGTTTCTTCTATTCCTTCATCTCCATCAATTATTTGTGTTGCAAATACATTTGAGCTTGTCGAAAATTCAAGAATGTGATCATCATCATTGAACACTTGGAAGTTTGTAACATTGTTAGGAATTGATGGTATTAGTGATAACTCCATTGCTAATTGGTTTATACCATTCATGGCAAGCAGCTCCAAAGAACTGGCTTCTTGTGCCAAAGAATTCGCAACCTGATTGTTTGACCGGTTCACGAACTGAATATTGAAAGCATCAAAGCCCTCAATAAGATCCCACACTCTATTCCGGTAACGAATCAATCTTTTATCGTGGCAAATGTATTGTTTTCTCACTTGCTCTACAACTACTTCTGAATCTCCAAAAGCTCGTAAACTTTTGGCTCCTTTCTTTAGGGCTAGCAGTAATTCGTGAACCAATGATTCATATTTTTTGACATTATTCGTGCAGGGAAATTCCAGCCTATGAGCCTCAAGGTATATTTCTCCTTGTGGACTAGTTAATTCAAAACCAGCTCCAACTCCTTTCTTTGAGCGAGATCCATTAAACCTTAAGGTCCAAACTTGTTCTGTTGATTGAGAGGATGATTGAGCTAGTGTATCAGTAATGTTGTGCTCATATCCACTTTCAACATTTTTAACTTCACTCTCCTGAGAATTATGTTCCTGAGAATAATGTTCCTGAGGATCTTGTTTCTGAGAATCTTGTTTTTGATCCTTTTCCTTATTCTCAATTTTACTTTCTTCTTCAATTTCTTTAGGATCTTCAAATTGTTGAAGCTTCTGACGAGTTTCTTTTATGGTTTTGTGGCACATTTTACATGTGAATTCTGAATGGGACGTGTCGTGGATGCGACACCAGTTGGTCAACAGCAGCTCATGAATTCTTCTCTTCAATTCTACTTTTTGGCCTACACTTATCCAAATGAAGTCCTTAAAGCTTTCAAATAGCCTTTTGTCTTTGTTTTGATCATCTTGTGTGACTACTATTGCTGGTTTCGACACTATTTTAGCTTTCTTTTTGCTGGGTCGTGCATGTAACACTAAGATTTCTTCCACCCTAGGTTTATAGGAACCTAAGTCTATCTCGAGAAACAATATTTCATTGTTTTCTCCATATTCTGTAATCATCGGTTTGAGTTTCGGCATACTATCGATCTTTATCTGATTCGAGACTCCTTTCCATGGCTGCCACATATGAGAAAAGTCCATGGAAATGTATCCGTTCAACCTCCGTGATCAGTCTTTGCTTAAAAGTATGCCGTAGCCATTAGGGATATTGACGAATGAAATGCCAATATAACTTTGCACTCTAGGATCAGCTGCTAGCTGCATGTGAATATTATTTAATTCTCCAACCACAGGGACTTTTGTTTTGTCTAATTGAGTGACTTTCTTATTGGTCCGTGTAGGTATTACTCCCAATCTTTCGCACATGGCGATAGGCATCACGGTGCTAGAAGCACCGGGGTCTACTAAGCAATTATGTACAAGTTTTCCAAATATTTTGATTGATAGTAAGAATGGAGCGGGCTCGTCCTTTCCTTGGTAAAAGACCACCAGATGTTCTACTTGATTGCCGACATCTTGATTCTTTCCCTCTTGTCTCCTTTGGACAGGTTCTTGTTTTTGTGAAGTCTGTGGGAGCTCATTTGTCAAAATTTCTTCTTGGAATATATCTGTATCCTGAAGAACTTCTTCTGGCGTGATATCTTCTTGTTTTGAATTTCTTGACGATATTTGGACCATTCCTACAAAATTAGGAGGCTGTTGTTGTGGAGCATCAATCGACATTTCTTCTATGTCTTGAATAACATTTGTGCTCGTCGGAGCATTCGATACATTTCTATTTGGCATGTTTTGTGAAGTGCTCCTTGGGGCAATAACTTCAATTAGAGTGTTTAGGAGTGTTTCTTGAATCTCTGGAATTTTCATCAGCTCGATCAAGGGTAAGTTGACCTTTATTTTCTTAAATTCTTTTAGCACACATGAGCTTAATTTCTTCAACTCTTCTCTGGAACGATCTTGTGCCTGTGCTTGTGGATGTCCAACCTGAGGAGCTGTTTGTCGCCTTTGTTCGACTTGTGGTACAGTCACTTGTCTCATCCCATTTGTTTGGACATTTTGCTGACGATATTCAGGTGAATCTTTTGGAAGAGACGACACATTGGTAGCATTTGGATTTGGTGAGGTCTAAAAATTATTCGGAGGTATGGATGTGGTTAAAGGTTCATTTTGGCGGACATTCCTCTGATACACCTTGAGTGGATTTCTAGACGTCTGCTGAAACACTCGCACTTCCCTAGTTCCTTCTACTAACACGCTGTTATTCAATGGGGGAAAACTATATCCATTAATTTAATTGGTTGGTTCGGTGGGATCTGAATTTGTGATCCAACTTGGTATCGTGGCGTCTCCACTGGGCCATTTGCAGATGTAGGTGGGAATCTTGATTAGGGTGGTACAACGTATATTCTCTAACATTCTCAAAAACAAGGGCTTGGTCGTATCTTGGCGCAGGGACCAACTCATATCCTGTCACTGGAGGATCCTCTGCATTTCTTTTCTCATTTTAAAAAATATCTGCTGCTACATGAAACTTGTGACAATTCAATTTACAGTGCTGATTAGTGTTGTGCAATCTGCACCATTTTGATAATGTTGCTTCGGCCAGGAACATTTTGTCTGCGGGACGATTGTCAGCGACAGGTTGACTATCTAAGGGAGACGACACGGTACTGTTGTTGGGTTCAGTATTCCATGTTTTCTTTTGGAATCCTTGATTGTTATTTCGGAATCCTTGATTGTTATTCCGAAATCCTTGATTATTCCCTTGATAATTTTGATTATCTCTTTGGTATCTTGAAGAACTTTGACCTTGGTAATTCCCTTGAGTTGATTGATAATTCCTTCGCATGCTTTGTATTTGATTATTTTGATTTCTCAAATATGTGACCTCAGTTGACAATTTCCTAACTTGGTCAATCAATTTTTTCATTTCATCCTTCTCTTCTTGAGTTTGGATTGATATCGTTGCATTTTGAAGATATACTGGTTGTGAGGGTGGTGCTTGAGAAATAGGCCCTCCCGGGTGGAGAACTAATTGATTATTTGGAGTAGGAACCAGATTCATCACAGGAGTATGCTGAACCAATGGTCGATTGATATCTTGAATTTGATTTTGGGTAGCAGGATTTCCCAAATAATTGAGTGGCTTTGAAGTAGTACCTACTCCCAAATCATTGCTAATTGTAACTGCTGCAGCATATGCATCCTTTAAATTTGCTGGGGCTGGATTCTTTGATTTTACAAACTAGTGGTAAGACAGTCTAAGGCTATGTAATATACTCGTAGTGTTGCAACATTGTCCAAGTTGTAAGGATCTCACAACCTTGTGGAATCTGTTGTTGAATGTGTTGATCGATTCATGTGGCTGTCTCTTCACTTCCACAAATTACCGATATAAATCTATCGGTAAAATTGGTGCCCTAAATTTTTCTAAGAAAGCATCTTTCATTTGTTGCCAATTGCGGATAGACTCAGCCGACAGGTGGATATACCAATACGAGGCTTCCTCATCGAAAGTATACGGGGACAATCTACAGGCGACATACTCTTCTTGGACATCTCTATTCTGGAGGAGATCTTCAAAATTTTTAATATGTTCATCTGCAGTGCGGCTTAGGTCACCACTACGAAACTTGGAACAAAACTGGAATTGAAACCTTTGGGGCAGGTGTTTGAAACAATCTGGAAATATCTTCTTCAACAGGTATCTCTTCTCTTGATGAACCTTCTTCTTCACTTGTCACGACTGCTCTTTTTCTTTGCTTGATATTGGTAGAAGATTCTAATTCTACAAACTTTTTGGATGAGCTCGAAGCTGATCTTAGGACTCTTTGGAATTTGTCTGGTGAGGAAGAATTTGTGCGATCCAGTGTGACTTTGCTTAATCTTGTTGAGGTGGTGTGGGAACAGGTTGAGGAGTTGGCTCAATGGTTTGCGGTGGTAGTAGACGTTGTTCTCTTCGAATTTCAGTGTCAATGTGATCAACAATTTCTTCTTCTTCCTCAGGAATAAAGAACATACAACGCCAATCAGGATGATTTCTTTTTACTTCCCATGCTAGAGTGTACAATTCTATGATGAGGTTTTCTTGCTCGTTTGAGACTCAAGTCCGGTTGCACTACTAGCTCAGGATCTCTACTTGGTTCAGGCAAAATGATTGGAAGTCCCATTTTTCATCATTTCTCTGACTGAGTGGCTGATTTCAGGGAAAATCGTCGTATATCTCTATGAATCTGCTGTTGAAGGGCCAAAAATCTTTGTTCATTCAAATCCTTTTCGATTTTTGCTTCAATTTGCCGACCTTTCTCTTCTTCAGCGTGGTCTATCTTTGACTTCCAAGCAAGCGAACATAACTGATTGGTAATGTTCATCTGGTGTAGTCCTGGTTCTGGTTGCTCAAAAGGTATTTCAAAAGGAAACTCATGTTGCAACACCATACTGCTTCATGCTTACTATTTCAACTTGGAAAAAGTTCTGGATAACTCTTGATATGATCTCAAGCTGACAATGATCATGCCCTCCTAGCGCCAATTTATGTTGGTGTATGTTTAATCATATACCAAACAGTAGAATAAAATATCCAAGGATACTCTATCCTCTCTTGAACAAAATCACTACTTGTGCCAAGATTGCGAGAAAGACCACAAGGCAACTGGAAGGTCTATATGTACGAACGAGCTACTTTGTGTGGATAGCTTCTTGGGTAGTGTGTGCTGAAATACAAGGGGGACTTACGCTTGAGAATTAGTATCATTCACAAGCTGGACTTAGGCGAATTTATCAATAAATGCTCTTTATTTTTGGATTTTCTGATTTGGGATTAAAAAATAAAAGATAAAAAGGATAAGGGTTTATGAAGTCTAACTACTGCTAAGAACTCAAGAGACGGTGTAGATTGGGTGAAACCAATAAACAACACTTTGTTTCGCCACACTTAGGACAACTATGCAAAGCATGTGCAATCTTCTAAGGTTGTGCTCGAGATTTTCACACTTATGAGTAATACCAACAATTCAACAATATTACTCAAAGTAGAAGTTAAGCATCCACATCAAAAGCTCAGGCTAACTTTACACATTGAATGAAAATCATCCATCTAAAAAAAGTATGAGAAAAATTTCACTAATCTAAACTATCAATCTTTTATTCATCTAACAACTACAAAGCAAATTACTTAAAGCAAATCTATTTTTAAGTGTTGAAGAAAATATGCAACCATGCATCAACTTGATAACAATAAGACTTCAAAACAATACTGATAATGAACTTTTTATTATCCAAGTAGCTCTCCACACTGAAATGAAATGAGAGAATGTGTTTATATAGAGTTTTTGAAAAAAAAAATGAATGGCCGAGATCAATCTAAGATCAACGGTCGAGATTAAGACAACCTAACCCTAATTAGGGTTTCCCAAAGTAAAATTAACATCTAGTGCATGTAAGACAAGTGGCACAAGGTGCTATCTTTTAGGATTGCACCCCCTTCTCCTGTTGAGAGGCAGAAAGTTCAATGAACTTGGACACAATCTGATCAATCTCTTCTATTGTGAGAGGTACGGTGGGGTTGTACAGTGAAGGCGAGATGTACGTTGGTATAACCGTACGGTGGACTTCAGTGGGTGTGCGGTGGAGGGGTTGATCTTTCGTAAGTAATGAACTCTAAATATTAGGAATCCTTTATGCATGTAAATAAGATTAACAGATATGCAAGTGGAGAAAGTAAACAATGATGATATTCAAGATTTGCCAGATTCGGAACAAGTACATAGAACAAAATAGGGTGAGGGTTGAATCTCACCGAAACTGCAAATACAAAATAGGGAGGTTCTTTCACCTCCGAAATAACGGATAACAGAATTCCAACAAGAATTCGCACAATAGAGAAAAATACCAAAATTCGCATACTAACACAAATGATAGACTCAGCCATAAATATGGGCTCTGGGAAATTTCCCGAAGGGTTACAAATGGGCCGACACGACCAGACTAAGACTTGACTAATCTAATTAAATAAAGGGCTCGAAAGATTTGTTATTAAATTTGGGGCCTTACAATAAAGTAATTAAATTTATTATTTAATTATGTCGAGGACATCACACAAAGAATCAACTGAAATACCCAGAAGATGCGCAAACTTCAGTTGTATGAGTGACCCCAATGCATGTATGGAGGTTAGAATTCGCTGAATGTCAAGAGGGGAGAAGGTTTCCCACAAGTCACATTCAGAAATAAATTAACACAACATATATGAGAGAAGAGCCACAAAACATACACCTATGATGAAGGTAAGAAAACATACACAGCATACATAAGTTGAAGAAAGGCAATAATAGCAATTTCAATTCATTCGAAGGCCAATGGCCAAACTTATAGTTGCAAAATGTAGAATAATACAAGAGAAGTGAAAGAGCATGGAATAGCTCAAGCTAGCAGGGAGAGAACCCTTTACAATGAGGCTTAACAACCTTTATATAGAAAATTGGTTACAAGAGTGATCATGATCCCTATGTGTGCAGGGAATTGTCAGTCTGGGAGTGCAGGGAAGTGCATGCATTTGACTTCTGTACATGCAAGCAACCTAGCCATACAGTGAAAATATAACCTTGAGAAGGGTGGATTGACTGACCGTCCAAAGTCAGAGCATGCAAACATGACATAAGTTACCACAACAAGCATGGCCCCATACCTCTCTTGATGGAAATCCTGCCAAAATCATTAAATGCACCCCTATGGCTCCACAAAAGAAGGTGTACAAGTCACAAAAGTCGTTAGTGCATTTAAAGCTTTGAGTGTTAATCACGCCATCCAGAAGTGATGCAAGCCGGAAAGAAGTCCGAGGACTTCAGAAAGTCGGGTTCCTGAAGTGGGGAAGACAAGGAAGGAACTACGGAACCTCGCAGTTCCGGAGAAGAGGGAAAGGTAGCGAGGAAGGGACTTCGGAATCTTGGGGTTCCGAAGTTCCGGGAAGGGGAAGGAGACAAAGAGAAAAGAACCTCGGAACCTCGGGGTTCCAGAGTTCCAGACAAAGAAAGGAAAAGGCGAAGGAGGGAACTTCGGAACCACAGGGTTCCGGAGTTCCGGGGAAGGGAAGGAGAGGCAGCAAGGAACTTTAGAACCTCAAGGCTTCGGAGTTCCGGGAAAAGAAAAGGGAAAGGGAAAGGAACTTCGGAACCTCGGGGTGCTGGAGTTCCGGGAAATAGGGAAAAAGGGGGCTAAGGAAAGGGAGGAACTTCAGAACCTCGGGGTTCCGGAGCTCTTGGAAAAAGAGAGAAGGCAAAGGCAAGGAACTTCGGAACCTCGGGGTTCCGGAGTTCCGGAGTTTCGAGGAAGGAGGTTCCAGAGTTCCGAGGAAGGAATGGAGACAAGGAAAGGAAAAGGCCAAGGGAAGGAACTTCGGAACCTCGGGGTTCCGGAGAGAAGAAAGGGAAGGCTAAGGAAGGAACCTCAGATCCTCAGGGTTCCGGAGTTCCGAGGAAGGGAAGAAGACAAGGAGGGAACTTCGGAACCTCGGGGTTTCGGAGTTCCGGAGGAAAGAAAGAGAAGCTAAGGAAAGAACTTCCTCCAGGCAAGACAACACTTCACAATTCCTAATTCCATTGCTTTTCTCCTTGATCAACTGGGGCAGCGCCAGTCTATGGATTGTATCTCTGATCGGTTCTCACTGATGCACCAAGGTTGTCATAAAATGACAACATTTTTGGCGACCTCTGCGGGATGCTTGCTTGATTAGCATGAATTCCAGAAGCCTTGAGCATCCATTGGGCACAGAGTCACAACTGCAAGAAAGAAGAAAAATCTCTCCTCTATAACTCGCAAAGGATCAAGATCAGCCATTCTGAAGGGGAACAACCTGTGCTTGTGCACTTCTTGGAAAACAAGAAACCTAACTGATAATTACATCGTTACAGTAAGAGGCAACTGATGCTTTTGCCTTTGTCAAAGAGGAACATTCACCATCTAGCTGCAATGGTTGAAATCTCTTGTATGCATACATTAGATCACACATACTACTCATGTGGTGAAAGAACACTTCACCATTTACCTTGCCACCATAGGGAAGCCATAGAAAATAGCCACCTGAAACATCCGTGGATGCATGAAGCATACACATAGTAGCAAGGGAGGAATTTTCTAGGAGTCGGCTTGCATCAAAAGAACTACTCCTTGCAAAAGAGAAGGCATCTCTATTGTACAAGGGGGCATCATTTTTTTCACAATAGCCGATCTCCTTTTGGTGTGAGTTGAAACCAAAGGAAAAGGCCTCAAACTCACATGGTGATGAAAAGTGTACCATATCTCCATCTTAGCCTACACAATGGGGCTCTTCAGGCGCATCAAATTGAAAACTTTGAAGCTCGGGTATATTGTCAAGTTGAGTAACAAAAAGACCGTCGGCATGACCAACATGTTGTTGCTCAACGTCGTTGAACTTTGCATGTTGGTCCCAAGTGAAACATTCAAGCTCAGGCACATCATCCCTAATGCCAAAAGAAACATCTTCACCTTGAACGAAGACCTCATATTCAACATCATCACTTTCAGGGATAGGGGAGAACCAACATACATCATAATCACATGTGCTGATATCCAACTCATTAGCACAAATCTCAGGTTTATGAGACACCTCACAAGAATATCTAAAATCTTCAGATTGTCTCTTTGTTTTTGTTTCCTCCTCCAGGCAACATAATGCAACAACCTGAGGTTCATGGCACGATCCATCCGTCATGCAATCTACAACAAAACCATTACCCCTTGTGCCCTCCTCAAGACTACCATGTTGCTCCAGAGCTACCACTGGGGAAGGTGTAGACATATCCTTCTCCTCATGATCAATAAAGAAAGGAAGATTGACAAATGAGAGGACAATGTCCTCTTTACCTTCACGCTCCTCATGCTCAATGTCTTGCTCCTGCAATTGATTGTTCTCAATATCCTCCTGCAGCATTGTCGATTCCTCCTCCTTTAGAGCATATGAAGACTCACCAATGGCTGATTGAACCCCTTTTGTCATGAGGAGCATGGGAACCATCTGTCCTCCATACAATAGGTCCCCCCTTAAAAAGGGAGATAGCATTAGGAAAGGGCCTAGGTGGTGGGGTATTTTGCAAAACGCACTGAGGAGAAGGTTCTTGTATAACAACAGCTGGAGCTTCCTTGAAACCTGGAACTTTAAAACTAGGGGGGGGAGTTGAAGGCTTTGGAGGTCTGCCCTGCCCGAAGCTTGGGATTTCAAACTTAGGAACCCTTGGAGCAGAAACCTCCTCCTATATGAGCTGCATCTCTATGGCTGCTAGTTGCTTAATTTCGTCCTTCCTAGCAGAGGCAAGCTACCTTGCAAGGAACTCCTTATGTTCTCTTTGGGCTCCCATTTGTTGTTGCTGAAGCTGAGCTTGATAAGCAAGTTGATCCTGTCGTAAATCCCACTCCTGTTGTCTCTTCAACTCCTCCAACTGCTTGGTGAAATCAAGGAACACACTTTTGATTTCTGCAATTTGCCTTTTTTTGTCATCTTGGGGCTAGTTGGGCTGCCAAGAAGGTTGAGCAGGGGTGGGTGGGTGGCAAGCATTAGGAAAGTACCCACCTATTGCTGAAGTGAAGTTGTCTGGGTTGAAACTAGGAGCAGTCCTAGTTCGGTCCTGTTGGTAAGGAGGAGAAAAATGACTGACATTCTCATAGAATGGGGGTGAATAGAAGTTACACCCATGATATGAACTCATTTTAAAGCATTTGAAAGAGATGGAGCTTGTTTATCAAAATGCCCAAAGAGAGCCGACAGACCCTCTCAACCAGAGACTGATAACATACCACAGATTCACCAAATGATTGCAGAGTCGCCAGGTGCTTGAAAGATGTTGCCTCCAAAGGCTTGACGAATCGAAGAACACACCGAATCTTCAGTTGGATTGGGTTTAGGATTGCATGACCTCAGAACCTCGGGGTTTCGGAGTTAAGAACTTAGGCACCTCGGAACCTGGGGGTTCTGGGGAATTGGACCTGCAAACTTCGAAACTTGGGGGTGCTGGACTTCCAGGGAAGGAACTTCGCATGAACAAGAACTGGACTTGTTGAGCAGAGTCGCCAAGTGCTTGAGAGATGACTCCCTCTAAAGGCTGAGACACTAAGAACAACACTGAATCCTTAGCATGTACGTCGAAATTAAGTGCCATTGGGCATGTCAAAAACTGTTATCACAATCTTGTACCCTTTTGAGCTATCAACTTAGCAACCTTGTGAAACATGGAAACAACTCTGAAGTGTGAGGCCTTGCGTAAGGGGGTTGAATCTCCGGAGAAGGCCGACTGCCTTCTCAATCCAGGTGCAGGTGTTGAACCAACTCAACACTTCAAAACTTACTCCTAAGCCTATCTTAACAACTTGCAAAGGAAAAGAGAAGAGAGAAATACTTAAAATAAAAGAGGTGATGCACCAAGAAGAGATTGTTTCTTTTCCTACCCGAAATGACACAAAGAATCGACTGAAATACCCAGGAGATGCACAAACTTCAGTTGTATGAGTGACCCCAATGCATGTATAGAGGTTAGAATTCGCTGAATGTCAAGAGGGGAGAAGGTTTCCCACAAGTCACATTCAGAAATAAATTAACACAACATATATGAGAGAAGAGCCACAAAACATACACCTATGATGAAGGTAAGAAAACATACACATCATACATAAGTTGAAGAAAGGCAATAATAGCAATTTCAATTCATTTGGAGGCCAATGGCCAAGCTTACAGTTGCAAAATGCAAAAAAATACAAGAGAAGTGAAAGAGCATGGAATAGATCAAGCCAGTAGGGAGAGAACCCTTTACAATGAGGCTTAACAACCTTTATATAGAAAATGGTTACAAGAGTGATCATGACCCCTGTGTGTGTAGGGAAATGTCAGTCTGGGAGTGTAGGGAAGTGCATGCACTTGACTTCTGTACATGCAAGCAACCTAGCCATACCTTGAAAATGCAACCCTGAGAAGGGTGGATTGACGGACCCTCCAAAGTCAGAGCATGCAAACATGACATAAGTTACCACAACAAGCATGGCCCCGTACCTCTCCTGATGGAAATCCTGCCAAAATCATTAAATGCACCATTGTGGCTCCACAAAAGAAGGTGAACAAGTCACAAAAGTCGTCGGAGCATTTAAAGCTTTGAGTGTTGATCACAGCATCCGAAAGTGTTGCAAGCCGGAAAGAAGTCCGAGGACTTCGGAAACTCGGGTTCCCGAAGTGGGGAAGACAAGGAAGGAACTTCAGAACCTCGGGGTTCCGGGGAAGCGGAAGGAGAACTTCGGAACCTCGGGGTTCCGGAGAAGCAGAAGGAGAACTTCGGAACTTTAGAGTTTTGGAGAAGACGGAAAGGCAGCAAGGAAGGGACTTCAAAACCTCGAGGTTCCAGGAAGGGGAAGGAGACAAAGAGAAAAGAATTTCGGAACCTCGGGTTTCCGGAGTTCTGGGAAAATAAAAGGGCAAAGAAAAGGAACTTCGGAACCTCGGGGTTCCGGAATTCCGGGAAGGGGAAGGAGACAAAGAGAAAAGAACTTCGGAACCTCGGGGTTCCAGAGTTCCGGAGATTGAAAGGAAAGGGAAAGGAACTTTGCCAAGTTTATGCAAATCCCGTCCTTCACAAAATTTGGGAACAATGGGTGTAATGTCCCCATTTTGCGAGCATCAGAGTTTGTAAGAATTAGCCTATCATTTGACCCTCGTAGGCTAATAATTATTGATAGAGGGCCTCGTGTGGCAGTTACTTGGTGATTAGAGACATTACTCTTCAGCTGGATTCAGGTTTTGGCCTTTGCACAGGTTTTTTGACTCAGATTGGCACACTTACTATTTATAGTAAGTTACTATTTTGGGAGAGTCAGGGTTCCTATTAATAGAAAGACACCTGAGCAGAGCTTATTGGCAGTGTCAACCTTGATTGGGCCTTTACAGCTATTTCTAGACTCAGTTCCACATACTTACTATTTATAGTAAGTCACTATTCAGGGTTTCTATTTTTAGACAGGCATCCAATCACATGGAGAGCAGGGAGAGTCGACTCCTGGCTCAGACGGTTTAGCAATCAGACAAGTACATCAAGAGATATTAAAGTTTAAGTGACTTAAGTGATTTATTTAATATTTTAATATTATTATAAAGTTCTAAAGTAACTTTATAATAATAAAGTCACTTTAATATAATAAAGTGCGTTAAGTGAATAATTTAATGTGGGAATAAATCTTTTATCCCACATTGGCCAGGAAGGTGTTTGAGCTGTCTTAAGGAAAGAATAAAAGGAAAGGCAAGAGTTCATTCTCAGCATCCAGTTGATGAATAGTATTTTGATTGATTTTTTTATTTGTGGAGCCTAGGGCTTTCGCAATTTTCTTCTTTGATCATAGGAAACGAAAACTTCCTATTGATAGTAATTTTGAAGGTGTGAAATAACACCTGAATTATTGCAGTTGTGGGAAAGAATACTTCAGTTCTTTCATTTGTGCAAATTGGTGAATTTTTCTACAAGGGTTTGAAGTTTATTGTTGGAGAACATTTATAATTGGTTGTGAATTGTCCTTCTTTGGCACATGGAGTTATATCATTCTTGTTGGGAGAGATTATCAACAAATTATTCAGGGTTTTAAGAGCAGATTGCAAGTTTGTTCTTGCTGCTACAGTGCGCATGAACAGTGCACGTGAACAGTGCGCGTGAACAGTGCGCATAAACAGTGCGCGTGAACAGTGCCACGCTACAGTATTTTGCTTGATTCCGATTGCAACTTTCATCTCCATCATTAAGCATCACTATTATCAGGTTCCTCTTGCAACTATTAGTAGCTAGTATTGAAATATTAGGCATATAATTTTGCTGTTGTAAGTGATAACTTAGAATCAGATTTGGAATTGATGTAGTCTTTTTGTAAGCCAATTAGTCTTGGCAAATCCATAGCAGCATTGTACTTAGGAATGAATTCAATAAAGAAGATATATGTTGCATGCCAGTTGTTTGTCGAAATGTCAGTTGGCTGTAGGTATGCATTCCATATCTAGTTTTCATGTATATGCATTAAAAATACCAAAAAGAACTGCACTCGCATACTAGTTCATTGTAAGAGGTATTGTCAACATCATTGGTGAACTTCCTAAATTTCTTGGCAACTTTCAAAGTGTATCAAACAATCTGAAATACAAAAATCAGAATAGAGAAAGACAGCATACAAAGTGTTTGACAATATTCCTTGAGCCAAAATCAGTCAGTTTGGGCAAGGGATATTACAATGGGGTATTGCAGTGCTGCATATGTGAGTTGGTTGGGATGGACTCATTCCAATGCAATGAAGTTAGTCAGGAAATAACGTTGATTCCTTGAGATTATTTTAATAGTTATCTTAGTTTCTTTTATCAGTAATATATATTTTCTATTTGTATTTTGATGGAAAGATTTCTGTATGAAATACTATTGCTATATTGAATAATGCTTTGCTGTCTGCAGAAGAATGCTAACTGATATTATTTTCCGAGGCAATAAAATTTGTAAGATGTGATATTTGCTTTTACATAACAGTATAATTGTTTTTCTACAAGTGGGCTTTGCCTGCATTTCTATTTTATATTGCATAATATCTCTGTCTGATACCTCCATTTAGTTGAAATCAAATATTCTTGGGAAAAAGATAAACTAAGGTTTTACATGATATTTTTAAACTGGGCATGAGGTTGTCATTGAGGCATTTATTCTAGATTTCTTGTTTGAATAGGTAATCAAAGCTGTTATTGCTATGCTCCAAACTGCTTTTCATACATTTGGAGATGCTCCATATCGCCGTGTCTTCAAAGCATTATACCCAGGAGCTAAGGAAGATCAAAAGAGAGTGAGTATTATCATGTCTACCGTTTTGTGTATCAAAGATATAATTGCTGAAGTTTGTAATATTTCCCTAAATGTAATTTTAGGCATTAATGATGCTAGGTATGTATTCTATGGGTTTTAATAAATATGTATGATATTGATATGAATTTTGTAATTTTCTGTGGCTACAGGCTGTTGACTACGTGGAGAAAGTTGCAAAGAGTACTAAATGTGGATTTTTTGCAGCTGCTCATGATATCTTTACTGCAAAGGTTTCTGGCATGTTTAACAGGTTGTTTCTTTTATTAAAAGTTCAAGAAAATCATTTAGGGTGAAGAATTGCTTGAAATAATTGTTAAAAACATTTATCGTTTAGTTGATGTATTTCTTGTTTCCATCCCATTCCTCCAATTTTGGTGTAGCAAAGATAAATCATTTTGGGTTGCATGAATTTTTTTTGGGAATTATGAGGTAGGAAAAAGAGAATATAGTTTTATGACCATAAAGCATTTGGTCAATATACACTCACACTTGAGAAAGTTCCTAAAGATCTTTCACATTCAATGTCTGAAGTTTTTTCTCCAAGATTTGTGTCATTACACATTGATCAACAACATGATATGGGAAGAATATAGAAAAATCTACTGATAGAATATGTCCTTAAGGGTTGAGTTTAATTGATGGTTTAGATTCTTTGTTGGTCAATGTGAAGGAGGTGAGAGATCATATTTTAGTATTGAAACATGCCATGATGGATAGAGTCTCAACCCACAAGCGTTTCATGGAGAAGGTCAAATTAACCACAACGCTTGGGTTGTTGAAATTGATAAAAATGGGTGTGCTGAAGAGTGCAAAAGAAGAATGTTCTTTTAGCTGGTCAAAACAGAACAAATTTTTGGTTCAGCTTCTTTAGGACATTGTTATTGCATTGTTCATATGTTTTCAATATGAAATGAGGCAAAGGAATTAAGTTGACATGACTCCATTTCCGTGTGCAACCTTTTGTCTTCAGCTTATTATGGATAAATTATGTCCATAAGTAATGATTGTTCCTATTCCCCAAGTTGTTGGGCTTTGTTGGCTCTATATTACAAGGAGCAAGGATAAAGGTTTATGTTGAGGATATTTAGTAGCAGCTCCATCTAGCTAAAGGGATAAAATTTGAATGGCTTAGCTAAGGATATTTAGACGCAGGAATGAGTAGGAGACTGGTTCTAGTGTTGAATCTGACAATTTTTTTGGTTTGGAATTACCATCCGTCCTAGAATTAGAGATGCCACCAGGATTATCTGTGCTATACTGCATCATATTAAAGATCAAATTGTGTAATGTCCCCTTCCTAATTGGCCATGAAATCACAATTGCAACAACTTAGGGTTAGGGTTTTATCTTATCAAATAAATATTTTTTCGATGATGCGATCCTGAATTCGAATTCGATAATTGTCAGTCTGGTCTTTATGCTGTTCCTTCATTCTATTTATCTCTTATTCAATGGAATGATGATGTCTGATGAACTGATCTGCTCTTATCGGTCAGTGTTTTTGATCCTTGGTTCAATCTAAAATTCCTTTATTTTCTTAATTAGAATTGTTTCTCCTTCGATCTGCTGAGTGTCTTCTTTGGTGTGATTGTGCTTGTGTGTTTTCTTCCTCCTCAAATGAGACCTTCTTCCCTTAATTTCTTCCATTGTAAGGGAGAAGTCACACCCCTTCATCATGCCTTCCCTTGGCAAGGGTCACAACCTTCCACAATTACCATTCTATCAAAGGGTCACAACCTTTTATCATTTCTATCCTCAAAAGTCACTTAATTTCTGCCGATTCCTTTCTGTTGTGACGTTTTCACACATTGCTCCATTACAAATGGGGACCCCCATTTTTTCGCTTATTAGTTACGGTTTTCTAGTTAGCTGTCATAGCTTGGCATCACTGTCTTAGTCTTTAACCTTTTAGTGAGGGAAGGTTAGTCTAGCTTGTTGGGATATGATGGGTCAGGGTCAAAGTTGTTGATGTTGTCATAGAGCAAGAAATAATGTCAATGTTGTTAAAAGTTGTTAGAATATTGCAAGGACGTTGTCTAAAATGGTAAGGCGCTAGGGTTGATTTTGTCTAAGTGTTGAGTGTTAGTCTTGATGAGCTAGCAATGTTGTGAAAGTAGGTATGTACTATATGCCCAAGGTTAGATGCATACAAGACGGAATGGACGAACCTATGATGAGATTGATTAAATGGAGAGAGACCACCTTGACACCTTGTGCAAGCACAGGTGTATTTTGTGCTCACCTTGTGCAAGAATAACCTCAATGTGTGCCCGAGCTCATCTATCCCCTAGCATGCTTGAACGACCTTGCTCAAGGCAATGAATTTGATCAAGACATTACAAAGTTTGAAAACAAAGTTGAAACAAATGGCTAATTATAAGGCTGAGTGCATAGTGCAAGCTCACATGCACAATGCACCCTAGGTTGTGCATGAGTAGAAGCAAAGTGCACCCAAGATCATGAATCTCAAACTCACAACCATGTGAGCCAATAACCATCCCAAATACATTCGAATAACAAGGATAATCCAAGAAATATGAAGTAAAAGGCAGCAAATTTGATTAAGAAGCCAGGAGTTTGATATCAATTTCTCAAAATTTTTGCTAAGTGTGTGCTTGAGTGCATTGTGGAAGCCTCCATGCATTATGCGCTCCTATTTGTGCACCTCCACATGCACTATGCACTCCTAGCTGCATTCGGCACTCAAAAAGGAAGGTAAGGAGTCAGGTCAGTGTGAAACCAGCACAAAGGAAATGTAGCAAACTTCGCTCAGCAACAGTACTCAAACTCAGATATAAAACACAAAAATCAGACAAGCAGATGAAGAAGATCAGAATTAAAGATCCTAAAATGCTAACCTAATTTGCAGGGCAGAAGGGATTTTGTTGAATTAAGTGATGAATTTTGTTGAGAGAGGGACATTTGACTTATATTTATACATATTCATGGTGCAAAACAAAACTTAGCCGACTTGATCAAAGCAAAAAGCAAAGTAAACAAATCAGTATAGGGCCGACTTGTGCAAACACCTATGCAATATGTGGTTAGGAGGAATTTGTTCAAGTATTGTATAGGGTGCATTGTGCACTCGTACATGCAATATGCATTCTTGATGATCCATAAGACACTTTTGAACCCACTCAAAAAATAGAGGCTAAAGTCGGCCCTTTTGAGTGAAAATTTAAATGTAAAACAAACAATTATCCATCACAGCCCACCTAATAGGAATTAAAATAATTTAATTTTAAGTACTTAAAGTTGCAAGTCGGTCAAATGGAGAAGAAATAAATTCAAGGGGTATAGAATCATATAAAACAAGGTGAAATTCACCCATTCAAATGGCAATCAAGTCCGATTCGCAGTAAATCATCAGCAGAGAAGACCTACAGCTAAATCAGAGGTAGATCATAGCGAATTTCAATCAGATCTGATGCGAGTTTAACTGAAGGCTGATTTCCATATATTACTGGGCTTGTTTTGGAGCAAATACTAGCAAATCTTAATGTAATTAGCCTAGAACTGATTGTGATTTTCGGGATGGAGATCAGGCATTCTGATTTGAGTGAATTCTACTATCTTGGATTTCCGAAGCTAGTACACCAAACAACGAACCTCAATGAGGGAAATCAAGATGAGAGAATTCAGGATTAAGGATGTAAATATAACACAAGGATGAAGTTCCCAAGTGCTAGGAAGATGAAAATGTAAGTGTGATCAAGTTAGATAGTTTCAGAAGAGTTAATCAAAGTTAGAAAGTTGACTTGATCAAGATGATGCAATTTGGGAATATGATCATCACCACGTCACACCAGGCAATCGAAAATGTTGAGTATCAAGAGATATTGTTCAACCATATACACTTGCGATGATCTACAAGGAATAAGCTAAGGTGGCATCCTCATCATCATTCAACCAATCAAAGGGTTCCACATCAACTCGTCCAAGTTTGATGTATTTGACTCATCCTATGAAGGCACAAAGTTTGAGATACCTAACCTCGATTCCTATTGGTTTGAATTCAAAGAATGGACATGTGTCCAACTCAATGTAATGATCTCATTGGTCAAGAAAGAATTTGATGTAACAAACCCTAATTAGGGTTTTATTGTTAGATCTTGGCCATTGATTTGAAAATCGATCCGAGCCATTCATTGTAAGGAGACCTCTATATAAGGCTCAACCTTCTCATTTGTAAAGGTTAATAGACATTAAATAGTTAATAGCTAGACAATAGTAGTTAGAAGTAGAAGTAGAGTAGGCGAAGGAAAGAAGGAATTGTTGCCAAGACTTGTGGAAATAAATTTGAATTTATTGAAGTTATGGTGGATTTCTATGTGTAATTTCTACATGTTGCATGGTTTCTTGTTACTTCTTAAAGTTAATTAGAGTTCATTGATTATGGTGGATGCTTATGAAGATATTGTGATGAATTCCTTGGTTCATACTTTTTGTAGTTTGCTGATTGTAAGATTGTCATGTCCCCTCTTTAGCTCTGTCTAGCAGAGTCATGTGAGTTAGCCTATTATGGAGTCTTGTAGGTTGGCAATGGTGGATAGAGACCCAGTCAGGATATTCAGTGTTTGGATTTGGTGTTCTTGGCAGTAGTAGACCAGTTTGGAGCAGTTCCTTGATTTTAGGAGGCAGTTCCTACATTTTAGGAGGCAGTTCCTACTTTCTAGGAGGTTGTGACAACGTCCAGGGTTGGGGTTCCATGAGACCATTCCTTGGTTTCAGTTTCAGGAGATTTGGGTGTGTTTCCTAGTTTCTAGGAGCATCCCTAGATTTTAGGGATGAGACTGCCAGTTGATCCATGATTTCCGACATCAATCACAGACAGGTGACAGGTTCCATTTCAGACTTTTGGAGTCATTTGAGCCTTTTGCAGCTATTTGGGTTATATTTTAAATATATTTAAATATTTCCTAAGTTAGCATTTAATTAATTAAATAAGGCTATGTTTATAGCCATTTTGGAGTAATAAGGGGTTTTTGGCTTCATCTGGATGCATATGCCCATGTGTTATAGCTCTTTGGAAAGGTCTTGAACTTTTCTAAATGTTTCCCATTTGTCAGGGACCTTTTTGATGAACGAAATTCTTTTATATTAAAAAAGTGGCGTTTTCTCTATGCTTGGCGACTAAAAATGAGAAATAAGACTTTATAAGCCTAAGCGCACTTTTCATACACTTTTAGGGTTCGAGCTAGAGGGAAGGAGTTATAAGGAGATGGTAACCTAATTATCAAGGATCTTTTACACATTTGCATCTTTGATTTGGAGAATTTGCTCTGGAGAGCGATTCAACATTTGGGATGAAAACCCCAGGGTCTTGCTTGTCTGGGACGTAGCCCCCAACACAGTAGTTTTTGGTTCTAGCATTCAGTTTCAGTGCCTTGGAGTTGGTACGACAACTTTCTGGAGGATTCAGTGGACAGAGTTAGGGTTTAGCGTGGAGGTTGGGGTTTCCATCTTGGCATCACCTAACAGCCGTATGGCTGTACCTTGCAGCCATTTCTCTTCCCATGTGGAGCTATGTAAGAGCCTTGGACATTTGCAACAGCTTCATTCTTGATTGCAGTATTCACTCTTTATCCAGGTTGGAATCATTGTTATTGTAATCTTCTTGGAATTGTTTGGAATCACTATCTGGATAATTATTTGATTTAAATAATCAGAAATCTGCTTGGTATGATTCTGATTTGTCTGTGTATGAACATTTATTTCCAGTACTCTTTTCATGTACTTGTTCTTCAATTATTACTTGCTGAAAAACTATCAAAAATAAAAAAATAAACAAACCTTTTGCAACTTTTGTCTATTCTCTAAAACCATTAAAGGAAACACAGGAAAATATAGTTTATTAGTTTAAAAACTACAGCAGATCAGCAAGGGGATCCATCAAGGATCTTTCAAAGATACAACGTAAAGTTAGCCTGAGCCTAATCATTGTGCTAAGTTCGATTGTGGATGCTTGTTCAAGTTGTGCCAACATTGGGCATATGGATGATGTATTTGCAATGTGAAAATCTTCCATTTCCTTAGAAGTTTGCATCAAGTTTGCGTAGTTATTGTCCTCATGGCCAAACAAATCTTGGTTTAAGGGAGTTTGTCTATCTAAGTAACATTGATCGTCATCATTGATCTTAGGAGTAGTGTAGTCTTTCTAAACCCTTATCTCTTTTGCCTTTATTTTTCAAGCAAGTTAGCATAGATTCCAAGTTCCAGCGAGAGTTCATAAACGTAAGACCCCTTGTGATTCCAGCAAAATCATATCATATTCACTGAGTCTATCCCAAGTAATTAGGTCACATAGTTCTCATTGTAAACGTTGGAGTTTCCTTATTTGATCACATCATTCAGCATATAAGGTTTCTTTGTTCAAGAGAGGATACAATACCTTGGTATTTTATTCTGTGTTCGAGGTGCACAAAAAAAACACATCAACACTTTCTTCTTCCATTAACCTTCCTTAATTCCTATCCTCCATTCTTTCTTCCTTTAGTATTGTTTGGATGAATTATCTTTTGTTTCCCCTTCTCAAATGAAATGATCTCCCCTTTATACCTCCTATTTGAGGGAGTCACAACTCTTCATTTCATACCCTATAACCATTCATTAAACTCAATTAAATTTTATTTATATTATGTTCTATTTTTGTTCTTTTATATTTTAATTTTATTGTTATTATTTAATAAATTATTAATAAATCCTATTTCAATAAGGGGACATTACAAATTGAGCCTCATGTTGGCTGACCATTTGCTTCAATGGTATTGTTATGGCTGTATCAGAATAAACATTAATTATGAATATTCAATGGACAATATCTTGATATCAAGACATGGAAAGGTAGAAGAATCTAATAAATAAAAGGAGGGGTGTATATTCTATCTCTCTGATCTTTCCCTTGTGGCACCTATTCCTTGAATTTTCTTTATGGTTGACATTAGAGGCATGAAATTTTCTTATGCTCAAACTCTTAAATTGTTCTTTTATTTGCATCATATGGCTGCAGCTTTAGTAATCAATGTGTTACTATGTGGGGTTATGGTAAGAAAAGTTTATACTATCAAGGGTTTTACTTGTTTGAAGCTGACATTGTGTTTATTAGGAGACTTACAAAGTTTTCTTATAGGATGCCAGGGGTCCAGGGGACTCTTCTTCTTGATCAATCTCCTTATAATTTCTTTTTAACTTTATTTTCAAAATGATATGCAATTTGGAAACTTAAAATCCTTAATATTTTATTTCTTATTTAGTATTCTCCTTTATTTGGTTCTCAATGCTAACCTTTTTATATTTTCTATTCAGACGACAACTTGCTCAAGGTCGTAGAGTGCTTTTTATTATTCAGACTATTCAAAAACTTGTACACAAGGTAGGTTTTCGTTTGCTATTTTTCATGATTTTTGTCAAGTAGCTTGTAAACTAAGTTCTATTTTTGTTTTAGATTAAGTCAGAATGGCTTGAGAAATATCATGGCTGGTGACATTGTAGTTAACTGCTTCTTAGGGATCTTGTGAGAAACAATTTAATATTATTGTTGATATGGACAGGAAAAATCTTTGTCAGCAGTTGTAACATCAGCAGTTAATTTTATACCTCAGGTTTGGCAAACTTGAAATGATATTCAATTCTTGTTCAATGAAAAGAAAAGTGAAATTTGCTATATTACCATGAAGATGACAAATTGATTGTAAGACAATTTGAAGGATCTTTAAAGTCTTGTTGGGCACTCTATAGACAAGTTTTTTAATTTGAACACTAGCTAAATTGTATCAATGATAACTTCGAGATTCATAATATTCAATGCATAATATTTGTCTCTTGAATACATTAGAACAAAGACATAAAATAGTTGAATTGATGATGCAATGTTTTTTGTTTTTTCTCTTGATCCTAATAGATAAATTTTTTTTAGAATTGTTGATAATATATACAAAAGGGGCTTCACAGGTTAATTTTAGTGCAGCACACAGTGATTTTAAGTTTTACTAACAGACATCAACTCTTACTGCTACACATGTTTGATAAATTAGAGGATGGTAAATAAAAACAGAAAGATGGTTAAAGATGCCTATGTGAACATTAAATGCCATCATGCATGATAAAAACTACCATTAGAACCCCAAATCTACTTGGGAACTATGTCTCGGTTGATTTCTATGGGGCGTAAGAATGCCATTAAGAACTTACAGGTTACTTAGTAGACAAATTTGACTAGCTAACTTGAGAGTTACGTTGAAAGTTGAATGGAAATGTAAAGACAAATGTTGAAGCACCTGTACACATTCGATGTAAGCAGGGGATAGCAAATAAATCTGTTCTATTGAATGAGAACATGGTAAAATAAATATCAAAACTTATGATGGACTAGAAACAAAAAAATGTGTATTCCAATGAACCCAATCCAAAGAGCATTGTGAATGTATTTTTGGTGAATAGAATCTATCCACTTTATGACTTGATAACTAACAAGACTTCTAAAATTATAGAGCGCATACCTATGTGTCATAAGATTGAGCAAGTGCTAGAGCCATTTGTATTCTAACTTGTTTGGTGCCGTAGTGCTTCTTGATGAGCATGTTTATGCTACAAACTCTCCAAATTTTGAAGATGTCATTCATTCAATTAGAGTTGATGCTCATTCTTTTATGCTTGGACTCATGGTGCTTTAAAAAGTGCTCTGGAATTTGCAGTGTGATTCACTTTGGACTAAGGTTCTATTGTGAAGTTTACAGTTTGCAAAAGAGCCTTTGTTAGTGACTTTGAAGTGAAGATGATGATGCACTGTACATATGTTAAAAGAATATTAATCCAAGATTAACTACTTAACATTGAACCATAAGCAACACAAAATAAAGTAACAAAATGAAAGACTATCATACTACAACAAATTTGAGTGAAGGTCTGTGAAGTGGGGAAATTGTTTGATGGAGACAAATCCACATGTATCAATGAATATGACACCTTGAAATCTTCCAACAATCTTTCTGCTACAAAAAATAAGAGAATTTCAAATAATAAGATAATTGTGTACCACACTTAAGAAACGGAAAGATAATCTCTATTTTATAAGGGTGGAAATAGGAGCTATGTGTGCAACTCTAAGCTTCTATATTTGTCACCTTGTATTAGTGTGCGCCTATGGGTTTTAGTTCTCATCACAAGAGGTGAGCAAACATGTGTGCAGAGAAAAGAAGTTATATTCTAATATTCCTTGCAAAGTGTTACACCCCTATGAAACTTTCAGTGTCTAGGTCTTTTTTTTTACTTATTGAAAATTAGGGTTCTATTAAGGGGACAAAAGTGCCCAGAAACCCCATTTCAATTAAACTAGATTAAACATAATTAATAAGCATTGCCAGCATTTTCACATTAACCCTTCAAGGAGATATGTTCCTTAGGGAAAATAACTGGAAGTACCCTAGTTATGGGTCCTAGTAGAGTTGAAAGTACGTACCTTAATTTCTGCTTGTCCAAATCTGCAAAACCAGGTTAGGAGATGCTATGAATTATTTAAGTAATTAACATATAAGTAAGTAAATTCAGAATTAACTATAAACTAAAATTAAGGTAGCAGTGTCAAAGACTAAATTATAGATTAGGAATAATGGGAAAATATACTAATGTAGGGTGTTTGATCAACAGTTTCCCATACTCAATACTACCATGTAGGGTGAACCCATAGCATTTCTCCCTTCCCAGTGATCTTGTAGGGTGCCCTATAGCAGTTCTCCCTACCAATTTATCAGATAGGGTGCCCTCCAGCAGTTCTCCCCACTTAATGATCTTGTAGGGTGCCCTATAGTAGTTCTCCCTACCCATTTATCAGGTAGGGTGCCCTATAGCAGTTCTCCCCACTTAATGATCTTGTAGGGTGCCCTATAGCAGTTCTCCCTACCCATTTATCAGGTAGGGTGCCCTCCAGCAGTTCTCCCCACTTAATGATCTCGTAGGGTGCCCTATAGCAGTTCTCCCTACCCATTTATCAGGTAGGGTGCCCTATAATAGTTCACCCCACTTAATGATCTTGTAGGGTGCCCTATAGCAGTTCTCCCTACCCATTTATCAGGTAGGGTGCCCTCCAGCAGTTCTCCCTACCCATTTATCAGGTAGGGTGCCCTCCTGCAGTTCTCCCTACCCATTTATCAGGTGGGGTGCCCTCCAGCAGTTCTCCCTACTTCTCAGGGATGATTTTAATTCACATTTTCATTAATAATCATTTTATTATCAACATTCAAGTCTTATTGTCATTCTGGTTATTTCACCAGTTAACTCCCAACATGTAATTTGATTTAGTTATATCAATTACTATAGGATACTAGATTATGCAAATATTTAGTTTGCTGAATATTTCCAGTTTATTGTCTGTATTAACAATTCACAGAGTTGCTGTTCATTTATTTGCAGAAGTTAATACTATTAATAGATTAATCCTATATAGGAGTGAATTACAGTGAACCAGTTAATTATTCTCAGAATTAATATATTTGCTGCTAGCTGATTCAGTCATATAATTTATTATTTGTATTTGAATGTGCATTAGGTTACATTATATAATTACCCATGATTATCCAGAGTGTGTTATTGATTAGACTACTGAAGTTTTTCCAGAATTTAATATTTTCAGTATGCAGATGTTATTAGTGAATTGATCATATAGTCATATATATTTTCTTGAGTGAACCGATTATTATTTTCCAGAATTACCGTAATTACTGCAGATTTTATTTATGTTGGCATTCCCAACATCGTGGGGTTCATATAAATATTATTAGAAATAATACAATGTTTATCATATACGTAATATGAAATATTGCAATTTAGATGAATCGTAAATGCATGTGCATAGAGAGGATTCGTACCTGAGACATATGTAGTTACCTTAGGCGTGGTGTATTCTTATTTTCTAAATCTTCCCTTTATATCTCTCAATTTGAGGGAGAGGTCACACCTCTTCATCATGTACATGCCCTTTGGCAAGAGACATACCCTTTCACCATTAGCACCTTTTGAAAGAGTGCAACTCTTCATTATTTCTGCCCTTTGAAAGGGACATAACCTTTCATAATCAGGTCTGCACTTCTTATTTAAATCAGATGTGCACTTCTTCTTTCCAAATTCTTCCCCTCTCAAATGAGTTTCTCTTCTCCCTTTTAAATCTCACGTTTGAGGGAGTCACATCTTATCATTTCATGCCTTTTGACCTTTCATTAGCTTTAATCAAATTTAATTATATTTAATTATATTCTTTATATTTTAATTTTAATTTTTATATTTATTCTTTTGTATTTTAATTTTTAATTATTTATTATTAAATTATATTTCAAAGTAGGGACATTACAGAGATGAACACATAGTAGTTTTTGTCTATTACAACTAGATAACTAGACCATAGAAAAGGTAGTTAACTTGAACAACTGAAAATAGGCATAGCTGTGCCAAGATGCTAACACTAACCGTAAACAATAGAGTACAAAAAACTGTAGTATGCAGCCCTGTTTCCTCCAAATTTTTTGCACCCTTTTTCTATTAAGTTCTCAAAGTTTTAATGCTCAAGAATTATGTCAAGCAGTTGGGTAACATACTGATTTGTTCACCTTAGTTCTGCATTATATCCTCCTAAGCATTTTACGAAACACTTGTATTCGTGTGAGGGTAATATGTATACCGTTTATTGATATCTCAGATAATTGTCTTAAGTATTAAAATCAGCCTTCAGTGAGATAAAGCTCAGAAGCTTATTACATGTGTTGCCATTACATTTCCATTCTAGAGTTAACAAAGATATATTGCTATTCTGATTCAAAAAATTTCATCACTGGAAGATCCAAATACCAAAACTCTTGACCTTAATTGCAGCAATGAAGCAATGAAATAAGACAGGGGATTATGTATCAGTTCTAAGCATTCAAAATGCACAACAGCAATAAGTCTCTGCTTAACCACTGTAATTAGGGCCAATCTTCAATGAGTGAACAACAAGCACAAATTCACTCTTCTGAAAAAATTAAAACAATTCTTCAAATCTCAAGGTGAAATCTGTGCAACAACTCAGCATCAATACTTGATATTAGGAAATGATGTGGCCAGCTGAAGAGTTCTCACCCAAACAATTGTCACACATTCAGCAACAAATACATTCCAAAGGCTGCAAATTGTATCTTAAGTTTTGAATGATATTGATTACAACAGCAGAAAACAGGAGATTGAAATACAGATTCCTTAAATTCCAAGTTGACTTCCTTGTGGGACCCTTAGATAGCCACATGAGCATGGAGGAAGCTTCAAAAACTTAATGGAAGCAAATCGACTTCATATTGCAGCTTATTAAACCATGTCCCAGCATCCTTTGAAATTTCAAAACCAAAACAAGGCTTTAGCAGCAGGAAAATACCTTTGAATTGAATTGTAGGATGGTGGCACGTATAATAAGTCGCTTCTCCTGGTTTTTTCAGTAGCTGGCTAAGAATCAAGCCACTGGTCTTTTGTCTTATACAGTACACAAATTAATCTAATGAGTACCACGTCTTCTGGAAGAAACCCATGAGCTACGAAACTTCAAATCGATCCATCTAATTAATCTTATGCCCTCAGCAAAACTCATGACTTCTCTTTTTTGTGTTTTTAATGCTTTGCTGGCTCCTTCCTTGTCTCTTGTACTTTGTCCTTACCCTCCCAGCAAGTCCCAAACTTAGGAAGCAGTGAATAAGACAAATTCTAAGAAAAATTCCAAGTGCCCCTATTTTCTTCACGTTTCATTTATATACTGCACCTTTATCTTTTGTCAACCAGCAGATTCTATAGGCTTCGTGCCATCTTCAAAAGAACGCCAACAAGACAATTATGAAGATCATTATTATTAAAATAAACCTTGACTTTTTTCAGCTTTTGTAGTTTTCTGAACTTTGTCTTTTTCTAAATTTTCTCATGCAATTTTTTTTATTTGAATCGCCAACTTGTAGCTGAAGACCCTTAGCAGCATACGTTTTGCACATGACCATGTCACAATACTAGCAAAAATCGATGCCCTTTTTGACTCAAAACTTGAATAATTATTAAATAATTCCTTTCGTTTAAACAACGCCCAGCAAAGGAGAAAAGCACACAAGCACTCAGCTGGAATAAACTTCACCAAAGTGGGACTGCAAACTGGCAATTGAGATAAGAAATCTTCAAATCCAAGCTACGATTTTCTTAAGCCTTGAAAGCACAGGCTTATACTCGGTTCGAATCCCATGACATCAACTGGGGTGGATCTGTCATCACCGTAGTTGATCTTCTTCAGAAGGGTTTCCATCCTCAAAAGGATGAAACAATAAACCTCAATCCCCAAGGGTTCTAGAGAGAAAATATCATAATCTTCAACATCCCAAATGAGCTCCCCAAATGCCTTATACATTTTCCAGCCAACTTTTGGAAAGAATGATTTAAAAATTAACTTTATTTAACTAAACTCCCTTTTTACTCTAAAAATGACATTTTTATTAAATTAATGAAAATTTGACATTTAAGGTCCTTGTTAAAAGTGCTCATGATGTAAAATTTTTCGCTCAGTTATAGCATGCTATGACACTAAGGTGCTTGTAAAATAATTTAATATAATTTTAGCATTCTTAGTAAAAATAATTAAAATAAACCATTAGTGCACCAAATTAGTGAAAGTTTTTGAAATACATCAAAATTGAAATCTGATCACATTGGAGTAATCTCGATGAAGAAAAAAGACAAAGGGATTCCAAATTTCATTTTATTTCTCTTTATTTGGGTGTTGGATTCCAAAAGGAGTTTGCAAGTTAAAGGCCCCTGAAAAAGCTCATTTTTGGCATTAAGTGATATTTGTTGGAGAACTGAGATTTGTAGCAGCTCGCTCAGCTTATGCCGATTATTCTCTGAGGACGAAACCCATTAGAGAATTGTAAATTTGACGGAAACCCAGTTCACTGGTGAGGGGAATGTAATTTTGGGTTTGTAATTGTGCTTAATTGGGTCAATTTTGGACATATTGCAGCCATGGATTTGTAGGCTTATCATTTTGGCTAGGGTTGAAGTTTCCAGGTTGCTAGAATCAAACCAAGAAGAGTCAAGAGGACTCCTAAAGTTTTTGCTGATTAAAATTCGCTCATGGCAGGCCCAGGTTTCAGTATTTAATCATTGGGGCTGATGGCTTTCATTCCAAAATCCATCGGCTACCTTGAGGAAGCAATCGTTCCTTCCTATGAGGTTCGGCTTTGCTTTAGGCTGTTTGGAATGTGATTGTGCTCAGAATTGAATATCAAAATTTAATGACAGCAAACAGAGGGTTATTTATCCTTCAATCAGTCCCCTTTGCTGTATGCTACATCATGAATATGGGAGCCAGTATCGAGAGCTTCTCGTCCCTCATTTGGAGTCGTTTTGAGGCATCACCTTGGTTATTTTGATCGGTGAAATCACTGAAAAGTCAGAACTGTCCTACTGCTGTTGTAACCCAGATTTATATGCAACTAAGTCATCATTTCATCTATTCACTTGTCTTCATTTGGATGGCTTATACTCAGGTATGATTATATCAATTCCACTTTGTAAATCTTTAATTTGGAAAGTAATTAAAGTGCTGGTCTGATATAATTTCCAGATTGCTATATTTGGTTCCTCTATGCATGTAATTGTTCTATATTGCATTTACTTTTAGTCTAATATCACACTATCATTGCAAAAACAAAACACTATTCAAACAAACCAAACCAAACATCAGAATCCTCTGAATATGAGGCTCAGACTGTCAATTCTGATTTATGCCTAATGTGATATTATTTCTTTGAGATTGTCTTGTCAAAGTTTAATGCAATCATTATTTATCATTTTCTATACATTTCTGTTTGAGTTGGCAATGAGCAAACACCCCAAAAATATAAACACTGTTCAGAAAATCAGATAACAGTGAGTTGTATGCCAAGTGTTTGATGAAATGTCAAACATCTAAAATTGAGAAAAACAGATCAGAATTAGCAGGGGTTCTTACATGTAAAATAAAACCATCATCTAAACGAGTATGTTGCCAAATAAATTCCTCTAACTCATCAATGCAAATCGAATAGGGATGGTGAGAGATGACACCCTTGCTTGACCCCAATATTACTCTTCAAAAAGTTAGAGAGACTATGAGAAGTATGGAACTGACCTTAATTGTGTCATAATATCTCCAAATACTAGTAATTAGAGTGTCGAGAATGCCTATATGTCTCAAGTTCAGGAAGAGTCGATGTCTTGAAATTGAGTCAAAGTAATTTTTGAAGTCCACAAAACAACAAGTCTTTATAAATAGAGTAAATGGTCAGTTGGGACCATTATTGAGGAAAAATTGAACACGCCAACTAATTAAAGAGCATGGCAAGGGAAAAGGTAGGGGAATCCACACCATATTTGATGAACTCAGCTTGGAGACCATCACAATTGGTTGCTTTGTTGGTGTTTAACTTCAAAATAAGTCTCTTAATAGAATAAGTGGAGAAGGCAACAGAGGATGGCATAGGAGTTGGGGTAGTGGCTGTAGGATGCTTAGGAACATCAGAGGGAATTAGCATATAGGACCCATACATCAAAGCTGATGTTAGAAATGGTGTTTTTTCTTGGGAGAGGAGCATTCTAACAGGCCTTTGGTGAGTGTTGGAGATCAACAAGTATCGCAAGTTGTGTAGATGCAAGAAACTTTTTTTTCTTACATTAGAGAAGATAATGATACACCCTATGGAGGTTGAGTACAGAGGCAGGGTCAACTACTAGGAAAATTTTGAAGCATCTAATGTAGGTATTTATGCTTATTGTAATACCATTGGTTCGTAGGGTATAGTCTGTGGCGGGAAGGGGATTTGGAGTATCGTGTGGCGTGGGGACAAGAGTCAAGGGTAGTGTCTTGGATGGCTTGACATAACAATTGATACAAGAATTCAATGTTGAGATGAGGGAGGGAATAGAGCACAGACATGAGAAGGGAATGATGGACAACATAATCAATTGTGTAATCATTATTGAAGTGGATTGTGGTATGTGTAATGCCAGGGGCAAGTTTGGAGGGTATGGGGCAAAGGGGTGAGAACCAATATGGAGGGTGAGAGTCAACATGGCATGGTTAGCAAAGGGGAGTTGAGGAAGACCAAGAATGTTGAAATTTGGGGGATGAGGGATCTATTGTTGAGATCATATTCTCTGATGCTTGCACCATTGCCATAGAGAAAACAAGTGAATCAACTTTTTTTGGTGAAGTAAGGAAAAGCTCATGTAGAAAAATTCAACCCTTCTCTCATATCTTCTTGTTCACACTTCTAGATTGCTCCCTAAGTAGGTTTCACTCTTGCGTTGAACATCTTGGTGTACTATTATTTAATAAGATATTTTGTGTCAGAACTTGGTTATATCTGTTCTTTGCAATACTGTGAGCGAGTAAGCACGGGGATATTGTGATATTAAGATCAAAAATATATTTCAAGACTGATTGTGATGATGTTGGGGTTTCAGTAGAGCTCTTTGACAATAATAATCCTTTTTTGGCCTAGGAGTGGTTCATGTAGATCTGACTAGATAACCTACAGGTTATGTTGAACATGCAATGGATTTGTGAAGACAAATGTCAAAGCCATTACATCTTCAATTGACATAGGGATAGCAAATAAAGTTCTTCAATTTAATGAGAACAAGATAAGATATCTATTGCACAATGCTGGACTAGAATTCAAAACTATGCCTTCACTTGGAATGAATCTAAAGTTGTTTGAATGTTGCTTTTTAAAGGAGAATTACAATTGAGTGCACAAGAATTGTGAGGAGCATACAAAATCAATTGTAATATGAAATGGTTTAAAATTTGCATGTTGATCTGTCACAATCTCTCTAGGTGTTAAAGATGTCAGTTGCTTGGTTACTTGAAGAGCATACCACTTTGGTGTATACAAGAAACAATTATACAGAGCCTAAGTTAGTACACATTTTGATTAACACAAAGATCCAGCTTCCATAAAAACCTAGGCAAGATTGAAGCTTATCACTATTGATCAATGTTAATTATGAAAAGTAAACTCTACAATTTGAATGTGATTCTGGAAATATTAACTTTCCACTTGATACTAGATTTGAATACGATATTGCTTTGTACCTTTAAATGTCAACTAGGATTCCCATATAGGTTGAGCTTTACTTGAATTGCATGCTTATCAATCCATTAGACCAGTGTTATGTATCATTATATTCTTATTAGTCATTTCCAATAAACTGAAGTGGAAGTTGATTTTATTCTTGAAATCTTTTAATCTAACAGCATGATTAAAAGTAAATTTCGAAATATTTATGGAATTGCATTTGCTTTGTCTTGTTTAGGAGAATAAATGTACAATGAGATCAGGTTGGGTCTTACTATGTTACACTTATTATTTTATTTTTCAGAAATTTCAATTTGAGAAACGAGCTATTGTGGATGAAGATGGTGGAAAATTATTGAACGAAGATGAGGATCCAAGATCGGTATGCTTTTTAGTGCAGATAAAATAACAATCATTGATCAAAATTGCAATAGAGTGTATTGAAAATTTGAAGGTGAATTTAAGAATATGTCCATTATGAAGGTAAAAGAAGATATCTCTAAAAAAGATGTATAATTATTTCCTTTAGAAAGGTGCCACTGCTACATGATCTATTGAATTATGGCCTTCATAATGTTTCTATGTTTTACTACCGAAAGATAATCGGGTGGTTTCAACTCTAGGGATGTGGACATGTGAGTTTTCAACTTTTTATTGACTCACGTGTAAAGATGAAAGAAATTATCTTTGACATTTTATATCAAATATTTTAGTTAAAGCTTAGAAACCAAGTATGAAACCCCAAATAAGACTTTTCGTTGGGATTCAGATATTGGGCATTTGGTCGGCAAATGCTAAACCATAGATATTGATTTGTAACATCCTTTTTAATTTTTTAAAAAAAAAATCAAGGCATCCTTCACTGTGCTTGATTTACCTTAGCCTCAGCCAATGCTAGAAAAAAGTACACTTATTGCAAAGGTTTTAAATTTCAAAGTTTATCTAAAAATTGCATTGGACTAATTTAACTTTATGCAGTATGGCTAGTCTTTTATTTACTTTATTCTCGTTTAGGTGATTAATCTTTAGAAAACACAAAATACAAAAGTTGTTTTTAGGTGCCATCTTACTAGGTGATGTTTCTTGTCATTGGCAATAGAATTGGTAGGCTTGTTGACTAGATTTTGTCTTCTAGATTGACATTCACTTGATTGTTTCTCGATATTATGTAGGTGGGGCGACCATGCAGTACTTTAGCAATACTCCTTCTGTTGCCCATTTTTCCTTTAAGCTGATTGCTTGTGTTTCTTGGGACTCTTTTCTTAAGGTATTCCATCTTAAATGATTGAGATTGACTTTCCTTATCCTGTTTTAAACATATATTTCATACTCCATCTGTTTATCATCCATTACAAGTTGATAATTAATCTTTAAAATTTTTGTATAGTCTTTCTATTCCTTGAATTGTGTGACCAGGAATATCTTGCATCTGCCACTTGCACGTTATTTTGTTTCTGAGTATGTTTGAATTGCAACAGTTTCATGTGTATGTCTGTCTTTATGTGAATTTTTTGATGTTGCCACCAAACTTGTGCTACATCTAATGATCCTTAGGGTTTGTCAGACTTGGTGTTGCTGAATTTTTTTGTAGAGTTCTCTTGGGAATGGATGCCCCAAATAAGGACTGAGCTAGGATTCAAGATTGTTAAATTTGAACCCTCTATACATAGTTTGTTGTATTTGTGATGGAGCTTTGATCAAAATTCTGAGTAACTGCTGCATCAATTTTAATAACTCGTCTAATAATATAATAACATATCATTATTTCCATTTTAATAACTCATCTAGATGCTGCAGACTAGCATTGAGAAATTGGAATATGACTAATAAGACATATCCATAACACATGTGATTGGTACAGATCTTGAAAGGCTGCCATCCATGTAGATAAACATCTCAACATTTTGACGAGCACTCAATTATACTGAGAGGGGCGGGGTGTGTGTGTGTGAATCAATATAACAACAATCTTTTAGTTTTTCAACTTAATACCATAAACATATCAATTGTGCAATATCATTCACATAAGATGCAATAATTGCACAAATCAAGAACACAAGATTTATGTTGAAACCCTTATGGGAGAAAACCATGGCAAAATATTTGTTTTTATAAATTTGTGTTACAAATTTCATAGGCACCAAGCCACAAGAGATACAAATCCCCTTTTGATAATTCGTAGGCACCAACCCTTTGGAGACAGTAATCCCCACAATTGGTAGGTACCAACTCCCACAACTGAGCACCAACTCAGCAAGAGACAACAATCTCTTCTAAATTGGAAGCCACCAACCTCTCCAATATCTGCCCCACAAGTTCACTTATGTTTGCTCCAAATCTGCCTTATTTCTTTGCTCAAGCTCACCTTATATCCTTGCTCTGAATTTGTCTTATATATCTGGTCAAGGTCTTGTTGTGACCATTTCACACATCGCCCCATTAAAATGGGGACCCCCTCTTTTTGCTCGGTTTTGCCTGTTTCTCTCTCTGCTTTTAGGGTTTTGGGTTAGTGAGTCAGTCGTCTGGATTAGGGTCAAGCCTTAGGGTTTCCATTTTGATCATTTTAAGCCAGAGTCTAGTACAATTTTGAGAGATTGTTGAGCTTCCTCTCGTAGGATGCAATTTTGAAATGGGGTAAATTCGTCAGAGGTTGAGTAGGTTGGTCTAGGTTCAGTCGGAATTTTGAATATAAATCCAAATTTTGCCTAAGTGTTGATGGAATTGTGGAATTTTGTCTGATTGAATGATTTTGACCAAATTTTGAAAATTCTGATAATTGATTCCAGACATTGGAAGAGTCTTATTGTTGCCTTGTCAAGTGTTTAAAACTCTAAAATCATGATATTTTGGCCTGTGGAAGCAAAATCGCTCCTATCCCTCAGCCAGGGACCAGGGCGAAAATGATATTTTAGGCATCCTGGTTATTAATTTGTTTCATTTGTCTTGTGCAGGGTCGCCAGGAGATGCGTTTGAACGCGAATTGAGACCTTTGAGGATTTTGAGATTTGAAAGTGGCGAATTTTTTGGAGTTTTAGGACAAATCGCTCCTGTCCCTCAGTCAGGGACCAGGGCGAAATGTCTTGTCTGAACCATTCTGACTTCATTTTGATCAAGCTAAAGTGTTAAGGACATGATGAAAGGTGAAATCAACATGATGGAGCGTCCAGACTTAGTCATTTGCAACGAAAATTGAACATTTGCCCTCAGGGACAAAAATCGCTCCTGTCCCTCACTGAAGGACCGGAGCTTGTTTCTCAAAATTTCACTGACCTTGCAGGATCAAGACGATTTTTGGATTGGAAGATATAAAGGGGGGCATGTTCTGTCCATTGAATATAATTTGAAGAAATTTGCAAACAAGGAAATGTGCTAGAAGGACAAAATCGCTTCTGTCCCTCACTGAAGGACCGGAGCTTGAAATCCAAAATTGCCTTGTCCTTGAAAGATTTGAATGATTTCGCGATTTGAGGAAAACAAAAGAAGTACATCTTATCAGTTGAATATAACTTGAAAGTACCATAGTGAGGAAAATTGGCCCTAGAAGCAAAATCGCTCCTGTCCCTCTGCCAGGGACCAGGGCGAATTTTAGTGATAGCTCCCGTCCCTCTCCAAGGGACCAGAGCGATTTTTCTTATAAGACAAGTTTTGGGCGAAGATCAAGTGAGTGTTAAGTTTGAGGCAAGCAAAGGAGGCGTAACGAATCCATTGAAGATAATTTGAAGATTGCAAGACGCCAAGTGAAGCTCATATTGTCCTAGACGCTCCTGTCCCTCTCCAAGGGACCAGAGCGATTTCTTCCTTAGACAAATTTCTCGCCAAGTTGAGACGAATTCCATGTCAAAGGTGAATGAAGGAGAACATAACGAGCCCATTGAAAATAAGTTTGAAGGTTGGCAAAGCACGAATAAACTTATGAGTGAAAGTTCGCTCCTGTCCCTCAGCCAGGGACCAGGGCGAAATCAAGGTTATTTAATATTCCTTCCAAGTTTAAATCACTCCAGACTAAGGTACAAGGGGGCAATGATGTTTGGAACGCCTCGAAGAGAAATGAAGTTGCAAAGACCGCATAATGTGATGAAACTACCCAAGTTCGCTCCTGTCCCTCTCCAAGGAACCAGGGCGAAATAGTCAAATATGCTTAAACTTTGAAGGCCACTTTCGTTTCATACGTTCAAGAAGGAATAAAGGACACCATTTCACGCCTTGAAGACAATTTGATATCAATAGGATGAAGGATTTGCACCATAGACTAAAGTTCGCTCCTGTCCTTTAGTCAAGGACCAGGGCGATATTCATTAAACTAGTCATTTCCTTCAAAAAACGATAGCAAGGCAAGGTCGCACAAGGTCGAAAATGTCTTTGAGAAGATGATAAGCAAGGAACCAAACATCAAAAGGTGACCAACTTGAGGAAAGAAGCAAGTTCGCTCCTGTCCTTCAGTCAAGGACCAGGGCGATATTCATAAAATCAATCATTCTTTCCAAAGATCACATCAAAGCAAAGTTACACAAGGTTGAAAATGTCATTTAAAATGTGATGAACAAGGAGTTAAGTTTAAAAGATGACAAATTTGAGCTAGAATGTCAAGATCGCTCCCGTCCCTCACTAAGGAACCAGGGCGATATTCACTCAAAATATTAAATTTGCTTTGTAAAGGACAAGTGAGTATGCGTGGAATGAAAGAATAAAGTTGTTACTTGCCTTGTGATATAAATTAGTGATTAAGGAGGCAAAGACCAAGGAGTAAATGCAAGATCGCTCCTGTCCCTCAGTTAGGGACCAGGGCGATAATGATCTTAAAAGGCATTCATCTACAAAATTGAATAGATCAAGCTCGAGATTCCCAATGTAGATGCCAGTTTCAACGTAGAGGAAGTGATTTTAAACGTAAAGGACGAGAAATTCAAGAGCAAAATGCTAGATCGCTCCTGTCCCTCTCCCAGGGACGAGAGCGATGTGGTTTGTACCCCTTACATCTCCCATATTTTGGCGCTAACATCATGTTCAAATCATATTAAATGCTAAAATTCGCTAAAATTTGAAATATTCAATTAAAATGGACATTTAATAAGTGCACACAAGACATTTAATTAATTAATTTTGCCTTAAAAAAATCGAAACTATTAAATACGAAGGCATTAAATTAATTAATTATTATTTTAAATGAATAAATTGGGGCGCTTGGGTTTTTTTTTCATATTTAAAAAAGTCGGCCTTGATTTTTATTTAAAATTTGTGCTTATTTTGCCTTATTTCCAAAAGTCGGCCTATGTGCAATTAGAGGGTGAGCGCCTATATAATGAAGATGTGATATCTCATTTCAAACCATCATTTTATCATCCTTTCATTTGCGATTTGGAAGACAAGGAGAAGTGCGAAATTCCATCCAAGGAGAGTGCGCATTTGGTTTGAAGTGAAGCGAATTTGCCATCATCACGTTGAAGATCCCTAAGGTTGGCGAAGTTACTAAGGAAGGTGTTCGCTTGAGGAAGATCACGTTGAAATCTTCAAAACTCCAATTTTTGTCTAGACAAATCGCCTTATTTTGCATTTTTAGAGTTAGCTCGCAAGAGAGGTGTTACGATGGCGACCCCGAAGGCGGGAGCATCCACCAGTCGTCCAGCTCTTATGAAAGAAGATCAAAAGAACGAAGAACTGGAGACCAAGATCGTGTCTAAGTGGAGCAACATTGGAGATACCAACTTGGGCAACTTCAGTACGAAGAAGTTTCGAGAGGCCCCTTATATTGGCAAGCCATCACCTGTCGCCAGGAGGATAATTGAAAGTGGCATCATTAAGGCGGCCGGCTTCCCTCCAGCAGTCCCGTGCCATGAGTTGATGATCGAGTGTGCTCGCCATTATGATCCTCAGTCCAGAACGATCGTGTCCAAGGAAGGAGATACTTTTGCTTATCTTTCAGAGGAGGCTATAAGTGAAGCTCTTCACCTACCAAAACATAAAGATATGATTTATAAAAGCTTAGAAGGAGCCAAGTCCATGTACGAAGATGATCCAGATGCTTGCCTAAGCATCATCAACAAGAATTGGTTGCTTAAGAGTCGTCCTCGCCTGAGCAAGATCCCGAACACACCACATAGGATCGATTTCCAGGAGGAGTACAGAGATTTGATAACAATGCTCAACCGAGTCACAGGAGCCCCTCAAGCCTTCTATTTCGAGAAGTGGATGTTCTACTTCATCCAAGTGATAGTTCAGGGAAAAGGAACAATTCATTGGGCTAGAATGATTAGCCATTGCTTGGACGTACAGTTAAGGAGACTGAAGGCTACCAAATCATTCCACATGAGTTCATACGTCATATATGCCTTGATCAGGAGCTTTGAATATGCAGGACTACCTCACAGAGGATTGATTGGAAGAGGACCTGGTGAGGTCAGAGTTTGTGATTCCTATGTCCACTTGCATCATCCACCAGGAAGTAACTACAAGTTAGTTAATGATACCTTCACGATGAACATCACCAGGACGTTGCAAGGCGGGATTCACAATAGGCTATCACAGGATGCACAAGAGCTAGTAAAGAGGTACGGTGCTTGGTTTATCCAATTTCCGAAATTTACTGATATTAGACTTCATGGATGTCCTTCACCTCCATACATGTTGCCGAGATATCCGACAGACAGAATAGTGTTACTTGAAGTAACTAGACAGTTGGCAGCTTATGCGAAGGCATTCAGACACAGACATGGAAATGGAGTTCCTGTACCTATCATATTAGGAAATTCAGTTGAGGTATGTCCTAATGCTCTAGCCATGGATGACGCAGAGAAGGAGTTAGCTTTGTATTCATTTTCATTCTTTGCCTTAAGAGAGAGCTTTGATCCACATGGATATATAGAAGAGACAGTCGGTAGGAAATATAAGCATGAGTTTCAAATAGAAGATTTTATGATGAATCTCTTAGATGATCTTGAAGTGAAAAGGAAAATGCATTCCAGATTACCTTTGGACTTCATCAGGAAATGCAAAATTTACAGAGTGGCCGACCAAGCTCAAGACAGTGGCAGACATCTTCAATCATCTTATGATCGAGAAAGCAAATCAGTGAGGCTAGATTGGAATGAACCTGAGGTTGTGGATCTAGATGCCTTGTTGGCTCCAGTCTTGTCTTGTACTCGCAGATGGGTTGATGTGCAGCATCAAAAGTTGAGAGAGCAGGGCATAGCTATGACTTTCACTTTGGAGGAGAGACCAGTTGAAGGTGGGGCAAGTGTAAGCGAAGGTAATCCTAATCCCAGAAATACAAGTGAAGGCAACCTTCGAAGCGCAAGTGAAGGCAATCTCCATCCTAGAGGCTCGAAGAGGAAAGAAAGACCTGAGAAAAGGGAATCCTCCAAGAAGAAGCAAGAGGCCAACCGAGATCGTTCATCCGGCACATCTTCTCGACAGGAGAAGAGGACATTTGAGATAGAGGAATCCATGGAATCAATGGTACAGAATGATAAAGAAGGACAGGCACCTCGAAGGTCACCAGGTGGATCTCTCCAAGATAATGAGTTGCATGAAGATAGGGAAGATAACGAAGTGACATCTCCTCCCAGAAAAGAAGAATTGCTTAAGGAGATTCAGGTTAAAGAAACAAGATCTGCCATCCCAGATTGGTTAAAGGAAAGATTAACGAAGGTAATTGTGGTCGAGGATGAGGACAATGTGATTGATTTGGAGAGTCTCGTTGGACATTCCCAGGAAGTGACAGAGAAGAGGAAGGCTACTAAGATGTCCAAGATGATTAGAGATGAGACTGGATCCAGAATATTGCAGATAGCTACACCGGCCGTGGACAAGTATGAAGGTGAGATCCTTGCAGAAGAATATGATGTAGAGACATTTGAGCTTGGTCCACTCACAGCCGAGCAGACACTAGATGATGCCACCGATTCATTTGAGGCATTGAAAGATAAGCTTAGGGAAGAAATGGAGAAAAATAGAAAGCTTGAGAGAGAGGTTGGTGCATGGAGAACATACTTCAGCCATCTCAATCAACCTTTGGGACGTCAGGATCCAGCAAGATCACCCGTACAGGCACTTCCCCTTCAATCAATTGGTGAGGCAGAGAGAGTCAGGAGTTTAGTCCAGCTTATGAGCTCATGGATTGACAAATCTCATACAGTCGCCATGGAATTTGCAACAAGGATGATGCAGACCATTCACCGAGCTATTCAGGTTCTTGAGATTATCCACAACTTGATGATAACGGTAGCCGCTTTTGCTCATACTAAAGATGTTATCATTCCTGTCTTGCAAGTAATCAGACAAACATCAAGGAAGGTCCTGGCACAGGAAAAGATAATGGATGGAGGACCTCATAGTTTGCTTCAATGGTCAACCTTACTCCAGATGAAGGAAGTTCTCTTCGAGGACATCAGTACTAGGTGCAATCATGTTGAGGAGGTTATCCACCCGATCCAGGACAGAGTATTTGAGGTACTACGTACCATTCTTGGCAGGAGGATCGAAGTTGAGATAGATGTGGATTTACAGGAATTGGAGGATAAAGTCAAAGTCATCTTTTGCAAGGATGCTAATGTTATCACAGATGAGCAACGGGACCGGATGTTTGCTACCATGCTCTTGATTGAGAAGACTAAGGAACTTGAACCTGGTTGGGACGCTGCTCTTCTCCAGGCATTTGATCAGGTCATCCACTTAGAAGAACGAATGAAGAATCTTCCCGAGATTCCCATTGCTGAGATCGAAGGAATCGTATCTAGATTCATTACATATGCTAAAAAGGAGCATTGGAAAGGGAATAAGATTCTAGATGAGAGGTTGCTATAGATGACATGGTGCCTTAATTGTCATTGGTCTATGTCTCCTAGATTTTTGTGCCAAATTTAATATTTGGCTATGCATTTAATGTTGTGGAATAAAAGGCGAACTTTTGTAATAAAACCCTAATTAGGGTTTAGGTGTCATAATCTTGGCCATTGATCTTCTTTCGATCTGGACCGTTCATTGTAATTGAGGATGCTATATATACCCTCATTTCTTTTCATTTTAAAACTAGAACTAGAAAAATTAGAGATTAAGGAGAAATTAGAGAGATTAAAAGCAAGTTGTTTTTGTAGCAAGATTGAGCTTTGAGGGAGGAATTTCAAACAATTGTTGTACATGATGGCTTTGAGATAAATAAAATATTGAAATTATGGTGTTTTATTGCAATTCTCGTGGTTATCTTCATGGTTGTTCATTTTCTTGAATCATTCTCAATCAAAGTAGTGTGTTAATTCGAAGGACAAAGTGTTGGACTTGATCGTCGGTGAGATTCACTTTCCAAACCACTAGCTTCTTGCTGATTGTAGGAACGCCTTGCGTGGTCGACTGGAGATATTTGAATCGCTTAAACCTTCAATCATTGTTGTATCTTGGATATGTACCTTCGTGATAGTGTCCTTGATACTTGATGTATTGAAAAATCATTTGTTACCTTAGAAGATCGCATCAATCTCAATTGAGTTGTTAATTTATGGCAATATTGAAGTTGGTAGAATCTTGCCAAGTCTCGTCTACATGGAGTCATTCTTAGGGTTAGACTAGATTAGATCCCTTGCAAACCCTCCCCTTTGATATTTTTTGAGAGCTTGTTTAGTTTAGAAAATTCTTCGGAAATATAAGGCCCCTTGATGACACAGCAATCACAACGACCACTGGTGCTTATCCACACGTAGAGACCCTACTTACAAGAACATTGGAGTCATCCTAACCGATCCTTCTTGCGATATCTTCAGCAGTTAGAGACTTTATTCAAGAGAGGATAAGATGCCTTTGGGTATTTTATTCTGTGTATGATTGTGTACAAAATACACGTCAATAGGTCTGTAATGAAGTCTGCTCCAAAATGATGCAATTTCTGATCTAAATTCTCCCTTAATCTTGCTCCAAATCTGCTATAAATTGGCAATAATGACTGCTCCAAGATTGCCTTGTATCTCTGTTTAATTGCTGATATGAATCGCCTCAATAGACTGATATATATTGCCTCTATATGCTGCAATGGTTCGCCTTTATAACTTCTCTAAGTCTGCTATAAAGTTTCCTCAAAAGTTCTGCTATAAATCTCCTTAAATCTGCTCAAAAACTTTCTATATGTCGGCTGACAAAGTCTTGTGTAATTCTGCTCTTAAATCTGCTATTAATAGGAAAGATATTGACAAATAAACCTGAAACCTTGTTCTTTTTATACCTTTGCAAAATGTCTCTTCAACCAAGAGATGCACCCTTCCAAGTAGGTCCGGCCCAAACAGCATTAAATATATTTTATTTTATTTAAACTTCCTCTCAAGAAGTGGGTGCCAAAACTAGGAGGGGTTGGCCCTTTTTGAAATTAATTTAAATGCAATTAAATACCCACAATCTTGGGTCAGCCAGCATAATAGGACATGGGTTGGTTCTCACAAATAAGTGTAAATTTAATTATTTAAAGCAATTTAAAATGTCTAAGTCAGGCGCCAATGTAGAGGGGGTCGGCGCAAAATAAAATTAATTTAATTTGACTGTCTTTTACACAATAAATATATCTTGTTTATATTTAATGGTGCTGTGCATAAAACTTCTGCATTGATCTTCCTTAAGCAGCAACATGATGTCCTTAGATTTTTCCTTTGACATCAATGACAATAAATCTTCTTATCTTTGACATCAATGATAATATGTCCACCAATCTCCCCCTTTGTCATTGATGTGAACCTTGCAATCAAACTAAACTTAATGCTCCCCTTGTCTCTATTGCTCCCCCTTTCTATATCTCCCCTTTTAAAATCAATGGCAATGGGATGTTCAATACTCTCACAAAGTGTCTGCCTCTTTTTATAATCCTTCATTTTGACATCAATATCATTTTCTTTTTTCTAATAACTCTCCCACTTTCTGAAAGTTAATGGTAAGAAGATCCCCGGTACCCTTATACATTAGTTGATCTTTCCTTTGAATTGTCTTTTCCACAGAGCTGAAAGACAATATAATGAATAGCTCCCCATGCATTCGTGCCTCCTCAAATTTGTGCATGAAGTGCATTTTGCACAATCATAGATTCTTTCTTCTCATTATATTTCTCTTGTTTCCTTCTCCATACTTTTTTAAACATTACCTTTTGTTTGTTCATGGTATCCTTCTGAATTTGTCTAGGTTCTATAAGACAACTTCTACAAAATCTTGCTTTATACCAATAGTTGTTGTATTTGTAGCTAGTGGCATTATAGTCTACGAATGGAACAAAAGAGTTATAGTTCCTATTTGTTCATCCATAAGAACTCTTTTTGTTCCAACCATAATTATATCTTATACGAGTTCTACAATTTCTTGCCTTGTGATCAAACTGATTGCATGAAAAACAATAACCATAAAAAAAGCTTTGGAACCTCATGATATGTCACTATTTTGTTGGGAAGGACTTTCTAAATTGTTCTTGTTAATCTTTGGATGACTATAACAACAATATTTTACTTTTTCAAACTTGATACCATAAGCATATTGATTTCACAATATCATTCACGTAAGATGCAACAATTACGCAACACATGAAGAACACGAGATTTATGTGGAAACCCTTACGGGAGAAACGCACGGCAAAATATTTGCTTGTATAAACTTGTCTTAAAAATTTCATTGGCAACAACCCATAGGAGACACCAATCCCCTCTTGATGATTTGTAGGCACCAATCCCCACAAATTGTAAGCACCAACCTACTGGAGGAACCCACTCACACAACTGAGCACCTACTCAGCAAGAGACACCAATCTCTTCTAAATTGGAAGGCACCGACCTCTCCAATATCTGCTTTATAACTTCACTTATGTCTGCTCCAATTCTACCTTAATATTTGCTCTAAATCTGCCTTATATCTCTGCTCCTAATATCCCTTATATCTTTGCTCAAGGTCTGCAATAAAGTCTGCTTCAAAGTGATGCAATTTCTGATCCAAATTCTGCCTTAATTTTTGTTCCAAATTTCCTGTAAATCTGTAATAATGAATGCTGCAGTATTGCCTTATATCTCTGCTCAAATGCTGATATGAAGCACCTCAATCGACTGATATATATTGCCTTTATATGCTGGTATGATTTGCCTCTATAACTTCTCTAAGTCTGCTATAAAGTTTCCTCAAAACTTCTGCTATAAATCTGCTGACAAACTTCCTATATGTTTGCTGACAAAGTCTGATATAATTATTCTCTTAAATCTTCTATGAATAGGAAAGATATTCATTAGTTGCTTGACAAATAAACTTCAAACGTTCTTTTTATACCTTGCAAAATGTCTCTTCGACCAAGAGATGCAACCTTCCAACAAGGTGCCTACTGCCAATTTAATGTTTGATTTTCATTTCAACTTCTGCAATTGTAACTTCTGGGTTTTGTATGGGTTTGAAAGTGTGCTTGAAAACTATGAAGCTATATCCTCAGAACCACATTTATAATTCTGGCAGCAGGTTTTAAATTTGATACTTTTGTGGAAATATAATCAGTGATATCTGTATATGCCATACAATACAAATACCTGTTATGTAATTGTTGTCACAAAAGCTTGTACCCTTGCTGAGATATGAATTCAGCAACCTCGTGAAACTTGGAAACAACCCCGAAGTGTGGGACCTTGTGCAAGGGGTTGAATCTCTAGACAAGGCCGACTTCCTCCTCAATCCAAGTGCAGGTGTTTGTTGATGTGTATTTTACGCACATAACAATATAGAATAAATTGCCAAGGTAATTTACCCTCTCTTCAACAAAATCACCTCAGATGCTAGGAATGAGATCAACTAAAATGATTCCAAGGTTTCTACATGTCAGGTCTTGACGAGTGGGTAACTCAATGGTCGATGTGAATTGCTGTGTTCACTTGGGGACTTACGCAAATGTTTGGATTATCATGAATGATGCGGAATAGGTGTGCTGACAACTTAAGATTTATCAATATGGCTCTGGATTCGCTTCTTACTAAAAAAAAGGGGCAAAAGGAATAGGGTTCAGGAAATCTATTCTAAGCCTAGGAATGTAGGAAATGATGAATGAATTTAGTGGAATCAAACCAGGCAAGGTCTCACAATCAGGTATTGACACAAGCTTAGTGCAATCGTCTAAAGTATACTTAAAGATTTTCAGGCTATCACCATCAAACGTTGACACCATCCAAGTTGATGCTTGTCAAGGGACACGTAATAGTTGAGGTTAAGCTTACTTAAACTCCAGTTGACCACACAAGGCGCACTTACCAGCGACAAGAGGCTAGCGGTATGGATTAAGGATTTCACACAAATAAATTCAACAAATTTTTCACTCAATCTAACATACATGAAAATAAATTCTAATCTAAATTCTAATCTAACTTGGAGGAATTGAGAACCATGAATGCAAATACAACACTTGAAGAGCAAAATCACCCACAATTGAGCAATGATTATGATTCAAATAGCTGCAACATATACCAACAATTCTACAAAAACTCTCACTTACAAATGAGAGACAAGGAGGCATATATAGAGTCTCTTAAAAAATGGATGAGCAAGATTGATCCAAGATCAATGACCGAGATCATGCCAACAAAACCCTAGAATTGCCCTAATTAGGGTTTACATAAAAAATGGTGCCAACAATATATGGCCCAATGAAAAAATACCTAGTCATCAAATAGGGAATCTTTTAGAAGATTCCTCCCTGCATCTCTCTCTCTCCTAGCATAATCCAAGAATCTAGCCAATACTGAATCTAATTCCTCCATGGAAATGCTAGGCAAGGTATCCTGTTGTAAATCAATCACGTCCAGTGAATTTGAGCAAGCATTCAAAGTGTTCTCCCATTGTGGCATGAGCTTTTGCGAACTATGAACATGAATCAACAAAGAGACCAAGTCGTCTATCTGACTCTTCTTCAAAGAGTCCAACTGGCAAAAATACATAAATTTCATCTTGTCTCTTAATTCGGCTAAGTGTAAAGTGTAAACCACTAGCATCACTAACATCAACACCCAATAATTCCTCAATTGAGGCAAGGATCTTCATCTAAATGTCCTGAATCAATCTTTCCATCTCCATACAACTCAACTGGGCATTCTCATAAGTTGATTTCTTCACGGCTAATGAACAATACCAGTCATGGAAATCGTATCTGTCTCCACTGTGCACAATGTTCTCGCTGACCAAGGTGGAATTAGGAATCTTCCTCAAAGCCTGGAGGCGTGGAATAGTCTTGTCTTGAAAAGGCCAGAATTCTTCCCAAACTCCCTCCAAATACTGGATTATGAATACGAGCCCTGTTGTCCTGTCATATGCATGGACAAACTGAGTAAGGAAATCATTTGCTTGCTTTCTTGTGCTCTCAATCCACTTTTCCACCTCCGAGAGTGGACCTCTTGCTGCCTCACAGTGTGAATGCATTCTATGGTCAACTGCGATAGGGGAAATAAGGGTGGGATCTTCACGCCTTATCCCTGCAATATACTCTCAAAGTTTGATATTCTCTTCTCTGTACCTTTCTTTCTCCGCAATCTCTCTTTCTAACCTTGCATCGATTGCCTTGAGGTTTTCACCAACCTCCTGAAATTCTTGCTTTCTGGATGTACTACCAAGGGCAACTGAAGTGATTTGGAAATCCATAAGAGTAGCAATGTCCGCTGTCACGCCTGCAATAGGAACAACAATCTGCACAATCCACATTCCTGTCTCATCTCTAGCTATATGCGACGAAATCTCCGCTCTCTTGGGTTCTTTCTCCTTAGCACTCCTAGCTAGGTAGTCATCAATGTCGTCAATAGGTTGTACCTCTATCATTTGTTTACTTTTCTCCATACTTCTCATCAGCCATTCAGGAATAGCGGCCATCTCCATACCATCATCGAGACATATTTCTCAATCAAGTCCTCTCAATGCCTAGATAATATCATCATTATCATCAAGATTATTCCTGGTCCAATCATTTACCTCATTTCTTAAACTAACTTGCAAAAGGACAGTAAGTGATCCCGACTGATAATCATTATCATTAGGAGGTGTAGATGTCGCTGTAGCATGAAATTCTTTAGCATTCCCTGGTAGTATCACTGTGTTGGAACACTGCTGAGTCTCCTTGTTCTGTTTTGTTACTTCAATCACTTCGATTGATGAGACACTGAGAGGGGGTGAAGGAATGATAAGTGGAGGAATGATAATCTTCCGTTTCTTCTTCACCTCTTCAATCTTCTTCCCTCTGGCCTTGACTTCTCCTGGCGTGTTCTTCCTTCTCTTGGGAGCTTGACTCTCTTCGTCTGCATGAATCCTGACATCACTGATAGTCCTCTGATATTCCTCGGAAGTAGATTCTTCTGGCTTCATCCTTTCATAAGTGAAGGGAACACCCATGTCAACTAACTTATTCATCTATATATCTACCCATGTACAGGAGAAACTCAAGACCTTTCTCATCAATATATTTAGGTCAATCTCTTCGGACTCTGACCAATTAGGCAATATGATTGCCTTCTTCATTTCACTCTCATACTATGGATGCGTATGATCTCTGTCATCTAATACATGATCAGGAATGAGGAAAAGTCCACACTTTCTCATGAAATCCACTGACGTCCTGGACCACATTCTCCTCTTCACTGCTTGCTCGTCCATCAGGTTGGCCCAATAATCTTCTATGTCAACTTTGTGAATGAACTTCTCTCTCCTGATCCTTCCAACCTTCTTGTCTCGATCAAATCTTTCTCTTTTCTTGTATGTAGCAAATCGATAGAATGCAAGCTCCTCACTCGCAGTGCTGGCGGCTATGGCGGACTGGCAAACCTCTGATGTCTTCCCAATTGAAATAGGGAATGTCATGCCTGTCCTGTGCTTCTCTCTCTGAATGACATCGAACTCTAGAAGCTGTCTCACCACTTCCAACAATATCATTATGTCGGTCGGATACCTAGGAAGTCTATAGGGTTCGGATTGAAACCCACGAATCCTAAGGTATATGAAAGTGGGAAACTGAATATACCATGATCCATATTTTTCTATTAACTCTGTTGCCTCTTTGGACAATCTTCTGTGGATTCCGCGTTGCAGCATCTGTGTGATATACATAGTGAATGCATCATTCACTCTCTTATAGTCTTGAATTCTATACATGCTCAGCTAGGGGTAGCATTCATGACTCCTCAATTACCCTTGCCCATTCCCGACTTCACCTTTGCATATTAATCCTCTGTATGAAACAAACTGTGCAAGCAGGTATACCGGGTAAGAAGTCATGGCGAATGACTTGGACCGCTCTACATTCCTCAACTGAAAGTCCAGGTTGTCACTTATAATCTTGGACCAATTTACTAATGTTCCTCTAAGACAATCCTGGATGAAGTTGAACTTCCATCCATCGAATATTGCTCCCTACGACATCCCCATCACTCTGTTGAGTAGGAATATCAAATCACTATACTCCTCCTTGAAGTCTACGCACATGAGTGTCTTGGGAGCCTTGGAATGATGAGAACTAGGCTCAATCATCCACTCTTTGTTTGTCAAATTTTTGCATACACCCATCTTCTTCATGTATCTTTCTTCATATTCATCCTTGGTCACATCCTTCATGTCTGTTCCGCATGGAATTCTGAACACCTCTGTAATAGCATCCTCAACAAGGTAGGCAATGACAACGCCTTTAGGAGTCTTGATCATTCTTGTGAGCGGATCGTAAGATCGTGCACACTCCAGGATAAGCTCACTGCACTGTATGGACTTGTCGTGACCATTTCACACATCGCCTCATCAGGCTGGGGACCCCCTTCTTTTTCTTTGGGTTTTGCTTTCCCTTAGTTGGTTTTTCTCTCTGCTTGCTGGGTTTTGAGTGAGTGAGTGGTTGCCTGGGCTGGCTTGATTAGGGCTAATCTCTGAAAGATCGTTTTAGGGTTTATTCCAAGCTGAGTTTGGCCTAGTTTTTGGAGGTCGTTAGTTGTTTGCTTGGGACCTTAAGTTTGCCTTAATGAAGTATTTCCTTTCAGGAGAACCAGGATGGTGAGATTGAAGAGCAGGGTGAATAGGTCTAAGGTCAGGGTAGGTCCAGTTTGATGGTTTTCTTGTTAGAGTCTTGTTTGCTTCCAGGTCTGAGTCGATTGAGCAAAGTCAGTGATTAGAGGGAGATCGGAGTGGTTATTTCAGAAACTGATGAGTGAATGCACCTGATGATGATTGAAAGAGTTTTGCAGGAAGGAAATGAAATGAACCAAGGTGAGGAACTAGCCAAGAATATGATTTTCGCTCCTGACCCTTCCAAAGGGTCCAGAGCGAAATTCATGAAAGCTCTCATTTTTACTTGGCTAAAGGCAGGATCTTGATGGGGATGCGTGAAGAAAGGTTTATGTTCGCCTCTCAAGGAGAATTAGAGTTCAAAAGGTCAAGAATCAAGCTAAAATCTTGATTTTCGCTCCTGACCCTTCCAAAGGGTCCAGAGCGAAAATCCTTGTGGACCACCTTTTCTTCTCAGTTTTGGCTAAGTGTTGCTTTCTAGGGCACGCTTGAGGGTGAATTGATTTGATCTTGCCTTGAGATGGAGTTGGTGGATTTTTGAAGAACAAGATTTTGACCTAAAGGAGAATTTCGCTCCTGACCCTTCCAAAGGGTCCAGAGTGAAATTCATCATAAACCTTGATTCTTGCCTTGAATGGGTTAGAAACCTTGTTCTTAATGTGGAGAATGATCTAATTTTGCCTTGTGAGGTGGTTTGAAGCTTGAAAAATGAACAATCTGGCCTGGAATGAGATTTTCGCTCCTGACCCTTCCAAAGGGTCTAGAGCGAAAATCTTCCTAAAGCTCATTTCATCCTAAGTTTGGCTAATTTTTGATTTGCAGGGTATCTTGGAAGGAAGCTTGGACATTCTTATTGCCTTTGAAAGGTTTGAAAGCATTGAAAATGAAGGATTTTAGACCAAAAAGGGAAATTTCGCTCCTGACCCTTCCAAAGGGTCCAGAGCGAAATTCCTAAAAGCTCTTACTTTTGCAATGAAGGAAGTCAAGTTTTTGATTTGTTATGGCATGGATGGAAGAAAAATAACTTGCTTTTTCCTCTTGAGGTCGTTTTGAAAGGGAGAAATGAAGGATTTAGCCCAAGAAGTGTTTTTTGCTCTTGACCCTTCCAAAGGGTCCAGAGCGAAAATCTCTCTAAGAGACATTCCTTGCCTTATTTGGCCTAGTTTTGGTGTCCAAGACATGATGAGAAGAAGAATGAACATGTTGGAATCCTTGGGGATGTTTAGAAGTTGTGAAAATGAAGGATTCTAGCTAGGAAAGGAAATTTTGCTTCTAACCCTTCCAAAGGGTCCAAGGCGAAATTCCTTATAAACCTATCTTTTGACCTTTCTTGGACATGGAACCTTATTTCTATGGTAATGAAGGATGAAATCCTACCTTGCAAAGAAGTTTCAAGTTTAAAAAATAATGATTTTGGGTCAAAAATGAAAATTTTGCTCCTGACCCTTCCAAAGGGTCCAGAGCGAATTTTCTCAAAACTTCTTTCGCTATCAAGTTTTTGCTAGGTCAAGTGTGGGATAAGGCAAAATCAAGAGGAAGTTGCCCTAAAGAGTGACTTTAAGTTGCTAGAGACCATGGAAGATGAAGGAATTGAGCCTAGAAGTGATTTTCACTCCTGATCCTTCCAAAGGGTTGAGAGCGAAAATCCTTAAAAACATCTTTTCTTCCAAATTTTGAGCAAAACCAAGCTTGGACAAGGGTGTGAGAAGACATTTGGATTGCCTTATAATGGATTTTCGTTGCCAAGAATGCAAATTTTGAAGCCTCTGACCGTTCCAAAGGGTCCAGAGCGAAATTTCTAAGATGCCCCTTTTTCCTTGCAAATCAAGACAAGATTTTGGTTTTTTATACCCTAGAGAGGAGTGAGACAAGATGTTCTATGCCTTGGAGGAGATTTGAAGTTGAAAGGATGGCAAAATAGCCCTAAAACAAGATTTTCGCTCCTGACCCTTCCAAAGGGTCCAGAGCGAAAATCCTAAAACCTACTTATTCCTTTCAAACTTATGCTAAGACAAGACTAGACTAAGGTAAGAAATTCCCTTGAGATTGCCTTTGAGTGGATGTTTGTTTCCAAAAGTGATGATTTTAGGCCAAAGGAGGAAATTCGCTCCTGACCCTTCCAAAGGGTCCACGGTGAAAATCCTAAAATCTCCTATTTTGTCTTGCAAAAACAAATCAAACTTGGATTGGGTGAAAGAAGAAAACTATTTCCTAGCCTTGTGAGGTGGATTGATGTTGGAATGATGAAAAATGAGCTACAAGCAAAGAAATTCGCTCTTGACCCTTCCAAAGGGTCCAGAGCGAAAAACACTAAAGTCACCTTTTCCTTCAAGGTTTGAGTAAAACTAGGCCTAGATTATAGTGAAAGAAGCTATTTAGAATGCCTTGGAGAGATTTGGACCTTCAAAAAATGTGAATTTTGAGCTCAAGAGAGAATTTCGCTCCTAACCCTTCCAAAGGGTCCAGTGTGAAATTCTAGATAAGTCCTGTCCCTGGCTAGGTTGTTGAGCAAAATTGACCTTTTTGGCCTTGTGAAGATCAAACCAATGCTAGTAAGTTGAGAAGGGGGTTCAAACTGAGTGAATTTTAATGAATTAAAGTGAAGGAGATTAGAAAATTGGCCTGAGAGATGAATTTCGCTCCTGATCCTTCCAAAGGGTCCAGAGCGAAATTCCTAAAAAGCAGTGTTTCCTTCAAAATCTTGTTGAGCCAACTTAGTGGTTGAAATGTATAGACCCTGGAGATTGCCTTGGAGAAGGTTAATGATCAAGCAAAGATGAATTTTGACCTAAAAAGAGAAAATCGCTCCTGACCCTTCCAAAGGGTCCAGGGTGAAATCCTCAAAAACACCTATTTTTCATCTTTGTTAGATTGAGTCAAGGGCAAATTGCAAAATTGTGAAGACAAGGACATGGGAGATTGCAAATCTAGGTTGTGAAGATTTTGATTCATGAAGTGAACAAGCCTAGATGAGGGGTTCAAATAAGCCTTGAAAGGATTTAGACCTACATCACTTTGGGTATTTTAATACCTAAAGAATGAAGATTCATTAAGCCTTAATCAAGCTTTAACATTCCTAAGCTAGCCCATAATTTTTCACTAAATTAGCCTATTACAAGACATGTGGGAGGCTGAAACAAGTTCGCATGAATTAAGGCATTTATAATTTATTTAATTAATTTCTAAGCCTTAAAATAAATGAAAAAAATTCACCTTGAAGCTTTGGAATTAATTTTAAAAATAAAAAATTATGGTTGAGCGCTAATACTCATTATTTTGCCTTTATTTGCGAAGTCGGCCATCCTTTAAGAGGGGTTTTATTTCATTTTATTCCTTATTTGCCAAGTCGGCCTCAAGGAGAATCAAGGTGAGCGCCCTATATAAGGGAGGTGTATTGTGACAAATTCAAATCATTCATTCATTGTTCTCATGCGAACTTGAAGAGCAGATCTAGAGGAGTGAATTCTAGCTAAGTTGGAGGCGAATTTCTTGCTAGTTGGACATTAATTTCCAGAATTTGCCAAGTATTTGAAGGCTAGTAGAAGGCGAAATTCTTTGGAAGGCTGATTGGAGCATAATTCATCCAAAGGAAGACCAGAAATTCAGATCAAACATCCTTGCCCAGCAAATTCATCATCTTCCTTCTTTCATTTTTCAATGTTGATAGCTAAAATTTAAGAAAGAGGTATGAAGAATCAGATTTTTGAAGTTTTTATTCAAGATTTAGTTTGATTTTGCATAGTAATCCTTTGAAGAATCTAAGTCTTGTACAATCTGATTTTAATTTAATTTGAAAATTCATAATTCTTAGATTTATCATTATTTTCAAATTAATAGTTAGTTATTTCCTTGAAAGGTCTTAAATCTCCTGTAATGAAGACATTATGCTCAAACCCTAATTTTAAGCTTTTGTGTAGGTATCAAATGACGACCCCCAAAGCCGGAGGATCTACTACTCGATAGGCTCTCATCGAGGAGGATCAGAGGAATGATGAATTGGAGACCAGGATCGTGTCCAAGTGGAGCAATATCGGAGACACCAACCTAGGAAACTTCAATGTGAAGAAGTTTCGGGAAGCGCCCTACATCGGCAAGCCGTCACCTGTTGCAAAGAAGATAATTGAGAGTGGCATCATCAAAGCTGCAGGTTTCCCTCCCGCAGTCAAGTGTCAGGAGTTGATGATTGAGTGTGCCCGACACTATGATTCGCACTCAAGGACGATCGTAGCCGAAGATGGAACTATCTTAGGCTATCTTTTGGAGGAAGCTATAAGTGAAAATTTTCATCTCCCGGAACATAGAGACATGGTCTACAAAAGTCTAGAAGGAGCTAGGTCTATCTATGAGGATGATCCTGATTCCTGCTTGAACTTCATTAACAAGAATTGGCTACTCAAGAGCAGACCTCGCCTAAACAAGATTCCCAATACACCGCACAAAATCGACTTCCAAGAAGAATTCAAGGATTTGATAACCTTACTCAATCGGGTCACAGGTGCCTCTCAAGCTTTCTTCTTTGACAAATGGATGTTCTTCTTCATACAACTGATTGTCCAAGTAAAGGGAATGCTCAATTGGGCTAGAATCATTAGCAACAACCTGGATGTACAGTTGAGAAAACTAAGGCCTACCAAGTCATTTCACATGAGTTCATATGTTGTATATGTTGGCGGCAATATTGTACATGGAAATAAAACTAGTTAATTAAGTTGTAATTGTGTTGGTTAGTTGGCAACCGAGGGGTGGCAGTTGCGGTGTGACGGTTGGCGCTCGCACCCCCTCGGTCTCTTTATATACTTCCGAATGTAACTTATGAAAGAAGGAACGATTAGGATTGGAATAACATCTCCTATATTGCATCTGATATCTATGGCATTATTATCCTGCATTACGTGTTTTATCTGTGTGCTTTAAGTTATTCACCCGAGAGGGCAAACATTTGGCGCTACTGCCTAGACGTACTCATGAACGGAAGCCGCGGATGGCTCACGAACACGATGGGCCTACCCGTCGGTGAGATTAACCTAGAGGTCGACGACGCGCAAACGGAACAATCGTTGTGGGACGCATAGCGTGATGGCAAGAGGTGAAGGGGAAATTGAACCCTGTAATAATCTCGGCACAATGTTGAGATAAATTGTGGCTGAAAGGAAAAATAATAAAAGTTTCTTTTGTACATGGCGTGTGCTTGCTATGTATGGAAGTGATTTATGCCCAATATATTAAATAAAGATAGAAATAAAAAAGCAGAAACGAATGAGTGGGAGGCCGCGCAGAGGGCCTTGATTCTATAGCAACAAGTAGAACGTAGACGGAGGCTGAGGCAACTTGCCGAAGGATGACCTGCCGAAGGGTGGCCCGAGGGGAACCAAGGAGGTGTCACGGAGGGTGCAGAAGCCTACGGAAATTTCTACGCGTCGCTAGAACACTGTAGGGTGCGGAGCCACGAAGAGTTTCTAGAGGAAACAAGGTTATGGAGAGATCTAGTCGAAGAGACCCGAGATCGGTTCAAAAACTTATCCCTTACACCACAAAGTGAAGATCACCAACGGAGTGGGCGTGGGTGAGAGCGAAGGGGAGGGCAACTGTACGGGTGTAGGTGCCACACACGACAGGCAAAACACCGTACGTCCAGTAGCCCACGCAGGACACACCACTGGCGCCGCCGGAGGAAGCAGCGCAGGGCCACAGACATAGGCACAACCACCCCCAGGAAGACGACCTGGGATGGCGAGTAAACAAAAATTGCCAAAGTTCACAAGGGACGGCAAGGAAGACCCCTTACGACATTGCCGTACATGTGAAACCATTTGGTCCGCCAACGGAGTGACAGACCAGGATGACTGGGTACAACAGTTCCTAGCCACGTTACGTGGAGTGGCCATAGACTGGTACTCAGATATGGACAAGGCCAAAGTCGGCACATGGCCAGATCTGAAGAAGGAGTTTTGGATAGAGTTCCGAATCCTAAGAGATGACAACGAAATAGTCACTGAGATCTATGGAACGAAGTAGAACAAAAACGAGACTGTCTGAGCCTATAGTCGGCGGCTGAAAGAACTATTGGGAAAAATGGAGAATCAACTAGTCGATGGGTTGAAAAAGCGATGGTTCGTGGAGGGACTAAAGCATTCCCTTTGAAAGAAGATGAAAATCGCTCCATCTACATCGTACGAAGATGCATACAATAGAGCGATGGATCTCGAGAGCGAGACCATGACATCGAAGAAAAAGAAGAAGGATAGCTCGTCCGAAGAGGATGACTCGTCACAGGAAAGCAGCAGCAACAGCGAGGTTGGCAAACGGGTGCAAGTGCTTCGGAAAGACATGGAGCGAATGAGGAGGGAATTCAAAACAATGAGAAGCACCAGTCGGACCGAAGGGGACATATGGTGCACTGAGTGCAAAGAGGAGGGGCACACAAAGGGTACTTGCCAGAAGAAGGCATTCTGCGAGATTTGCCAAGTGATGGGACACTCCACCAAGGAGTGCCCATACAACATGAAAACCCAAAGTACGCAAATGAGCCAAGTGTTGTTCACGGAGCAAGCCACAACATCCGCACCAGCGGGTACGACCCAACAAACCAACACAATGGCATCATCTGGAGGTTACCGGGACAACAGACGTGGCGACGAAAGGAATAGCAACAATAACAATAACGGAAGGCGTATCCAGTATGACGCCAAGGGCCGGCCAATTATCCAATGTAGGGCCTATAATCAGTGGGGGCACTTCGCCCGTGATTGCACGAGGGAAGCCACCCCTCAGTACCTCTGTCGATGGTGTGGGCCAGGCGACCATGAGGATGCAAATTGCCCACAGGCAGGGGTCAATCTCCTCAACATTGAGAAGGCTGAGAAGACTGGTGAGAAAGAAGTACTGGCGATCACTAGCACGCAAATGAAAAAGGCCACTTATCCCGACCCCCGTATGGAGAAGGAGAGATTACGGGAGGCAAAGGCCAATATTGAACGAGAGATGACGGCCGAACGACGGGACAACGAGGTGGCAAGTACATCATCTCGTACGGAAGCGGAAAATAACATCATTGGGCAAGTACTGCAGATGGAAGTACCTATAAGGGTAAAGGACCTTGTAGGAACAATGCCACAGTTAAGAACCACCATTTTTAGTTCCATACAAACCACTATGCAGGCACCTTTGCGTGCCACACGGGCGGAAGTTCCGGTCAGCCCCTCGGTTGACCCAATGTTGTTGGCCTTAAATAGTGGTCGACATCCTGTTGTAGTAGAGATGGTAATTCTCGAGGCTATCCTCAAAGACACCATCGTGGACGGAGGATCGGGGGTGAATGTACTGCCAAAGGATATGTGGAAGAAGCTGGGGAAGCCAACACTATGGCCACCCACGTTCAACTTGGTAGGTGCAGACCAACACGACATCAAGCCACTCGGCACCTTGATGGCCCAGCCGGTCACCATCGGCACGCAACCTTTCATACTAGATTTTGTGGTAATCCCACTCAAGAAGAAGGGGTACGATGCCATCTTAGGCAGAGGGTGGCTGGTTACAGCAAAGGTGAACCACGATTGGAAAAGAACACCCTTTCTATGGAGAAAGGGGGGCGGAAGTACACCATTGATCTGAGGACCCAGGTTGTTGACGAGGAACTGGCATCATCTTCAGAATCGGAGGATGAAGGAAAAGGTGACCTGAGGGATGAAGGACGGGGCTGCAGGGAGCCCAACGACGAAGGGATTCTCAAACTAGGAGAGTGCTCCGAGGATGAGACAGGGTCATTGAACGGGCTCTTCCATTGGTAGATGGAGGATTATGAAATGTTCCAGAGCTACAGGCTCGAAGTAGAGGAACCAGTGCAAGTAACAGAGGGGGTGTACCTGCTGGAATACAGAGAGTACTGGAAGGGAGACGCCCCAAACCTCGGTGACGTAGATAATCCGAAGATCAATTGTGTCGGCAATGACTGGAACGCTGTGTGGGAGGCCGCAGCCTTCAAAATCTTTATTCTTCTTCTTCTTCTTATGTACGGGAAGGAGACCGTGGTCCTTGTAGAATTTGTGGTTCCAGGTCTTCGGATGGCCATCGAAAATAGACTTGCCACCAACGGGTCCAAATTGAAACCCTACCACAAGAAGCGCGCAGGGGACCTGAGAGGTCGGAAGGACACCCAAGAGTTTGGAGCGGGACCCGATAGGATGGAAGGAGACTCGAGAGGTCGGGGAGGCGACTCAAGAGGCACAGGACCATAGCAGGAGACTCTCGGGCAAGGAAAACCGAGAAGGATGAAGGGCGATCCCAGAGATAGGGGACCCGAGCCGACGACTCTCTAGACAACTAAATTAGGAGATCAAAAAAAAAAAAAAACCGTACGGTTGTACGACAGGTGACCGTACGGTCAAAAAAAATGAAAAAAAATAAAATGGAACCACCGTACGACGGGACCACCGGCGGTGACCATCGTGCGGTGGTAACACCGATGACGACCACCGTGCGGTGGTAACACCGATGGCGACCACCGTGCGGTGGTAACACCGACGGTGACCAGCATGCAATGGGCCACCAGCGGTGGTAACATCGACGGTGACCACCGTGCTGTGGACCACCGATAGTGGGACCACTGTACGGTGGACACCGGCGGTGGTAACCACTGTCGTGCGGTGCAACCCGGAACACTCCCGCACCACGCAGGCCATGCAAAGGAAAAAAAAAGACGCAGCCGCACAACCACCCAGCCGCACAAACACACACGCAGCCGCTTCGTCATCAGTGGTCACTGTACGGTTGAACTGTGTTGGGCGTGCGGAAAGAGGACCGTACGGTGTGCACAGTTGAGCATGTTGTCCGTACGCTGGAGGTGTGTCCGTATGGTAAGGAGGGTGTCGATAGCACGGGAAGGTGGCCGCACGATTGGAGGTGTCAGTGCTGTTGTTGACTGTATGGGGAGGTTGTATGGCCGGGGTGCCATCGGGGACATTACGGTGAAAGAAAAAAACAAAACGACGACGACCAGATTGAAACATTATTCGATGACATCTGGAGCCTGGACACTGAAAATATTGGAGTGTAGAAGAAGGGTTTTGACATCATAAAATATCACAGAAATGATGGCGCTGCCCCTCGACCCGGCTGGGGCGCTACCCCAGACCTCGCGGGGGCGCTGCCCCTCGACCCCGCTGGGGCGCTGCCCCAGACCCTGCGGGGGCGCTGCCCCAAACCTCAGTTTTTTTTTGAGCTATAGTACACTTGTTGGAGTTGGGCGAAGGGCATTAGAGATGTCACGGTAAGTGTTGTGGTTGTTCGTACTATGAGAAAGAAGCCTGCAGCTAAGCATTGGCGGGGAAGCCATAAGCCGTAGAGGGAGACAGATTTGGAGGTTGGGAACAAACAGAGTTTGAGGGAAGGCATTGCAGGTCCGTGCAGTTGTATGACACCAGGGAGTTATTCAGTTCAGTTATTAGCCTTTGGGGAGTGTGATGGAGGATTTGAGGTGTTTGCTAGCCTTTGTCCCAAAGGGTTGTGGCCACCTCCAGGTAGGAATGGTACGCTTGAGGAACTTGGAGTATGTCTCGGCTGGACGTGAGGTTGCCTTGGTGGATGTAGAGAGGGCTCGGGAGGAGTTGACCACCAGGTTGGAGGCAGTACTAGCGTGAGACATAGCCCAGCGTACCCAGGAGTTGGATGCCGAGAGGGCAGCGCGTGTGGCTATCGAGGACAAATTGGCTAGGGAGACAATATCATTTGAGTAGCAGTTGGTGGAGGTTGAGACTGAAAAGCATGTTTTGCAGACAAGTTTGGTTTAGGTACAGGAGGGTTGTGATGTCAAAGGAAGCACTAATGGTGAAATCCGCACTTGAGCATCGGATGGTAGCAGAAAAGGGTTTTTAGGCGAGGACGCAGCAAGTGTATAAGTTTCGGGCTCGACTAGCGTTAGTAGTTCTGTTTAATGTCATTTCTATTTTGTAATAAGTCGTCCGGAGATGACTTCTTTTCTTTTGGGGGGGATGATGTTGGCGGCAATATTGTACACGAAAATAAAACTAGTTAATTAAGTTGTAATTGTGTTGGTTAGTTGGCAACCGAGGGGTGGCAGTTGTGGTGCGATGGTTGGCGCTCGCACCCCCTCGATCTCTTTATATACTTCCGAATGTAACTTATGAAAGAAGGAATGATTAGGACTGGAATAACATTTCTTATATTACATCTGATATCTATGGCATTATTATCCTGCATTACGTGTTTTATCTGTGTGCTTTAAGTTATTCACCCGAGAGGGCAAACAGTATATGCCTTGATCAGAGGTTTTGAGTATGCAGGACTACCTCACAGAGGAGTTGTTGGAAGAGGACCCGGAGAAATAAGAGTTTGTGATTCTTATGTTCAATTACATCATCCGCCGAGAAGTGACTACAAGCTAGTCAATGACACCTTCACGATGAATATTACCAGGATATTGCAAGGTGGGATTCACAATCGACTGTCTCTGGACGCACAAGAGCTCGTGAAGAAGCATGGTGCATGGTTCATTCAGTTTCCAAAATTCACATACATCAGAGTTCATGGGTGTCCTTCACCTCCCTACATGTTACCAAGATATCCTATAGACAGGATAGTACTATTTGAGGTGACTAGACAGTTGGTAGCTTATGCGAAGGCATCCAGACACAAGCATGGAAATGGAATTCCCGTGCGCATCATACTAAGGAACTCAGTTGAAGTGTGTCCTAATACTCAAGCCGCGGAAGATGCAAAGAAGGAATTATCTCTATACTCATTCACATCCTTTGCCTCGAGAGAGAATTTTGATCCTCATGGTCGTATAGAAGAAACAGTCGGGAAGAAGTACAAGCATGAGTTTCAGGTGGAGGATTTTTGGATGAATGTCCAAGATGATGTAGAGGTCAAAAGAAAGACGTATTCCAGGTTACCCTTGGATCTCATCAGGAAATGCAAAATTTATAGGGTAGCCGATCAAGCCCAAGATAATGGTAGATACCTCCAGTCATCCTATGAGAAGGAAGATAAAGAAGTGAAAATAGATTGGAATGAGCCCGAGGTTTTAGACCTAAGAGCTTTGATGGCTCCCGTTTTATCTTGCACTCGCAGATGGGTGGATGTACAACATCAAAAGTTGAAGGAGCAGAATGTATCTATGACATTCACCTTGGAAGGAAGACCAGAAGAAGGAGAGGCAAGTGTGAGTGAGAATACTTCTCATTCCAAAGGCTCAAAGAGGAAAGAAGGACCTGAGAAGAGAGAACCTTCCAAGAAGAAGCAAAAAATAAATCCTGATCGCCCACCAAGCACATCTTCTAGGCATGAAAAAGAAGCAAGTCAAGGAGAAGATTAGAGGTAGATAGTATATGAATTTGATGAGTCTATGGAATCCATGGTACAAAATGATAAACAAGGAAAAGGACAGACACCTCAGCATTCATCAAGTCAATCTCCCCAAGTTGGTGCTAATGAGGAACATGAAGAAAAGAATGATGATGAAGCAACATCTCCTTTCCGGGAAGATAGACCTCTACCCAAAGAAATACAATTGAGGGAAACGAGATTTGCCATTCCGGATTGGTTGAAAGAGAGGCTGACAAGGGTAGTTGTGGTTGAAGAGGAAGAACATGTATTTGACTTGGAAAGTCTTATAGGAAATTCTCATGAAGTAATAGAGAAGAAGAAAGCCACAAAGATGTCAAAGGTAATTAGAGATGAGACAGGATCCAGAAAAGTGTAGATAGCTACACCAGTGGTGGATAAATATGAGGATGAGATTCTAGCAGAAGAATATGATCTAGAAACATTTGATCTTGGTCCACTTACCACTGAGCAAGCTATGGAAGAAGCAACTGATTCACTGAAAACACTCAAAGACAAACTCAAAGAGGAAGTGGAAAAGAATAAGAAGCTTGAAAAGGAGGTCAGTGCTTGGAGGAATTATTTTAGCCATCTTAACCAGCCTTTGAGATGACAGGATCCAGCAATATTATCTCCTTTACATGCACTTCCTCTTGAATCGATAAGTGAGGCAGAAAGGGTGAAGAGCCTAGTTCAACTCATGAGTTCTTGGATTGATGAATCTCACAAGGTAGCCGTTGAATTTGCAACAAGAATGATGAAGACAGTTCATCGAGGTATCCAGGTCCTTGAGATTATCCATAATCTAATGATAACTGTGGCTGCATTCACTCACACTAGAGATGTTATCATCCCAGTCTTACAAGTGATAAGAGAAACACCAAGACGGATTCTAACGCAAGAAAATATAATGGATGGAGGAACCCATAGCCTCCTGCAGTGGTCAGCTCTGCTCCAGATGAAGGAAGTCCTTTTTGAAGACGTCAACACTAGATGCAGCCGAGTTGAAGGCATCATCCATCCAATGCAAGACAAGGTGTTTGACGTGTTGTGTACCATCCTTGACAGGCGGATTGAGATCGAGACAGATGTGGACATCCAAGAGTTGGAGGACAAAATCAAGGTCATCTTTTGCAAGGAAGAAAACATTGTCACAGAAAGGCAATGAGATCAAATGTATGCTACTATGTTCCTGATTGAGAAGACCAAAGAACTTGAGCCTGGATGGGAGACGACTCTTCTCACTGCTTTTGATCAAGTCCTTCACTTGGAAGAACGAATGAAGAATCTTCTTGAGATTCCCATTACTGAGATTGAGGGAATTGTGTCTAGATTCATTGAATATGCTAGAAAAGAGCATAGGAAAGGGAACAAAGTTCTAGATGAAAAGTTGTTATAGGATGATGTGGCAACTTAATTCCTATTGGTTATGTCTCTTCGGTATTTGTGCCAATTTTTTATTGGCTATGGATTAATAATGTTTATTTAAATGGGGACTTTTTTTTAACAAACCCTAATTAGGGTTTAGGTGTCAAAATCTCAGCCATCGATCTTCTTTTGATCCGAGCCGTTTATTGTATTTGAGAATGCTATATAAGCCTTCACTCATTTCATTTTAAAGAGTTAGAGACAGAGAGAAAGAAAAGTTAGAAACTTGGAGAGAGATAAGTTTAATTTTGTTAGTAGCAAATTTGAGTAGTGAAGAGAGAAAGTTGAACAATTGTTGTTTATTTGGCTATGAGATAAATGAAATATTGAAGTTATGGTGTTTTGTTGCAATCCTTGTGGCTATCTTCATGGTTGTTTATCTTCTTGAATCACTCTTAGTAGAAATATCATTTAGATTTTAAGTTTGAAGGATGAATGTTGTGCCTGATCTTTGATAAGACTCACATTCCAAACCACTAGCTTCTTATTGATTGTAAGAACGCCTTGTGTGGTCAACTGGAAACATTGAAATTGATTAAGAGTTCAATTATCATTGGAAGTATTGGTACGTATTTCCCTGATAGTATCTATCTCCTTGTTGATTTGAAAATCATTGAATACCCTTAGAAGATTGCACCAATTCCAGTGGAGTTGTAATCCTTTGGCGATACTGAAATTGGTAGAATCTTATCAAAACCAGTCTTCATCAAGTCATTCTTAGGATTAGTTTAAGTATCTCTTCCTTGAAACCCTTATCTTTTGATCTATTTTTTGAAAATCTGTTACTGTTAGGAAAATCCTGTTTCCTCATTTGGAAAGATAGTAACACGGACAAGCTTTCTTTGAAAGTACGTAAGGCCCCTTGAAGAAACAACAAACACAACGACCACTGGTGCTTATCCGCGAGTAGAGATCCTACAAAGCAGAACCTTGAAGTCCTTCTGATTGATCCTTTTTGCGATATCTTTAGCATTCAAAGACTTTACTCAAGAGAGGATAAGATACATCTGGGTATTTTATTCTGTGTTTGGTCATGTACAAAATACACATCAACAGGACTATGGAAATCCAGTGGCATGGAAAATGCCACTCTTCATTATATTTGCATATGTTGGGGAAGGAACTTGATCTCTGATTCCGAACATCCGCCGTTGCATCTAGTCGATGTCTAGGAAATGCATGTTTGTATCTGTGATCTCCTTCCATCTAGATGAAATCTTAAGCTCTGGATAAAATCCAGTCTCCAGTATCTTCAATAGGTCTTTCCTTTCCTTATATCCAGATTTCAACATCGCACCTGTACGAAGCTTGAAGTTAGACTTAGGAAAATAAATAATGCTCTTAATAAAATTCTTGACTTTCTAAAGATTTTAGCTAATTAGAGCATGGAGTCAGGAAAATAATCCATACACTTGGTAAATTTTAACAATTAAGTTCAAAACGTGACAACTTAAGGCATGGAAACCTTTCATAAAATTCACTGATACCTTCTTATGCTTAGAAAATATGCAAGCTAAAATGCAAAGAAGTATACCAGATTAATGATGACTAAGGAAAGGAGTGAAAGGTTGTGAATTCACACAAAGTATGTTTGAAGACACCTTCCGCAGTCAACAATTCTGAAGACAACCTGAAAATCAGACTTTTAAAACATGTTGTAATCTTAAAAAATGTGCATAAACTCAATAAAAATCAGTTTCAATGATGAAAACAATCATATTTGGGAATGTAAGTGTGGCTGGTAAAAAATTAATTTCTGAGGACAAGTCTGAAAATTGATTATTTCAGACTTACCAACACCTTGCAAAGTATTTAAAAATCCCTGAAAAATGATGAAAAATGGCTAAGGAATCAGCTCCAAGCGAAATCGCCAAAATGGTTAGGTGGCTGGAAATGAAATTTTTTGAAGACAACTACCTAACAATGGAGTTTTCAGACCTGCAACAGCGATAAGATGGTCTAAAAATGCACAGAAAACTCCACAAAATACCTCCAAATGCAAATCGCCTAAGTTGGAATTGGCTGGGTAATAAAATATTAAAAATTTAAGTTTGAAAATGAATGGTAGCCATTAATGGAGGTCAAATCTGAAGCAAACCTCAGATTTGAAGCGAATCAGCGAGCTGGAAATGATGGCAGCCACCAAGCATGCACGGAAATCCACCAAAATGTGGCACAAATCACTCTTCAAACAAAATCGAAATTTTCCCAACTATGGCGCCATTCTCAAAATTCTAAAAATATCATCAATGGCAGCCCGGGTCTGAAACAACAAGCAAAAAATGGAGGAAAATATCGCCCATGTCTCCAAACACAAAATCACCACCCTTCACCAAAAATCGCCAAACTTGGAAAATCGAAAATTTGGAAATGGTCTTCAATGGCAGCAAGGGGAATGGATCAGCAAGCTGGAAAAAATGGAGGAGGAAAGAATCCTCAACCCAACACTTCACTTCAACACTTTGCTAAAATTCACCCAACTTGGAGAAAAATTGCCTTTCATGGAGACACCTAGCAGATTTAATAACAAAATAATGCTAAGGCTCCTTTCTTATACTTGCTTTTACCTCTCACTTTCACCACACAAGCAATGTGGGATAAAACACTTGCTTAAATACTTGCTTGGTAAAAAACTAACTTGCTTCTAGAAAGTTAAAATATTAAATGTTTATTGCAAGTTATTTAATTTTGCTTTTAAAATTTTAAATAATCATTAATCATTATTTAAAAACAATTAAAAATGGGGCTCATTTATTAAATATTGCAATTTAAGTCCAATTTAACCTCCAGGGGAAAATCGACTTGGGTTGGGATTGAAAAATCCCTTAAAAAATCATTAAAGTGTCAAAAATTTCCCCACAAGGGAAAATCGACCTTAGCTTGGATAAAAATCCATGCTCAAATTCATCAAAATGCACACAAAACACTCCAGGGGAAAATTGATGGCAGTCTGGACTGAAAATCCATACTCCAAACTCACTTTACTTGCAAAAATCACTCCCTAGTGGAAAATCGACCTCTGTCTGGATGAAAATCCGGACTCAAAACTCATCAAAATGCTCTTAGTGAAAAATTGACCTGGGTCTGGATTGAGAGTCTGCACAAAAATCCGCACTAACTTGTCACAAAACATCCTAGTGGAAAATCGACCCAGGCATGGAATCATCCTCAATGTTGTCCGCACTATATTCCACACTCCTGGTGGAAAATCGATGGCAGTCTGGAAAAATCTTGACACTTAGCCAAATTTTAGCACTTCCAGGGGAAAATCGATCCAGGTATGGATAAACAACGGTGGAAAATAATATCCAGTATGGATTTCAAGGGAAATCCATGTGTAGTGTGGATTTTGAGTGGGGGAATGGGGTGGGTAGTCTGGAATGTGAGGGGAAAAGCACCTCTAGTTATGGAATTTGACCCTCTAACCCTTGGAATGTGGATTTCCCTTAGGAATTTATCAATTTAACCACTCAAAATCACTTAGAAACTCCAAAATTAGATTGGACTTGGGCAAACTTTCCAAAAATATGAGCGAAACGCTAGGAAATTATCGGGATAAAGTGCGAAATCAATTTAAATAATATCTTAGGAGCGAGAAAACAACTCCAAAAGGTCTTGGAATACCTTGGCACTTTAAAATCACTGATGCGCGTGTTTAAAAACATGTTAACGCGCAAAAGGTCAAACACTTAGACAAAACTTAGAATCATTAAAATATCAATGTTTGCAACATGATCCTATAACTTCAAAAACCCTAGACGACACTAGGCATGATCAAAACTCCAAGACTCGGGCACGAGAAACACAAAATTGCCCACTAAACAGCCAAAACCCTAACTTAACAACGTAGAAAGCCGGAAAAGAGGGGGTCCCCGTTAGCAATGGGGCGATGTGTGAAAAGGTCACAATAGTGTTGAACCAACTCAACACTCCAAATTCTACCTCTATACCTATTTTAATAGCTTGTAGATGATGCACCAAGATAAGTGATGTTCCTCTCCGCACCCTGAATTGACACAAAGAATCAATCAAAATACCCTGGAGATGTACAAACTTCAGTTGCATGAATGCCCCCAATGGATCTATGGAGGTTAGAATTTGCTAAATGTCAAAAGGGGAGAAAGTTTCCCAAGAGTCGCACTCTAAAAACAAGTTAACACAACATATGTGAGAGAATGCCACAAAACACACACTTATCATGAAGGTAATAAAACGTAGACAACATGCATAAGTCGAACAGAGGCAAGAATAATGATTTCAATTCATGCTCAGGCAAATGGCCAAACTTACAATTCTAGAAATACAAGAAATATGCAATCTTCAAGAGAAATGAAAGAGAAGAAAGTAGCTCAAGCCAGTAGGGAGAGAACCTTTTACAATGAGGCTTAACAACTTATATATAGCAAACTGGTTGTAGAGAAGAGAACAATTGTCAAAGAGGGGAAGCCTTGACCCTAGTGTACGTAGAGGAATGTCGGTTTTGGAAGATAGGGAAGTGCACAGATCTGACATGGTTGCACATGCATGAAACCCATCCATACCCCTACAAGGCAATCCCAAGAAGAAAAGACTTCTAGAAGGTAGATTGCTTGACATTCCAAAGTCAGAGTATGCAGACTTGACATGAAGGTAATCAAGTAACCATAAATAAGCATGGCCTTGGACTCCACTTGATGGCAATCCTGCAAAAAACATTAAATGCGCCCATGTAGCTCCATGAATAAAAGTAGACGCAGGAGTTGGTGGAGCATTAAGAGTATTGAGTGTTGATCATGCCATCTTGAAGTGTTGATGTCATTGGAGGTTGGACATCGAGCCTCAAGAAAACGCTGCAAGGGAGAGGAGGTGGGAACCTCAGAGTCCAAAGGGAAGAGAGGGAGGAGAAAGGAGGACTTCGGATTTCAAGGTTCGGGGAGACAGGATACCTCTTCCCAAAAGGGAAGGGGTAGACTAGTTCCTAAATCTCGAAATCCAAAAGGAAAGGGAAGGCCGTGTTGCAAGGTTTGGGGAAACGGGATACCTCTTCCCAAAAAGGGAAGGGGTAGATGGGTTTCGTAAATCCCAAAATATGGAAAGGAAGGGAAGGTTGGGTTTTGGTGTTCAGGGAGATGGGATACCTCTTCCCAAAAAGGGAAGGGTTGACTAGTTCCCTGAATCTCGAAATTTGTAAAGGAATGGAATGTCGGGTTTCGGGGTTCAGGGAGACGGGATACAGACCGGTTCCTTGAATTTTGAAATTTGGGAAAGAAGGGAAGGTCAAGTTTTGGGGTTCGGGGAGATGAGGTACCTCTTCGAAAAAAGGGAAGGGGTAGACCGATTTGCTAAATTCTGAAATCTAGAAGGAAGGGAAGGCCTGGTTTTTGGGGTTTGGGGAGACAAGATACCTCTTCCTTAAAAGGGAAGGGGTAGACTTGTTCGCTGAATTCCGAAATTCGGAAAGGAAGGGAAGGCTAGGTTTCGGGGTTTCGGGAGATGGGATACCTCTTCTCAAAAAGGGAAGGGGTGGACCGGTTCCCTGAATCTCGAAATCTGGAAAGGAAGGGAGGGAGAGAGGAACAATGGACTCCAAGCTACGAAGGCAAGACGCAAGGGTGAAGGGAGAAGGCTTGAAGTCCGCCTCATGATTAAAGAACACTTGAGCATTTTCTTGATCCCCTGACTTGCTGCTTGATCAATTGCGGTAGAACTGGTCCATGTAACATATCTTTGATTGGTTCTCACTGATGGAGCAAGGGTTTCATTAAATGACCACAATAATAGTTGCTGTAAAACATAACATAGTGATGGCAAGCTTCTTACCTATTTTTTAGTCTAGGATTTGAGTTTCCCCCATAGCCACACAACCACAACTCAACCTTGACTTGGCAGTCCTAGTGATTCTGAAGTTGGCAGGACTCAAGCAGGTTCAATACGAACTATGCCAGAGACAAAATAATTCAAACAAAGATTAGATAGAAAGTAAATAAATCAACAATTCAAACATGATCCTTCCGTGTGAATACATTTTAAGAAGAATTTTCAAATCAAAGATTGATGCTTTGGTTTAAAATGATAGACAAGAAATAGTTGGTACACATTGCTAGCAAAGTTCAAAGGAAAGCTAGCAAGATTAGATAATTGTTATTTCCATAAGATTCTTGGTTTCACACAACAACCATTTGGTGCATATGTGTTAGTTCATTGATTGGCAACCCTCTCTGATCATGTGCTAATAATGTTAATAGTGTGAAAAGAAAAATGTGAATACCACCCATGTCTTTGTTTCTAACTTAAGTGTTAAAAAATATAAAAACAATAATGTGATTATGAGCTCTTTGTCTCACACCCTTCAGGTGATTGTTTGGTAGGATGGCATAGTTGAAAGTATTTTGATTCTTTTGAGGGATGTATATGTTATGGTAAGTCTTTCAAGCGAAATGGAGTTTATAAAAGATAAAGCAACATACAATGCTTGCACTCGGTCTGGTAAGGGGATATGTGCTTCCGTTTTTCTTTGATTCATTAGACAACAATGCAAATCTGGAACAATAGATTCCTTGAATTGTGAAGTTGGGTCAACTACATTTAAACTTCTAGACATTCGCTAGCAGCCTAGCACTTTCTATCCTTCTAGCAGCAACTGTTTAAGGAAAGATCCATAACTGTAGAAGGATATGCATTGAAGGAGGTATGTAAGGACTATGATCCCCAATGTGCAAGTAGTTGGAAGGGAAGGTTACATTGGAAAATATGGCGTTTTCTGTATTTTTCATGCCTAATGAAATACTCTAGGAGTGGAGAAATATTTTGTGAAAATTTGTATCTCTTTAAATATCTTGATATACATCTCATCCCTTTCTTGATAAAAGGAATTGTGTATAAATTTACTAGATAAATGCTTTTAATTTTCAAGAGATTAACTTTTCAACTTCATGATAACCAAAAAAGAGGAAGAGTCAACAAGATGTTATAGAGATTCGGAGGTACGAAACAAAAGGGAAAGGAATTATTTTAATGTCCATGAATAACCAAGAAATATCAAAGGGACTAGAATGTACATTTGGTTTAATGGCAAATAACTAGGGCCCAAAGGGCCCCAAATTTTGAAGCAAAGACAATGAAGCAATAAAGTCAAGAAAAACAACGAAATAGATAAACACGGTTTAAATTGAAAAGATAATTGACAAACTAGTAAGTGTATGAAGTGTGAGGGAAGATCTTGCATAGTAGTGATAGCATATGAAGAACCAGGATGAGGAACCAAAAACCTTAGGTACTAGTATTTTGGGATTTGTAGGAGCCAATGACATTGTCATCGATCATTATAGGAATACCAATGAGGAGTGAGAATATTCATTGGGGAAAGTTTTGTCAAGAGGTTGGGCTTGAAAATTCTAGGAAGAAATCGTTTTTGCATAGAATATCTCCTAAGTCCTAACACTCAAAAAAAAAAAAAAGAACTATCGGTGGTTGAGAAGAAATTGATAATGTGGGATTATCTTGGAATATGTGCTATGAAAAAGGGGTGTTAGAGGGTCCTTGACATCGAGAAGAGATAGAGCCCTTATTAATCATAATTAGAGCAAAAGTGTTGAGGAGTGTTAATTGTAGTAGATCATAGGGATGGGTGATGTTGGACCAATTTATCTCCATCTATAAATGAATCTATAGTATCCAAAGGGCACCTAACACTAGCAACATTTGTGATGGGTTGAATGAAATGATCAATCTAGTAGATCTTGGGCCATTGGGAAGAGATATGCAATTAAATGTTTGAACATCACAAAGAAATGAGATTTCATAGTAAATCAGACATTAGAAAATAAAATGGTCCTTAGACTCAACCTCTTGGAAAAAACACAAATAGCAAATCCTTTCACTTTGTAAAATATGATGGTCTGTATTATATAAAGTTGGTGGGAGCACACTTGTAACTAGCCATGAGATAAATGATGTTGAAGATGCTTTCGACAAATAATAGTCTCATGAACAATCTATAAGAGGTTCTCATTATAGATAGCCAATTGGGGGATGAGATAGTTGAGATGAGGTCTAGGTACCTTTGATGTATTGGCAATAAATGTCATCTTTGATGGATTAGTTGAGCACCTTTCTTTGAAAGAAGGTGACACAAATCACATAAGGAGTACTTGAGAGGAGGAAACCTATCAAAAGAAATGTCAATAGATTGGAAGAACAAATGGACCTTGAAGAACCAGCATTGCCACATCTAGAGGGACCCATACATGAATCTCGTTTGAGGAAGTCAACAACAAATGACTTCAATAGGGCAAAGCAAGACCACCATGGATCTAAGCTTGCGCATAATCCAAGTGAGTTTGAAGATATTCTTGAGATGAAGTGGTTGGGTGGATATCATGGTTCAGATAATGCAATGAGGAACAATCCATTTGCATTGGATCATATGCTTCAATATTTGTTTTAAACCCCTCAACCTAAGCCATGTCGCAAGATCCCAAGTGAATGCCCCAAATCTCAAAACCATCATTATCATGGGCTTAATCAATACATTGAAGAGGTGCATCTTCAATGGAATATCGTAGAAATGTACCTAAAAGCATGGCACTCAAGCATAGAGAGCAAGACACATCCCTTGCAAAGAGGAGAATGAGAGGCACACCACAAAGAAAGAGGACTAGTAAACCGAACTTCTAGATGGTAATAAGAAGTGGTGTATCTCGATTGGGCGCTATTTGTGGAAGGAATGAAACATGGAAAGAGCATCCTCGTTGGTGTTGAAGGCATGGCCATAGATTTACTATAGTGAAATTGTTTTATTCATGAAATTGGAAGATTTGATTCTATATATATATTTTTATAAAAATGGTATTTAAAAAGAAATGCAGTTTCAGTTTAGGAAAATGCTTGTGATAGCATCAGAAATGGTTGTAGGAATGCCGAGAATTGGTGGTATTTACATTAATTAAAATATTCTGGTTAATATAATCTAAGCCACTTGTTCTTTTTTTGTTTTTGTTTTGAGATAATGAAGTAACAAAGTCTTTCATTGATGTAAATAGAATGCAAAAGTGTGCACTCCTTTTTGCTTATTTTACTATTGAATTCCTAATTTTCTTCTCTCCAAATCATGTGGGCAATTCACTTTTTCCCAATGTTCCATAGTGACGCGTCTCCCCCAAAAATCATTGAGTTTCCGAGACAGGGACGTCCCTTGGACGGGGGGATGCGTCCAGGACGTCTGTCTGCCGCACCTCCACCTTTGCCATGACTCCCAGCCAAAAAGGAGATGTTTCTTGCATTCACCAGTGTAGGAGAGATGTCTCTCAGGGAAGAGATGCCATGGGGAGACGCGTAGACGTCTCTTGAATGCCTAGACGTCCCTCGATTGGGCAAGAAATGCCCAGACGTCTCCTGCAATGGAAAAGTAAGAAGTCCGTTTTTTAAACAAAATAACAATAAAAACAACAAAAAACGTAACCTTAAAATGCCTAAAGCTCATAAAAGAGACTTTTAGTCTCATTTCAGTCATTTGCAACCACAAAAAAGTAAAAAACATTTGATTTAATCTAGCTTGGAAACTAGGAAATTGAATCTCAGGAATCAAGAGGTGGATGGTGGACTGCATTTTGAATCAGCAAGCTTGGAAGAGGATTAGAGGAAGAAGCTTCTTCATTCTTGCTGCAAGATTGAATGTATGCATTTGTCATTCTAAATTCTTTCAAAAGAAAATTTGTTCATTGGTCAAAATTTTTAATTCAAGAATCAAATTGCAGCCATTAGAAACAAAGAAATTCAGAAAAAAAAAACTTAGAAACTGAAAAATTGTTGTTTGCTTGAAGTTGAATATTAATAATCAGCATCATTATCACTATTATACTATTAGAAACATTTCTTTGAAAAAAAATTTGTTTGCTTGAAAAGTTTCCAAGCTTTTTTTTAACATTGTTTGTTGTAGCATCATTATCATTGTCACAAAGAGCTCTAACACCATGAGTGAGGATGAGGAGGTTGAAATTCATAGTGAAAAGGAATCATCTGATGAACCTAGCATAGAATGGGGGGTTAGGCAAGTCAAACTGAAACAAGTTCTGATGGTAGTGGAAATTTCAGCTGCCCTATTGAAATCCTCAAAAAATGAGCGAAGGGCAAATCCAAAGTCACCCTTAAAACAATTTGCATCTAAGGTACTAGCGAAGCTTGGGACAGATGTGTAATCTTGAATGGTTTGGCAGTATTACTATAACTAATGCTCACTTCCTTCTTGTTCGAGGCAAAGGTGTAGAAGTATGCAACAAGGTGCATAAAAACTTGAAGTACAGGACTGAAATATTGAAGTTATGGTGTTGCAATGAAGATGAAGTACTTATGTCATGTACTTTGCCACATAGGAGTAGGGGTGATCAGATTTTTGTGGTTTCTTCTTCTACTTTGTAAACTCAAAGCCCACCAATTCCATCCAGTTTAAGGGGCAGTAGAGGCTAGGGGAAAACGTAAGATGACTGGTCCATCTTCACAACCATTGGCTGATTTATTTAAATACGCAGGCAAAGGATGAGGCAGAAGATGCCATTGGCAAACTCTTCTTTGCCAATGGCATTCCATTCCACATGGCCTGCTCTCCTTATTATAAGGAAGCTGTTGTAAATATAAGGACGGGACCATCATAAGTGCAACTTGGTGGGACTAGATTGAGGACAACAATCTTGGATCAAAACCGTTCCAAGAGTAATATTTTGAAGAAGAAGATGAAGAGAACGTGGGTCACAAGTGGTTGCAATAGTCATGGATGGGTGGATAGACATTAGGCATCATCCACTCATCAATATCGTGGTTACATCTATAGTGGGCCCTTATTTCCTTAGGGCTATTGATTGTTCAGGGTATAGCAAGGATGCTCATTTTTAGTTCCAGATCCTCAAGGATCCTATAGAGGAAGTTTGGTCACAAAATATAGTGTAGGTAGTGATAGATTGGGCCCATGTGTGTAGAGCAACATGAAAGATGATTGAGGCAGCCTATAGACATATTTGGTGGAGTCCTTGTTGTGTGCATGCCATGAATAATGCACACAAGGACATGGGTAAAATCAGATGGATCAAATCAATTGTTAGTGATGCTAGAGATGTGTAGATGTTTATCTGCAACCACAATACTTCACATGTACTCTTTAGGACCTTCTCCAAGAAGGAATTCCTAAAACTTGTAGAGGCTTTGTATGCATTATACTCTATTCTCTTGGAGAGGATGCTTGAGTTGCAAGAGGCATTGCAACTAATGGTTATGATAGCAAAATGGAATAGGTGGCCTGAGTCGAAGACACAACAGGGGTTGAGGGTGAAGGAGGTGGTGAAGAATGATCTCTTTTGGGCTGATGCCAAATATATTGTGTCCATCATTGCTCTAGTTTTCACAGTTATTAGATTTGGGGATTCCAATGCACCTTCCCTTGGAGAGGTGTATGAGTGCATTGATTCTATGCTTAGTCAAATGAAGGTTGTTGTGCGTGAAAACCCTACATTGCAATTCTGCAATGAGCATATTCAGCCAATCATTCATCATAGATGGGAGAAGCTCAACACTCCCTTACACATGACTGCCTATGCATTGAACCCGAAGTGGTACGTGCAAAGGCTAGGCAAAATTACACCTACAGAGGATCCTGAAGTGAAAGAAGGATTCATTAATGCAATTGACAAAATATATATTCCTACATAGGCTAGCCAGATTCGTGTTGAGTGGACAAAATTTGCCACTCTATGGGGATATTTAGAGGCAGAAAAGATAGATCTCGAGATTATGTCACTAGAGGATCCCAACTTACGGTGGACTATGCATGGGCGTAAACTTTTGATAGCTACTCTAGCCATTCGTTTGCTGTCCCAGGTTTCTAGTTCTTGTGCTGTTGAGAGAAATTGGTCTACTTACTACTTCATCCACTCCGTTAAGGGGAACATGCTTACTTCTAGGTAGGCGGAGAAGCTTGTGGCGGTACATAGTGCATTGCGTTGCATTGACAGCAACACATCTATGTACAAGGAGAGTCCAACAGTCAGATGGGATGTAGAGCCAGAAGAGCCAACATAGATTGATGATGATGCTACACAGACAGGGCTGGTTGGTATTGGTATAAATGATCTTGAGAATGTGGGGTCCAGCAATTTGAGTGATGAGGAGATTAAGGAGTTTGGTGAGGAGCTTGGGGATGATTAGAGTCATTAGACTCTACTTCTAGAGTTTATACTTCTAGTATACTGTATTTACTATTTAGTATTTTGTTTTTGAAGTTTGAAGTGTGAACATTGTTGAATCTTGATAACTTGATCAGTTGATTGTAATTTTGTGAACATTGGATTGTGATTAAGATGATTATGAAATGATTTTTTTTTGAAAATTCTTGTTCTAATGTCTATATTTGATATTTTGAAATTTGTTATTTGAATACTAGACTCTAGTTATTATGTTGTACATCTTTATCTTTTTAAAACTAATTTTCCAAGTACTATATGTATTATGTCAACACTGCTCCTCAAAACTTGTCCCCCCGTCCCCCTGAGGAAACGTTCCCAAACCCCATGGAACTATGCTTTTTCCAAATCCTGCTTTCAATACTATTGTTGGATCTCATGTAAGAAGGTTTTTGAGCCTGAGGGAATTTTTTTTCAGTTGAAACTAACCCTAATTTTCATTTGATGGCCCCCTTCTATTGGGCTAATGTGCTATCTATGTAATGTCCCCACTTTGGAATACAATTAATTGGTAAATAATAATAAAAAAATTAAAATTAAAAAGAATAAAAATAAAACTAAAAATTAAAATATAAAAGAATATAATTAAATATAATTAAAATTTAATTAAGTTAATGAATGGTCAAAAGAGATGGAATGAAAAGTTGTGACTCCCTCAAACATGAGATATAAAAGGGGGAAGAGAACATCATTTGAGGGGGGATAATTTCAGAATTAGATGTGTAGATATTATTTAAATAAAAGTGTAGATCTGATTGTGGAAAGTTGTGTTCCTTTCAAAGGGCAGAAATAATTAAGAGTTGCACTCTTTCAAAGGGTGCTAATGATGAAAGGGTGTGCCTCTTGCCAAAGGGCATACACGATGATGAGGTGTGACCCCTCCCCCTCATTGAGAGATATAAAGGAAAGGAATCAAAGCATCCAGTGAGAACACCATCACTATCAATCAGATCAGATCAGAACTGTTATTAAGTTACAGCCAGTAACATCCTTGTTCTTGGTGATATGCATGGGAATGTGCTTAATATATGAAGTCTGATGATATTCTTATACAGAATTTAATAGTAATATTAATATAGACTGCAATATGAATGACAGTCATACTTAATTCAATCTACATTCATAATAGGGGACATTACAATCTGCAAGCAATAGAACATTCTTCTTGCTGCTCTAGCAAGTATATCAAATTGTGTTCCTGAGAAACTCTCACAAAAGGACTTACCTTCCAATTATACACTGATCATATTATTTTCAAATATCAATGATACATTTGAAGGAATGGTCCAGTGAATGGTAGACAAAGGAGCTGACATGGCACTGTTCCAGCAGTGTATCTCACTCCTCTCTCATTTCCAATTGCAGAAGGAGAATTAGTTTCTTCAAAATTGTGTAAAGTATCGACTTGAGTTTTTGAGTCTGCCAACTATAAGCACATCGAAAGTAGATCACTAGCCATTCAGAAGAAATGCACCATTTTGCAGATACAAACACAGGTGTTTGCCCATCTTCAATCTCAACATGTGACCCTGCACTCAAACTAGGACTGCAATTCTAACTTTCAAGAATACATTGCTAGGAATCCGTAAACTGATGCTATTCACATTGGCCTGCAGATGACAGGGAAAACAAATCTACTTTGAATGCAGTCATCTACCTTATATCTTGGTGGATACCCTTACATTCTAATTTTGTTATTATAGTTCTTTTATAACACAATTGTATAATCATACTGTTGCTAGTCTTTTCTTTTAAAGTGGACATACAATAGCTATCCAGGTTTCTCTTATGCACTCTTGCCTAAGGGCTTTGCCAAGGAATTTTATAGATTGCAATTTTCCTTATCAATAGCAAATGCTAAAATTTCCTGAATGTTATTTCTGTCTTAAATTGTGTTTGCATTTGAATTTATATTTTGGATATGGTTGATACAAAATATGTACTTCAGTTCAGCATTTTGTTGATCATAACCAAGGTTGATATCATTCAGGTTCTTGATTATCTACTAGATGATGTTTCTGATTTCTTGTCCAATCATTTTAACTCCTTGGAGAAAGATGGGGAGGAGGAAACAAAAAAAGCTGATCAAGAAGGCTGCATGAAAGTCCTCAAAAACTTTCTTGATTATTTGTCTACAAGGGAAATGGACAACTTTAAACAGCGAAGGAAACACAATCAAAATTCTGTAACTTTGACAACGATGCATCAGGTTACAATTTTTCTGGCTGTGTGATGACTTAATTACTAATTATATCCTTTTAATGAGCTATATCCACTCATTAGGTCTTGAGATTCAATTGTATAATTTTGCAAATAGCTAAAAATTCATCGATTTTGTGCAGTCAAAAGGCTTGGAATGGGACACGGTGTTCATTGTGAAGGTGAAACAAGAAAACATCATGATCCTTCTTTTGTCTTTTATACATGACTATTGATTAGATTATTTTTCTGCTTTTATTTATTCTTTGGATTTTTTGACTTTCAGAAAAGGAATTTTTGCATAAAATTTCAATTTGGTCATGCTCATCTTGTATACTGCATTTTTTAATTATTAAGTTTTACATTTTTATGGATAAAAAACAGCCCAATTTTGCCATCTTTTTTGTGAGAGAATCAAGTATAAGTGTAATATAAGATTATTATACAAAATCGTTTCGTTTAACGTTCATAAGATAAAGGAGCAATGAACAACTGTAACTTACTTTATTTCTGAGATATAGAGTACTTAAATTCTGAGATATAAATCAGCTCTAAACCTGATGTTCAGTTGGAGTGATTGCTTGTATTTTGAGAATGAAAATTCTCTCCCTAAAGGAACTATAAAAAATTTCTGTAACATTGTGCTAGAATTTTCTGTAGAATTATCCTCTCTTGGTTAAGGTCATGGTTTAAAAATTTAGCATTACACTGCTTGCTATTGGTTGAATTTTGAAACCTGCCAGTCCAAGAACACTTGAGGGTTTCCTATTAAATGGTTTTCTTAAACTATCCTATTGCTTTAAAAGAGCATTTAATCTGAGCGATTGGATGTTCAAACTCCTAGGCTCCTGAATGGCTGCAGGGACAATAAGGGGAGTCTTTGTAGAGAAACTAGTAGTCCAACTAATGAAAAATCTGCTAATAAAGCATGATCATGATCATTATGAATCAGTTAAATTTGTTGACCAATAAAATATCTAGAAATCTGGTCAGGCTCAACTTGTATGTTTTAGTGATACAAACTGTAGAGATATGGATCACACGGGAGGCGGTTAGTCCCTTGTCATGAAGCCCGAGGGGAGCGTTGACCATTTTGCCAACATTAACAACTCCCTTCTTGCCGATATAAATAAGATTATCAAAATTTATATGTCCAAATCTTTTGTGCCACAACCAAGATTCATGAAGTAGACTCAAACAACAAGTTTCATTCTTAGCATCATCAAGAATATATAAATTGTTCATTGCCCTACTTGCATCAGCATTATGAACACCATCTTTACTAATTTTGCAGCAATTAGAACTAAAAGTTAAGCTATGACTTGGATAACACAATTGACTAACACTGAGCAAATTATGTTTTAAGCCTTCTACAAATAACACATTCTCAACTTTAGTTTTTCCATCATTCAACATAAGAGTACCTTTTTCAGCTACCCTTGTAGATGAATTTCCATCATACCTTACCTTTCCACCATTGGATTTCTTGAGAGTCAAGAACTACTCTCATCTCGAGTCATGTGTCTGGAGCAACCACTATCCACCTACCAAATATCTCTCTCATTATGTGTAAGAAGAGTTTTTTGCACAATCATAGACTTTGTTTCAACCTCTTTCTCTTTCTTCCTCCACACTTTGGTTTCCTTAGCATTGTTCTTAACATCTTTCTTTGAGAAATCTGCCTTGCCATTCTTCCAAAACCTTTCACTATGTCCAATGTTATTACATTTGTAAGAAACAAAATTTCAACTCCTCAAAGGGGTAAAACATTTTTGATTCACAATTCTGAAATCATTTCTAAAAGACATTCTACAATTTATTGCCTTGTGTCCAAAGTAATTACAAGCATAATAGTACCCATGAAAGAAAGAATGATTAAACTTGGTTAAGAGTTCTTGTCTATTACTGGTGGGTTGCTATGTTTTTTGTAGAAGAAATCTTTGAGCCATCACCATTCAGAGTCTGCTGTTCATCTTTTGAAAACTTAGAGCTTTGACCTTCTTCAAGGCCAACTCCACCTTTATTTGAAGACTGTTTTTGAGAAGCTAGTAGATTCCAATGATAGTGTTGATGATTTGCCTGATTTCCCAAGAGAAACAATTTTAGCTTCCAATTTATCACAGTTTTCTTCCTTCAACTTAATCTGATTTTTTAGATCTTCGTGAACCTTCTTAGCTTCTTCAATCTAGATTTTCAGGTCATCTATGAGCTTCTTAGCATCATCAAGCGCATGTGATTTTCTGATTTTTTCTTCACTTTCTTCTTTGAGTAGCAACTTCAGATTTAGAGTTTTCTTCTTAAAATTTTAATCTCACTAAGAGCACCTAAACAATTATTGTTCTAGATCCACTTCTCCATCTTTTTCATCAAAAATATCTTCATCTTCTTGATTTTCAGCGTGAGTTTCTTCTAGAGCCTTAAAGAAACTCTCATCACTTTGAGATTCCTCATCACCTCCTTTAGATGAATCACTTTCCTCTTTTGAATATACTCTTTTTGGATTTCCATGTTGTTGACGTGGATGAAATCGCATTGCTGCAAACTCCATACGGCCAACGCAGAATAGAATAGCCGACTGATTATCCTACTCTCTCTTGAGATAAGGAAGTCTCTAATGCTGTTTTCTAAGTTTGATCAAAGGAGACTACCTCAAGGTTTCTTTTGTCAGGTCTTGACTGCGGGATCTCTCAGTGGCTTGATGTGTTTATGCTGGAAACACAAGGGGGCTTACGTTTGATTGGTAATTCCATATACGAATTCCCAGGGACCTCTTTTGGTTTTCTTTCTTGTCAGGTGATGTTGGTTAATTTGAAGCTGATTTAGCAAGACTGCAGATTTCTAAAAAAAAGGGGGATAAAATTGGGAGGAAAGAAAGGAAGGGTAGGGAGAAAGAGAACGGTAAATGTTAACTAGGACAACAGATTTACTCAAGCAGACAGACACCTCCGGGAAACCAAATCAAGCATCATCAGTCATTCAGACACAATGTTTGCATAAACTCAGTGCAATCTTCAAAGGAGAAACCAGATTTTCATATTATCAAATACAATATTAGAACTTCTACATTCATGATATGTGTACATTTGATAATCGAACTGAATCATAAAATAGCCCAGATTAACCATACCATTAGAGGATAGCTGATTGCTTTTTTCCTTTCTGCATGGTTAATCTGGGCTATTTTATGATTCAGTTCGATTATCAAATGTACACATATCATGAATGTAGAAGTTCTAATATTGTAAAGACCTTAAGATTTTTTGAATAACCAAACTATCATCAACTTTCTCACCAAGACCCTTAAGAGAATTCACCACTTCATCTACTCTTAGAAAATAGGTTGCAACATTTTCTTCTTCTTTCATTTTCAAACTTTCAAATTCCATCCTGTGAGTTTGAAGCTTGACTTTCTTCACCTTTTCATCTCCTTTATAGGCATTCTTGAGTTTATCCCACATAGCTTGAGTAGTATCACAGTGCATGACTTTAAGAAATTCAGATTCTGTAAATCCACATAGTATTGCTTTCAAAGGCTCGCTTTTCATCAGCAATGGATGGAGGATTTTGAGGAACTGTATAGGTTGTCACCACGCAATTCCAGACATCCAAAACAAGAGACATCAAGTATGCTTGCATTCTGACACACCTAAAAGCGCAGTTAGAGCCATCAAAAGGAGGAGCTTTATTCATTGCAAGAGCTTCGAGTGCATTCATCTTAGTGTGCTAACATGATCAACCTTCAAGCTTTTAAGCTTTAACAAGAGTCACTGGCTCTGATACCAATTGGGAAGCACACAAGAAATATTGAGAAGGGGGGTGAATCAATATTTGAAGGAAATTAAAACTTTACAATCAATATGTAGTCAAAACAGATTCTAAGAACAACCAACAAGAAGATAACACAAGTGTTTGTCATGGAAACCCTTTTGGGTAAAAAGCCACGGCATCAAAGAATTCTCTTCACTTCAATATAATGGGCTACAACCCAGATTACATAAGTGAGCTACAACTCACTAAGAACATTCACTTTCCAAGAGCACCAACTCTTGATTGCAGAGGCACCAACCTCTATAAGAGCACCAACTCTGAATTGAAAGAGGCACCAACCTCTTAATATTGAAGCACTTGCTTTCAATTCCAGAATATGCTGTGAACAACATCCTTCAAAAACAAGCCAATGATATGGGTCAACAAATTTCACAAAAATTGCTTCTCAAACATAGCAACAACATAAGCCTTCAAATCTTTCCTCTTTCTAGCAGTCAGGAAATTCTTCTTTAAAATCACTTCCACCCAGTCATACAAGAAACCATGTTTTTCACAAAAAATGATAAGCAAATTTTGCTCAGATAATTTCAATATCAAGTAACACGCCCTTTCCAGCAAACACCCCAACACGTATATACACACAATCCGTTGCTTCATATATTTTTCAAAATCAATAACCCATATTGCTTCAGCCCCTTTATTTTTATACGATGGCATCAAAACCATTGTCAATGAAGAGTCTTTGTTTTTTTTTGACTTTTCAAAGAATATGCTACTATGCATTACACACTCATATCACTTATCATTGACCTTCCATAAAAAGAAACGATTCCAGGCAAAGGTGTTTTTACTAACAAAAAGACGTTTCATCCCCACATTTTTTAAAAACACTTTTTATTAATTTCTGACTCCATCATTCTTGGCATAAACATTTGAATGATAATAATTTTTTTTAAAAGCTTGCCCTTCCAAAACATTAGAATGGTAACAACAATGTATATCGCAAGAACTCTCTACACCGAAAAAGAAATCGCACCAAAAAAAAAACACCAACATCAAATTCGCACAACTTCAGAAAAGTAATATACGTTTTCAAAAATGGCTGCCACTCTTAATGCATCCACTATAGCCAAAATGTTTTTTTATTTCAAAAACATTGGCATGCCCAAACGTTGTTTTCTATAAGAAAAACATAAGTCTTTCCAATACAAAAATAGCCTCCACGAATCTGTCTGAAATAAATCATTTTGTGTGGATTTCAATATGCTTCTGGCAAGAAATGGCACATCACCATACCGCGATTTACCGAAAAAATATTTTCTGAAGCAGCTAGACCTTGTTAGAAGAAATACACTAAATATGGCGTATGTATCGGAGTCTCATGACAATGATAAATAAAGATTCAAATGCCAGCTGTAGCCTTCAAACAAACATAAAAGAAAAGTCGGCTTGTACAATAAACTCCCAAAAACATTCGACATGCTACAATTTAATTATATTAATAGCTTATTTGACTATTCAAGGGATGACATGGCATAAAATTTGGCCGAGCAACTGACAAATGTACAAGTAGTCACCCACATTGCTTAATCAGACACAAAAGTAGGTGAGGTTGACAGCCAAGCACCTCAAGCAACCAAGGAAGTAGCTGGAGCAAGCAGGCAAGGAGCTGAAACAGGAAAGCAGGTAGCTGAAGCAGCTCAACCAAGCAAGTAGACAGATCAACCAGAGAAACAAACAACTCAATTTGACCATATTTTATAAAGAGTATCTTGACAAGCTCAAACAATTCTCTTGGATGTCCTAAATAGTCTTATGTACTGTTGTGCGAATTGCACACCCATCCCCGTCTTGGACAGGGACCCCCCCGATTTGTGCCTTTCTGTCTTTGCGGAAGAGGAAGGGGATATGAAGGGTCAAGTGCCGCTAAAACCAAATTCGGCCTCTAGGGGCTGTTGTGACGTATTCACACATTGCCCCATAAATGGGACCCCTGCTTTTTGCTTTTTGGGGTTTGTTTTTCTAGTTTTTTTTTAAGGTTTTGTTTGTTAGCCTTTGCATGATGAGTGCTGTAAGGGGAGTCGCTAGGATGGCAGGCTCTGCTTGAGCCAGGGTGAGTCAATAGGGCCCCAGAATTAGGGTTTCTTTGAGAGTCTTCCTTAGGGCTTGGTTTTGCTCTTGTTGCTCATTGTGTCTTGCTTGGTGAATGAATATCATCCTTGAAGGTTTGAGTTAGGTCAAGTTGGTGAGTGATGGAGTCTGGAATGTCATCTTGATCTTCAAATGCCCTGAAATTTGGCTAAGTCTGGAATGTCCTGATCCTGAAATTTGACTAAGTCTGGAAAACTGAGGAATCCTCCAAAAACTGGAATTTGCAATATAACTCTTGGAGGTTCGAAACCACTCTCAAACATCCTGAAAGTATATATGGAATATAACTTAAAGTATAAGAAAGAAGAAAGATATAAGGAAATAAGGAAATGTCACTTATACTTGCAAAAATGCCCATAAGGTTCGAAAATGCTAAAAGTTGCAAAAACTGGCTAGAGGTCAGAAATTGCAAAAAGTTGCAAAAATGCCCATAAGGTCCGAAATTCACTTAAGTTGCAAAAAGTGCCAAAAGGTCTGAAATTGCAAAAAGTTGCAAAAAGTGCCAAAAGGTCCGGAAATTGCAAAAAGTTGCAAAAAGTGCCATAAGGTCTGAAATTCACAAAAGTTGCAAAAATGCCCATAAGATCCGAAATTCACTTAAGTTGCAAAAAGTGCCAAAAGGTCCGAAATTGCAAAAAGTTGCAAAAAGTGTCATAAGGTCCGAAATTCACTTAAGTTGCAAAAAGTGCCAAAAGGTCCGAAATTGCAAAAAGTTGCAAAAAGTGCCATAAGGTCCGAAATTCACTTAAGTTACAAAAAGTGCCAAAAGGTCCGAAATTCACTTAAGTTGCAAAAAGTGCCCAAAGGGCCGAATTTGGGCCTTTAAGTGAAAATTTAAAAAGTGAAAAAGTTGGCAAAAGTTCCCAAAGGGCCGAATTTGGGCCTTTAAGTGAAAATCTGAAAAGTGAAAAGTTGGCAAAAATCCCCCAAATGGCCAAATTCGGACCTTTAAGCCAAAATGTTAAAAAGTGAAAGTTGGCAAAACACTCCAAAATCCCAAAGTTTGCAAAAGTGCCCAAAATCCCGAAATTCACCATTAAAGGGTGAAAATGTCAAAGTTTTTCGAACGCCCCTCTTGCCCGAAATTGCCAGGAAGAACTAAATTCGCGGAAGGAGTAAAAGCATTAAAACTTGGGAAATTTTCAAATGACCCTCTAGGCGTTAAATTTTAATATTTGTTAAATTAAATTAATTAATTTTTCAAATTGATTTATTGAAATAAAATTGATCGTTCGCAGTTCGCAGGACATCATTAGAGAACCAGGAGAAAGACTTGAAACACAAATCGAAGAAGGATCATAATCAAGGCCAGGTGCTGAAAACTGGAAAAGAAAAAAGATGTGGGAATGTGCTGCAGGAGTGCGAGAGCAACCAAACATTGGGAACTGTGCCGCTGAACAAAGATGAAGTCCACCATCGAGACCAAAGACCAAAGAACACTCTGAATGCTGCAAGTTCATGCCTTCTCGAGAAAAAGCACACAGCTGGATTTAAGTCCAGAAATTCAGTTTTAAAACTGAAACGGCTTTATTGTAAACTGCCTATGGGTCCTGCGCAAGATATTTTTGTGGATAACTATTCCCAACCACCAAGAAGATTGGATAGACTCAAATTGAAGCCAAATAGTGGCAGGTAGTTGAGATAGTTGCTGGTTGGATAACTGAGAATTTAATGGGCATGGGTTAAGGCTGCCAGCTTTTGGATGGCAAGTTGCAGCCCTTGGATGCAGTCCATCCTAGCCTTCAATTCAAAATTGTAATATCTATAAAAGGCAGAGGCCTTTCTTTTGTAAAGGGTTAGATGGTTAGGTAGTTAGAGATTGTTAGATAGTTAGATAGTTAGATTTAAGAGTTAGAATAGGTTAGATCTTAGCAGTGGCACAGAGATGTTGCAGAAATTGTTGTAATAGGCAGCTGAAATCAATTTATAGACATTGAATTGGTGTTTATTGTCTTGTTTTCATCCTGTTTGCATGGTTTCTCTCAGCATTTTAGATAGATCTTTCTATTTTGGGTGTGCAGGTATTTGATAGATTCAGGCTCATATCACTGAGGATATACTGATTGTGTATCCTTTTGTGTGGTTAACCTGAGCCTTCTATTGTGCTTAGTTCAATTGTAGGTGTCCGTCTGAGTTGCGCCAGAATTGGGTGCTTAGCCGTGCGTCTCTAGTCTGAAAATCTTCCAATTCCCTTTGAAAATTGCACCGTTCCTGAAAGGTTGTGAGCTATTCTGGCCAAACAGGAATTGGTTATGTTGAATTCATCTACCCACATACCCGTGTTGTTAGTTTCAGATCTCCTAACCCTTTCCTTTTGCTCTTTATTACCAAATTCGAGAATCACAGTAGACTAGCTTATTGTCTATTTCAACGTAAGCCCCCCTTGTGTCTCCAGCATAAACACATCAAACCACTGAGAAATCCCGCAGTCAAGACCTGACAAAAGAAACCTTGAGGTTGTCCCCTTTGATCAAATATTAAAAAATAGCATTAGGGACTTCCTTATCTCAAGAGAGGATAGGATACTCAGCAGGTTATTCTATTCTGTGTTGGCCGTATGGAGTTTGCAGCAATGCGATTTCAGACACATCAACATGTACCAATATCAATTTTCCTTCATTATACAAGGGAGGGAACTTAGTAGGAGATCTAACATGCTGCCCCTATGCTCTCGTGATGCATGATACGTGGAATTCATTGTGCATTCTACTGTGATTTAGTAACTCCAGATCATTGGTCACCTTACCAATCCTCCGTGTGATCTTGTATGGTGGATGGAAATGGGGCTTGAGCTTCTTAGCTCCACTTTTCTTGATAGAAGATTGCCTTTATGGCTGAAGCCTCAGGAAAACCATATCACCTATCTCCAAAGTCTTGTTTGTATGGTATTGGTTTGCATATAATTTTTGCTTGTTTTGAGCATTCTAGAGTTTTTCTTTCAAAACATTCAATACATCTCTACTCTATGCAACCGAGTCTTGGGCCCCTTCTACTCTACTATCAACAACAAGATGGCCCATAAAGGAAAGGGCATCATAACCATATAATGCTCTAAGAGGTGTCATACTGATTGACATATGGTGTGTTGTGTAGTAGTACTCACCCATATAAAGCTTCTTAACCGAAGCTGTTCGCTACTTTGCTACACAATTTCTCAAGTATCCTTCAATCCACTTGTTAAGAATTTTTTTTTCCTTGTCTGTTTGTGGATGATAGCTGGTACTAGGAATCAATTTACTACCTATCAAACAAAAGAGCTCTTGACAAAATGAATTGAAGAATCAGCTATTCCTGTCACGATATTCTAGGCAAACCATGTAGCCCAAAAATCTCCTTGAAGAGCAAATCAGCAATCTGTGGGGCCTTATACTCAAATGGAATGGCGAAAAACCGAGTATATTTGGTGAGTCTTGTAGGTATTGTAACATTGTTGATGACCAACCAAGTGTGTATCATGGGCATCTCTCAAGACCTTACTCTTAAATTATGATTGAGGGACTACATAAGTCTTGTCCTTGTAGACAATGAAATCATCCACCACTTGAAACCTATCATCCTATAATCTGGCCTCAAGGATCTCATTTGTGAAGTTATTGTTTGCATACTCAGTTATTATCAATGTCTTGTAATCACCAGTAATCTCGGATATAGAAAGTAGGTAAGGCTTCCTAGATAAAGCATCAGGTACTACATTATTCTTGCATTTCAGATATTCTATTTCCAAGTCATAAGCTTGAAGCTTACATCTTTTTGTTGTTTTTCGTTTAAGTCCATCTAGTTGAGGAAAAACCTCAAACTATTGTGATCTGTATTGACCACAAATCTGCCACAAACTAAGTACTGCGGAAATTTGGCTAATGCATGCATAATAGGCAACAACTCTTTGTCATAGATGGAAAACTTGTGTTCTAGATCTCTTAACCTCCAACGTATAAATGTAATGGGATGCCCCTTCGGCATCTAAACAACTAATATTCTTTCTCCTGATGTGTCAGACTCAAGAACAAACGGAATTGAGAAATTTGGGAGAGCGAGTATTGGGCACAAACTCATCACTTCCATGAGTTTCTTGAAGGTGGTGTGAGCTGTTTTGGATCATTTGAATGCACCTTTCTAAGTCAACTTTGTCAATGGAGTAGCAAATTTTGAAAATTCCTTCGCAAAATTTTATAATAACTACAAAGTCCCAAGAAACCTCTCAACTAGTGTCAATGAAAAGGGTGGTGGCCAATGATTGATAGCTTGAATCTTCTCTTGATCCACTGTCGTGTTCTCACCCAGAACAGATCACAAACTGTGTCATGATGCCCCGCCGAGAGAAAATAAAGATAACAGAAACCAAAATAAAATAACATATAATAATCACAGCCCCTATTTATACTACATTCAGGGATTAAAATATCAAGGGAGGCCGACCCCATCAAGGAAGTTAAGGCCGACCAATAAAAGGAAGAAGTAATTGCTAATATCAACATTTCGAAGGCCGACCCAGCATTAAAGTGAGATAAAAATAAATAACATAAAAAATAATAAAATCAATTATATAGGGAGTGGCTGACCTCACTTTGAAAGGATACATCTCTTCCAAATGAAAGGGTATGACCCTACCAATAGAAGATATAAATAGGAGAGCTACTTGGAGGAAGAATATATTATTGGATCTAACAGCAGATATAAGCAGAGATAAATCCTAAAAGCAGTAAGCAATGAGCAGCAACAATAATATATTAAATGCAGAGATCGTCCTAAATAGGAGAGAGCGAATTAAATAATGCAACAATCAGTTACTACACAGCAATAGTATATAGGCACCGAACCATGAAGGAAGGCAATCGATCCAATTAGCATCGGTGCTCATAAAGAGCAAATCCTTCCAGAAGATATCAAGCATCAAGGAATCATTTCAAAAGGAACATTGATCCTCATAAGAGAGAAAACTATATCCAGTGATCCAATTAATAGATCGAACCATTCAGCATCCAAGAAGGAAATTTGCATCGAGTCAGATCTGTCTAAATTGCATCAGCAGACTGAGGTTATATAACCTGCAATAATCTTATGTTCTACAATTATAGTAGTATGAAATAGTGGAATCAATAATTGTTATGTGATAATGTGAAATACGTAGTCTAAATCGTAATCTATCTACAATCATGTGGAGAAGAAATGCAAGGAAGGGGAGCAGATATGAGGTCACCATCTAGCTAGACCATCCCATAATGGATGTCCAATGTGCCTACCACTTGGAGCCAAGAGTGTAAGTGCTCGCTCTTGGGCTTAGTTAGGAGGATTCGAGCACCCTATTGTGATTTCCTTACCAACCTCTATGATGGTTGAATGTTGGAGGAATGACAAGTCATAAGAGGATGAATAAGGAGACATGAATAGGGAGGGAAGATACAAGCACCCTACTAGGTAAACCACCCTATGCCGGATGTCCAATGTCCCTGCCACTTGGGTCCTAGAGGGTGAGTGTTTGCACTTGGGTTTAGTGTGAGGATTGCTTTGGGCCAACCTATCAAGCTCCCTCATTCAAACCTTATTGTGATTGAATACTAAAAATAAATATAGATGTGGTGACATCAATAGGGAGGGCAGACACAACCATCCAGCTAGGTAGACCAACCCATGATGCATGTCCAATGTGCTTGGCGCTTGTGGCCAAGGGGGATGATTTATAGCATATACGCTCGTGGGCTTAGTGTGAGGATTGCTTCGCAACTTATCGTGCTCCCACATTCAAACCTATCGTGATGAATATAGATGTGACACGACTTATCTAATGAATTATGATGATTATACATGATTATACTCATGTGTGATTGCTAACCCTGATAGAAATAATTAGTCTTATAAATTATATTTTCCAATATTATCTAATATGGTTGTAGGATCTTAACTAGATTTATCTTGATAAAGACGTTTTATTGGTAAAGGTTGTTAAGTTTTTGGTGATCAGATTATATTTAAAAATTATTTGCCAATGAATTAGTTTCACCTCTTAGGATAGTATCAACACAGTTCAAACTATGAGTTTGATCTGCCTTATTAATGATGATCTGCTGGTATACAGAGAAATCACGCCACAATGGGGGAACTCAATCTGATTGTAGTTTGTGTAATGCAAATTGGGAGATGACAGAGATTTCACACAACAAAGAACATGATCTGCAGTGAAGTACGTAATCTGTCTGGGCCTTCAATTCGATGTATAGCTAAAACGACCTGCTGTTAGTGCTGGATAAATCCTATATGCTAGATGTGTAGATGTATTTATATTCTCTTTTATCTTCTAATCATCGATCTGCAATGGAGGGAGAGACCGATTCTATATATATAATAAGATTGCCTTTCCAGTCATCATGACTTTCTTCAATCATCACCTCTCCCCCCTTAGATCAGTTTTGTATAGATCAACACGTCTAATGATGAATAGTTAGTTAATGTGTTTATCATTGAATCGATTCTCATGTTAACTGATTCATTTATAATATATTTCAATTATTATTTTATTCTAACTAATTGGTGACACTAAATTATCTAAGGCCGATTAGACCAATGTAGACGGTTAGTTGACTAAGTCGACTTAGAAAGATACTGACCAAAGCTATCATTTCAACACTCCCTCTTAGCTAGGGAGGAATCCTTCTCAAGATATGAGTCACATAGTGACATCCACCATGGCTACTCCCAGAGGGTGGATCCATCATGGCTACACCCATGCGTGGAAAAACAAATGAACACAACTACCATGGCTACTCTCATGGATGGTGAATGAATAGGTATCAGCTCACCCTGATAAAAAACATCATGGCTTATTTATAGACATCACCTCATGTGATATCCACCATTATGGCTTATCCACGGATATCACCTCACGTGATATCCACCATAAATATCTCTTCAAGTGATATCCACCATTATGGCTTATCCATAGATATCACCTCACATGATATCCACAATTATGGCATATCCATAGATATCACCTCACAAGATATCAACCATTATTGTAAGATCGTCACCTCACAATAATGGTAAGATGTACAAGTGTTTATCATTGTCAGATCGTCATCTCACAATGATATTCACCATGGCTCGTCTAGAGGGTAAACACACAAGTACAAGAAAAATCACCACAGACTCTCTCACGTGGTGTTGTCATGGCGTCACACACATGACATCCACCATGAACCATATGAGAGGTTGGAAATAAGGGCTTACACCTCAAGTCTCTCTCAAGGAGAAATGCATTAACAAGAGCTTACACTTTAAACATCTTTTGAAGATAAGAATACATTAGTATATATATAAACAAATATAAACAAATCAATGATGCTGAGGCTTCATTCTCCACCATACCAAGCTTACCTTGAAAGTACACAAACTTTATTCTAGAAAGGGGTTTGGTGAGAATGTCTGCCATTTGCTCATTAGTACTAATGTATCTCAACTGAATAGAATTCCTTTCCACCATGTCTCTAACATAGTGATACTTGATCTCCACATGCCATAATGATACTAATCACTAGAAAAAAACACCTTGGCATGGTCCACTCCCTCTGAACCAATATGACCAAGATCCTTGGATATCAATCGAAGCACATCCTCTTAGCTGCTCGCTTTGTCAGGGAAGCATCCCTTGCTCACATGGTCCCAATCATGGAAGATATCTTGCTTCAGGAGACTCTCATCATCTGGTATGATCCTCATATGGCTGGAAGTGCTAGATCCAAAGCCACCATGGATCTACTGTCATAAGATCGAGCCCTAGACAGGAATATGACCATCCTAAGATGTAGAACAAAATCTCCTTGCAGTGCGCTCCCTCTCACAGGAAGAGCCTTCTTGTCTCATCTTGCTTCGCAACCCTAGATGCTATCATTACTTGCACAAATGCCTCTATGGCTCTCACAAGTGAATTGTTGCACTTCGGTAGGTAAATATTTGTTTTATAAAAAATTGGAAATGCAAAATCTTAGAATCTCCACTGAAGTCCTTTGCATATTCTTCCTGAATTTCAATCTCTTCATCACAAATAGAACTTCAAAAACTCTATAACCTGAAAAGCAACAGGCTGTGATTGTAAAGATGTCCAGTATGTAAGGGACGAGTTTCTCATAGTAAATTGAAAAACAAGATATCCAAATGCAGCTAGTCATAAGCGGACATCTGCTGACAATGTTGTTTCACAAATAACACGCATAATGTAATTGCATGAACTAATAACTACATATGAAATTCATGAACATTATTCAACCATAAAACTTATCTCTTTCAAATCATAATATGAATCCATCTGCATCGTTTTGTGAAGAGTCTCACCAACATCTGCAATGGAAGCTTGAGGCATAGTCTTGGTTGGACATGTCATTGCGTAGTGACCATATTTGTCACATCTAAAGCATTGGATTTCTGAAATATCCTTCCTTTTGAAATGCCCTTTCTTACCTTTCTTCTTCAAGGAGAGAGAGGCAAGGGCATGAATATCTTCATTTGTAGAACTTTGACCAATGCCTCTTGTGATCAATCTTGACTCTTCTTGAATCCAGTCTATCTTCAATCAATCAAACTTAGGAAGTTTTGATCATGCGCTTATCCCTTGATTAAATGAATCCCATGAAGAAGGGAGACCATTGAGTGCCAACGTGGTTAACTTTTTGCTCTCTATAGTATGTCCAATGGTAGAGAGTTGATCTCTTTGTTTTGTAATCCTCATGAAGTATGAGGTGATGGATTCGCCTTTTGTCATTTTTACATGGTGAAGTTGTTGCTTTAGTGCAAGAGCTCGGCTTGTGTTGTTTATCTCATACATCTTTTCTAATGTTTTGAACATGTCATATGCCATCTCCAACTTGGAAATAATTGGCACAATGTGATCTTTCACAGAGTCAACCAACATCTTCGTTCTTTTGTGGTTCTTTCTCTTCCATTTAAGCTTCTCATGCTCTTTGGTTGGTTCCGGTATGGCTTTCTTCACGGATTTGTCTAATTCGTTTTCACCCAAGGCAAGCATAATTCTAAACTTCCAAGATATGAAGTTTGATGCTCCTTCAAGTCTGTCTTCAACTCTAATTTCATTCACCATCTTGACGTTGATAGAAGGAGATGAACTTGAAGATAATAATAGAAGATAATTTTTCTTATATAAATCTGATCTGATCTTTGCTCAAGCCTGCTTTGATACCCTGTTAAGTTTTTGGTGATCAGATTATATTTAAAAATTATTTGCCAATGAATTAGTTTCACCTCTTAGGATAGTATCAACACAGTTCAAACTATGAGTTCGATCTGCCCTATTATTGATGATCTGCTGGTATACACAGAAATCACGCCACAATGGGGGAACTCAATCTGATTGTAGTTTGTGTAATGCAGACTGGGAGATGACAGAGATTTCACAGAACAAAGAACACGATCTGCAGTGAAGTACGTAATCTGCCTGGGCCTTCAATTCGATGTTAGCTAAAACGACCTGCTGTTAGTGCTGGATAAATCCTATATGCGAGATGTGTAGATGTATTTATATTCTTTTTTATCTTCTAATCATTGATCTACAATAGAGGGAGAGATCGATTCTCTATATATAATAAGATTGCCTTTCCAATCATCACGACTTTCTTTAAACATCACGTCTCCCCCTTTAGATTGGTTTTGTATAGATCAACACGTCTAATGATGAATAGTTAGTTAATGTGTTTATCATTGAATCGATTCTCATGCTAACCGATTCATTTATAATATATTTCAGTTATTATTTTATTCTAACTAATCGGTGACACTAAATTATCTAAGGCCGATTAGGCCAATGTAGACGGTTAGTTGACTAAGTCGACTTAGAAAGATATTGACCGAAGCTATCATTTCAACAAAGGTATGATCCCTAACTATCCTACATTTCTTTTTTTTGTTGTCGTCAAGGTATCCCCGTGGCCCCAACCCAACGCTCCCCGACCTCACCCTGGTTCAGGCAAGGGGCGAGACTAATCCCTGTGGCCACGGTGCCATCAAGACCGCCCCCAAGTGTCCGTGGCAGAATAACTCCAGGAGAGAGAGTCGAACCCAAGACCCCAGGGAGCAAACCCGAGACTTAAGACCAACTACTCTAACCCGTGGGGGCAACTATCCTACATTTCTTATTTTAATGGAATTTGTGATTTTAGGGCAAGATCTAGGGTCCCCCCGAAAAGGGGACATTAAATCCATCTGTACTCCCCACACATTGATAATGTATCCAAAGAATAAAATTTCAATCTTCTTGAACTCACACTTGGATTCCTTTGCAAAGAAAGTCTTCTTCTCAAGGATTCCCAATATTGTATCCAAGTGTTGTAAGTGCTCTTCCAAAGTCTTGTTGTACGCAGGATGTTGGAAATGTTGTCATTGATGTCAAAGTGAGATTTTTGGAAATATTGTCATTGATGATGAAGGATTTTGATGTCAGAGTTTGGGAGATTGTTTGTTATATTGGCTTTGATTGGAGGCTGACTCATAGCATTTTATTATGATTTAGTTTTATAGGGCCGACCTATGTGGTTTATGTAATTAATTTAGGCACCCAAAGGGGCATAAAAAGGTGAAGCGTGTTTGTAAGTATGATATATGAGAACACATTTGACCATACGAATACAAATCACAACAAATTTAATGGAGAGTATATTTAATACAAGGTAGATTTTGTGAATTGTGAAAGTGTAGAAAAATACGTTCATCATTTGTTGAAGAAGCAACATCCAGAAGGTGAAATTTTGTAGAAGAGGTTGGTGCTTCCTAAAAGAATAGATTATTGTCTCTTGCTGAGTTGGTGCTCAGTTGTGGAGATTGGTGTCTCGAATAGGGTTGTGCTTATGAATTTTGTAAGTGGGGTTTGGTGTATCCAGGGGATTGGTGCTTGCAAATATTGTAAGATCATTTTATTTTTGTTGCTCCTAGATTAGGACAGTAGATCCAAGTACTCATCTGTGGTTTTCCCCTAAAAGGCTTTCCACATAAATCTTGGTTTCTTATTTGTGTGGATCCTTTGTGCTTGCTATTATTGTGGTTGTTCAATTTTAAATAAGTAAAAGTTTGTTGTATATTGATTCACCTCCACCCCCGCTCTCAATATAAGTGTGTACTCATCAATTGGTATCAGATAAGGTTACTTCAAAAATAGTCTAACTACTAGAAGGTAGATCTAGGAAGCATACATGGCTAGTCAAGAAGATTCGTCCTCAAATAGAGCCTTATTGTTCAATGAGTCAAATGCATTGAAAGCCTATTTTGCGAGAAAGTTGAGGAAAGGATTTGGCAAACACAAAGTTAAGGTACCATTTAAATGTTTTAATTGTAGTAAAATAGAACATTTTTCTACTAAGTGTCCATATGTAGAAAAGGATGATTGTAATGATAAAGGAGATTATAACAAGAAGAAAGAGAGTAGACATCATCAATTGAAAAGGGGGAACTTCCACGAACACAAGAAAAGTTTGTAGTCCAAGAGGGACAACAACTCATCTAAAAGAGTGATGAAAGTTTCTCAAACAGTGATAGAGTAGAAACTTTGTTCATGGCTATAGAAATAAGGGTTGATGTCATGAATGATGAAGAGAACTGTGTGAAAAAAAAAGGTTGATTTAGAAAAGGAAGAAGATCCTGAAATTGATGGATAAATGCATCTCGAGGAAGAACACAATTGTGCTCTAAGTGAGTTCAAGAAGCTTAAAAAAAGAATTTGAAACTAAGATTGCATCTGTAAAAATTTGAAGAGAACTGTGATTCAAAATAATTAATGTCACAAAGCCTTGAGGAACTAGAAAAGATCATCATCAGCCTTGAGATTCAATTAGAAGAGGCAAAGAGGATAGAAGAGGTGGTGACAACCCAATTGGAGACAAAGGAAGAAGACTATGAGAAATTGGAGTCTAAAATTGTTACCTTGAGGAAGTAACTAGAGAAAACAAATGCTTTGCTAAACAGAAGCTCAGATTTTGAGAGTATTACTGAGATTCTAGATGATATTATTAACTGTCAAAGGTTACCATTCATTAAAACTGGTCTTTGCTATGAATAAAATCATAAGAAGATTGAGGAAGACCAGAAGTGAAAGGCTACAAAACCACCAATGAAGACAAATTTGGAAAGCCTAAAGCTACATAGATGCACTGAAGGGTATTGTCATGAATGAAAGGAATAGGAAGAAAGAAGATGATGTTCCTTAGAAAGACAGCAAGCCAAGACAACCTCACATGAGTAGGCTCTAAAATTCCTTCTTTGGTTATTATTTTTTCTGTAATCATTTTTGTGATAAGGTAGAAAAGTGGTGGGGCAAATACAAAAAATAATTGCGTGGAACAAAAACAATAGTTATTTTGGCTTCTTAAGTAGAAATTACAATTCATTGGCTCCTTTGTTGGATTACAATGTCATCATATGTTATAAGTGCAACAACGTTGGGCATATAGGACGTTTTTGTAGAAGTGGTTTCGTGGAACCTCGTAGACAAAAAAGAAAGTGGATACCCTTGGTAAGTAAATCAAATAACCTACAAAAAGTTTGGAAAAGAATCGATGCTCAAGCAACTTCATAAGGGAGAAGAGCAGGTTTTACACTTTAAAGGAAGTAAATGGATGTAGTATAAAATTTGGAGATAATGGTATAGCAAGGATAATTGGACAAGGTACACTTATTCGTGATAATGGAAAAATACAAACATAAAATGTCTTGTATGCTGACGGATTGAAGCATAATCTTTTGATTGTTAATGAAATGTGTGATCAAGGACACACCCTTACATTTTATGCTCAAGGTTGTAAAATCAGGAAGGCAAGTACAAAAAAATTAATTGCAGAGGCAAATAGAATAGCAAATAACCTGTACAACCTTTCAAGGGAGAAAGATGTTATATAGGACAAAGAGATGAAAGTTGGTTATGGTATGGAAGAATGAGCCATATGAACTTTTGATAATCAGACATTGTATAAGTCAATGTTTGGTAGCCTATTATATGTGACAACATCAAGGCCAAACATTATGCAAGAGAGACTCATGTGGAAGTAGTGAAATAAATATTTAAATATCTAAAGGGCATTTTGGACTTTAGTTTGTCATATCTCAGAGGTGAAGATTTCAATTAAAAAACATATACATATGTAGATTGGGTAGGCACAGTTTGATGATAGCAATAGTGTCATGTTGTAAACAAGTACTTTGGATGAAGTACACATTGAAAGATGGTAAGTTAGCAAAACATCTCAAGTTGGACTATCTCAAGCATAAATTCTAAGTGTTAAAGGAGAAGCACAAACTCAAGGGGAGCTACTGATTGTTTTATCTTTCAACTGAAAAAAACACACACAAACACACTTATACTGAGAGCGGGAGGGGTGTGAATCATTATAAGACCAACTTTTCAATTTATAACTTTAGCGATCATAAAACAATAATCAAAGCATCCACACAATTAAAATCTAACAATAGAGGACACAATATGCACACATGATTTTACGTGGAAACTCTTATAGGAGAAAACCACAGAAAAATATTGTTTTTATAGAAAACTCCTACTTACAACTTTGTAGGCACCAACCCACATGAGACACCAATCCCCTCAATTGAGCACTACTCAGTGAGAGACACCGATCTCTTTGAGTGAGAGGCTCCAACCTCTTGAACTTTCAAAGTAGAAGGCACCAACCTTCAAAAAGCAAACTGATTATGATGTTTTGGATCTGGCCTAGATCCCTTCAAGGAGTTCAACAAAAAATTTGCCCAGTCCTTAACACAAATCTGCCTTGAATTTTTGCTCTTCAATCTTCACTCAAATCTGCAATATTATCTTCAAAAATATGTTCACAAATCTGAAATAACTTCACAATAAGCCTTTATGAATCTTGCATAAATTCACCATAGATGCTCCACAAGCGTGAGATAAATAAATCTCATAAATTCGGCTCTCTAAATCTGCTCTAGAAATATGGATGATATACAATGGATGGGTATGTAAATGATCCTCTACAATCCTTTATTATACCCATGAAGTGCCTCTTCAAATGAATGGTTATGAACGGTTATCTCCTTTCACTAGGGTGGCTAACATAAACATTTTAATTTTCTTTTCCAAGGTTGGCTAACACCTAAGATATATTTATTATTTTTTGATTTAAAAACCCTTGTACAAGGTGAGTGATAGGCTCTAGGGGGCTGTGCCTTGTAGAGTGGGCATAAAAAGTTAATATAAACAAATATTTTAAATCCTTTTAACTAAGGTAGGCTCTTGAAGGGGGGCATCCAATATTTGATTTGCAATTTTATTTATTATTTTCTGCTCTTAGGTGCGGGTCAGCCCATGTAGATAGGAATATAGATTTTCTATGCAAATGAAAACTCCATAAAGGGTGCAACAAATTTTGGCATAAATTAATTTCTTCATCCATGATTCTGCTTGTTGGCCCTTGTACATTGTTGTGCTCGCATACACACCCCCTCTGTGACAGGGGACCCTCGGTGTTGCCCTTCTGCCTATTGGAGGCAGAGAATGAAGAGAGGGTGATGTTTTGCCTTCAAAATCAAATAAGCCTGCATATACCGATCAAAAGAAACAAATTGATATCAGGCCAGGGTCAAAGTCGTAAGTCAAACTACAAGGCGAATGATAACACAATGATACCGAGTCCTTGCCAAATACCTTGAATTCGCCAACAAAATCTCAAACTTGTGTTCAAGCAATGAGGATTCTATACAAACCATGTCTCCCTCCGCAACCAAGGAATGCCTTGAAATTTGGGCTTGGTCAAAATGCCAACGTAGAATGAGGTTTGAACCTTTTTTATGCATCACATCCTTTGTATGCAAAACTGCGATTTTTGTATGGTGCTTTGAATTCGCGGATACAACACCGAATGTGAGGTTGTAGAAGCAAAGGAGAAACATATGATTCAGAATGCTCGAAGTATCCAGAATAATGTCATAGAACAAAATCGCGCCTTGGTCATTTCATGCCAGTAAGTGATCCCGAAACATAAGAAGGCCGAACTTCAGCGTTTTCCAGCCCATGATCATGTATTTCATCTCATTTTTCTTCTTAAATCGCCGAAAGGAATCCCGAGTGAGGTTGCGATTTGAGTTGGGGCACACAGGACCAAGGACCGTGGTGTTTTGAATCAAAATCCTTTTATCATTTCATCTTAAAAGGCCGAAGTTTTTACCGAAGATGGTCATACCCATAGTTGAACTACTCGCGACTCGGCTCGACTCGCCAAGCCCCTGGGAAAAAAACTCGGCGAAAACTCGGGAAAAACTCGGAAAAACTCGGCGAAAAACTCGGCAACTTAAAAACACGCTTAAACTTAGTAAAAAATGCATTTTTTTTGCAATTTTTAATGAGAAGATGCATCCAAAGAGTCAATAAATGATAACACAAAAGAAACAAGCTGATTCTAGATATATTTAAATGCAAAGTGTCTACAAAATCGCATCCTCATGAGGAATGCTGATGGCTGGAAGCCTGAAGCAAAATAGTAAATTACTAAATAGTTTTTGTAAAACCAAAAGTAAATACATCATCACAAATTACAATTACAACTTCCTCTTCCCAGCTCTAGCAAAAACATGGGGAGAGGTAGAACTAGAGGGTCTAGACTGTCTAGTCGTATAAGTCTGCTGTGGGACTGGGCGTGACTGTGCCTCCTCGCTCGGTATGGTTGATTGAGACTCATTCTCCATCCTGGATGAAGCTATGTCTCCACCTGCCTCTGGCACTGGCAATGAATCCTCATCCTCATCCTCATCCTCATCCTCCTCAATGTCATCCAGCCTGAAACCAAATCCACCCCCCTCCTCCATAGCCTGCCTCTCCAAATCAGTGATGTCAGTGTCGGAAAACAATGGAGGCTGCTCCTGTGATGTCCAATCACTGTAAGGATCTATATCATCCAAGTCAATTGGACCACCTTCTAGTTCCTCTACCTTCTTTACGCGCAATCGAAGATTATATTGCACGTAGACAAGGTCATTGAGCCGTTTCTGCGCTAACTTGCTCCTCTTCTTCGTGTGGATTGCTTCAAACAAGCTCCAATTGCGCTCACAATTGGATGAACTGCAAGGCTGACATAAGACTCTGAGGGCAAATTTTTTGAGATGTGGGGTGTTTCCACCCCAATTTTGCCACCAAGCATCTGCAAAATAAATAAAATGGAAAAGTTAGAAAGCAAAGAGAAAAGAGAAAACATAATTTATCAATCATTTTAGTCTTTAGATCCCAAAATCCAAATGGCAAATGTTATACCTGGGGTTTGAGTGGTTCTTCCTCTCCTAGCCAGCTCTGAAGAGAATAGCTTACCCCTTCCTCCCTCATAATTTTGGAGCTCACTCACAATGAGGTCTCTCTCCTCAACATCAGGTACCATCCTCTCAATGCATGTACTGAGGCCCTCCATGACTTCTCCATTCGAATCTGAGTAAGAACCCCCGAACCTAAAACGAGGGTTGAGGAAGTACCCTGCTGCATGAATGGGTTGGTGGAGCTGATTGTTCCACCTCCTATCAACAATTTCCCAAATGGGATCAAATTTGAGCCTATCCCCCTTGTAGTAATTTTTGATAGACTCTTTGGCCCTATCCATGGCCTCATAAAGATATCCCATTGGGGTTTTATCTTCATCCACCAAGCGAAGAACTCGAACCAAGGGCTCTGACACCTACAATTGAAAAATACAAATTACAAAAAGATCAAAATTTAAATAATGAAGTTACAAATTAGTAATGAGAGACTTGAATCAAAAATAACTAAAATTTAAAAATTAAAGTTTTGAAGTAACAACCTTCACAATCTCTGCAGCCCTTTGTGCAAATTGGTTGTCGAAGACTATGCATGCGACAGCCTCTCCTTCAGGCTTCTTTGAATAAGGTGAGTTAAGCCATTCTCCACTCACAAACATTTGTTTCAAAGAAGTCAATGCAGCAAGAATGCTTTGCAACGTCAAGAAAATCGTTGCAAACCTTGTGACACCAGCTCTCACCAAATCTTTCCCTTGCGTGTGTTGTCTCATCAAATTTAGGACCCAAGGGTGATTGTAGATATATTTAGTGATCCTCCTTGCATCTTCCACAACTGGAGTCACCCACTCAAGTTTTCCTATGTCCTCCAAAAGAAGGTCAAGGACATGTGCTGCACAAGGTGTCCAAAAAAGAGTGGGGTGCCTCTCTTGGAGGATTCTTCCTGCAAAAGAAGAATTTATTCTTAAGAAATATGCAACCAAGTAAAACAAAGCCCACAACAAATGAGAATATTGCTAATGCCTAAAGGTGATAATTCAAAAGGATTCTACCTGCTGACACATATGCTGCTGCATTATCTGTGATGATTTGCACCACATTCTCTACCCCCACCTCCATGATGACACGCTCCAACATTCCAGCCAATGCTTCTGCATTTTTCACCTTGTTGGAGGCATCGACAGATTTCAAGAACACTACATTGTCCTTGCAAGCGACCAAAAAATTGATGATGGTGCGGTTCTTGCCATCTGTCCACCCATCAGAAAGAATGGTGCAGCCATAATTTGCCCAATCAATTTTTTGATCCTCCATCACTTCTCTTGCCCTAGCAACTGCATTTGTGAGCAACCTGTAAATGCAAAGTGAAATTAGGTATTAGTACACAATTTTGATTTAATAAACAAGAAATCTAAAAAATAATTAAAAATGAAATCAAGTGGACTATGTAGTAATTTACTAACCTCCCACTCAAATCCCTGCGAGAAGGGGCCTTGTACCCCTTTCCTGAAACTGTCATAGCAGTCACCAAATTCAACCAATAAGCATTCTCCGCCACATTGAATGCAATGTTGTTGAAGTACCAAAAATCAGCAACTGCAATGTCAGTTTTCTCATGTACCTCCTTATTCCATCCACTAGCCTCTAATGATGGTTGTCCTCCAGGTGTGTTTCTGGGCACAAAATAATCACCTATCGAACCTGATCGTTGTGATGGAAGTGGAACAGGGCCCCGGCCAGGTACTCTACTAGAGGAAGCAGAAGCAATGGGTGAGCTGATGGTCGGTTTGCGGATACGTGGGCCACGCCGAGAGCCCAGTATGCCCTCAAGTGCTTCTTCTTCCTCTTCAAGGTCAATAGAAACACCTTGAGATTCAGCTATGGCTGATCTCATGGCTAGTTTTGCCCTCTCCCTTTGCAGTTTCTTCTCTTCCCCAGCTGCAAGTAGGGCATTCATTTGTCTTTTTATTTCTTCATTGGTCCCAGGGCATGCTCTAGCATCATGCCTATCTATTCCTGCAAGGTGGTATTTGAGGCGGTTGATGCCTCCATGAAGTATTCTCTCACACTGTATGCATATAATTGACCCAGGATCGGGTCCCTCATAGGCATACCTCCATGCCCCATCTCTAGCACCTCTAGGACGGGTGCCTATAAATCCAGATGGGCATGGATCTAGTGGCCATTGCTCCCTTGCCATGATTAATGCTTACTTAACCTACACATACAAAGTGCAAAAAAAAATTAACATTTTAGTTAAACAATTTAGCACTAAGCAAACTATCTACATTAGTTTAAATAAATTTAGACATCATTCGAAGTTTTTTTAAAAAAAAAGTAGGGTTTGAATTTTTTTTTGAAAACTAGATTCTTCAAAAAAATTGTGAAAATTCAACAAGAATTGTGTTAAATCTTGTGTAAATAACTTAGAAATGATTTAGACTACCTAGGAATCATTTGTAATCAATCTAAATGCAACAAAAAATAAACAAATTGTTTTAAAAAAGCATAGAAAAAAAAATTAAAAAACTTACTTGGAATCTGATTTTCCCTTCAAATCCCCTTCAAATCCCCTTCAAATCCACTTGGAATCACTCAATAACCACCCCAAATCACCTTCCAAGCCTTCCAAATGAGTTTCCCCCTTCTCAGCCCAAAACACAATTGAAAAACAAAAAAACAAATTTGTTTTAAGCCGTTTTCGGCTGTATACAAAACACGGGCGAGTTTTTATCAAAAACTCGCCGAGTTTTTGGCAAAAACTCGCCAAAAACTCTGCGAGTTTTTGCCAAAAACTCTGCGAGTTTCCTGGCGAGTAGAAGTCGTTACTACTCGCCAGGGGCAAAAACTCGGCGAGTTTTTGTGACTCGCCGAGTATTCGGCGAGTTTGTCATCTATGGTCATACCTGTGATTGTGGTGTGTAAAGCAAATCAAAGCACACAATATAAAGTTCGAAATTATAACATCGTATATTTTGAAAGTTCGTATATTTTGCAAATGATCTTAAAATCATCGAGAATTTTCCAATCAAATGCTGAAAAGCACCGAATGACAAGTGAAATAACAAGCAAGAGGGAATTTTAAAAAAAAAGTTTGCATTTTTCTTTAAAAAGCTGAAATTTCCCCTTACATGCAAAATGAAAGTTGAAAGAATAAAGGAAAAGGGAAAGTTCGCATTTTCCCCTTAAAGGCCAAAAATATCCCAAAACGTAAATTTTAAAGGAAAGAATAAATAAAGTTCAAACTTTATTTCTTCAAAGAGAAATCAATTCGCCTTTCTTTTTGCCTCTAAAAGTCGATAATATGCCGAAAACATAGAGCCTCAACATGAATAAAAATTGAAGCATTTAAAGGAGGCATTTCAAAAATGCTATCGACACTTTTCCTCAAAAAGCCAAATTCCTTCCCTTATCGGCTAAATTGTGATTTTGCAAATAAAGGAGGGGGCGAAATCACGTAAAAATAAAAGGGCATTTAAACTCGCAATTTGGCTTGCAAAGCCGAGTTTTTCCCTCAAGAGGCTAAGTGGTGTGATCATTTTGTTAGAGCGAAGGCCAACGTCGCCTTGAAAGCATTTAATATTTGTCAAAATTATTTAATTTTTCAAGGTGATTGATTCAATTTGAATTCGCTTTTGTAGATCGATGCCGCTACAAGGGCTAAGGTGGCAACCAAAAGCGTAAATTGAAGACAGGATCACAATTGAGCCGGGTGATGAAGATGATGACGCACAAAGACTACCACAGGGCGGTGTCAATGAAGGACATGTTGGGGGGTAGTGATGCAAGAGCATCCAAGAGACCACATGAGACCAAGAAGATTAAAAGCATGAATGAAGACCCCAAAGCATCCTTGAAAGTGAATTGGAATGTTTTGAAGCCAATAATGGCCATTTGTAATGACCAATATGATTTTAAAGTAAAAAATCCTAAAGGTCCTGATAAAGGCCTTAGGACCAAAAATGCTATGTAAATGGGCAAATGATGCCTAGGAGTCTAGATAGATTGAATAGGGTTCTAATATGCTTTAATGGTCATATCATGTCAAAATAATTTGATTAGGATAGGTTTTAGTTGATGAAATGCTTTAGAAATAAAGTTAGAAATTCAAATTTTGAATTTTAATGGCTAGTTACAGTTTTGGAGGGAAAGTGGTTTATGAGTTGTTTTGTCACTCTAATCACTCAAACTAATTGGATTTCAGTTTGGGAAGTTAGAGGAAGGATTTATAAAGCTTTGTAATGCCATTTTGGCTGGGTTGGATGTACTGTACGGACATAGTACGGACAGAACAGTAAAATCAATAAAAACTAGTCTTTTCTTGCTTTTCCTTTGATTTTATTGATGGTTTATTGATTGGGAAGTGTTGTATGTTCATGGTGGAGGCTAAAGGAATTTAGGAATCAGTATTAAACATTGTTTTGAATGATTTTATAGAAGGTTTTGATCAGATATTATCATTTTGTGTTGGCTGTCCTAAATTTTCTGAGTGTTTCATTGGCATTGAAGGCCCAAAATGCAATTTGGAGCCCTTCTATGGATGTAAGAATCTGATTCTCATAGGAGAGGCTCTGCCTAACATGTATAATACATTTCTAACCCTTATAACTTGCTGGAGACGTGAAGTTGCAGGTGTACACCATGGGTTTTGACTGGGAAAATACATGGTTTTGATGCCATAGTTGTAGCAGCAGAAGATCTACCTTAAGGAGGTAGTATTTTTATGTGAAACAGCGTTAGTGGATGGTAAATGCATGGTGAATATTGAAGGAGAAGTTCTGGAAGTGAGTTTTGGGGTTTGAACAAGAAGGCCCTCGTTTGTAAGCCATTTTAAGGAGGGTTTCGGTGTTTGGGTATTTAGGAGTGCAACCAAGACTTAAAACCTTGAAAATCCTTGGATTGGGAGCCCAACTAAAGACTGTACAAAAGGGTTTAATCTGGTTGTGAGTTTGGAGGGTACTTCCTTCACAAAGTGGACCTAATTAGCCCTCTTGGGGAATGAGGACAGCGGTTTTTTGAAGGCTTTGTTCCAAAACAGCCATAGGCAATATTTTGGGAGTTGATAGAGGTTTATATTGTGCATCTAAATCAGTCATAACATTGGTCCATGTTTTCGGAAATGTGTGTGAAAAGAGCCAAAAACAGCCCAGCAGGCTACTAGGAAACTAGGCCTAGTGAAGGGCTAGATTTGGGTTTTGATAGCAATTGAAGGTTTGATGGTTTGAAAACCTTTGGAACATGTTAAGTGAAGTTTTTTGAAGTGTGTGGAGGCAGGGGAAACACCTGATTAAGGTGAAGACAAGTTTTGAGCCTATTGAGGCATATTGAGCATTAGAAACACCATAGGAGTGTTGGGGTTTGGGTCCATATTCCACTTTAGTTTACAAGATTGCAACTAGATCCTCTAGCCTCTGCATCAGGTAGAGGCAACCACAACACGAAAGGACCAAGAAGATGATATTTCAAGTTTGTGGAGAGCAGTGGTATACACAAAATGCTACAAATATATGCACACTCAGAAACCACTCAAATTGCATAGTAGAGAATATCAAAAAATGAATTTGTAAAAACTGAACTGTTTTAATGTAAATAATTACCCGTGGGCCCCATTAATGCACTTAAAATGAAGGGACACATGTCAGTTTATCCCGGCTACCTTATTGACCAAATTAATGTAGAACAGTGGCCAATAGCAGAGAAAATGTTTGGAAGTGGCAACTGGGAAGTTATGGAAGTTACTAGGCATGGGTTCAAGCTGGCAGGCTTCTAGAAGGAAGATTGTAGCCTTTGGATGCAGTCAATCTTGGCCCTTGATCTAAAATGTAAAATCTATAAAAGGCCAGTGCCTCTCTTTGTAAAGGGTTAGAATTTGTTAGAGTTTGTAGGTTACTAGAAGGTTAGATAGTTAGATTTTAGCAGCTTAGAATAGAATAGGATTGCTGAGCAGGAATTGTTGTAATGGCAACTGAAGCAAATATATGAACATTGAAATATGGTGTTTGTTATTTTTGTTTTCTTCTGTTCGCATGGTTTCTCTTCATCTGATTAACTAGGTAGAGTTCAATGGTTTTAATAGCGAGGTGTGAGGGTATTTGATGAGGTTTCCGGTTCATACCATTGGGGGTTTGTTGATTGCAGGTCATTGTGTATGGTTAGTTTGAACCCAAAACTGTGCTTAGTTCAACTGTGGGTATTTGTTTCAAGCTGTGCCAGAATTGGGTGCCTGGATGAATCTCCATAGTTTGAAAGTCCATTTATCCTTTGGAATTTGCACTGTTCTTGTCGAGTTGTGAGGGTGTCTCTGGCAAAACAAGAATTTGTTTATGGAAATCTATCTACCCGTAGCACCAATTGCTACCATCACTGTACTTAGGTCTCCTAAACCCTTCTCTTTTGCTTTTATTTTCCAGCTTGAGAATCACAACATCGTTAGATGCGAGCCAGCTTGTTGTAACTGTAAGCCCCCTTGTGTTACCGGCAAAACACATCATCGCTGAGTTATCCTGCAGTCGAGACTTGACATTTGGAACCTTGAGATTGTCCCCTTTGATCATCTAAAACAGCATTAGGGATTTCCTTATTCAAGAGAGGATAGGATACTCAACATTCTATTCTGTGTTGACCGGAAGGAGTTGATAATCCGACTTTAGCCATGTCAACAAACATCAATGGCAATAAACCAACATTAAACTTGTAGATTTCTTGATGGTATGCTTTCAAAAGATAGCTCAAAGAACAATTAGTTGGTGGATTTCAAAAGAGGGAAATTTATAGGAAAAGGGATATTGATTCCATTGATGTCATAGGGAGAATTATAGAAAGGGGGAGATTCTTTGTGAGAGTACTTGACATCTCTTTTCCATTGATGTCAAATATGGAGAGTTACAAAAAGGGGAAGCATTGTAGAAAGAGGGAGAATTATGCTCTTGTTGTGTTCACAAATGATTAATTCTTTGCAAGGTTGCCATCAATGACGAAAGGGGAGATTGTTGGAAATGTTGTCATTGATTTCAAAATTGTGTTTTGGTCAAGAAGGCAGATTGTTAGAAATATGGTCATTGATGTTAGAGTGAGATTGTTAGAAATGTTGTCATTGATAACAAAGGTTGTTGATGTCAAAGTTTGGGGGATTGTTTGTTATATTGGATTTCATTGGAAGCTGACTTATTATTTTGAAAGAGTTGTAATTGGAGGTCGAATCATGGAATTTTATTATGATTTAATTTTATAGGGCTGACCTATGTGTTTTATGTAATTAATTTTGGTGCCCAAAGGGGCATGAAAATGTGAAGTGTGTTTGTAAGTATGATGTGTCAGAAAATGTTTTATCATTTGATTACAGAGGAGAACAGATTTAATGCAGAGAAAATTTAATACAAAGAAGATTTTCTGAAGTTGGAAAGTGCAGAAGAATAAGTTCATCATTCATTGAAGAAGCAACATCTAGAAGGTGAAATTTTGTAGGAGAGGTTGGTGCCTCCTAAAATAAGAGACTGGTGTCTTTTGGTGAGTTGGTGCTCAGTTGTTAGGATTGGTGTCTCTAACACGTTTGTGCTTGCATATTCTGTAAGTGGGGATTGGTGTCTTTAGTGGGCTGGTGCCAGCAAATATTGTAAGATCTTCTTATTTTTGTTGTGGCTGGATTTGGAAAAAGATCCAAAGCATTTAGATACTTTATCATTTGGTGACCGTTGGAAATATTGTCATTGATATCAAGAAGATATTCATTATCTTTATGAATGAAAGAGACTTTTAGAATTGATGTCAAAGTTTGAGAAGATAAAGTTGTCATTGATGTCAAAAAGGTGGCATGAAGTGACTACAAGAAATAGTCTATAGAATGATAAAGCTTATGATAAAAAATGTGCCATGATATGGAAATCCATGTGACATGATCTCTGAGGGTACTGTGGTTTACAATAGTAAAAATGTGTGTTAAACAGGTCAACCATTTGTAAAACGTGTGAGATGGTTCACGGGACATGAGCTTTCAACTAAGAAGACAATGAGCAGCAATCTAAGTGTGGATAGCAGTTTACCTATAAGATGCAAAGTCAGAAAAAGTAGAAATGTTATTAAAGAAAACAAAGACAGTAATTGTAATTGCAATGATTTATATAATAACGTTATAAGACAGCAATCATCATTTGAATAGAAGCAGCAAACTAAACATACAATCAGCAATCAGCAAATTAATCTTTTTTATTATAAACAATGATATGGTTCAGAATTAATATTGTTTACTATAAACATTGAGCAAGTTCAGAATTAATAGACAAAGCATCTAATGAAGTCAATCTCTGCCAAAGATAATTTATTATGGTAGAAACATACAGTCACACAGCCAATGATAATTATAAGACAAAGTCAAATAAAACAGAAAATGAAATAAGACAAGATTCCAAATAAGACAAATTTGTCTTATTTACCTTGTATTTTTCATGAAAGGAAAACAGTGATTCATATAATGAAATGTCATAAAGAGGTACGATTTTGATTAGAAGACTATTCTTCAAAAGGTGCGATCTCTTAAAGTGCCTCATAATTATTTATGGTGGGCCTTAAGATGTGTGATTCTTATTAAAGGATTAAATGTTAACAAACGAAAATAGTTTAAGATGATTAATCAAGGAGGTGCGATTATTTAAAGAGAAGAAATTTGTTTTAAAGATATGTGACTGGTTTGGAGAAGACCCTTAATTTATGAAGAGGCATGCCTTTTAAAAGGCTTATTTTGGAAGGCATAAATTCATGATGATGAATGGAGATAGGAGTGAGATATATATGTTTCTAAATGTAATATCTTATGGGTATTGAGAAGAGTTAGAGTTGAAGGAGTGTGGAGATAGATACAAAACCATAATATCTATAAAGACCATCCAAGAAGAATAAAAATGGAATTCATAACATATTAAATGCTGTTCATTCAAGAAGAGAAATAATGAAATGAAAATATTTATGCTTGAGCAGATCTAGTATAGAAAAGGACATTGAAAAGTACTCATTAGTAAATTTTTGAAGGATTCATGTGCAGACTTATATGAAGAATTGTCTGCAGTATATATCAAGAATATGTGCAGGCATATATATATGAGAAATTACATCCATTATTGAGAGGATTGGCTGCAGATTATACAAGGGGATTGTTAGACGTTTCATAAGCAGATTTGAAGGAGATATGAGAACAGCATTATAGCAGACTTGTAAAGAGAGTCTTGTGGCAGATTTATGATTATCCATCATCCGTTGAAGAAGTAATCAAGGTGTTGGTGCCTCTAGTGAGTTGGTGGTCACGAAGTAATCAAGGGTTTGGTGCCTCTAGTGAGTTGATGCTCACAAACTAATTAGGGGGTTGGTGCCTACAAGTCTTTGTAAAAGAAGAATTATATAAAAGTATTAATTTGTCGTGGTTTCGCATAAGGGTTTCCATGTAAATCTTGCATTCCATTGTGTTCTTACTTGTATCTATGGTTGATTAAGCTTTATGAAGTACTTCTTTTATATCTAATCAAGTTTGAAAAGTAAAAGTTTGCTGATATATTGATTTACCCCCCCCCTTCCCTCTCAATATATTCGTGTGCTCTTCAATGATCATTCGTCATCTTAAGAAATACTTTTTTTTAAAGAAAAATTTGTCTAATAGGGGTTTAGTTGGGTATAAAAACCCTTTTTGATCCCATATTTCTTCAGTGTTGGCTTCCCCTAGAAATTCAACAAACCTAAAAGGCATAGATGGATTAAAATCTTCACATTTCTATCAATCTTTGTCCAATCTTCTACTATCATACTGAAGAGCTTGTTTTTTGACACATTTAATTGATCCTTTTCCACATGTTGATCTTCCATCTTAATCTTCTAGGGTTCAAAGTTCTGGCCATCAAAGCAGACTTGTAAAGAGAGTCTTGTGGCAGATTTATGATTATCCATCATCCGTCGAAGAAGTAATTAAGGGGTTGGTGCCTCTAGTGAGTTGGTGGTCACAAAGTAATCAAGGGTTTGGTGCCTCTAGTGAGTTGATGCTCACAAACTAATCAGGGGGTTGGTGCCTACAAGTCTTTGTAAAGGAAGAATTATATAAATGCATTAATTTGTTGTGGTTTCGCATTAGGGTTTCCATGTAAATCTTGCATTCCATTGTGTTCTTACTTGTATCTATGGTTGATTAAGCTTTATGAAGTACTGCTATTATATCTAATCAAGTTTGAAAAGTAAAAGTTTGCTGATATATTGGTTTACTCCCCTCTTCCCTCTTAGTATATTCGTGTGCTCTTCAGTGACCATTCTTCATCTTAAGATATACTCCTTTTTAAAGAAAAGTTTTTCTACTAGGGACTTAGCTGGGTACAAAAACCCTTTCTTATCCCATATTTCTTCAGTGCTGGCTTCCCCTAGAAATTCAACAAACCTAAAAGGCACAAATGGATTAAAATCTTCACCTTTCTATCAATCTTTGTCCGATCTTCTACTATCATACTGAAGAGCTTGTTTTTACACATTTAATTGATCCTTCTCCACATGTTGATCTTCCATCTTAATGTTCTAGAAATCTCTTTTTCTATCCTTGAAATGTTTGCCATTTTCCTTTGCAGATAAGATTTGTGTAATCAATGTTCGTTGCTAGGAGAGGGCTTATCATAGAGCCAATATGCCTGCGATCTCAAGTTTTGGCCATCAAATCTCTTTTTCTATCCTTGAAATGTTTGCCATTTTCCTTTGCAGATAAGATTTGTGTAATCAATGTTCGTTGCCAGGAGAGGGCTTATCATAGAGCCAATATGCCTGCGATCTCAAAGAAGTAACTAATTCACAGCTTTGATACCAAATGAAGAGAAATGATACTGATAAATTTATCCAACTAGAAACAATGCAAATAGAATCTTAAATGCATTAAAAAGAAATTATGGTGCAATCATGATATAATAAGATATTTTACTTTGGAAAATTCTTCTTGGGGAACCCTACAATACAACACTCATTGTATTAACTCAACCATTCATAAAACATTGAGTTATTTCTCACTAATGCTTAATGTTAAATCATGTGTGAGTATTTATAATAATATCGGCATAGAAAACTGCCAAGCAATATTATAATACAATGGGTGTCAAACCACAGGCTGACAAACAACCTATGTGGACCCAATTTTTTGGGGCTTCGACTAGCAAATTCTTACACAACGGGTAAAAAAGTAAAACGTGAGGAATAGGTCAATTGATTGACTTTAATACCCCAAGGCAAGGAGTGCTACAAGGCAATTGGATACATGAATGGTTCATTTCAAAATTGTTAAATCAACGATGATGAGAATAATTTACATGGCTGTTAAGATTGTGGAGGGAGGACAGATTACAATATTCTTTCATTTTCGGCATAGCGAATTTGCAAACAAATTGAAGAAGTGAATGAAAAAAGGGACATGTTCATGTGCACTTACTATTTATTCTATTACTACTAAAGTACATAATGTTGAAGAAGGAGAAACCAGGAATAAGGTCAAGGGGTGTACAATCTACGAGAGGTGTAAAGCATACAAAGTTTAGGACACATATCTATCGTTTCATTTTGCTGTCCTTTTCTCTGTGAGATAGCTTGCAAATATATTTTCTGAAGTTTTAACATAGTCTTTCTTATCATGACAAGTTTTGGTGACCATGAATGGTTATTGTGCTTGTAATTCAGTTGTTGGTGAGTTTCATATCATGAATTACCTTTGAAAATATTTTCTTTGGACGACAATGTATAATCAAACTATGATCCTTGATTTCAAACATACACAAATAAATATTGTAGTATATATACAAAAAGGAAGTTTTGAATTTAGAAATCTGATATAATAATTTTAAGTAAACTGAAAAACTAAGATAAGTTTAATATTAATACAAGAATTTAAAGGAATACATTTTACTCATAGGCAAATGCTTGTTGTCTAGCCTCATTGTGTGATCATTAGAAAAATTTGAATGCAAACCAACAATAATATTCTCAAATTTCAGTTGTATCATATTGTTATCATGCAAAATGTAACATGAGTCAAATGATTCTTAGTTGTCAAGACCTTCAATCCTTTGTCTAAGTGCATATCATTCAATAGTTATCATTGCTCTTTTCGTCTTCTCATTGGATGGGTATTAGTAGCGGCATATCATCTAGTACTGATTTGATGATCTTAAAACTTAAGTTTTTTTCAAATGAAATTTTATAATGCTGCAGGCTAATGATTCAGAGATACCCTTGCTACATGAATCGATGGGCTCAGTAAAGAATGGAGCAACCTCTCTTGAGGTAAAAGTTTTTGAATTTGTGCAGATAAAATATTATTGAAAATCTTAAGCTTACCCAATGCTATCTATATTCTTATGCTTTGAAGGAGGAGAGGCGATTGTTCTATGTGGCAATGACTCGTGCTCGGAAAAAGCTATACATTTTATATGTTGTTGTAGACTCAAATTGGCAGGTTTGCATTATATTCTTAATCATTAACTCAAGGTTTATAACTTTTTCTCTTTTCAGTATTTTTCTGATGTGTAAATGGAGAACTATATTGGAATTCATATTGAAGGTAGAAGAAACAGAGAACTATTTGAATGGCAATCATAAATAAATTGATATTGATTATTAGTTAACATGGTGCAGTTGCTTCAGCCCTCTAGATTCTTGAAAGAACTACCTCTCCATCTTGTTGATATTGAGGTTGGTATCTTCAACAATGATGTTTTTCAATTATGTATACTGGAATCTTAATTTATTGTTTTATATTTATATCTACAATTGGTTGAATAACCTTGCAACCTTGTATATTGTACAGATAAAATAAATAAATATAGTCAATGTTTAGAATTAATTTAGGTATTATCTTTTTATCTCATTAGATGTGCACCAATTGAAATCGACTCTTGATCATATTATGAACCATAAATGTTCTTGTATTAATAATTCTTGGAAACTATTTACACGCCAACTTGCTATTTAATTAATGTTTGATGTGCATTTATGTGAGAGGTGGGATATGTTGTCATATATTTGCTATTTATTCTATTTTTTCTTTCCATTTAGTTTTTCTCAAAGAAGAAAACATCTGCAAAAAGTCGCGATTATACCCGATTAATCGGGAGTTGGGGAGTTTGCCGATTTCCCCCCCCCCCAAAATCAGATTTAATCGGTCAACGCTGAGTCACGATTTTTCTGAAAAAATTGCCAAAAAAACGTGAAAAAACCCAATTTAAATGCAAAAAAAAACACGGAAAAAAATAGGTAACCCTAAACTGAGTGAAAATGATGGAAATTGCTGTGGTTAGCATCTATTTTTCACGATTACAGAGCAGACAAGAGTCAAGGGCAGACAAAAATTATTTTTTGCAAGTCGTTTGCTGAATTTCGGCCAGGAATTTCGACCATGAAACTATTCTGTGCAAGTCGAGGGCTATTGTTTTAAACTTTTAATATTTAATATCTCGATTTTTATTTTCTGTGTTTTATGTTTATTTTAATTTTTTGCTTTTTCTAATAAAATTTATATCTTCATATTTCAATTATTATTATTTTTTTGATCGGTAAAAGGCCTAAGCCATAATTTTATTAATTTTTAAAACCTAATACAACCTGGCTCACTAGGGGTACCGGTAGGGAAGAGCCGGGTGGAGAAAACCTCCGGTCTTGCCCCATAAAAGAATATACAATCAGTTGTTTCTTTACAATTCCGAGGAATATACATTCCTCAAGCCAACCATTATTTGGCTAATTAGTTACAAATCATGTCTGTACAAGGAACTGTCATAAATTTGAGCTTATGAAGCAGCAGGATGGAAAGCCCTTGTCCGGCTGTCCCCATTAAGGCACTGTGATGTTCTTTGTTTTGTCCTTCCCATGGAAACTAAACTTTTGAATCCAGAGTTCATAGTATCAATAGTTTGTGACCTTGCCCCTAAACACCATCAACCTAAGCTCTGCCTTAGGAATCAACACAATGTGCGACTCCATTGATGTTAGCTACTACAGATCAAAGAAATTTCGCAAGAAGCAAAGGCCGACCATCCTGTTTAATAGCCTAAGACGGTGCGGATAATTAATGGTGATGAAATCTCACGTTAAGTGAGAAGTCCCTCGAGAAGTACGGGTGATGATGGAGATCTACTTGATCTAGCCGTCTCACCAAGAAATCATTAGCTGCCAGCTGCACATGTTAAAGCTAATATCGAGGGTACTCATTATCAAGACCTCTACTTGTAGAAGTGGGTTTCATATACTTCCATTATTAATTAAGGGGCCATTGCCTATTAAAGTAAGATCATTTCTCTAAGAATCACTTTTCTTCCAATGTTTTAGTCCAATACTAACCAACCCCCAGAAATGCAAGAAACACGACCACACCGAAGCGATCGCTATTATTTACGATTTAGAGTCTTCTCTTATAAAGCCTTTGAAAGGGACTAAAGCCCATCCTATGTTGCCATTAAAATGTTTATTAGGTCTAAACACATTTCAAGAAACTATAAATAATGATTGCCTAATCTACTTCCTTTTCTTAAATAAATACCTTAGAGGAGACCTTTATTCAACGTGTCAAATTCTGCCATATTTTTAATTTCAACCTTAGTAGACTTACTTTAAGTTGGCAAATTTCGGTCCATCCCGTATATATGTGTATGTGTCTATATAAATGTAATTATATACCTTCTATAAGAACCGAGCCATAGATAATAAAAACCGCCTATAATCCACTTAGGCTAGCTAAGTTGTTAATAGTTAGGATGACTATTTATATACAAAGGTTGAGTCATCCCTTGTTAATACGAATAGCAATCTTCTAAACCCTTTTCTGAATAAATCTTTATTATTGTCAGTTATCCTAGTTTTACTGATTTTCTACAATTCCCCTGTTCTCCCAAATCTTGATCCTACCAAGGATTTAAGAATTCCATCAATCAACCTCCCTACATAATGATGATCCCATCGACCCCCATATTTGCTAGTTCATCTGCACGAGAGTTGCTCTCCTTGAATGATTGGACTAAATGAAGGGCTCTTGTTAGAATTGCATTAAGCTTCCAGTTTGGCATAGATAGTTTTCTTCAAGCATTAATCACAATTGCATAATCTCCTTCAATGGCTAATTTCTCCACCTTCTTGTTTTTACATAAGAGAAGCCCTTCCACAAGGGCCACCAACTCAGCCATGTTATTAGTTTCAAAACCAATTGGTTTTGCAAACCTTGCCACCTCAATTCCATTTTGAATTATGAAGACAACCCCCTATACCTGCCTGACCAGGGTTACCACGAGATGCACCATTGAAGTTGAGCTCGAAACATCCATTCTTAGGAGGCTGCCACCTACATTCTTCCCTCTTTCGTTTATTTTCCTTAGCTCCAGACCCAACATAGGGGGGAATCTTGAGCCCAATCCATCTGCCCATCATCTTCTCATCCCAGTAAGTCATTTTGGCTGTCATTTTTTGCTGACTCCTCTGCTGAAAAATACTCCATTTGATTTGCCTTAGCCTTGAGAGGGCATTTATGAGATAAGTCCCAAGGCTCTCTACACTGGAAGCACAGTTTCTTCTTTCGAAGTTCATTCAAGGTTTCACTGTCTAGTCCTTTTGATCCTTCTTTGGGTTTGTTATACTCTTTCTGAAATGGTTTTTTGTCTTTGTCCTTGCGGTAGGAAGAATCTGTTGAATGGTATTTCCCTTTGTATACCAAAGGGGCTAAGTCTCGTGCCTTTTTAGTTGCTTCTGCTAAGGTGAGTGGATCATGTCCCTTCACCCAACCACGTAATGGATCAGCAAGCCCATCACAAAATAACACCACCAATCTCTTAGGAGAGATATCAGTAACAAGTACAGACAAACGCTGAAACTCGGCGATGTAAGCATCCACTGAACCTGACTGTTTTAACTGTGCTAGCTCCTTGAAATGTAACTCGGGATCCCTAGTGTCAAATCTCTCAATCAATCTTTCTGTGAATTCTTCATAGGATGTAATAGGATTATGCCCCAGAGTCACCATGCCATGATGCCACCATTCATGCGCAACGCCGTCCAAATGCATAGCCGCATACTTGATAGCCTCCTCCTCAGGCATAGGATTAAGCTGCAAGTATGTATCTACCTTCTGCACCCAAGCTCGTGCGGTCATCTTCCCTGAAGCATCATAATAAGGCAAGGAAAGTTTTCCAACTTTCTTTCTCAGCTCAAAATTCTGATTCCTCCCTCCTGCTCTAGGCATATGTCTCATCCTCAAGTCCATATAATCTCTGAGGGAAATGTCTGCCTGAAACTCGGGTCCACTGGCCTCCCAGTCCCTCCTGAACTGACCCTGTAACTCCGTAATCTGCGGTTCGTTCACTGGTTGAACCGGATCCCTAGGTGGGAAGGTGGGTAGAAGAGGTCTCGAGCTCGCTGTTCGAGCTGGGCGTGCAACGTGTCTAAAGTTATCCGCCTCATTCCCATTGTTGCCGTGTCCATTATTACCATTAATGTTATTCTCAGGGCCATTGTTGTTGCCTCGACCTCCATTATTATCATTGCCCCTATTGTTATCGTTTCCCCCATTGTTATTGTTTCCATTGTTGGCATCACCTGGATTAATATTGATGCCCATCTGTCGAGCCATAAGCTGCAACATCATGTCCATTCGCCTATTCTGCTCCTGCTGCATACGTTGCCCTTGCTCTAACGTACCCAGTAACTGTCTGAACATTACCTCCCCCTGATCTGGAACGGTATTCCTATCATCTCGGTCACCCATACTGCTGTCCTGATCAAAGAATATTTCCTCTATGTCTGTATGACTAGATTCTATGTCCACCTGCACGGATGAACTAGAGTGCTCGCTCTGTGAGTTCAAATTTCTGTTTTGTCTTGCTTTGGTATGGCGAAAGTTATAAGGCCCCTGTTGCATGCTTAAACATGCATGCTAAGCATGTTTTTTAATTCATTAATTTCTGATTTTAGTGTGTTGATATTTTGTCAAACACTTTTCCCTCTATCTGGCTATTCCAAAGTCTCTGTAAGACCTCCACAGGATGGCAGGACTTATAGCTCTGATACCACTGTAATGGGCACCCCTTGTTCGGCACTAAATTTATGTCCCTTTTACTTAGTGTAATTTTGCCAAACAGTTGGCTTGCAAGCTGACTATTGGATTTTTTGGGTTCTTGTTTTGCAATAGGATAAATTGGATAAACCGATATATTATTGTAAAGCTTTCAAAGTTTATTCAATATAAAAACAACCAGACATATCAAATACCAAAAACAAGAAGATTAATGCTGATGGTATTTATTTAATTCCAACTTCAAGCATACAAATCAGATTTGAAGAACATTACAGACCATATGATAATAAACAAATTCAAACCTGAACTCCACAAGTATAGAACCTGCTGAAACACTGTTCACACACTGTAGCTGCACTATTCACGGCACTGTAGCATTTTTACTATTCATGTGACACTGTAGCAAAACACTATTCACGCGGCACTGTAGCAAAAACACTATTCACGCTGTACTGTAGCAAAAACACTATTCACGCGGTACTGTAGCAAAATCACTATCTTCAAATCTGCACTTTCAAACCCCTGTAAAAACTTCATGCGAGAGCACCAGATGAAGCCCAATGTGTTTCCTGAATGAAAACACCATTAATCCTCCTGACTGTGTCTTTCAACAGCGAAGAGAATGCTAGCAAAGAGGGATTCCGTCCTCCAAGCCCAATAATCAGATCTCTACGAAATCCAGCAGCATAACATTAATCTCATCCCAGCATACCCCAAAAGAGAGCTCTCAACCTCCATTTATTTCTTCTTCCCGGATGCAAAACACTTCATTTCCTCAATGTGGGATAATACATTTTAGAATAAAATATTATTTCCCACAATGTACACATTAAAGGGAACTTTTAATATTTTAAACATTACTTTATATTCCCAACCTTATAATATAACGATAAAGTTAAATATTTAATTTAACTTTACACTTTATCGTTAAATATTAAAACATTGTTGATAATCTCTTTAAATCATTGTCGCCTTCAAACATTTTTACTGATAATTATGCCAACCAGGGAAACACTAAAAATTTCAAGTCACTGCTTGGGGACTAACTTACTATAAATAGTAAGTGTCTAGAAACCCTGTCAGAGCAGCACCGATTGGCCTGAAACTGAAAACACCTAGGCCAAAACACCTCAGGATCCCACCAATGTCCTTGTTAGCCTTCGGGACCATGTCAGAATAGGCTAACGACACCCCATATCATGTTGCGCTAAAAAGGGGACATTACAGCAACACCATCTACAAACTACTTACCAAGACCATTGCAAATAGAATTCAAAAGTTGCTTCCTTCGTTAATTAGTAAAGAGCAAATGGGCTTCGTCCCTGGAAGGTCTATATATGATGGGGTTATCATAGCCCAAAAAGCCATTCATTCTATTCAGCAGAATGGAGAGCCAAGTATGCTAATTAAATTAGACATTAAGAAAGCCTATGACAAGGTAGAATGGCATTTTCTGTGCAAATGTTTAAAAGCCTTTGGTTTTGCTAGACAATGGATCAACCTAATATTTGAATGTATCATCACTCCAAAAATGTCAATCCTTGTAAATGGTACCCCAGAAGTTTTTTCAGCATTTCTAGAGGTTTGATACAAGGAGATCCCATATCTCCCTTCTTATTCATTATTATGGTAGAATCCTTAGGTAGATCAATTACAAATGCTAGAGAAAGGAATATTGTTAAGGGTATCAAAATTACTAGTGAGTTAGCTTCTACCACACATCAACAATTTGTTGATGACACCATGCTATGTGGCCATGGAGATAGACAAGAAGCACAAGCATTTAAAATATTCTTGAATCCAATACTAAGGCCTCACGATAGGAAATTAGCAAAGAAAAATCAGAATTGTTTTTCTTCAATACGGATTTGAACAAAGAAAATATGATATGCAAAACTCAAAACTTTAAAAGGGGCAATCTGCCATCTAAATATTTGGGGCTGCCCCTTGATTAAGGATGTAGAACCACAAAATTACGGGATCAGATGGTGTCTCGAATAAAGAAGAAAATAGAATCCTGGAAAGGTAAATGGCTCTCCTTTGCAGGAAGAGCAGCTATGTTAAAATTAGTACTGTCTGCCATGCCAATCTATCAATTGTCTTGTATGAATGTCCCTACGGCAAAGAAGGAGGAACTGAACAAACACCTGAAAACTTTCTTCTGGCAAGGAACCGGGGAAAAAAAGAAAATCTCACTATTGGCTTGGGATAAGGTTTGTTGGCCTAAGGAGGAAGGGGGTGCTGGAATCAAAAGTATTAAGGAACAAAGTAAGGCTTTAGGAGATAAATTAGTTTGGAGAATGTACAAAAACTAACTTAAAATTGGTTAAAATCCTAAGCTACAAATACCTGAATAGCAATGATCCTACTAGTATTTTTAGGATTGCATCCCCTCCAAGGGGTTCGCGTATATGGAACTTTATGTTAGAATGCAGAAGCATTATTACTGAGAAATTAACCAGGAATCTAGGCAATGGAGAACAAGCCGTGTTCTAGTCTGACTCTTAGGGTGGTCTTACAACTGTATAAAGACTTACCAACTTCAAGACCTCTAAAACCCTCTTAGAAACTCTATGGGGCAAAAATGTTAGGGATTACATTGAACTTAAGGATGGGGAAATTACTAAAGGATGGAAATGGAAATACTTATCTAACATTAACATCCTCGATTGGGAAAGAGATGAGCTCACGAGGATCCTCAAAAATAGGAATATAACCTTTCACTCTAGGGTTGATAGTCTGGTTTGGGATGGCTCAAAGTCTGGAGACTACAATACTAAGGATGGGTATAACTCCCCTGTTAGTAGACATTTAAGGCCCAAGTCTAATATACCACTAGAACTCTGTTGGGACAAGAATCGTTCACCTAAGGCTGGTATGTTTTCATGGCTGGCTTTATAGAACCGTGTCCTAACAACTGACAGGTTCAGAAAAATGGGTGATGAAGGACCAAGTAGATGCCCGGATATTGATCATATATTACTGACTTGTAGGTTCTCTAACCATTGCTGGATGTGGCTTTGCAACAAGTTCGGATGGAGCTCAGCTTTGCCCAACTCCATCTTGAGAATGTTCCAAGCTTGGCTTGTCATAAAGAAGTGTTGTTTGTATGACAGCCTATGTATAGTGGCACCGTCCATTGTTATCTGGGAGCTATGGAAAGAACGGAATAGATGGGTATTTAAGGACAAGCAGATGACTTGGGAACATATTTCAATTATTATTAATGGATATATTAAATTTTAAAAGTTAAATAATGAATATATTATAATTAAAATCTAATTTAAATATTTTAAAATATTATTATTATTATTATTTTTTTATGTTTATTTTAATGTTTTTGCTTTTTCTAATTAAATTTATATCTTCATATTTAATATTTAAACCATGTTTACTTGTTATTTAATTTTATTTTTTACCTAATATGTTAAAATTTAATATTTTAAAATATTTAAATGAGATTTTAATTATAATATATTCTTTATTTAACATTTAAAATTTAATATGTCTATTAATAATAATTGAATTAAATTTTTAAATATATTATATTATAACTTAAAAAATTTATTATAATGTATTTAAACTTAATATAATAGTGTTATATTTTTATTGATTTATTTCTTATATTTAAAAAAAATAAATTTATAAAGGCAAATTTAATCACGAATATTTTTTCGAACTTTTTCCCCGTGCCAAATTTCATCCGAATTTAATGGCTGTTGAACATGAACTCGAACTCAAACCTTGTGACATAAGGTGGGAAGGTGATGGCATTCGACTGGTTGCAAGTCGAGGGCACTTGCTTATTTTTTCACTAAATACATTTCGCAAAAGCATTATTTAGGTTTCTATATTTTTTTATTATCAAAATTTAGTGTATTAAAATTTGTTGTTATGAATAAATGCTTACTAGCAATAATGCATAATGCAGCTTATTAAATGGAACCCATTCATTGAGACCCTTATCATACTGAAAAGGAACTACGCCTATCCATCTAATGTTCATCCTATATATATTTCAATACAAGTAAGCAATAGCACACTATTATTTTTCAGGGATGAGAGTATGCATAAAATCTATTAGAAACCTCCAATTTCATCTTACATTGAAAACTTTAAAGTGTGACTGTTCTTATATGAACCTTCCATGTATTATACATGCATTATCTTTTTGGTATTATGTTATAACTTTTAATAGGCCTTGTTCATTTTATTATTGAGGACAACAAAAGCTAAGTCCTTGCATCTTAATACTTGGATATAGGCAAAACCATCATCGTTATAATTGTTAACATAGAATCATAGATAAGCCTACACTATGCTTAATGGGATTCAAATGTGCAACCAACAAATAGAGTTGTAAAAACAGAGCTTAGAGTATCTTCAACTTGAACAAATAAAAAGGTGTACAGATCTTATTTTAGATGAAACAATGGAAGACTACATGTTCATATGCCTCAACCTCTAAAAACAACAAAAAATGTTGTGTTTATCCTCCTAAGATCTAAGGCAGCTTGTGTTGATTTTTTCCTATACTAAATAAATAGGTCAATTGCAATTCTTAAGAGGAATTGATATTATAGACATAAATCAGATCTGATAGCTTAGCTGAAACAACTCCATTTCTATGGTGTGGTACCTTGCGACGTGTTCCAAGAAGCTTTTAGCAAAATCTATAAACAAACGTATGAATGAGAGTTGAACAAAATGTTGGTGTCTGGCATTCATAAATGTGTTCATATCATACTATAAAGACTCAAAATCAACTTGGACTCATTTGGCTGATTTTTTACTCCAACTCAAACTTAGCTAAGACTATGCAAATTGAGAAATCAAGAAACAATAAAATGTAAGGATTTTTTAAGGGCTTAAAGCTTTTATTTGCTCCATCTACAGTTATTTCCAGTTTAAGTCTCCCTTTTCTTTGTTAGTCTCCACCATTCCTAAGAATTGAACTGTGCACCAAATGCAAACAGCTCATGTGTGCACAAGCAAACGTTTGCATGACTTGTACCAAAATGGTAGAGATAGGGCACATGAACTACTAGTTTGGCAATTTTTACAGCCACATTTGATCATGTTTGGCACATTTGCACAATAAAGGCATCATTTCTAGTTGCAAGCAAAATGAATGACATTTTATAGTCGATTTTCAAAGGTTTTTTTACAATAGCGGGTGACCTCATGAAGGGAATTACAAACACAGAAATTTCAAATAGGAGAATATTTTTGCTTCAAGAGGGCACAGTTTTTCTTAAGAAGAACCCATTTGCAAAAGGTCATGTTTTCGCTAAACAACTAGGGCAGACAACCAGAAGGTTGAGCTTGGATTTGAAGGACTCACCCAAGCTTGCTCACCTTCGGACTTGGCTAGGCCTGATTGCCTCAAGACTCACCAAGTCTAGCAAGTTTTGAGTGAATCCTGTAATTATGGTTCTTATTAATGATTTCTAAACTACCATAGATCTATGGATCAATAGCTTATTGTTTATCTATGTAAAAACTTACAAGAAGTGGTCTATGTTGTAAAAGTAATGAGAAAAACCAAAGAAGCATTAATCGTTTGGGGAATTAATTGTCAAAACAAAAGTATAAGATTTTTTGAAAAAATCGGATTTACAAAAAAAAGGTAAAAATCTATAGAAAAACAATAAAAAACTACTTTTTAAAAAAATATTTAAGGGCATTTTTATAGCATAGAGATATCATAGGCAAATAAAATAGACACTGCAACACATGAATTGTAGAAAATAGATTTTCATTGTTTATATTCATATAGTTATCGTTGATTACATTGCACAAAACATACCACAAGATAAATAAAATCTAGATAGTGATAGATGTCAAAATGTCGATTACAATATAGTTTGTGACTTTGAACAAAATCAACCTGTAAACTAAGTACAAAATTCCAAAAAATCAACACAAGCTGCCATAGATCTTAGGAGGATAAACAGAGCATTTTTTGTTGTTTACTAGATAGTGATAGATCTATAAACTAGATAGTGATAGATCTATAGAGAAAATCAACACAAGCTGCCACAACTTGTGTTTATCTTAGGTATAGGAAAAAAAAAAAAAAAACTTGCCACAGAAATCAGAAAAAAATTGAAAACCATAAAATTTTTGGACCAAAAAAATTGTAATCTGTAAAAGAAATGACAATTTAATTGCAGTTTTTGTGGCAATGAATCATTTGACTGGTTTATTCAAGAAACCAATTTTTTAAAAGGATAAGAGATTGATAAACACACAGAAAAGACTGAGGGGGGGAAGTGAATCGGTATTTTAAACTTTTATAATTTCAGCAAACTCAAAAACAATCAACATATAGATAATAAACTGTAAAGATAACACAAGACGAGAGCTCTGATTTTTCTCGTGGAAAACCCTTTTGGCTAAAAAACCATGGCTTAAAATTTCTTTCATAAACTGCACAAACTCTAAGATACAAAAACATAAGGTTGAAGTTCATTGGCCAAGGACACAAAGATCATTAAGGATGCAAATTCTCATTCCGGTTCAAGATGCCTTCATTGATCCAGAATACTTCAAGTTCTAGCATCCTGAAGCGACATGAAGATCATCACAGACAAAGGATGATGCAGTTAGAGTCGTGTCTTTAGACACATGGAATAGTTTTAGTTATGCATTTGTAATTTTGTTTTGACAAGTTACATGTAAAAAAATAAAAAATCTTTGTAATTGCAAGTTAACTCATTACTTGCACTTTTGTAATTACATGTAAAGCAACTACAAGTTGTGTTCAATTAGGACTGTAGTTGGAATAAGTCATAGTTAGTTATTGTATAAGTCTTGGTGGTTGAAAGAATTTGTCAAGTTAGTTGGGATCTTCCCACCTTTTTCTCATGACTCCTCTCCTATAAATACTTGAGGGGGTCTATTGTAATTTTTATCTTTTGGCAATGCAACAAAATTCTGCCAGTTTGTATGTGCACTCTAAGACTTTGAGCTTAGATGTAAATCAGATTGCTTTCAATAAAAGAGGCAAGTTGTGTTGAGGCTTTGTGCCAATTCAAGTTGTTATGTGACTACATTTTCTAGAGTTGATTGTGAGTTTTGTTCTATTGTGAAAGAGGATTTAAATTCAATCTTGCAGACTTTGAGCTGCTAATTGTATTTAGAGTTACATGTCTGGTTTTCAGGTTTGGTCTTTCAGACTTTGAGCTGCTTATCATATCTGAAACTAGTGTGGAAAACTAAAATGGGAAGATAGCTTGTAGACTTTGTGCTACTTCTATTTTTAAGACTTGTGCATATAAGGTGAAGTGCGTCATGTAGTTAGACTTTGAGCTGCTACATATTGTGCTTAGTTAGCAGAAAATCATCTAAAAATGTTGATAGGGGAATAGATAGTTGAAGACTTTGAGCTTTCTTTTTGATTTCCTGTCCCGGGGAAGTGACGGAGGTCTTTGTGCCTTCATGGAAACTTTGTTTCCCTTTATGTTCCAAAAATCCTACAAAAAAGTCTTATTTTTGTATTTACTGTTTTAAGTTAACTTGTTGTCACTTTTCTGTGAAGAGAAAATGATATTGGCTTTCTTGAAGAAAGAAGAAAGACCATATTAGATTAGTTTAGTTTGTAGATAGGGGGAGCCTTCCCTTAATTAGGAGAGTTTTACTCACACACTGTGGTTGAAGCCACAATTTTGTATATTTTCTCAGGTGTACAAAATTTTCAACCAACACTAACTTCAAACACACAGTACACGCACAACGCTGAAAACCCTTTTTAATTAATATTCACTTGCAATATTTAAATCAGAGATCAAAACGATAGTAATTTTCAAAACTTTCTTTAGTTACTGCAATATCGCCTCCTAGAACAAGGCGCACACCCCGAAAGTCCCATGTAGCTGATACTTTTCAATCTCAAATTTAAAAAAGAACACAATACTTCTGCCTTTTTTGAACATACCAACCAACGATTGAGACCCCACACAAAAAGAAACGTCTAGGGGAAGAGCACCAGTAGTTGAGCACCCTAACTTCACGTTTCTAAAAATCCTAGGTGAAAATTTCAAATCACTCCCAATTTTTTACAATAGCTTACTTGGCAAGTCCCCTGCTTATAACTAAGTTTTCAACACCACATCATCAAGTATGGTGCCACATCAGCATGCTTTTTGCCAAGGTGTCCAAAACAGCCCCCCCAAAAAGTGAGACCAATAGGCGTGCAAAAGAGGCCCCAATAGTTGTGCAGCTGATATTGCATCCCCTGATTGGTTACTTTTTACAATATTTGTACATTTCCTAACAACTATTGATACATTTCCTAGCAAAAATTGATATTTTATGTTTCAAACAATAGTTTTATTTGTTCAATTTTTGGAACAAAAGTTAAAAGTTATCAACAACCTTCACAACAATTGATACATGCTCAACTAATGGTACTCTTCCCCTGCATGCTTTTTCTTCTAACATACTCCCCAAACAGAAAAATTCGTAGCATAGAAAGTTTTCAACCCACTACACGGAGTTAGAAAAGAATTTCAATCGCCAATCCCAGCATTAAAAGAATTGTTCATATATGACATGCCACATACGCACACACTCCCGCCGTAAAGAAAACGGAGCTATTTTTGAGAGCACGATAATAAACTTAGATGCCGTTTTCGCTTCTCACTCCACAAAGTCGCAACCGGCACTGAGAAGAATATAGTCGGGCACACAAAAAAACGCACCATAAAGCAAATTTTGAATTAGCCGATACTAATGATTTTTAAATCTTCTACCAAGCACATTACTTTTAAAAAAAAAAAATATACATTCACAGCAGTTTAAAAAAAACATATCGCACTGCTTACTATAAGATTAAAATCCCACTCCAGTTCGTAGCATTTATGAGAGATAAATTGTCTGAGATATCTCAGAAACCACGACCTTGCAACAGCGATCATTACCGCACTTAATTTGACAAAAGAGAATATTGGTCAGGCCTGAGAAGAAACGGCACCACCACGACAAGGGGAAACAAAAATTAACGACGCATAGCTCCCTTAAAATAAGACTCAGCGCATAACCATACCTCAAAGAATTAAATCGATTCCCATCAAAAAAATATTAAACTTTTGACTTTTCAAGACTGACATGGCATAACTTGACTCAGCAGCTGACGTCTAGACAAGTAAGCTTGCAGGCAGCTGAAGTAGGCACACAGCCAGCTGATGCAGACACACAGGCAGCACAAGCTAGTAGGCAACTAGCTCAAACAGACAGGCAAGGAGCTCAAGCTGATAAGCAGGCAGCTCAATTAAACTTAGAATAAACTTGACATCTGTGTCACAATTTATTGTGATAAATTCATGGTTTTAATTATGGTTAGAGCCAACTTGCTATTGACAGCTGAATCAGACAAAGAAGCTTTGCTGGATTGGAACATCTGAGACTATATTGAAGCAAGCAAGTATTGTAATGGAGTAAAATACAGGTATTAATGTGTGGAAGATAAACCAGGAACTGCTTGTGGAAAGAGCTAATCTCGGTCACAGGCTGCCTCAAATCACTACAACACTCTATCAGTCATTGTGAAATTGCTAGGGCCTGAAGAAGTAATTTTGTGAGGAAGTAAAACATAGATGTCAACAGTATATCTGAATAGATAACGGTCAAGGTTGTATGATTGATAGAAAAGTAAAGCCAGCAGTTTGATGATGCTTTTACATTTATGTGCTTTGTCTGGTCACATGGTATGCCTCCACAATTTGCATTGATTTACATCTTGAAGAAAGCACAGTTTTATAAGAGTATTGAGTTCATTATTTCTATATACATTAATATTTTCAACAGCAATTGCCAAGAGAATTGTTAGAAGAAATTTGTGTTTCTCTACTTGAGAAGTATAACATTTGGATCAAATTACTATAATAAAGTTAATTCTTATACTTTATTAGCAGTGTTTGTTGCTTCTGTCTGGTAATACTAGTCTTGAATATGTTCTTAATACTTTAGTGTGGTATGCATCTTTCAGGCCGAATCAGCAAATTCAAGGACAATTTCAGAGTCATGCCAGCTAGCGGGAAAATCCAATGATGATGAAAGTTTGAACAGACAAGAATTTAAAGCTCGGAAAGATGATCTAGCTTCAAACAGAGCTGTCAAAATTGAGAATAATATTTATAATCAGTGTTTATCGTCCAATATAGATGAAGAAAAAGATTCAAAACTTATTTTATTAAATGAAGAATTCAATGCAGGAAATGGATTTCTAAAAGGGTGAGTATAGTGGACCTTACCAATGAAGAGATACTGTCGCTGCTAAAATATAAGTTGATTAAAGGAAAGTAAGAATTACTTTATCTTAGAAGTATCCTGCTTGTCACTTCTCTTCTCTTTCAGACTGTGACTATAAAACATTAATGAAATATTCATGGTAATTCTGTCAGCTTTAATTTTGAGGCGAGGTCTACTGTGGCAGCATTATTCCATACATGGGCTAAGAAGCGGGCATTTCATGATCCAAAGAGATTGCTTGACAAGGTTATATTGATTTGCAAAGATTTGGAATTGGATCATCACAATGAATGATAGCTGAGATAGGTTCAATGTATAATTAGTTTATATGGTTTTCCTAAATTTTGAGAAAAATATTTTGAAAGTGATTTTTAAAATGAAATGGTACTTTTCAGGTTGGATTTGTGATAGATGAAAGAATACGGAGTAAGACTTCAAAGAATAAGGTTTCTAACATCCGTATCTTCTTAATGTAATGTGATTTGAGAAGTATGATATTTTCTCTTTTGATGTTCTTCAGGGAAAGAAAATAGTTGTGGTTCATATTTGTGAAAATTCTGCACTGAAATTTCGTTTTAGAAATTAAAATCATATTTTGCCACTTCAACTTCTGCATTGTTTATTTCTATTTGGGTTGTGGTACGAATTACCTTCGGTTACATGTATAGGATGTTTTGCGAGCTCTTAAGTGCTGCTTGAAAGATAACGAAGCCTTTTCTTATGCTGAACATGTAAGTCACAAAATATAGTGTTCATATTTATTTTGATATATAGCATCGATATTTTCTGTAATTCTTTGACAATTTGGTCATTTCAAGTCAAATATTGTCACACTTTCATCCCACAGACTTCATAATATAGTGGCTGTAATAGGTATTGAGATGGGAGAAGATGCATCCAGATGAGAAGTATCTGCTACAAGCAGAACGCCAGGTATTGTGACTTGGGTCTCCCTTATTGGGTACTTTTTGTTTTTTCATGTTCCTACTTTTGATTTATTGGAATAGGATAAATGGATTTCTAGAGGCATGCTTTTTATTTTCATGTTGATTTTTCTTACAATGTAGAAATTTAGAAATGAACAAATAGTAGCACAAACCTTTATTCAAATGATCTTATGAAAATTCTAACCCGGAAAATTTCTGTCATAAGATTAAAATTGAATTAGAACTTTTGAGAAGATAGCCCCTTTGGTTTTCTCATCGATAAGTATTGATCTCGAATTCTTAAACATGCAGTACGAACATAGTAATATACATTTTGATGAAATTCTTGACCAAATGAATCCTGTTAGGAAAGCAGCCAAAATCTAGAAAATGTGAGGGTTTTTTACTATGTTACCCAATGTTCTCGGGACAGGGATGGCAGGGGACGAGGGGAGGTGTTTTGGGATGGGGATTGGAGGGAGCCATTTTTGGGGGACGGCTAGGGGACAGCTATTAAAAACTAGGGAAAATTGTGATGTGTATTTGTTTTTCAGAGTGCAATAGGTAAATGTTATTATATTTTTCCAAACCTCTCGAAAATTTCTTTGATAAGTATCTAGAAAACTTGGACAAGCATTCCTTTCAACCTTAGAAATCAGATATATGTAGGAAGGTTTCATGAGGGTTGTTTTTTTCAATATGCTGGCCATCTTTGATTAAATTGGGAAATTAATGTGTCATGACCCTTCCAAATTAGGTGAGCTCCCAGCGCTTCAATTATTAAAGGTTTTAAAAAAAATCACATTAATATGTATATATTTAATCAATGAATATTTAAATATAAAATAAAGCTATAATTTCAAATTTGAATTTGGGAATCCAAATCAGGGCCCTTGGGACCTATTTTCTAGCCTAGTTTAAAATTAGGTTATTGGTCATTTGGAGGACACCTTTTGGATAATTGACATATGTTGTTACAACTAATTGTCTTGCTCCAATAGGGACAAAAACCTCTGTTCAGAGTGGCTTGAGGTTAGGACGATAGCCCTACCTCATTTATCAGACCATCTATGTGTTTTATGATTACAAAATTCTTATCGATAACTTGTAGAGTGCTGATTGTCATTTTCAATCATTTCACAGGTGAGTGAGAAGTCTACGTTCGGATTGGAGTGGCACACCATTCTGAGTCATCTAAGATAGAAAAGGAACAGATTGCACAGCACTAGATCTAGGGTGAATTCGAAAGATAGACCGAACTGTATTTGCAACCAACACTTAGGTGCCCAGATTTGAGTTTAATCTCCAGATTTGATTCTTCTAGATGTTGATTTTGAAAGCAATTCTGTGATCAGGTTGTGAGAACTAGTCATCCTACAATCACGTGCCTAGAATTTAGTCTTATTGACAAATTTGGATCCATAACGGGAGGGTGATTTGAGTGAACCTGCAGCTTCACAATCTCATGCGCAGAATTGAGTATCATAACCATATCTAGTGAAGGGCAGTTAGCGAACTTCAACCTGGTTCTTTGCATTCATAACTCAGGAACTATCATTTGTTGAATTGTTGAAGCTTGAGGGTTTCACACCTCAAACTAGGAAGGATGGCATTGATGCGAAGTCAATTTCCAGACTTAGGTGGTGAGAACTCGTGTTCACTCAATTACTTAGCACTAGGCAAGTTATTGACTTGAATGCAGATTAGATCTGAGAGGATATGACTTTCAGGCATTACAGGCATGGTGTCATAAGCACCCAGCTGCACGTTCGGACAAGTTGAAACAGTTTAGGTGATTTTCCCTAATTGAGGAGAGTGTACATCAACAAAGTTTGTAAATTTTTTGTATCTTGTTCAGATCTTATAATAATATCAACTAAATCAGTGTTCATATATGTCTATAATTATTATTGCACGACAATTATATATGTAAACATATATATGTCTGTTTGTGTGTGTATATACATATATATGCACATAGTTTGTACACTCGGAATTGGAGAGTACGCAGCAAGTCCAAAATTACATTTTAACTTGCATTTTAATCAGCCTTGACATGTTTTAACTTGCATTTTGACCTACCCTGACATGTTTTAATCCACATTCACAGGTTTCAATTCCGCATCACTATTTATTACCTCGGAATTGTGTGAAACCTGACGAGTTTACATCTTAAATCTGGCACTTTTTCCTTTGCAACTCGTCTGTAGAGACTCGCAAGTTAAACTTGTGTTTACTTGCCCAGCTAAAAGATCTGCGATTACTCGGCAACTCGGCGAGTACTTGTTGAGTTTTCCATCCATGCATATATGTGTACACACACATGCTGTGCAATTTCTGTTTTTGAAATTGTGGTTAAGCTGGTCTACAAACTCTGAAACACAACTGAAGGGTGCCTGACTGTGTTATTGTTTTCCAGCTTACAATTAATTTTTTGGAATTGATTCAAAGAATAATTCAAATTCCTCTTTTGTTTTCTCTTTTTCTTGGCAAGGATCTCTTTTATGAGACTATTGTCAAGCATAGTTGCAAAGGCTTATGGACCAATTGACACAATTGGATAATATGCCTTGGATTTTTCAATAACAAACAAGGTATAAAACAAACTCAGGATGATACTTCTTGCTCAGATCAGGATAACCAAGGCTCTTTAAACAACACTTGGCACTTTTGTTAAACCCAAGTTTGATGGATTCCATAGAGATGTTGATTCCTTGTCCAGTGGGGCGCATGCTCATGGTTTTCGCTTTTCTTGCTATAGCGGAGTTTTATTGGTTTTGTAGAGATGTCGACTCCTTGGCTTTTCTATGTTTGTTGTTAAAGCCAAGTTTAATTGTTTTTGTAGAGATTGCAACTCCCTTTCTTTGGAAGGAAAATATTTTACTTGGCAACCATGTTGTACAGTGGATGTAATCTTCTTGACTTCTTATTCAGTAATATAAGATTCATTTATTCAAAATTTTAACCTAAATGATTTTGAATAACGACATCACCTTGCATGCAGAATTGCAGTTGAACCGTGACACCATATTTTATCGTGCTAAGTGATTTATATTATGTAAACGACGTGTCTTGAGTTTTTAAAATGATTTCTTCGAGAGCCCTTTATTACTTCGACATAACCTTATTTTGGTCTGCAGCGGGAATCTCTCACATGTACCTATTGTTGGTTCCCTCAACTTAAGATTTACCTCATTTTTTTTGTGGTTGTGCTGCTGATGGATGCAAGCATGTTACGTATCTTGTTTGTAATTTTATGATCTGCAATGCCATTGTGTGCATTCTAACTTTCAAAAATATTTTTATATACGTTAATAGGTTATAGATTATATTTCAGTTTTTGGGATGGGAACAAGAGGGGACATGTTTTTGGTATAGCAGTAGATGTGAGGTCTTTTATAAAAAATGATAATAAGTGACAACTAAAAAATAAGAAAAAACTAAAAATACAGGTAATTTTAAATATTCATATGATATAACATTTACCTTTTTATTATATAATCATATTATACAATATTAAAGTTGAATCGATATTTCAAATGAATTGATGTACAAGTTAACAAAATTTCTATGACTATTGGAGTTCTCATTATCAATATCGACAAAATGGAAAGGTTGAAAGGCTATAACTAAAAAATGATCAAGTATAGAGAACTAGAACTATTGCTACTATGCCTCTGCCTCATCTTTGCCTAAATCGAAATTATAGTTTGAATCCGAGTCATTCCTATGCCTCCTCATTGTCAATTTCCGAGGTATCTGTGGGATGAATATACACGATGTGACTAGAGTCTGATATTACTTAGGAGTTTGTTGATCTTGAAGTTTGAAGGCATCAGGCATGGCCACCAACTTTTTTGTTCATTAAGAGGAAACTTATTTGCCCTAATCAAGTAGGTGAAGCTATATGGACCAATTTTTCTTTGCAGCAAAAGAATTTACAATGCATGACAAGAAATGAGTGCCAAGCATCCTCAACTTGCCCACCAATAAGGTTGATTTGAGCTAATGTAGCTCTATTTGTCCTTAGCTTTGTTTTGCTAAATGTTAGACTTTGAAGATTGATAAGGTTAGCTTTATTTTTCCAACCCTGGCCATTCCTGGACGTTTCATGATGTTTTTGGCACATTTTAAGGATGCTTGCCATCAGAGGACAGGGTTAGGGAGTGGATTGAAGACATTTCCGAAGTGTGCCTGCATCCCCAAAATGTCTTGGGTATGCTGATGTCCAAAAAGCCCCAGGGATGCAACCACATGAAAAGTAGGTTATATATGTATTTGTTGCCTTCAAAAGCTTTTGCCGCTGCTAAATATCTCGTTCAATATCATCTATGAAAGATTTGGATATCCCCTATGAAAAGGACATTAATCACATCGCATTAGAACAAAAACCAAAGTTGGAGTTCATAATACTATTCTTTATCTCCCAATCCTAGCAAAAACTATCTTCTGCACGAGTAAAACATCATCCTTTAATATAGTCCCATATTTCTTTTTTTTGCATTGTATAAATGATTTTACTGTCTAGACCATTAGGAAGATAAATCGACGAGTAATAATACAGTGACACTGAATAAGGTAAAACTGATCTGAGATTTAAAAAACTTTCAAGACTCACATCTTTGAAATGAATTCAAGGTATCTTTTAGATCTTCTAACGGTAATTGGTTTTATCTATTGTTTGAGCTTTGAGGGAAATTGTTTCATGCCTTTCGCACATCTCGCTATATATTTCTTTTGAGAGATACTGCTTGACAGAATTTTAAATTTTGCTATATTTCGTAGAGCATTAATATCCTTAAATATCCATTACCTGATATTATCCAATGAACGTGAAATGACATCTCGTTTGTCGCACGCTTACAGGAGCATTTTCAAAAACAGGGCTGTGAACGAATCATGGATTCAACTGCTGCAACCCCTAAGCAGGTTTGCTTCTTGAAATCATGTTACATAGAACTATCATGTGATCGAATAAGTTTCAGAAATATATGATATCAGTATAGATTGTTGGTGGCTATTTATGATCTGGTAGACTGTTGAAAAGTGTTGCATATAATAGTTGGGTTGGTGTTAATTGTTAGCGGTAAGGGAATTGTAAAGTAATTTTCTGATTTTTTTCAAATATTATTTTAGGTTTTTTTAAAAATAAAAATTATATACGTTTGAAAGTACTTTTCTATAATTCATGTAATGTGTAATTTAAAAAATTGATTTTCTTAATATCCATGCATATGTTTAAGGATGTATTATCCATCTTGAATAATGATTGAGTTTTATATAATATAAATTAATTTAATTATAGTAGATTTTTTATTTGAATTTTTTTCACATTATTTTATTGTCACGATGTTCTTATTAGTAGTAGTTGTTGTAGGGAATATTATTATATCATTAATCAAATATTTTGTATCAATCAAAATGATTATTATTTTTGTTTCTGAAATAAATTTAATTTTTATAAAATTGAGATATATATTTTTAAATTTAATATATTATAAAATTTATTTAAAAAATTTAGTATAATAAGAATGGATTTTTAAGAATGAAAGATTTAAAATTTATATTAGATTTCTTTATATTTAAAAATTGAATTTCTATTTTAAATATTTTTTTAATTTATAATGTTGTAAATTAAGTGTTTTTTCTCTAGAGAAATATAAATATAAATATTTTTTAATTTTTCAGAAAATAAAATCAATTGGCTATTTTACAAGGACTTGATTTAATCCAATTAATATATTTATTTTATAATTGCAAATTTATATTATTCTTTTGAAATAAATCTATTTTTAAATACTTTTTGAAAATCATAATTTTTAAAAAATATTTTGATTTATACAAAATAATTTAATTATTTTTAAAAATAAATTTAAATATTTTTTATTTAAAAAATTAAAAATAACTGTTTACCATTTTTATTTTAATGTTATATTAGACAATCTAATAATTATAGTAAAATAATATAATATTAAACTAATAATTAATAATTAAGTTTAAGAATATTTTTATTACTATAATTATAATTATAATTAAAGAGATTTTTAATTAAATTAAGATTATATTTATAAGAAAAATATATATTTTTACTATAATACATTATATTGTAATAATTAATATTATTTTATTGAAATGAGAAATACATTGAATATTATATAAATATAATTAAAATAATATAGTTTAACAATAACAATAATTTAAATTTATAATACTAAAAAATTATAACAAATATTTTTATTACAATATAATGAATGTATAATTATACTAATCAAGAATTACAACAAATATATTTATTACAGTACTATAAAAACAACTACTATCATTAGGTAACACTTGTTTTAAAACATATCTACATTACTATTATACAAATTAATTTTGATTCTTTGTTAAGGTTTATACACGGTTTGTGAGGTGGAAATTTTGTATTCCATAAAATAAATGTTTTTATATAGTATATGTGTTGTTTGGTCACTGTTGATGCAGAAGCTCTAATATTTTTCAATCTTAAAAAGTACAACTAAGATTGACTGTACTGTTATATAGTTTAAGATGTGTTACAAAGTACAAAATGATAAGAATGGAGATCTCTTATAAACCAACCATTCTGCAAAAGACTGATTTACTGAGTGCAATAGCACAAAATGGTTTTTCTTGAACATTCAAGTTTGTAGCCTGATCAAGTTTTAATTCTCTTAAGTCATAAATATGGGATACGTTTATTCTGGTTCTAAAATGATGGTATGGATTGATTAACACACGCTAACATGCGCTAACACACTGTATGAAAGGTCTGTTTTGGAGCCATAAATATGTAACAACACTTGAACAGATTCATAGATAGTTGTTTCCTAAATCAGCTCTGTCGAATTGTTACAGATATCATATCTTCAAAAACTTGGGTGTTCGATCACCCCAACTTCTCGTCTGCATGCATCTCGTTTAATCGAACAATACAAATCGCTTTAAAACTCCAGGTAAATGTTGCAGCAGGTTAGAAGCCCAGGATTTAAGACTTCACCTCTTCCTCCTATTTTTCCAAATCTAAACATATTTTGTGACCTTCTAAATCGTTTGTGTGCTTGTAGTGCAGAACCGCAGAAACAGAGTTGGAACGAAAAGCAGTTCTCTTCTTAACTGTTGTACCAAATCAATTATTTTCGTCGGCTGTAAAATTTGTACAAATAAGGACCTTGAAGGCTTCTTAAAAGTGGTGAATGTTTAGAAGAAGTTATTGTTACAAGCTGAATTCTCCATATGCCTGAAAGCAATTAATTATTAATGAAATTTGTTATAAATAAATTAGTTGTTTGTTTGAAGATATTTCTAGAGATTAAGTAGAGAGAGTCTAGAATCTCATTATTTGTCGTTGATGGAGACCATCATTGATAAATTTGTTATATTAGATGCCTTCATTGCTGAATGCATGATTATAAGTAAAATTCTAAGTTTTTATTAAGAATATCTTTATCTATGATAAAAGAATATTCGGGCTCACAAGCAAATCATATATCATCAAAAATATATTTTCATCTTTATTTCATGTTTTGCATTCTTGATGTAGGTTGAAGCTTCACGAGTATATTTTGGAGTGTTTGAAAGATAAGATGTTTGTATTTATCAATACTTGGCTTCCCTTTCAAAAATCAAAGACAAACTACTAGACCAATACGAGTTCGATTTCAGCCATGAGCTAGGAAGAGGAACTATTTGTACTCTCTAGTGTCCCATTTCTTTGTCAATAGGCCCTTGGTCTGCTGGTGAAGTTGAAAGGTTCTTAATGAGCCCACCAAGGATCAAGTCTTGTTGAGTGCAAGGCTTTGACATAAAAAACGGGCGAGGGATCATGATTAATAAGATTTTAAGACTATTATATTATAATGGTTGAAGGGATTCATTAGAGTATTATAAGTTGAAAATCAATTAATATTTTCAATTTATATTCACATGGAAGTTTTCATAAATAATTTAACCTTTAGCATTCCATTCTTTTCTTAATCTTCCAATTCGGGTACCTAAATAGAGGGAAACAGTAGTGAATTTTGAGATAATAATTTAAAACTATTTAGTTTCTCAAAGAGCATGACTTGGTTCTTATTTTTATTACTTTTTAAAAGATATTACAAGTTGTAAGTATATTTTAGCAAACTTTTAGAATCATTTAATGAGGAATTTCAGGTAAATTCAGAGGAAATTCAAAAGACAATTGGAGGGAAGTGAAAGTGTATGGGTGCCTTTTTGAGATTCATGACGAGGGCTAGAATCTCTATAATTTGCAGCCTTCAATGGTGTTTAGAGTCAACAATCAATAACAAGGAGGTTGGAGGCAATTTGTAGGCTTCTCCTAGAAATTGTTTAGGGATGAGTGTAGGCAATTTGCTTGCGAAGAGGAGAAAGGTAGATGGAAAAGAATATTTTTAGTGTGTTGGAGGTGTTCAAGGCAGCCACGAGAGATGTCAAATGAAGAAAAATATCAAACTTGAAATGAGGAGTGATGCCAAGAAGGTGCAAAGGCTTTAATGTTTAAATATTTGTAGGCATGAATTGCCTAGAATCATTCTTTTTAAATTTTTTTTTTTTCTCTTGTTGAATGATTTTGAAAGTTTGGTTCCATGGTGTTTTGGATGGGATATTAAGGTTGCAAGATTGGGTAGTTTGATAAGACCCCCAAATCTCGGTTGCATCAAATGGTATCAAAGCTAGAGATCTTGAGTGTGTAAATAGATTGCCGGATGTGAGGCAATCTACACTAGGACCTTGGGTTGGATGAAATTTGTATGAGAGCATGTTGGTTATCCTCCAACAAGGATTAAAGCAGGGAAGAAGGTGTACACAATTCCTCCACTAGGATAGAGGGGGTAGAGGAAGTGAAAGGTGTGTTTATTAGAAATCTTTGTTGGGTAGAGGATAGGTGTGTATGTGAGCTTTGTTGTAGGTTGGAAATTTTATGTGAAGATGAAACAGAGGAATGATTTGGGGTTGGTTGTGGGCAATCCCTTAGGAATTAAAGTCCTTGTCAAGAGATAAAGAATGTACATGGCTAGAGAGGGGTATGGTGAGAGGTTTGAGGGAGACTAGAGCAAAAATAGAAAAGAGAAGAGGGGAAGAAAATGTGGGTATGGAGGAGGCCCATTATTTTTCTAACAAAGATATATTTTAAAATGGAATTGTTATGTAGGTGAAGATGAAATATGAAATATTACAACAATATGGCTTAATGATAACATGAACAGAGAAAAAGTGAAGATGTAGAGATTGAGGATGAGAAAGAGGTGAGTGCAACAATAGATGAGATTCCTTTGGAGGACATACAATTATTTTAAAGTGTACCCAAGAGTAAAGATTTTGTAACATTGCTAGAGAAAGAGGTAATGCACAACATTTTTCATGATGTTGAAGAAGAAAATTGATTTTATGAAGATGCAATTATTTTAGTAAATAGTGAGAAAAATGATATTGTGGTGATAATGGAGGAAGAGGTAAAACAATACTTTCTTGATGAAAGATGATTTGAATGTTGAGAAGCATGATGTAGTGAATACAGAGATAGAAAAGAAATCGAATACACATATGGATTTTGTTAGTGTTGATTTATATGTAGAGAAAGAAATGTATGGTGTTGCAAGAAATAGTACAAATACGAGTTGGTGGAGGTTGCTAGAATATGGTGGGTTGAATCCCATGAGAGAAGAGAAGATTGAGAATTGCTATTAGCAGAGGAGGTTAGACTGTGTTGGATTAGATTCCATGTTGAGGAAGATAAATGTAGAGTAGATATAATGGAGAAGGATGGCAAATGTTCTAGCTAGTTTCAAGAGGTGAAGGAAAAAAACTTGTTATGATCCTAATGCAATGATGGAGTTTTTTGCATGTTGTTCACAACTTGAAAGGATAGTTCTATCCAACTCCATTTTGTGAGCCCATGCTTACAAAATTATAAACAATATGTGAGCCCATGCTTATGTATTCAACACCACGATTTCATATATTTAAACAATAGAGGAGATTGTTCCAATTAGACCATTATATGATTATTAACATATTTTCTATATTAAATCATCAATGAAAAACTATTACAATAGTCAATACACATTTGACTTCAAGTTAGAGCAATAATTAAACAAAAGGGATACAATTCACACCATTTATAGCAGTGGATTTCTACTAATAAAAGGTTATTCATAATCAATTATTCAAGATTACATATAAGGATATCAAGGGTCTTGACTAATATGTTTTGTACAAGCACAAAATGATAGTACCACACTCATAAGGGAGAAAAACCCTTGCATGCCCCCCAAGCTACTACAAACCCTAATGGTAGTTCAACACCACCCAACAATGTGGAACCCTAATGACCTTCCCTTTGAACTAGGAGACAACTAACTAGGTAGTCTAACAACACATAAACCAAAGACAAAGGTTTGAAGTTACACATACTATACACATCACATATATAAAAAATCAAAACATACAAGAGATATATTCAATTTCTAATGAAGCATACACATGGGATGTTACCCACCATACAAGATGCAATCACAACATATTTTTAAGAAGGTAGATTAATGAAGCATGTAACACGACATCACATGATCTAATGTACAAGAAAGAAGGGGGAGTTGTGATAGGAACAAGAAATGGAGTGCCATAATTGACATCGACCATTTGGAGGCTAAGTAGTATGCCCCCATCTGATGGAGGTCATCAACACTAGTGTAAAAGTACAAGCCATCCCAATATCTATGGTCTAAAAATAAAAAAACTGTCTTTCTTGTCCTTCATGATCCTTTTCATTTATTGTCTTGGACATATAAAGTGTCTCGTGGTTGTCTTGTATCAATGTAAAAATGTATTAACCCTGTTTATTTTAAATAATGTGTTACCTTAATCTCTCCTTGCATTTGCCTCGCTTAACATACAAAAAAATGGATGTGATAGTCCACTCCAATGTAGCTTATAGCCCTTATCTCCGATTGTTTTATGGTCACATACACATAAAACACGTGATGTGGAAAATGAGGTTTAAGTAAGACACACATAATCCCAATGCAACAAACAAATGTGGAGGTTAAATTCTTAATTTTTATTGGAATGTGTGATTTTGTAAGCTTCAACAAAATAATTGTGGAAGCTCAAATCTTTCCAAACATTCAAAATTTGAAGCAATACCCTTTTGAAACCAATGGAATGCAAAACACTCTTTTGCAATCACATTAAGCTTTAGGGAGAATCTTTGCATGGTTTTAGTGTAAAACTCAAATATTTCAAAATGAAATGAAATGTATTGTTGAGTTAATCTCAATTATTTGAACAATTCACCCAAATAATTTTTGTACAAAATGGAATGCTAATACATCCATGTAAGGTGGGCATGATAAATGCATAAATTTTCAACACAAAATGCATAGGCAAACAAGGGGAAGATATCTTCAATACAATTCTCACAGTTGAACAACTTCATGGTTTTTGTTTTTCTACAAAACCTTCAAACTTTTCTTCCACAACCTAATGACAATCACCATAAATAGTAGGCCAAAAATTCATACTCAACCAAGAGGAAAAGATAAGGAAAATAGAGGAACAAAATGTAGCTAAAACTCCCTTGCTTGATGCAATGTCCCAATTTTAAATGCCATGAAATGTGCTTTTTTCCTTTTCTTTTATTGAAAATACTTTTTTTTTCTTCTAAAAATCACACTTTTAATACAAAGTATTTTATTAGATTTTTTTTTAGTTTTACAATGCATGTTTATTTGAATTTAAATTCCACAAATGGAAAAAAAAAAGGCATGTTGTGCATAAAATAGTGATACAAAATACTTTTTTGTGAAAGCTATATAAATACATTGAGACTTCATTCAAGATTTTAGCATACACAATTGGAATCTATATTATTGGGACTCTCTTTTGATTGAACATATTGTTTCATTATTTCACAAGTTCGACATAAAATACATCCAAAACACATATAATATTATAGTTCAATCCATTACTAACAAAAAAAAAGAAGTTTTTCAAAACAAAACAACTATAGAAAGTACCATCATTGGTTGCGACAATTTGGTTGTCTGTTAAGTTGAACAAACTATGTCATTCAAAACAACTGTTTCTGCCGCTAGGCCAACGACTCTCCCATCGTCCACTGTCACTGTTGCTGCCCCAATGACTCAACCTTTGCTTGTAGCTTGCTTGTTTGACCTGCATGGTGTTTACAACTCTCTACTTGTTGCACTCGTTCCTTCCGAGACTCCTCAATTTATGGGTTCTCTTGGCCTCCTGGTTGGGTCTAATGCTCAAGATGGTGGCTTGTCCAAGGCAGGGGTCCCCCTCTTGGGCCTTTTTCTACAGCTGGGTGGAACTTTTCTTTTGTTGTCAGATTCGCTGCTATTCATCTTTCTCTCATTCTCTTCCTTGTGTCAAGACCTATTCTATTGTGGTTTCTGGTCAAGATGTGGTTGAGAATGTTGGTTTCTACCAATGTTGTGGGTTGGTGTGCAGATTTGTTGGGTTCTGGCCTTCCCTCTCAGATCTTCATTGTTGGGTGAGTGACTCTTGGAAGCCTTTGGTTGTCGGCCCCATTGATCTTTACCCTTGTGCTAAGGGTTTTTCTTATTCGTTCTTTTGCTTTCTCTAATGATTGGGATTTGGTGCTGAGTAAGTTGTGGGCTTGGGGAGTTAAATCTTTCTCAATTAAACCCTTGACAACTTCTTTTAACTCTCTTATTAAACCACTCAATGTGCGGGTAGTGTGGTTTCATTTTCCCAATCTTCCCCATTTATGGGAGCTTTCTTGTTATGAGGCCATTTGCATTTCTATCAGACACTTTTTGAAGGTGGATGATACCACATCCTTTATGCGTCATTCGACTTTTGCTTGAATACTTATTGACATTGACATATCTATTCCACTCCCTAGGGATGTGGTTCTTATGGTTGGGGATAGGCCATGGACTCAATCATTGGATTATGAGGGCCTCACCTTTCACTATTGTAGATGCTTCTCAACTGGCCACTTAGCTACTAATTGTTTTGTCTCATGCTATAAAGGTTCTACGAAGTGGTGGAAAGATTCGAATGAAGTACATTTGACTTTTGATGCCTTTTATTCTTATGACTCTTCAAATATCGATGACGACTCCTTGCGGGATGACGTTGTGCCACTTACTGTTGTTGTGGCCTTTGCTGACCCACTGGATCCTACTCCTACTATTGAGGCTTGCTTTAGCATTGAGGTTTTTACTCCTGCTACTCATGTTCTGCAACAACAGTCTTCTGTAGGGGTACATCATCAATTTTCTTTAGGTTCTATTTTGTAGCAACAATTTGTTAGACACAATGCACCACTAAGAGGGGGGTGAATCAGTGGTTCTCAATCTTTACCCTTTAACTGTCCAATGTGTGTATAGCGGTTATTAGATCTAACTCAATGTAGACTTACCGGTTAGTGGGGAGACTAATCACAAATGCATTCACACATAAAGGGATATCCCATAGCACCAACATATACGAGGAAAACCCAAAATGGGAAATACCTCGGTGAGAAATGTTGTTGGAGACTTTTTCTCCAATCTAACCTCACAATGAACTTCTGATTACAATGTTTAGGGCACCCACCCAAGGAGCACCAACCTTTGATTTTAGGGCACCAACCCAAGGAGCACCAACCTCTGATTTAGGGCACCAACCCAATGAGCTACAACCCCTGCATCGAGCTCCAAGTTAGTGTATACAAAACATAATCATTTACAAGTTAATAGCCTTGTTACAAATGGATTTTGTAACACTTCTGCAAATCTCTCTATTGGATCTCTTGTCCAGTTAACTATCAGTTCTCTCTCTGCCGGTTCTCTCTTCTGGTTGTCTCTTCTCTTTGTTGCTCTGCTGCTCTTCACCGGTACTACTCTCTGTCTATTCTATGTTTGCTCGCTTTGTAGTCTTCTACACTTCTTCTCTACCGGTATGGACACTACCGATTTTTTGCTTCCAGTTGAACACTTCAACCTGGTTCTCCCTCACACTCAGTCTCTTCTCCATCTCCTTGATGAGCACTTGACTGATTTATTTTTACATGCAACAAACTCCCTTATCCAACGACAATACTCTCTCCTATAACAACCCCCTACAATGATTTTGGCTTGCATATTTATAACCTGGTTTTCCCACCAAAAGCCAATTCAAAGTTCAAGCAGTTAGGGTTTCCTCAACAACCTCAAGGCAAACAAAATCCAATCAGATCTCATCTACACATTTTCTAAACTTACTGCCATTAACGTACCTTTCAATACACGTTTTCTAAACTTAGCAAACATGGTCCTGTATATCGACCTGCATCTGTCAAAATGCCATAAATATCTCAGTTGTTTCCTTCTCGAAGTCGTCCTGCAATCTTGCTTTGATTCAGGTGCCAACAACTCCCTGATCTTTCTCTGTCGTTCATTCTTCCTCGAGCCGCACTCTTCTGATTCGATCCAAAAAGCACGGGCTCCATATTAAATGCTCAAGTGTAGAAACACCTATCCCTACATGACACTTCACCGACCTCTGTGAGGTTGCCACTTGATCTCCACATGGCATCGGTGTCGACATCCACCTCTTCTTGAACAACTGTGTCTGTATGGATTGGATCACCAACAAACTCCATTACTAGGTTCATCTACCGACTTACTAACCTTGCCGGTTAAACCCTCAAACCGGTCTGTCATCAAGCTTGCACTTTGCTTCTCTTCTGGTGGAACACTCAACCGGTCAACAGTCTTGCTAACCTACCTTATGCACATCTTCATCAGATGGGAAGTCTTCGAATCTTCACCTTGTCCATATTACCGGTGGACTTACATATTGGTAAACACTCTTGATGACACCATGTCATCAACCTTCAACAAACTCCATCTTCAATCCGACCATTTTCCTCTACCTACATCTGCTTAGCCTTGCCTTCTTCATCATCAAACCAGACATCATCTCAACCGGTTTGTCAAAGTGACAAACCAATTACTCTTCATCTGTCCTAGCAACTCATCAAGCCATCTCTGTTGGTCCAGTGCATATCCCTGATTTCATGCACTTGAGGCATTCCTTTGATTCACTGGTAGATCGGGTGTGAGACTTCAAACATCCACCTTTACCTCTCCTTCCTTATCTCAGAGAACTATGATGCACATTATACATAATAGGAGATAAGCTCCACTTACCGGTGGAAGTGAGTCCTTGTCATTTATATCCTGCAATGCACTCATGTCGCTTCCCTGTTTGTGCAGCATATCTTCAAACATGCACATGTGATCTGGTGTGGGCATATTGATTGTCATTCATCTCTTCACATGGTGACTGCATCTTTATCCATTGGGAGTCCTGTTGTTCTGCATCCACACAACATACCGATGACCTATAAATCCTTCTTCTCCTGTGTTGATGTGATTCAGGTAACATTCCGACTCTTCATCACAATCAACATCCAAGCATCCTGCTCATTGTCAACGCATCACTTACCAGTTGACATACTCTCCTCACCAGTGATAGATTGTATCGATAACTAGTCCATTTCATCCACACAAGTCAAACACTAACTTGTGTATCGGTGACTCTAGTGATCATTCATCTGAATGACATTCTCTCCTTTACCTTATCGGTATTCTGCAACACAAGGTGATATCAAGGAATCTTAACATGTACTCATTCATGACAGTGTTGCACATACATCTCTTATACCGGTAGTTATCCTATACCGGTTGACATCAATGACAATGCAATGCCAACAATCTCCCCCTTTGGCATTGATGTCAACTCATGTAGTATTCGACATACTACATAGTCTTTCTCCTCCTTTGTGTGATCCAAATCTTCTCCTTTGTATAATCCATGGATTCTCACATATGTAGTATGCGGTATACTACAAAATCCTTCTCCCCCTTTGACAACAATGACAAAGGGTACTGTCAGGATATCATTCCTCCTTGTATCTACTGGGCACTGGCAAAAATATTTCTCCTCCTTTTTCTTTACCGGATGCATGTCTTCTTATGATACCAATTGTTATACCAATTGTTATCTTTGCTCAAGGAGCAGCATCTGAGATGGAGGATTCAACCATCAACTGACACCAATTGAGTATGCAAATTTGAGACCATTTGTTAAAGCACTCAATTGCAGAAGGATGTGTCAGTGAATACTACATACCTGTCGGTTAGACTACATCACCTCCCATTGATCCGAAATTTCTTTAGAATCAAATGTGATTGTATTATAAATACAACCAACCATATGACAAGTAGATACCCTTAACCATGATATTCTCCTGGGTATTCCTACAACAATTTCCATCATCTGCAGTCTAGGTAGTCAATATCCTCACAAGTTCAAGCATGTCAGCTCTGCTTCAAAAACAGTTGAACTCCCCCCGAGTCATACATCTCAGGTCCTCATCTCCGTTCAGGTCCAGTATCGAGGCTCCTATAATCTCCATATACCGATTGAGCTGCGCAACTGTGATCATCTGATGATCTTTCAGCTCCATTATATCCACCACAACCTATGCCATGATCCTGGATGTACACAATGCCATACAATGCCATCATCAAGTCATAAATCAAACCAGTTAGCCCAAAAACATGCATGCCTGCATGATCAACAACCGGGCCACCATATGTCTTTCAGGTCTTCATCAATACCACCTGAGACATAGAAACCTTATTCCATGTTACCAAGGCTAATGCAATGATCTCCAACCTTATTGTGTTACATAACCTGCAAGTACATGTTAGCATTCATGTCGGTAACATCCTGCACATACCAGTTTCCTGTATCGGTCCATCATCACTACTAGAGCACCTTCCTGCAACTTTAGAAATTTTGTGTCAGGGTGCATTTGATTTCAATTGATAATCTCCATCCATTGACACATGCAGTAGTGATCCAACTCTGATCTGTAGGTGCGTAGCCAAGGCAGCCACTACACACACTTATCTTCTTATTTCCATCCTTCATATCGACGACATCTTGTTCTTCCAAGTGTCCTTCTTCACTGAGAGGGTGAACAATAAGTTCAGTGTATTCCTCCCCCTAAGATATTTCATGTCGTCTAGGCTTTAGGAGATATCACCTGTGCATTGAATGTACAGTGCCGGTTCATGGTTGCATCCTCTTGCCTCTTCCTCCATACCTGCTTGGTCTCATTCTTCTTCCCATTTTCAGTCTTGGGAGCAGGTCTTACCTTCTTTTGCTGATGGGTCCTTTCATTTCTGGACTCTGCATCATGATCGGAGATAGTGCTATAGTAGCACACATCATCCTTCCCAAATTCATGATAGGGGAATCTCTTAACATGTCGGTTTGACCATATTCTTCTGGTCATGTTGCTATGATTGGCAACCAAAACCGGTGGGCCTCTAGGTCCTGTAGGGACATTTCTCTGTTGGTTCCATGCAGGTCTCTGACTTCCATATGCTCTGGATCCATTTCTCTGTCGAGCATAGCTACTATATTGGTCTCCAAATGACTACAAGTTCCTCTTCCTGCATTCAAACTCTCTATGGCCAATTCTATTGTAGTTATAACAAACAATATTTGCATAACTGGGAGACAAGATATGCATGTATCTACTCCTGGATACATTTTGCTCATATGCATGATGTCTATGAGATCCTAGATTATTCCTTCTAGATCTCTTTCTACATTCTTTTTCCCTATGGCCATGACCATTACATGCAAAGCAATAACCAGTAAAAGATGGCATATGACTTACAAATCTATTCTGCCATACATGGGGAGATCTTACTGGTTTAGCATCTCCATTTTTGCTTCTTCAAGGATGGATCCTAGGTTGTCCATTCTGTGTAGCTCTTCCATCTGATCTCTTCTTGTCTCACACTTGCTTTGTCCTGTGGGCGGTAGAAATTCCTTGTGTTCTACCGGTAGGAGGTCTTCTTTTTTGTCTTCTCATGTTCCTTCTTCTGGTGAAGCTGTCTTGTCCCATTTTCCGTTTTCCTTTGGGATCTGCATTGTTCCTCCTTCTTGCAACACTGGTCTTTATTCTTGTCTGCAAGTCCTCACTGGTTGTATTTAGATCAACCTTCTTACAGGGAGCATTTTTAACTGTGAAGGTTTGTCCCTTGTTTTCTCCATTTGAGGAGAGAAATAGAATATAGTTGTGGGGGACATTCTTGCTAGTTGAGCATTCACCGGTACTACTTCCTAAACCTTTAGTGTCCTTGGAATGCTTTTGCTTCTTCAACATCTTGTCCAAGGCATCACTACTGCTATCAAACCAGATTCTTACCTTGAGCTCATCATGACACTTCTCGAGGTCATTTCGGATAATCTTTATTTCTCTAGGCAACTTATGATTTTCTTTATCTATTTCTTCTAGCATAGAGACTAGATCACTGCACCGACACTCCTTGGTGTCTCCTTCTTGGGACTTGAACTCTGAGATGCATTTCTTAGACTCTTCAAGACATTTTGTCAACTGGTTCCGCTCCACAATATAAACATTCTTGAATAGCTTGTATTAATTTCTTACTCTTCTGAGTTCTTCAAGTGCATTTACAAGCTCTCCTTCAAGATCAACTTCTTCTTCATCTTCTTTTTCACCTTCATTATCACTGCCAAACACATCTCGCTAGTAGGAGTGCTCTGCATGATCATTCTCTGATGTGTGCCTCTCATCTTTTGATTCTTGAGCCATGAAGAGGTGGGTTCCTTCTTCATCAATGCTACGGTTGCTAGTAGAGCCGCCTTCATCATCTGCAGATTCATGAGATGCATTTCTCATCTTATCATCACAAGCCAGTTCTACAGTAGTGAGATCATTTCCACAGATCTTCTTCAATCTCTCCCATAAGCTTTTTGCCGATCTGCATCTGTCCACCTGTGAGGAGACATCATCTGTTAACCCACTAAATATAGCATTAATGGCTTCTTTATTGCACTTAGATCTTCTTTCTACTTCAGGACCAGTGGGAGGACTAGCTTTACTAGGACAACCATTTACAACAAACATCCACACATCAAACCTTAGAGAGGAAAGGTAGACTTCCATTCTACAACTCCAAATAGAATAGTTTGAATCATAAAAAATCAGAGTAGGGATTGACACTAAACAAACCATTTTATCCTTAAGCCAGAATCTACCCAAGCTGGAGAAAGCTCATCTAATTGGGAACCTAGGCTCTGATACCAATTGTTAGACACAATGCACCATTAAGAGGGGGGTGAATCAGTGGTTCTCAATCTTTTCCCTTTAACTATCCTATGTGTGTATACCAGTTATTAGATCTAACTCAATGTAGACTTACCGGTTAGTGGGGAGACTAATCACAAATGCATTCACACATAAAGGGACATCCCATAACACCAGCAATACGAGGAAAACCCAAGATGGAAAAACCTCGGTGAGAAATACTGCTGAAGACTACTGATCCAATCCAACATCACAATGAACTTTTGATTACAATGTTTAGGGCACCAACCCAAGGAGCACCAACCCAAGGAGCTACAACCCCTGCACTGAGCTCCAACTGAGTGTATACAAAACATAATCATTTACAAGTTAATAACCTTGTTACAAATGGATTTTGTAACACTTCTACAAATCTCTCTGTTGGATCTCTTGTCCAGTTTACTGTCGGTTCTCTCTTCTAGTTGTCTCTTCTCTTTGCTGCTCTACTTCTCTTCACTGGTATTACTCTCTGCTAGTTCTATGCTTGCCCGCTCTGTAGTCTTGTGCACTTCTTCTCTGCCGGTGTGGACACTACAGGTTTTCTGTTGCCGGTTGAACACTTCAACCTAGTTCTCCCTCACACTTAGTGTCTTCTCTATCTCCTTGATGAGCACTTGACTGATCTATTTTTGCATGCAACAACACTCCCTCATTCAACGACAATACTCTCTCCTACAACAACCCCCTACAATGATTTTGGCTTGCATATAGATAACTTGGTTTTCCTGCCAAAAGCCAATTCAAAGTTCAAGCGATTAGGGTTTCCTCATCAATCTTGAGGAAAACCAAATCCAATCAGATCTCATTCGATTTGATCTCCCAGACAGCTGTCAGCACATCACCGCCATTAACGTGCCTTTTAATACACGTTTTCTAAACTTAGCAAACATGGTCCTATATATCAACCTGCATCTATCAAAACGACATAAATATCTCAGTTGTTTCCTTCTCGAAGTCCTCCTGCAATCTTGCTTTGATTCAGGTGCCAACAACTCCCTAATCTTTCTCTGTCATTCATTCTTCCTTGAGCCGCACTCTTCTGATTCGATCCACAAATCACAGGTTCCGTATTAAATGCACACGTGTGGTAACACCTATCCCTACACGACACTTCACCGACCTTTGCGAGCTTGCCACTTCATCTCCACATGGCATCCATGGCAGCATCCACCTTTTCTTGAACAACTGTGTTGGTATGGATTGGATCACCGACCAACTCCATTATCGGGTTCATGTATCGACTTACTAATCCTGCCGGTTAAACCCTTGAACCAGTCTATCATCAACCTTGCACTTTGCTTCTCTTCTGGTGGAACACTCAACCAGTCAACACTCTTGCTAACCTACAATATGCAGATCTTCATCAGATGGTAAGTCTTCACATCTGCACCTTGTCCATACTATCGGTGGACTTACATACCGATAAACACTCTTGTTGACATCGAGTCATCAACCTTCAATAGACTCCATCTTCAATCTGACCATTTTCCTCTGTTTGTATCTGCTCAGCCTTGCCTTCTTCATCATCATACCAAACATCATCTCAACTGGTTCGTCAAAGTGACAAACCAATTACTCTTCATCTATCCTGGCAACTCGTCATGCCTTCTCTGTCGGTCTAGTGCATATCCCTAATTTCATGCACTTGAGGCATTCCTTTGATTCAACGATAGATCCAGTGTGAGCCTTCGAACATCTGCCTTTACCTCTCCTTCGTTATCTCATAGAACTATGATGCATATTATGCATAATAGGAGATAAGCTCCACTTACTGGTGGAAGTGAGTCCTTGTGATCTGCATCCTACAATGCACTTATGTGGCGTCCCTTCTTGTGAAACATATCTTCAAACAAACACATATGATCCAGTGTGGGCATATTCACTATTAATCATAGAAGCTTCTCTATAGTAGATATTCAATCACTTAAGAAATTAAAGTGTTAAAATAAGTAGTGAATGACCATTTAACTATGCTAAAGGAAGGGAAAACAAAGTAGAAAGTTTTTATTTTACTACTTTAATTAGAATAATTAAGGTCTAATTATTTTTATACATCTTTAATGAATACATGAACGTATAAATCTAAAAGTTTATTTCCATTTGAAATCAAAACATCCTTCTATATTTTTAGTCCTTCACAAATTTCATCATTATGAAATTCAAATCACACTTTTTTTTTTTAACAATTTATACTATTCGCCACTTTGCTATATGTGAATTACGATATAAAATATATATGAAAATTGCGACAAAATAAATGGTTCAAGGGGAGTATATCTTAGTTTCTCATCCTTTGAATTTAAAATAATGATCTACTATCAAATATGATAGATAATAGTACAATACCAAGTATATTCCAATAAATCACACTAAAACAAAGCATAAACATGAAAATATTAATGACTAGAATAGAAATGGTAAAGAGTGAAAATGGAAAATTAGAAGGGATGGGGAAGACTCTTTTGAAGAGAAAATGGAAAAATGTATAAGGATAATTATTTAAATTAAAAATAGACAAAAACAAAGGAAAGAAAATATTTTTTGAAGGAAAAATGATAAGGTGCAAAAGGAAATCGAAGGGAAAAGCTATACAAGGAAAATCTAGGGCTCTAAAAGGGAAATGGAAATGTAGGAAAGGAAAAATGAAAACTAAAAGGTAAAATTATGAAGAGAGGATTATATGGGTTTATAGAATATCATAATAGGAGAAAAAAAATGTTCATATCTGAAACGAAAGGAGAATAAGAGAAAATAGGTTAAAAACTAAGGTTTCAAGAGGAGAAAAAGGTGTAGAAAAAGTATAAAAATAAATAAATAGAATTGAAATATTTAATTTTTTTTAATACTATGGATGGAAATAATACATAAAATGAGATGTTGTGTGTGTGTGTGTGTGTGTGTGTGGATATAGATATACACACATACAAATTAATTAAAAGGAGGAACACATATATGGAAAAAACTAGATTTTTTAGAGGAAACGTGGAAAATAAGGGTTTTGAAAGATAACTTGGAAAACAGGAGTAGTTATATGGAATAAGAAAAAATATAAAGACGGATTCACTATTGCCATGTCAAATTTTCAAAAGCCAAAAAATTGGTGTGCAAAATCCCTATAGGTGTTCCAATGAGAGACCAATGTGCCAATAATCTAAAGTAGTCAAAATCACTCCAAGATGGATTAAAATAAAGAAAAATAATTAAGGAGTTTTAAGCTCATGTGTCCTCAAATTGGGTAGTGGAAGTGTCACTTTATATATTTTTGGAGGGAATAAAGGATTATGATATCATTTTAGAATTTATAATCAAAGTTAAAGAGGGAAAATTATAACTAAAATGAGGGTAAGACGGAAATGAAGAAAGGGGCGACTTAGGGGGATAATGATAGATAAAGAGAAGGAAATAAAATGATGAGATTAATTTATTAATTTATGAGGCTCAAAGGGTCAATAGGGTTGAGGGAAGGTTAAGTATAAAATATGTAAGGTAAAATTAGGTTGAATCATGTTAAAAAAAAAAGAAATAGGAAAAGGATAAAATGAGCAAAAAATTATAATAATTCAATTATGATTATGCAATTTTAATTATTGTAACTTGTATTTAAGTATTAGGTGCAAAATTTTTCTTTATCTCCATAATTATTTTCTCTTGTATTTTGGGTAAAAAGGTTTAGATTAAGATTTTATCTCTTTATTTAGATCAATTTCTAATTGAACAATATCCTTTCAATCACTGGATATTAAAATTTGTACCATCATTGTACTTGTTGAAGATATAATTTTTTGCTTTGAAATCTAATTTGGAACTCTTCTCCTTAGGCACATATACATAAACATACAAATATAAATTTTGATAGTCTACAATAAAATATTATATCTTCACCATGTTTCCTAGGACTTTTATCCACAAGAGTTGATGTACAAGACCTATTAACTAGGTAACAATGTATTCTTAGAGACCAAACTAGTTCCTTTGAGCATGATCCTAATTTTCTCTATTAGTGGAATGATTAATCTATCTATAAATCTACATTATCGTGAGGGGTGTATGTAGTTGTCTTATTCCTAACAAGACTATGTTCCCGACAAAATCAATGAAAATATATTGAATAGAATTTTCTTCCACTATTTATCCTCAACACCTTTATTTTCCTCTCTATTTGGCTATTAACAAGAGAATTAAACTGTTTAAAATTTTATAAGACCTTATATTTTTCTTGTGGATACATTTCTATTTATATCAATAAACCATACATAATATATATTTTCATAGATGTGGTACATCCACAGGATTAGTACGCAAATATTAATTAAATCTAGATTTCTTCTAGATTTAGAAATAGAGCTTGAATAAATCTTAATTTTATTTTCATATATAAAAAATTAAAAGAAATAAAAATATAGAAAATATTTAATTATTTATCTAATCTATTAAGTTTTTACATTGCAAGATTATTAGGAATCAATCACTAATATGTCTCATACACCCATGCAGCAAAATTGTCTTCTTTATCAAGGAATCTTATGATTGCCTACATAAAATGTGTTAGTTAAGATGAGAGGCGGGTGGGGGTGTGGGGTGAATCATAAAAACTTCACAATACAATATATTCACTAGATTCAACCTCGATAGCCTTTACTGATATGCATCTATGACTGTAAATCATTCAATACTCATAAACAGATACACTTAAAACATCATAACACATTGAACACCAGATTTAATGTGGAAACCCAAATAGGGAAAAACCACTGTGGGATTTCGGACCCACTAAGAAATATACCCTTCTAGAGTATGCTCGGTTAAAAGCTAATCCAGTTACAAATTACAAAAACACAGTGCTAGATGTGACCCAGTTAAGGGATTTCCCTTAGACTTGTTAGAGTCTTGCACTTTGTTAGAAGTGACCTTTGTCAAAGGATTTCAAACACTCATTTAGAATGTTACCTTGCTAGAGGGTTTACAAATAAGACTGTTAAGTCCACTTGGTTAAGAGATTTCCTGTCACTTACAAAATAAATAGCAGTAATAAAATATATTTGCAACTTCACATATGAAATGCTAAAGAAGATTCTATATGCTCAAAACAATCCTGTCATAAGACTTATCTTGCTTCTTGCCAGGCTTCTCAATCTGTTCTTCAATTAGATCTTCAATCTTCTGTGCTCAATGATCACTACTGTCGTGTCACTGTTCTTCTATTTTGCCCGCATACATTGTTCATCAACAGTTTCTTATTTATGAACAATACCTAACCGCTTAATCTCCTTGATCACATTTCCCATCATCAATCTTAGCCATCAGATCTTAAAACATGACTAGGTTCATTGTATCCTTTGATCTGAAAATGTTTTACCTTGCCTTGGAACTTGTGCTAGGTTATGACCATTCAATCTGCACTGTAGATTTTATCTCTTGTATTTTCAATGTCGTAGATCCTCAACAAACTTCTTGCATGGCATACCATTCATCTGATCAACTCTAGCTCATTGGTATTCTACATTTAATAATGTATTTATCCATCTAATGCATTCTGTTATTACTCGGTTGTTACTCGGTAAATACTGAACTTCACTCGGTAGATGTTCTGCCTTCTTTAACCGATAGTGATAACCTTAGGGTTTACCGACTAGCATCTTGCTCGGTAACATAGAACATTATCAAGCCTTAACTAATTCTATAGCTTGAAATCTTTTCTCCTTCTTGTTTAGTCTTTGAATACTCATATATAGGATATAAAAAACAATCAAAACAACATAATCTCATCACTGTCTAAACTCGGTAATAGTTGCCCATTGAATAACTTATTATTTCCCTTTTATTTTCACATTCATTCTGTGTCTCTTGACGACATCTTTATACTTATGAAAACATACTCATTAAGATATGGCAACATCATACTGAATTAGAAAATCAATTGCTTGACATCAATGACAAAATATTATTATTAAGATAGTAATCATCCTTTCTCAATTATATCAACAATCTCCAACAACCTTCTCAATATCCTCATACCAACAAACTTACTGAGATGCTAACAATCTCCTTTTGTGAAAATGCTAACAAAATGTTCTCAAAACTATTACAGTCCATGGTGCTAGTACCCAAATCAAATAGAGTTTCATAATAATTTTTATTATATAAGATAATAACCCCATACACTATCTTCTATCCTTTTTTTGAAAACCACTTACAAAAAGAAGTTTGCTTCCCCTGAACATAGAATTTGTATAGTATTATAAATGATTTTGGCTCTTCTATATACAAAATGAGAATGAATATACCTTGTATAATGAATTTTAGATAATATTTATCTCTTAAATAGACCAACTAACCATCGATGCTCTCAAAATATAAGAGCCACTCTATGTTAGGGTTCACATAAAGGAAGGTTACATAATCAATTAACCATGCACCCTCATGCTCATGCATATATAGGTACACCAAAATAATTACATTAATCATCATTATATGATCTTGAGTCTAGATTATCATCACAATATTTTTTATTCTTTTCCTTTACATAACCATTTTTGATGTGGCCAGTCTTTCCATAACTCCAACATTTGACCTTAGTTTTGCTAGGAGATTTAAACCTCCCTTGTTGATGGTGAATTTGACACGTACAACATAAGTAAAATGAGGATTAATCCAATCATCTTAAAAAGATAACCAATCTACTAATCAATCACCTTCAATGTCCAAGTTTCCATGACATTGTAGCTTTGGAGCAACTAAATAGACTATGTGAACTATTTCTTCAAGGGACATGTGTTGGTAAATATCAAAACTTGCAAATATATACCAAAATTATATTATCTCTAACTTCACAAAGGATATTATTTTAATCTCTTAAAGAAAATTATTTCTAACCTAAACCGACTTTAATATTTATAAAAAAAAATGAACACACACACATGCGTATGTGTATACATACATACATACATGCATACACACACACACACATACATACATATATGTATGCATATACATATGTCTATGTATATATGTATATATATTTATACACACACACATACAAATGTATATACATATGTACATATATAACATCCATACATATATGTGATACCTATATACATAAATACATACATACATACATATGAGACAAGGACATCTAGAAAACCAAGAATGATTTTTAAAACTACGGGCTCGAAACATTAAGCCAAATACTAGTTAGGGTCATCCACATTCAATTCATACACCCCATATCCAAGTGTAACCCCTCCATTAATAAAATGTAACTTTTGAATAATTAGTTCAACTCACAAGATCAAGCAGATTGTAGTATATCCCAAGTAATCCATGTAGGTGTAATAATATAACCTACACACCACTTGCATGGTATAAAAAGCTATCTAAAGATGTTATTCATCATTTTCCTTATAACCCCTTACTCAATGATTTCTTATAACTATCATTATACTTACGATACATGGTGAAGAGTGTCAACTACAAAATATCAAGATTTCATCCAAGTGGGGCTTCTCTTTTTGATTTGGGTACTTTATTTACAATATGAAAAATATTAAATAATTACACCAAGCCTAGGATTTGAAAGGTGTACAACAATAGTTAGTCCTTTAGTCATAACATAGATATATTGATCTATCAATCCCAAACCTCTACAGGGATGAAAAATTATGAACTTTATGACTTGAGATTAGTGGTTCTTGGTATGATTTTAGGAGTTTGAGAGACAACTTAGTGATTTTTGCACATTGTCTCTACATATGTAGGAATCAATAGGATTCATTGATGCCAACAAAAATACCAGCTTGTAGATTAATCCTATTTTACCACCAAATATGAGAGTGCCAAATGTAATTCATGCAACTTAAATTTAAATATTGATTATTATACATTAGATAATATAGAATGTAGATAGATTGTTAAAAATAATTTATTATTTTTGTAATACTTTATGTCGATAATTCACCAAATAAGTTAAAACATTTATTTTTCTTAAGAAGAATTTCATCACATAAATTATCTTAATATTTGTATTAGTTTATAATTTATAAGATAAATCATTTTCTTTTTATTATGATTAATAATTTTAAAAAAATAAAATTGTTTAACAGTGTGTATAAATTGGCGATGAAGACCCTTATTGACCATGAAAATTACTACACATAAAGATTTGTCAAGGTTTTATAATTTATTTTTTCTTTTCTTAAAATTAACCCTAAAAATATATAATCCTCATTTATAAATTTTTTTTTGCATATGTAATTTTAATTGTATATTTAAATTATTCACAACCTAAAAATATACAGTAAAAGTATTAATAATTTAAAAATATTACTAAAATATTTCTTTAACACTCTAACATCCTCTAATAATAAATGAATATTAATTACTTATGAAAAGTTATAATACGCATGGAATATAGATATTCAAATGAAAAGTTGCAAATACTCAAATTATTTTAAATTTTTTTACTGGCTCCCATTTTATATTGTGGATTTCAAGTCTACGAAAACATCCTTCCTATAGGTTTGAAAATGTGGTTTCTAAAATTTTAGTGATTGATATCTCATTATCCAAGATAAATAGCTAATGGTCTTCTCATATGAAGAAACCATATGAAGAGGGTTGCTCTTTGCATTCCACATGATTATAATAGTTCTATATTAAATTTATTTATTTATTTATTTTTACAAGATACAATGATTTAATTTTAAAGTGTTATTTTTTATTATAAAATCTAGTTTAGGTTTATGAATCATAAAATTTTGAGATATTTCATAGTTTTGAGTGATCAAATAATAAGAACCATAGAATCCTTACTAGTCATATGCAAAATGGTGACAAGCTCTTCTACTACTAACCTTGTCTATATTATTTGCATAAAAACATATTAGTTCAAGCCTATAAATAAGGGCTAAGGTAAATTAGACAATCGTCTTCCCAAGTAGCATAATACAATCATAGTTTCAATTAGTGCATACCACTTCATAATTTGAGGCCTTCATCTCCTTCGCCTTGACTTTATCCTCCTCTGAGTTATAACATCTAGAGAACAAAAGAGTGGACTTCCTCTAGAAGGATGGATAGAAGGTTCTTGACTATCTCCTTAATGACTGATTGTAAACATATCTACCTCTTCTTTATGGCATCCAAGTGATCCAATACATTTTTGAAATAAACCTCACCTTGTTCAAATATATCATCGACGTCATTAAGAAGAAATGAACTCATCACAGTTGATTCGAATTATGAATTTGGATGACAACACCTGAGTGAGAACCTGCGGTATTGTAAATTCTATTTAGAAGAACAGGAAAGCATAGAATTGAAGTAAGCCAAAAAGTATTGTATTCAATTCGAAAATCCAACACATAGTAGTCCAAGGGATTCCAAGGATCACCAACAACTCCTTGAGAATAGAAAAACCAACACTCATATCATGCTTATTTACATAATAAAATCTAAAACTACGTAATTTTTCAAAAAACTATATAAAATTTGTCCTAACTTTAACTAGGCATAACTTTCTGCACAAGACTCGAAATTACAGGCCGTTTAACTCGTTGGAAAGGTCTCCAAGAGTTGTAGGTGAATATTTGAAAGAGGATGCCACTTTCAAGGGCTAAAATTTCCCTTAAGGCCTTCAAAAATGCCATTTACTAACATATAGAAAAACTAAAAAAAATATGAAAAATATTTTATCAACTATTTCAAATTTTATTCTGATCCAAGAGTGGAAAAAATAGTTGTACAAAACATACATATATTAAATATATTAAACTATGTAAATATATAAAAAATATTGAGAAAATATATAAAAAATATATTAAACTACGTAAATATAGCAATTGACAAGAGAGTATGGTAAAAAGCATAAAACATGACTATACCAAAGGTTTAAATGAAATGGATAAACAAAACAAAAAAGAAGAATAAAAGGAAGGAAATATAAATTATAAAATAAACAATAGATTTATAAAAAATACACAAAAAACATATATATAAGTATATTATCATAAATACAAGAAAATATGTGATAAATGAATGTATAAACAATTGTAAATGAAAAGAAGATTATAATATGAAAAAAGATATATGTGTACACACACACACATATACATGTATACCTATGTGTATATATACATGTATGTGTGTGTGGATATACATACATATGCATACGCATACTCATAGGTATGCACATACGCATGCATATGCATACACGTACACATATGTATATGTATAAGTATGTATGTATGCACACACACATATACATATGTATGCATATTTATACATAAATACCTGTGTGTGCTTGTGTAAAAATATAAATATAATAAAAAGATATGTATATATAAAATAAAAAAATGATAAGAATAAATATACATATATTGTAATGAATTATAAGTACACATAAGTTACAAATATGTATATATCAATGACAAAAGAAAAGTATGTATAATTAAATAGTATTTAAATATCTAGATGAATGTAATATACACATATAATAAAACTTATATGATGAATGAAAATGAATATGATATAAATGAATATGAAAAAGTAAAAAAGGGAATTAATGAATGAATAAAAATATGGATAAATGACTGTATTTAAAAAACAGATGTAAAAAATAAAAAAGTTGAAGAAATTATATGAATATATAAATACATACAAAAATAATATTTTTTTAAAAGTATGAATTTTAATAGCCAGAGAATAAAAATGAATAAGAAAAGTATAAAAAATAAATTAAATATATGAATATATTTATAAAAGATCATAAAATTATAGAGTATCTATAACTAAATGAGGTAAATATATAAATGTAAATGAAATATCTATTCACGTATGTATAAAATAATGATATTAACGAAAATAAAGAAGAAAGGAGAAGAATAAATACTTCAAGGAGAAGATGCAAATAGAATAAAATAATGAATAAGAAAGTACAAAAGTACAAAAATGTCTAAGAAGACAAAGAAAATGAAAGAAAATGATGATCTAAACAAAAAGAAGAGAGCATAAAAAAACCTACTCATCGAGAAAATGAAAAAATGACCAAAATAGTAATGTCCATTTTTTTCATTTTTGTTTATCTAAAACATACAAATTATATATTTTTTAAGTATACAATATAATTCTTAAAAAAAAAAAATAACTTTAATAAACAACAAAGATAAATAAAATAATTTCAAATTTTAGAAATACAAAGTCTAATATATTCAATATTTAACAAATCTAATATAATTATACATTTAATTAAATAAAATAATATTATTTAAAAACATTAATTTCATTAGTAGTTTTAATCTAAAAAAATAAAGTAATTTAAAAAACATTAAATGAATAGTTTGCTCATTATTTACATTTCAATTATCAAAAGATTTCTTGAATGTTTTTGAATATGGGAAAACAGATTTTGATGGGCCCCTAAACCAGTACAGTTAGAAGATCAAAAGATTTCTTGAATGTTAAGTATGGAAGTTCACAATGCTTGTAAATAACTAGCATACTTCTATTATTAAAAATTTGTTCGCAGTGCTTATAAATAATTAGCATATTTATATTTTAAAATATCTATGTAAAATACTTTTACATTGAGAAATATTTAAGATGGTGCATATGTCATTAGTTGATAGCAAATATATGAAATACAAAATAAAATTAGGATTTTACAATCAATCAGTCTCCTCTTTCAATGTATAAAGCAACCATAAACAAAAAAACAAAAAAAAAACTCATTAAAAATTAGGGTTTTACAATTACAGATAGATGAATCAATGTATCTCAATAGATCTCAATGAACATAAATCTCAATAAATCTCAAAAAGTTAAGCAGAACTACATACAACTCATATATTGATTCAATAGAAAACTAGAAAGAACTTCAAATCTCATCTACACAAACTTAAAAAATTGAAGTTAAAAAAATTCATTGTTAAATAATAATGCATAATTATGCTTTTTGTATTGTTAGATATTCCTAGGATGTTAAAAAAAACTAGTGTGTTTTTCTGGATTCGATTGTGTGTATTTTTTTCCATCAACGTTTGGAATCACACTCAGTGATTCATCATCAGGATGAAAAAAATTCCAAAGATATGAAAGATGTTGAGTTATTCTGTCTCAAATCTGCAACTCAACATCTTTCATATCTTTGGAATTCTTTTCATCCTGATGATGAATCACGGAGTGTGATTCAAAATGTTGATGCAAAAAAATACACAATCGAATTCAAAAAAACAAACTAGTATACAATATGAATTGTAGAAATCTCATAGCTTTAATGTTCAGAAATGTTCAGAAAGACTTATCTATGGACATTTGGCGAAATGGTATACTGCCCAGCAAATTATTTGTTCACTCATCCGCTTCACTTGTCCATAGCCATATATCGCATATATTGAAAAGCCTCTGTGTGCTTATATATTTGGAGCACCCAGTAGCCTCTGGTACTTTTCCTGTCTGAAATATTGTGTTTCTCATGCTGATTTTGCATTGACTGTTAGTCTTATCGGGCCTCATTTTATGCTACTCTACAAAATGTCAAAAGCATTGAACAGGTATAGTGAGACGTACCTTGCTTAACCTTTTATCCCACGCCAAACCCTAAAACTGAAAAAATGAGAAGAGAGCTTTTTGTAAGTCTATATGACATACACAATTGCATCTTTCGTGTAATGTATAGTGGTGATCTTGATTATTTTGGTTGTTTTTTTGGGTTTTTATTAAGAGCTTGACTCCTCATTCATAATTCTGAACAAAGACATTTAGCACAATAAAAAAACATATATAAGTACTTGTTTTCTTATAACTCTTATTAAATCTCTCACATCCAATCACAAACTGAGTTTGAAAACAAATTGAAACTGAAAAATATGAACTTCTGATCAATCTATAATTGGAAAAGGCTTTTGTGTGAGTTGCCTCTGAAGTGCTACCACTAACTGATAAAAACAATGAACTTAAAGCTATGGATATTAATTATCTACCGTTTGTATGGATAGTTGAATAAGTAGAGAAGATAAGTATCACCCATCTCTTAAAATTCTAAGAATTTTTGGAACAAAACTTTTACAAGAAATCATGGTAGATGTAACATGAAAGCTCCAGCAAAAGATGTAGCCAAGGACAACCTGTCAACTCCATTTGTGCACTGTATCACAAGATGTCGGCAAGTCATCCTTGGCTGCACAAATTGCTGGGGACCTGCATGCAACTTCAGACATGAACAGAAAACACTTGCATATTGATCTAATGCAGAGAGAGGTGAATTTAACAGAGATGGAGAAGCAAGGGCAATTATTAGCTTTTCCTCAGACAAGATGGGAATATTACCCACTAAAGAAAACACCTCCAACATGATGTTTGCTGAGACAATGACCCATCAAATTAATCAGGTGTGCAAGTTAAAAAGTAATGATAACTGGATGAACCTGCCTATGCCATACCCTTACACAAACAAAAATAGTAACCTTGGCAGAACGAAAAGCTTTTTAATCAGACCACATTTACAACACCACACAATACTCAAAATCACTAGATTTGTCAAATCATGATAAGCCAAGCATTTGAGTAGCTCTACAGTTTGTAGCTAAATTACTACAACTGTTAGTGCTGAATTGTCTTTTCTTAGTAATAAGAATAACAATCTCTTAGAGAATACTAAGAACAAACTCTTTAGTCTTGATCATTCCATTCCATGTGTTGATGGTGGATTGTACAAAACTATAATACTGAACCAGATCCAGAAAATGAGGGAAAGAAATCAAGTAGATTTTGAGGTGAAATGAATATAACTTACATTTGGTAATATATCAATACTTCAAAGAACTTACCCTTCAACAATACAAATTGTCTGTACTAGAGATATCTAGTTACGTTGTATTCTTTTCATCTCTCATGGGTGGATCCCACAAACACTGTGAAGCACCTGTATGTTATGTATGCAATGCAGTGGGTAGAAGAATGTGAGGAGGAGATAACAGCGTGCATTTCCGTAAAAGGAATGAGGACAGTATTCATATAAAAGAAGGGCAAACCCAAGGGAAGAAACTATGGCAGTGCCACTAATGCGGAGTCCCATCATACTCTATGTTTGCCAATCTTTACAGCTCAATCTTCTGTCATATACCTTCTCATCTAGTGGCAAGGTGACACTTAGTATTATTCCAACCACCAATCTGCCTCCAATTATGATCTAGCTTAGTGTTCTTTGTTCCCAGTGACTTTTGTAAATCTATGTTCAATAAATAAATAATGGTGCTGGTTGAAATTTGAAGGTGGATTGTTTCTCTTGATCGATAGTTTACATCTCATTTAGATTTGGCTGGATTTAACCAACAGAATGGATTTAATGGTGACAGCATATTATATTGTTATTTGTCTAATATATGGTGGTTATGTTTAGTTTTTAATTGTTTTTTATGTTAATTTTTTAATAGTTTTTGTTAGTATATCATATTTTTTTCTTGTTGCTATTATAGTTATCCTTCTTTGTGGAATAATCCATTGTCACAATCAATATACTTTTGACCTACAATTATATATAATATTTAAACTTAACTGATTTGAATCTCATTAATTTTAACCCAACCAAAAATTAGACAAAAGAAATTATATTCAAACAATACCATTTATGGAGAGATGGGATATGAATGTAATGATTAAAAATAAAATTTTACGAAAATCTAAAGGGGTACAAATTAATTCATATTAAATATTTTGGAATGCCAAAAGAAAAAAAGAGTATTAAAATCAAACAATAAAAACACTTTCAATTCATGCAAATTTTGAGTCATGCATTATGTGGAGCTATGTTTGTGATGGATGTGGGTGCTCATGATTTTGTCAACATACGAATTGTGATATGGAAATGATGAACCCTAGGCTTGATTTATAAGTTTTTGGAGGACTAGATAGATAATTGAGATTTAGTAATCTAAGATTACAAGTCTAGTCCACAATTAGGAGAAGAATTGATGAGGAGATGTGGCAACCATGACAGGGTTTGTACATTATTATTTTATAGTAAAATAAATTAATGCTCAAATCAAATTGATATTGCACATGAGGTGGTTAACTAAATACACAAGGCAATTAGGTAGAGTTCACTATTTGCATGGAATAGTTAACTGAGTAAATAGGGTGAATGAAGTGGATTGATTGACTAGTGGGATTCAAAGCATGATTAAGTGGACTAGATAGATTAGGTAGTTAAGTAGGAGAAGTAGATTTTAATGAATTAATTATTAAATAAATGAATTATAGGTGGATATCAAATAAAAATTAATTCTCAATATTTATTATGGATAATATGTAAAAAAATAAATGGATAACTATTAGATAATGTTAAATTAATTTGATTGAATAATAACACTTATTTAATTAAATTATAATATACTAAAAGTAATAGGTTATAATTGAACAATAAAACACTAAAGCATGTTGATGATAAGTGATGAAAAAATGACAATGAAGGGGGAATCATTTTGTGTTTGCATTTGGCCCCTTTTTGAGATGATTTTTGAAGTAAACTTGTTTCAAAAAAAAGAAAAGTACCTAGGAATAAATGGATCACAAGATATAAATAATATGATAATGCTACCTAGTCATCTCAAAGAAATGATTAAAGATTGGGTGATGAGATGATCATGCACTCCTAAGAGGTGAGACATGTAAAGGTTGTATATGTGAGATCTCAAAAGAGGAATGATAAGTAGAATATGTTGGAGAAACCAAGATCCAAGAGACACAACCAAATAATCACCAACAAGGTTATACACTATAAGTCATCCAAATAATAATCATAAACATCAAATGAGCACAAATGAGAAAATAAGCAATATGCATAAAAAGGATATGAAAATAAATTACACCACCAATGATGGACTTATAAAGCACTTAGAGTGGGGTGAATCATTGACACCAAAAACAATACTACTTTAAACACTGACCGATATATATACTTAATAAGTTTACACAACACTATGCATGCAATCCGAGATGATATTAAAGCATCCACAATAAGTAAAACATCCACCATAACACAAGTGTTTATACGTGGAAAAACCAAATGGGAAAAACCACGGTGCAATGAGACTCACAAGCTAACTATCTGCAGTAATAGGTAGCTGACTGGTTAAGGTCTACAAAAAGTGCTCTGCTAGGAGTGAATCTTGTTAAAGATCCCAAAGATCTATAAGGAGCTATACCCTGTTAAAGGCAGTACCCTATTAGGAGTAACCTCAGTACAGAATTTCTGAATCCAAACTAATGGATCACCTTGTTAGAGTTTACCCGGTTAGGGGATTTAACTGTTGTAGTGATTAGAAAACAACAGGTGGTTTGATCTAGAAGTAGCACAACTTACTTGAATAGATCCTCTTCTGCGCACTCAAAACTGCATCACCAACATACTCTGCAAAGCCTTCAATAACTTAACACTTCTATCTTCGCATCAAATCATCTCATATAATGTCTTTAAATTAGTTCATCATAATGTCATTATATAGACATTTAGATTTCATGTTGGCTTTAGAAATCATATCACAATTTCCTAGGGGCAGTGTATCTGGACAATCAAACATAACTCATCATAAATTATCGCCAAAATTTGTCAGTTAGGGTAACTCATTACGACCAGTGATAACTAATTACACAATCAATGAATACTGGTTAGAACACCAATACCAGTTAGAGTTAACCATTTCAACATGTAAACCGATTTTCCTTCATTGCTTCTTTGATGGTCTCCGCTGGATCTTCAAGTTGGTGTCAAATTTTTCTTGCATATACCAGTTGTCTCCACGTACAGGTTTGACACTCTCTAAACCATCATAAACAAAGATTCCAATATCGGTTGCAATACAAGTAACTTTAGAAGTAATACCTATAGACAATGTGAACATATGCATGTGTGTACATGTTCCATCAATGACAACATATGAAGTCATTCATTACAATCATCATCAAGCCAACAATCTCTCCCTTTGGTATTGATGGCAACAATTAGAAAATTTTACAACTAAGCGTGCTTACAAAAATTGTACACGTATATTTCTACTCCTACTCCCCCTTAAGAATACATACAAAATTTTCACAACACATACACATTTCTACTCCCCCTTTGACAACAATGCCAAATTGAAAAGAAACACACACACACACACACACACACACACACACACACACACACACACACACACACACACACACACACACACACACACACATATAGAAAAAATTGTATCAAAAGGTTACATATACAAAAACTTAAAAAACTATATTAAGGAGTGTTCACTTCAATTTGCAAGAAAATGTCACTGAAAGTAATCTTCATTTGAGTAAAATTATTTTCCCATGTTTCTAGTAAAGTGTCATAAATCTCAATGGTTGTCATAATTTGTGCAGAATTTTGCATCCTTTTAAACTCGTTGTAAGATGTCCACCTTCGGTCTTAACTGGTTCTTTAACTCTTTTAGCGATCAGAGTCTCTTTGCCTATTCAAAATCATAGACATCTAACCGATTTTACAAATCATCCATAAATTTGCCAAAAGTTAAGATTGAATCCTATAAAGGTATGTAGACATTACATATCTTTGCCAGTTCCAGTTCTATCTTTGTTCTCTTCTTAACTATATCAGCATACAAAAATGAAATATTAGATGTGTAGGCCAGAATTCTGCCTCTTGTCTCAATAGCTTTTCTCAAAAGATATTTGTTCAAGGATAAAGCAATTTTCCCTGTATCAATATATTTTATTATTTGTTCTCTTCTTTTCTTCCTGTAGTCTTTCTCAGCTATAGTCTGAGCTGCTTCCTCAAGGGGCTTGAGTTGGTTAGAAGCATCTGCAACCAATTGGCCAAGCTTTCCAATAGGAGTTGACAAATTCCCAATAGCAGTCTCTAGTAGAAGACTTGACAACATTTTTGTTGTAGTTTGGATGATTTTTGCTTCCTTCCTCTGTTCCTTAAGCCTCTTCTTCTGTGCTTTGGATTGCATCACATTTTCAATCTCCAACAATTCTGATGCACTCATATTGTCAACATCTATAGGCCCTTTGATGCCAAATGAGTCATCATCATCATCATTCTATTGTATGACTAATGCCTTCTCTGGTTCAACAAATTTCTCCTTCTCAGTTTTCTCTCCCTCTTGTTCTTTCTCCTTTTCCTGTTTAGAGGTCTTCTCTGCAAATTTTTCTGCAGGTTTCTCTAGGGTAGCCTGTGAAACTAGTGGGAGTTGTGATTTCACTAGTTAATCATTTACTGGTGGGGGTGGAATATCCACACTTGGTTGAGTTGCTAGTATATCCACTATATTAACTTGTGAATCAGTATTTATAGGTGGCTTCTTATCAGGTTCAATGATATTCCCAGATAGATCAATGGTATCTTGTATGTCATCAACAAAGATAACTGGTTAGGAAGTAGTTTCATCCTTCTTCTTTATAGGATAGACAATATTAGCTTTTACTATTTCTTCCTCATCCATTTTCGGCCGTACTTCAAGCTCAATTTGCTCATAATCATAAGACTTTGAATGCTTATGCATTCTTTGAACATTTCGAGCTATCTAACGAGTCTCAACTTCAACAGATTGAGTTTTATCATTCAATAACTTCAATCTTCTTGCCTTAGAGATAAACTGTCCTTTGTAATTATCAAGTAAGGCAACTAATTCATCTCTAGGTAATTCAAAAAAATATTGAATAAATACATTATCAATAATTTCTTGATCTTTATCAACAACAATTTGCCACTTATTTGCAAGAATAGAATACAAAGAATCAAAGATATCATCTTTAAGATCCCGAGGTAATCAATTATATTGACATAAATAGTTGATTACCTGTTGAATAATTTGTTCCTTCTGATCTTCATCAAATGAATCAAAATATTTCTTGACATTATCAAATCTGTTCCTCCCTAATGCCTTCAATGTCCTTTCAAAATCAATCATAGGCTTGTAAGATAAGACATTGATAGGAATACTTGCCTTTGGTACTTCTTTTACTGGTTTAGATGCTTTACCATTTGCTTTCATTTTCTTGGGTTCCTCATCAATATCAGTATCATTAGATTCTTCTTGAAGAATCAGTTGGTGACCTCTCTTCTTTGTTGCAGTCTTCTTTGTAGAAGTTACTTTGGGTACCTATTCCTTTTTTATTTGGACACTTCATCTCACTCTTGTATTAGCAGGTACAGAGGGTGTTGAAGGTGCTTTCTCAACCTTCTTCTTATTTCCTTTAACATTACTGGGTTGAGCACTACTAGTTAAAGATTTTGCAGTTTTCTCCTCAACAATATCCGGTCTTTTCTTCTTCTTGTCCACTGGAGATGCCAACAGGTTATTGGCATAACCAATCAATAAGTCATAATTGATTTCATAGCTCATGTCTTCCATTTCATCTTCTCTACGTTCAATAGCTTCCATTAAACATAAATCAATGGTGACTGTGAAAATGATGTTCTTAGCAAAGTTTTTCACCACATCCTTAGGTAGCCTTACCCTCATACTCATTTTCTTATGAAATTCATTGAAATACTTCTTCATTGCAATAGAGAAAGTATTCTTAATAGCATTAATGGTGTTCTTGATCTGAGCAATTACCGGTAGGTCTTTAGACCATTCAATGTCACCAATTCCCGGTAGGAAATTCTGAAAGTAAAAGAATAAACCAATCAATAATTGACCAAATTTGAACTTCTGACTACTGTCCTTCTTAATTGACTAAAGATTCAACATCAATTGACTCATTATGACCTCACATAGGTCATAATCTGCATTCCCAACAATCATTTTATAGGTTGTATGCACTGCTGCAGATGGCACACTGTTCATTCTACTGGAATAGAATATCCTGTAGCCTATAACCATAGTAGCTAGTTTAACCACTGGGTCCTTAATGTTATTAACAGAAAATGCATGCCCATCAGAGGTAGGTGAAGTTAAAGTGGTTACAGTTTCTTTAGAAATTCGCCTCAACTTGGGAACTTCACCAATTGACCAAAAACCAGTCACAACTTGGATAGGTTCCTTGGTTATAGTGTGTGTCCTTTTTGGATACATGTTTTCACCATGAGCATGACTAAGAATGATTCTTATGTGTTCCTCTTCAAAATCCTCAAGAAAATAAGCTGCATTATGAAAACCTTTCTCATAAACCCTAATATACTCAAGTTGAATCTTTTCGCTCTTATCGTAAAGGGTTTTTAATTGAGAATAAATTGAAAATGATCCTAAAACTTTAATTTTGCAATCAATATAGCTAGACAATCACCTTTACAAGGGCACTGTTAGGAACTTGAGATAAAGCATTGTAAGACACAATTCGTTCCGATTCTACAACCTCCATAGGTTCTGATGTGATCATTAGCCTCTCTACTTTCTTAGATGACGAAGCCATTTAGGTAAACTTGATTCGAAAAGGCATTTACAAAGAAATACCTTAATTCTCACGTGCTTCCTTGGTTACCAGTTGATTACTCAAATGCACACCAGTTCAACCTTTACTAATCTTCAAACCAACTTCAATCACACAGTTCACGACACAAATTCATCTAAGACCAACTAGAAAATGACTTTTTGCTCTGCAAGTGCTCAAGAATTCTCTTTCGAATGCATTTAGGGTCAAAATAACATAGTAAAACTTTCTTTTAGGGTAAGTGCACCAAGTTGTGGTACCACAAAGGTGCCACTTTATACCTTTTCATAAAAATGCATCATTTGCATGAAAAGGTTGTCCAAACCTAAGGGTTGGATGCCCAAGGAAAATCCAACCCAAAGGGTCTGTATTCTCCCAAGAAAACCATTTGCCAAGTGCCAAATGCAAACTTTTGAATTTTCACATTTGACGCGTGCTAAATGTTCTACAATGTCCAATGTGAAGGTTTTGTGAGTGTGTAGATTTTCCAATCTGGGCACAAGTTATAGCCACCCCCGAAGGAGTATATATACATGAAATATAACATTTAAGTATAGCTCTATAGGGCTTATAATGTAGATTCTAGTATTTAGAGGATCATATAAAATTTCAGACAGTCAAATTTTAGTAATCAGCATGTCAAATTTCAGTAATCAACACGCTCCTATTAGCATTCTTTAGCTATGTATCTCACTCTCTTTATCTTCCCCAAACTCTAGACCTATCTCTCTCCCTCTCTTGTCTCTCTCACTTCTCTATCCTTGACTCTCTCCCTCTCTCTTCTCTCTCACTCTCTTGTTGTTTCTCTCCCCTCCCACTCCTTTCTCTTGGTCACTACCTATCCCTTTTATCCTCTCTCTCCCCATATATAGGGTTTTCCCTCCCTCACTATTCACCTCACTGTCTCTCCCTCCCTATATTATAACCCACCTTTCTCTCCCCCTCTAGGTTTCTCACTTATCTAATTGTCCACCCTCTAGTTCTCTCCCTCCCTCTCCACCTTTCTCTCCCTTCTCCTTACTTCTATCTATTTATAAAATCTCTCCCTCTCTACTCTCTCTCTCTCTCTGTAAACCTATCTATCTCCTCATTCTGTAGGTCTCTCAATCCCTCCATGTATACCTTTCTATCCATCTCCTCTTACTCATCTCTTTGTTCTTCTATCTCTTATATTCTCCCTCCCTCCCCTCTCTAGGTTTCTACCTTCCTTTCTTCCTCTCTCCCTCTCTATCTCCCTCTCCCACTCTCTAATCTTCTCTCTTCCTCTTTTATTCTCTATCTTCATTGTCTAGGTCATTACCTCTCCATCCCACCCTCTCTCCCCTCTCTAGGTTTCTCCCTCCCTTCCTCTCCACCTATCTACCTCTACATATAGGTCTCGCTACCCACCTTTGTTTATCCCCCTCTATCTATCTCACTCCTCTCTGGCTATCTAGGTCTCTTACCTATCTATATGCCCCCTCTATAGTTCTCTATGTCCCTCTCTACCTCTCTCTCCCTCTTCCTTAACCCTATCCCTTTATGAACTCCCTCCTTTTCTCTTCCTCCCCTAACCTCTTTATCTCCTCCTTCCATAGGTCTCTCACTCCTTCCATGTCTACCTCTCCATCCATCCCCTCTTACTCCTCTCTTTGTTCTTCTATCTCTTCTCTTCTCCCTCCCTCCCCTCTCTAGGTCTCTCCCTTAATTTCTTCCCCTCTCTTGCTCTACCTACCCATCCATACATACCCCCATATATATCTCACTCCCCCACTTTTTTATTATCTCTTCCTCTTTTATTCTCTCTCTCTCTCTCTCTACATTCTAGGTCATCAACTCTCTCTCACCTATCTAGGTTTATCACTTCCTTCTTCTCCACCTATCCACCTCTGCATCATGTCTCATTACTAACCTCTCTCCCCCCCTCTATCTATCTCATTCCCCTCTCTTGTCATCTAGGTCTCCCATCTCTCTTTCCCAATATAGTTCTCTCACCTATCTATTTGTCCCCTCTCTAGTTCTCTCCATCTCTCTTCCCCTCTATCTCCCTCCCCCTTTACCCCTATTTATTTTTGAACTCTCTCCTCCTCTTCTCTCTTTCCCCCCACCTCTCTATCTTCTCCTTCCCTAGGTCTTGTAGTCCCTCCATGTCTACCTCTCCCTCAATCCCCTCATACTGTTATCTCTCTTTATTCTTTCATCTCTCCTCTTATCCCTCCCTCCCATTTATAGGCATCTCCATTCTTTTCTTCCTCTCTTGCTCTCTATCTCCCTCTCCCTCCTTATCCTCATCTCTCTCTCCCTTCCCTACTAATTCTTATTCTCTCTTTACTGTCTACATCATCGGCTTTCCATCACACCCTCTCTACCTCTCTCTAGGTTTCTCCCTCATTCCCTCTCCACCTCTCTACATCTCCATCCATATCTCATTACCAACCTCTCTCTATCCCCCTCCATCTATATCAACCCTCTCTCTCTCTCTCACCCTATCTAGGTCTCTTAAGCCTAGCTCCCTATCTAGGTATCTTATATCTCTATATAACCCATCTGGGTATGTGTAGGAGCATGGTGGGCCATATGACTCCTTAGGAAACCATTACTATCTATCTTAGGACACCATATGACCTCTTAGGACAACATATGGTATCGTTACAAATCATATGGTGTTGTTACAAGTCATGCGGTATCCTAAGGGGTCATATGGTGTTCTATAACCCCTTAGGATACCATATGATCTCTTAGAACACCATATGGTGTCCTTAGGGGTCATATGGTATCCTAAGGGGTCATATGGTGTTGTTAGGGGTCATATGGTATCCTAAGGGGTCATATGGTATTCTATGACCCATTAGGATGCCATATGACCCCTTAGGACACCATATGACATCTAACGACACCATATGGTGGTCTATGACCCCTTAGGACACCATATGACCCCTAAGACCACCATATAGTGTCCTGAGGGGTCATATCGTGTTGTTAGGGGTCATATCGTGTCGTTAGGGGTCATATTGTGTCCTAAGGGGTCATAGAACACCATATGACTCCTTAGGACACCATATGACCCCTAACGACATAAGATGACCCCTTAGGACACCATATGGTGTCGTTAGGGGTCATATGGTGTCCTAAGGGGTCATAGAACACCATATGACCCCTTAGGACACCATATAGTGTTCTTAGGGGTCATATGGTGTTGTCAGGGGTCAGATGGTGTCCCAGGGGGTCATAGAACATCATACAACCCCTTAGGACACCGTATGATTCCTTAGGACACCATATGACCCTTAACGACACCATATGGTGTCTTGAAGGGTCATATGGTGTCCTAATGGGTCATGGAATACCATATGACCCCTTAGGACACCACATGACCCCTAACGACACCATATAATATGTCCTAAGGGGTCATATGGTGTCTTAAGGGGTCATAGAACACAATAAGACCCCTAAGGACACCATATGACCCCTTAGGACACCATATGACCCCTAACGACACCATATATGTTAGGATTCCTAAAGATACTGAGAGGAGGGGGTGAATCAGTATCTAACTGGTATATCAAATTACTTGATTTAAAACATGAAAGCATATTAAAACTGAGTATCGGTAAACCAGAAATAATGCAGTAAATAAGAACAATAACAACAACATGAGAAGCACACCATAACACAGTATTTTAACGACAAAACCCGGTGTGGGAAAAACCTCGGTGGGATTTGTGACCCAAAATATTTGCTTACTGACCAATAAGGGAATATTACTCTTGCAATAGGGGCCTGCACATGTAGGAAGGCCAAGTGCCTAGAGCTCATTGCTCAATTACAAAAGAAGTCACACCGACTTACAAAAATGGATTATACTAATCCAATGTCTTGTACTGCTTTAGATTAACATCTACTTGTGTGGGGGAAAAAAAGTGAGACTAGGCTAACATGTCCTAATCCTACCTTTTGACACACATTACGGAATACGAAAGAGCCTAGAGGTATTGCACAATTGGCTACTTCTTTTTGGTGAAAGAGAGAGCCACGGGCTACCTATTAGGGTTTCTATTCCTTTGTTGTAATTGAAAGGTAAGATTATGCAAGTTCAATTCTTAACCCCAAAATGCAAGTATGAACTAATAACAAGATTGCAGAATTGAACTTAAACAATGGAAAGATGCAAACATAAGGACAAGACAAGAATGCAGATGCATACCCGGAGACAAAATCTGAGTGAAAATGTTCGGGACGGGGGCGCGGGCGCCACTGTCCTGATTCTGCACCTGAAACTGCACCTGAAACTGCCACTTTGCAACCTGGAAAACTATCGGAATTGCCAAAACTTGCTGTCTGTCAGGAGGACCAGGGCGCCCAGCGCCCCTGTCCCAGGGACCAGGGACTAGGGCGCCTAGCGCCCCTGTCCTGGCAGGACCAGGGCGCCCCACGCCCCTGTCCTGGTCTTCTGCTCTGAAACTTGGTGTATGGTTCTGTCTTTGTCTGCTTCTTTCGGATCTGCAACTTGCGGCGTCATCTGAATCCCGAAATCTGCACTTATATTTGAAAAGGTGTTTGGGCGGCTATATAGGGTTTTGCCTTAGTCAAACCCCCGCTTTGGTGATTTCCACCTCCACGAATAGCCAAGTTGTATTGTAAAAGTAGTGTGTGTGCAGACCTTGTGTGTGTGCAAGATCTAAAATGCAAGTAAGCAAACTAGAGCAACCTAGAAAGTAAACCCTAATTGCTTATAAATGACAATGTAAATGCTCCAAATCAAGATGCCAAGCGATCTAAAGCATGAATGAAAGTGACATAATGAGGCTTATGCAAAGACATGAAAACAACATGAAATCATACCCAACCCCAAGGGAGGGGTGCAAGCCAATCTTCAGTCGGTGATCCCTTATTGCTCTTTAATGCCTTCAAAGCCCTAAGTGAATGAATGGATTTGATGAATGCTTGGAGGATGAATGTTGAGAGTTGCTGAAGTCTTCAAAGATCTGCTCTTTCGCTGCATATGAGGTTCCTGAAAACAAAATTCGGATCCCTTCTAATGAAGAAAGAGAGCTCTTATGTATGAAACCCTAGGTCTTAATTCCAACCTTTGGCCGACCTAGAGATTGAATATCCTGCCAATTTCTTGGGGTTAAGCTTTATTTTATGATTGGATTGCGCTCCTAAAATTTCGGGAAAAATGTCCGGGACCGTGTGCACTCCGGGTGCCATGGTCCCGACAAATTTTCACCAAATTTTCAGGGCCGTCAGATATGATGATTTTAGAGAGAATCCCGAAGTTACAGGTGATTTCGAGATGTTTTGACCCCCAAAATCAAGCCCCCAAGTTCAAAAGAAGGCCTAATTAGGGTTTTTGATTAGATGATGTATTGGAGGAATAAAATGAAAAGGGGCACACTTTAATGAAAGGGCCCACCTTTATGATGTGGAGGATGATGAAATAGGACCTTAGACCTAATTAATTTGATTAATTAAGTGCTAAAGGGGAAATGCAATGCAAAATGCAAACTGCACCAAGGCGGGTGCTAAACTAGGTGTGAAATTGTACTGCTTTAACAAGTGCGTACAATTTACGATGCTACATTTAGCCCCCACTTTAGCGGTCATATGAGTACTACGTGCATATGCAAGCTAAAGTACAGGAAAGTAAACATTATTTGAAAAAGGATATATCCATAAGTTCGTCGAACGAAGCCCCCAACGGTATCTGCAGTACACAGTTAGGAACCGCACCCTACAAAACACACGTTAGATCACAAAATAACCTAATGCTTACTAAGGAAAGTGATGAAATTTGCGAGTAGCTATATGCCCCCCCTGTTTCGGCTTGCTTATTAGGGAGGTGAAACAGGGTAGCATGTTTACTTGCAACAAATTGTGTGAACAATTAGTGATGAGAGATGTTCACTACAAAGGCTTCATCAGAGCACATTTTGGAACATCAAGGGAGTAAGGGAACAAAAATACGATTCCTACGCAACAAACGGTTCGAAAATCGCATCTCCCAAACTCAAGTTATGATGAAATGAGTGATTTAGGGAAAATTAGGGTTTTGAAAGTAAAGGTAAAGGAATGAAAGTATATACCTTGAAAGTGACTATTGCATTTGTCACTTTATTGATTCTGAGTATTGTTCATTGCAGCGGAGCCCACATAGCCATCATCATGCCTTCACGATGACCGGAGCATCCCACGAGGATTGAGATCATGCGACAGGCCGTGATCGACGACGAGCCACTAGACGAGGTGAGTTGACTGAACTTTGACTTTCTGCATTTCTGTTGACTCTGATTTTCTGTGATCGAAAGCGGGCCCTGGAATTTGACCCTGGGTCCCACCCAGGGCGCCATGGTCCCACCAGGGCACCATGGTCCCTTCAGGGCACCATGGTCCCTATGGGGCGCCATGGTCCCTATAGGGCGCCATGGTCCCTGCAGGGCGCCATGGTCCCTGTGGGGCGCCATGGTACCCTCAGGGCGCCATGGTCCCCTCAGGGCGCCATGGTCCCAATCAGGACTTGGCAGGGGTCAACTTTCGATGTTCGTCAGTTTGTGTATTTGGCATAGATGATTTTGATGATTGATTACTGATTACATTGATGTTTTTGTGTTGCAGGGTCTCCCATACATGAGAGAGCACACGACAGGGCAGATTCTTCGTAGTTTGCGAGATCAGATTCCCCGGCTGACTCAGGCAGAGGGAGATACATTGTCTATAGTAGGTTTGTGGTCTATGATTCTTATGCCAGCCATTCGATTTCATCCTACGATGCTGATGGCACTCATGGAGCGATGGGATCCTGACACATGCACATTCTAGCTTCCAGTAGGGGAGATGATGGTGACACTTGAGGATGTGTACCGCATTCTTTGCCTACCGATCAGAGGAGCTACTGTGACATATGCGACCAATCGATCAGCAGAGGATCATCAGAGGGAGTAGGTATACTGCATAGGGAGAGTCATGCCGAGTGAGACGAGAGGTCGTATCATGGTCAGCTGGCTCTTACATCCTACAGGAGAGGTGCCCCTCATGAGACGTCTTATGATAGCTATCATTGCACTAGCTGTTTGCCCTAATGGGCGAGATACACACATACATGGGGGTCTCACATGGTGCATCAGGGCTATGGAGAGACATAGGAGAGTATACGCCTAGGGTCAGAGTTTGCTTGCACATCTCTATCGCGACCTCGAGGAGTATGTTTTCGGACAGGGTTGCAGCTTGATGACATGCACACTTCTGTAGGTGTGGATATTTGAGCACTTTACATGCACCAGGCCTGTCGGCTATCTGATGAGTGCAGCTAGTGAGCGACCTAGGGTATTTGCTTATCCACTTACCAGGGAGTGGAGATTTGGAGATCTACTGTATTGGAGAGTGACATTTGACAGATTGACAGCTGAGGTGACTGTATGGAGACCATATCTGCGGATGAACAGATGGGATGGGATGGAGAGACAGTTAGCATGCTTACAGAGGAACCACCTACTGAGAGGGCAATATCCACATATCATAGTCCCATTCTACTTTGACTGAGTATGGAGGCAGTTTGGGCTAGAGCAGTGTGTTCCAGTCGATGTGCCCATCTACACTCGACACTCATGAGTCCTTCCCAGACCCAGAGCAGTAGCGAGACCCACGATAGATGATATCGAGATCACAGATATAGAGGGGTCCGACCAGGATGTGGTCACTGATTATGCTACAGACCCTGGAGCACATCACAGGTATCTCTCATGGTTTGTGAGAACATACCAGGGGCCTATCTTTCCACCAGATCACCCGACAGGCCATCCAGGTCCATGGAGACATGGAGACTGAGATGAGGATCAGGGATCCAGATCGGAGGAGCCAAAGGAGGGAGAGGGTCATGAGGAGGCAGGAGGGCCTGATCCACCCATAGGAGATCAACCTAGTGTCGAGGAGGAGGAAGGAGAGGAAGATGACACAGATAGAGATGATGATGAGAAGAACGAGGATGCGGTTGAGGATGAGGATGATGAGGAGGAGGAGGATAGAGATGATGAGGAGGAGTCAGATGCAGCTCCCCATCATTCAGGAGATGATACCATAGCCTTAGATCCTCCCGTTATTCCCCAAAAGGGGGAACACGAGGTGATACGGAGACCTGTACCCATCGCGCACAGATCATTCAAGCGTGGGGAGCCTAGTAGTTCCCAGTCACAGATGCTACCATATCACGATCCCTACTAGTGTGAGGGAGATCCAGGTATAGTAGGTTTATATTGATTGATTGATGTTTTGATGATATAAAATGGTACTAATACATGATTTGTTCTACTGCTATAGCTAATGTACAGGAGTGGCATTCTCTGATCCAGCAAGCAGTGACAGATATCTCCACGACGGCGCAGATCCCTAGTTCCTCACAGGTTGCTTATAGACCTCAAGGGAATGCGGGTCGACATGATGATTTATTTTCCCCATTTTGAGTACAGGTAGAGATATGGAGGGAGAGAGAGCGAGCTCTATCAGAGGACCTTCATTGGGCACAGCGTGATCTAGCAGCAGCTCAGGCCGAGGCTACCTCGTATCGCATGATCCTTATGGATAGGGATTGTAGGAGTTCTTCTCGGAGTCACTCACGATCTATATCATGGTATACCCCTATGGGTCCACCTGCATGGCTGGATTAGGAGGGAGCATCTAGTCGTCACTCTCTAGCCACCAGCCCTAGGGATAGGAGATGATCTTATGATGTAGGGTAGGTCACATTTTGGATGTATAGTGACCTACCTTTGTATATTGATCCACACACACACACACACACACACACACACACATATATATATATACATGCTTCTTTGTCTCAAACGTGTTATCTTTAATGTCTAAAACAATATGTATTTTGATTAAAGTTAATACATTTGGTAGATGTACATGTATGTTCTGAATTTAATTTCCATGTGATTGATTTCTCCATGGTCCATGATTAAATGGATACATGTGTGACTTAATTAAAATATTTGATCAAGTACTATATTGATGATAGGGAAGAAAATATGTGTTAAGCCTAAGAATCATATAACTAATGTGATTTAATTTGAATTTAAACACAACATGACACGATTCAACTTAACACATAAAGACATTGTATAATATGTCAACATAATGAAAAATGTAAATCTTTTGCAATTTACATAAATGAATTCAAGACAAACCATAAAGTAAAGAAACACGCTTGTCAGGAATGAAGCAATATAGATTAAACAAAACATCATTTAATTCTATTTGCTCTAACGAAGATATGCTAACATATTATCCAATTTTGAAGAAGTGAGAAAGGAAATAAATGAATGATAAGGAATGAGGAATTAAGCATAGTATCTACGCAAGTGCATAGTGTTTATAGGGTCTTTAAGAGACGTACCGTCTACACCCGCTATTTTATAAGCACCTGATCCATAATATTCAATAACGATATATGGTCCAAGCCAATTAGGACTAAATTTTCCCTTTTCTTCAGGTAAGGCATTCACATTGCGCTGATTCTCATAGAGAACTAAGTCACCCACTGAGAAGGAACGTTGAATAACCTTATCATTATAGCTTCGTTGTAGAGTTTTGTGATACGCTTGAATATGCTCAAGAGCATTTATATGTTGTTCATCAAGCATCTCAAGCTGTTGAAGTCTTTGTTCTCTATAAGTGTCATCATCTACTATACCTTTGAGAGAAACTCTAAGTGATGGAATCTCTAATTCTAAAGGCATAATAACATCAACACCATAAACAAGGTTATAAGGGGTAGTTCCGGTAACAATTCATACACTCGTTCGGTAGGCCCAAAGAGCATAGATTAGCTGAGTACTCCAATCCTTACCATGCTTATTCATGGTTTTATGAAGAATTTGTTCAATTATCTTATTGGATGATTCGGCTTGACCATTTGATTAAGGGTAGTATGGTGTAGAAAATCGATGTTTGATATGATACTTCTCGAGGAATTTCTTCACGTCCTTGTTCTTAAATGATGTCCCATTATCAGAGATTATAGTGGAAGGTATCCCAAATCGAGAAATAATGTTTTCTAGAAGAAATCGACAAATCACTTCAGCAGTAGTAGAGCGAAGGGGAATAGCTTCTACCCATTTTGTAAAGTAATCTATTGCGGTTATAATGAAAGTATGTCCCTAAGATGAAGGAGGAGAGATTTTACCGATAAGATCTAGCCCCCATGCAGAGAAAGGCCAAGAAGCTACATGAGAATGAAGTTCTTGGGCAGGAGCATGAATCAAATTATTGTGTTGTTGACATTGATGACATTTCTTAACAAATGAAAAAGAATCCTGCTGCATAGTTTGCCAATAATATCCCATACAGAGAAACCTTTGAACCAAGGATTTGCCTCCAAAATTCCCCCCACAGGCACCTGAATGTGCCTCTTCAAGAGCAATAGGGATTTCCGATTTGTTAAGACAGCGAAGGAGAATACCGTTATAACCCCTTCGGTAAAGAACATTAGAAAGAATGATATATCTAGCGGACAACTTGCAAATTCTAGCCCTAGCATTCCTATTGGCGGAATCAGGAAAGGTACCATCGGTCAAGTATCTTATGATATGCGAATACCATTCATCTGAGTCTATAAAGTCGCAACATGTCACCAAGCTAGAATCATCTACAATAGCTAGAGAAATAAGGTTGTGAATAACAAATTTAAGATCAACCATAGGGTCCTCTAAAGATACCAAAGAATCCACACATGCCATTGCATCTGCATGTCGATTATCTTTTCGAGGAACAGGTTCCATGGTGTAAGAATCAAATTTTTGTAACAAAGAGATAGCAAGGTCTTTATATTGTGATAATTTGTCTTGTTTCGCTTGATATAGTCCTGTTACTTGTCTTATAATCAGTTGAGAATCTCCAAAAATATGTATGTGTTTTATATTCAAAGCTAAGGCTGCCTTTATTCCTGCTATAAGAGCCTCATATTCAGCAATGTTATTGGTACATAAGAAATTGAGACGATAAGATAAGGGAATGGACTTCTTTGTAGGAGAAATCAGAACAACACCTGCCCCCGATCCTGTACAACACTTAGAGCCATCAAAGTATAACTCCCAAATTTCATCTTTCTCTGTACAAAGGATGAAGTCATCAGGAAAAGACTCAGGGTTAGGGAAGGAGAAAGGTGAAGGGGCCTCAACTAGGTGATCGATCAACGCTTGCCCTTTAATTGCTCTTTGCGAAACAAATTTAAGGTCAAATTCAGTTAACATCATAACCCACTTAGCTAGGCGTCCTGATAAATCAATTTTAGAGAAAAGATGCTTCAACGGATCAAACTTTACCATGACATGGACTTCTGAATTTAAAAGATAATGTCTCAATTTCTGAGTCGCAAACACCAAGGCCAAGCATTGTCTTTCTATCGCAGAGTATCAGGTCTCATAATCGAGTAAGGTACGACTTATATAATACACCGGACACTCCTTACCATCTTTATCATGTTGTGCCAACAATGCTGCAAGAGCATGAGAGGAAGTAGCTGTATAAAGAAGAAAGGGTTTAGAAGGTTCGGCAGGTTGAAGGATAGGAGGATTAGCCAAATACACTTTTAAATCTTCAAATGCTTGCTGACAATCTTCATTCCATTGAAAAGTGATATTCTTTTTGACAAGTTGAGTAAAAGGAAAAGTACGATCCGCAAGTTGAGATACAAACCTACGAATAGCTTGAATCTTTCCTTGTAAGCTTTTGAGTTGAGACACATTTCTAGGAGGTGGCATGTTGACAATAGCATCTATTTTCTTAGTATCCACCTCAATCCAACGATGCGAAACTATGAATCCTAATAGTTTTCCACTATCCACACCAAAAACACATTTTCGGGGATTCAAGCGCATGTGATATTTACGAATCCTTTCAAAGATTTGACGAAGGATCTTAATGTGATCTATGCGGAGAATGGATTTGGCTAAAACATCATCAACATAATCTTCTAAAATCTTATGCATGTAATCGTGAAAGATAAGGGTCATCGCTCGTTGATAAGTTGCGCTGGCGTTTTTAAGTCCGAAAGGCATCATTACCCAACAAAATGTATCCCAAGGAGTGGTGAAAGCAGTTTTGAATTGATCTTGAGGATTAATGAAAATTTGATTGTATCCTGAAAAACCATCCATGAAGGATAATAAAGCATGTCCTGCTGTAGAATCAACTATAATGTCAATGTTTGGGAGGGGAAAATCATCTTTCAAAGAAGCTTTATTTAAATCTTGAAAGTCAGTACACATTCTTATTTTATTATCTGATTTAGCCACATCGACAATATTTGAAATCCATGGGGAATAATCAATAGGGCGGATAAATCCAGCCTCCAATAATTTTTCAATCTCAACCTTAACAAGCAAAGCTACCTTAGGATTCATTTTTTGAATCTTTTGTTTCACAGGCTTAGCATCAGGAACTAAGATAATATTATGAGTGACAATCTTAGGATCTACACCAGGCATGCCAGAATATGTCCAAGCAAAGATCTCAGGGAATTCACGCAATAAATCTTCATATTGTTTTTGTTCCTCTTCGTCCAGACATTTTCCAATTTTAATAACTTTTTCTTCATTGCTAGAATCCATCTTAACATCAATGGTGTCGCTTATAAGAAGATTACTTTGTTGAGGAGTATCCTTTAACTAAGGAAATTCTTTCACAATCTCATCATTATCAGTCTCTTTTCCAAAATAAGCTTCAGTGTTCAAACAATAAGGGAATCCCCTATTGTGATGATAATGAGGAAGAGTATCATATGCTCCTAAAAACTCAGCTAAAGCATCATCGGTAGGAAAAACATCCAAAGCACAGGCATACAAAGGATCAATATACTCAGGGTGTCTCATTGGTAGAGATGTAGAAATAACATTAACACTAATACATGGTCTTCTAGAAGCTTTAGTGCGCTTGCAGGGATTATAACCAAGTCCAAAGGCATAATCATAAAGATTATTCTCTAGAGGAACCTTTATTCCTTGTTCGTGAGCGCCACAACCATTTCCATTATACCCATGCTTAGCTAGAATATGAAAACCACAACCATAACGATCAGCCATTTCAGAAAGAGAAGGTGGTTTTTCATAAGACAAAGAATCAAACCCTTCAGAATTGGAAGTGTGAGGAGAAGAAGTTTGAGAAGCGGCCACGAAGTTATTGCTCATAGGCTCAGGTAATGTTGATTGATTTTTAGCTTCTTCCTTCTTTTCAGCTTTAAGCTCTCTAGAAGGAACCTTATATTCACCTACAAAGGTAGGATTAAAATCAAGAGATCCCCAATCGTCTTCTGCGAGAATCTTCTCAGGATCAAAATCCTTCTTATGTGTAGATTCAAGTTGAGAAGAATCTTCTTTAGGAGCTCCAGACTTATCCAAAGAATTTTGATCATCAGAGAGAAAGGATTCATCGATAGGTATCTTGTTTAAAGAGTCATCGCTAGACGAGGAAGGCTTAGAAGAACCCCCTTTCGAAGTAGATGTTTGTAAACAAGCTTGGAAATTAGTATCACCTATCAAGGTATATGTCTTATTATTATAAATAAATTTAACTTGTCTATGCAATGTAGAGGGGACCGCTTGCATACTATGAATCCAAGGTCTCCCTAATAGCAAGTTGTATGTTAGATTTCCCGACATAACATGGATAGGAGTAGGCAAAGTAACAGGCCCCACTGTGATGGGTAAGGTGATAGTACCTAATGAAGTTTTAGCCACATTATCAAAGCCTCGAATAGGAAGAGAGTCAGGCTCAATTAAGGATGTATCCACATTCATCTTATGCAAGAGATTAATGCTACACACATTAAGACCAGAGCCATTATCTACTAGTGTTCGTCTTATAGTAGTATCATTTATGATAACCACAATGATCAAGGGATCATATTGATGTTTAATTTTACTAGTGGGCAACTCATCTTGAGTAAACACAATATGAGCTTTAGGATTCATCACAGAGTTAACCAAAGACACTATATTACTAGATGTATTCGGTGGAGGAACATTCAAATCTTTCAAAGCATCTTGTAACATTCCGTGATGAGCAGAAGAAGTTTGAATCAAATCCCAAAGGGATATCTTAGTAGGGGTAGCTTTAAGTTGTTCTATGAGATCATATTCCTTACTAAGAACTTGTGAAATACGTGGAGCTTGTGGAAGAATTGGTTGAGGATTAGGAAGAGAAACTGGAGTAACCGGAGGAGGATTAGGCTGCCTATTATTTCTAGTATGATAAGTATGGGCAACCACATGATAACTCTCTCTAGTTAATTGCTTGGCATAATTATAAGGACTTATAGGTTTTCTTCCTTGCACAGTGATGATAGGTTTATTTGGAGTAAGAAAGGAATCATACCCCCCTTGGATAGTAAGGAGAGGTGATTTAGGAACTTGAAAGGTGGTAGAAGGACAAGCACCTTCGACTTCAAAGAGAGGCTTATTATGCTCATTCAGGTTTATCATGTTAACTAATTTAGAAGTTTTGTTCTTGTTTAGAGATTTCGATAAAGCCACAAAGTCATCAAGAGCATCATCCAACAAAGCATGATCATATCTATTAAAAGGTTTATCTTTTGATTCAAAAGGAGACATCTCCTCATAGAGGGGATTATTGAAAACAACCATGTTACTAGATTCAGTGGAAGAGTTGATAGGAATGTACCCTTGAGAGGAATCATTCAACTTATCTTTCTCATCACAATGAAATGGCATAGTAACAAGGTTTATGAGTTTTTGGTAAAATGAAGGTTTGGCCTCTTTAGGATTCAAAAACTCATCTAAAGCTTCATCTAATTCATCTTGGCTATACTCATAATCGGCATAATTGCATACATCATCATAAATATGAACATCTTGCAAATAAAAATCCGACATTTTGAAATAAAAGTTGCATAAAACTTAGACACACAATGCAAAGAAACAAAGAAACACACTCTCTCTTTTTTTCCCTTTTCTTTTTCTTCTTTTTTTTTTTTTTTTTTGAAAATGAAACTTAAATGAAACACACTAAATCTAGATCTAGATCTAACAAATGCAATGCAAGAGAAAGAAATAATTCGTTCACGTCGGGTTCACCAAAATGTGTGGGGGAAAAAAAGTGAGACTAGGCTAACATGTCCTAATCCTACCTTTTGACACACATTATGGAATACGAAAGAGCCTAGAGGTATCGCACAATTGGCTACTTCTTTTTGGTGAAAGAGAGAGCCACGGGCTACCTATTAGGGTTTCTATTCCTTTGTTGTAATTGAAAGGTAAGATTATGCAAGTTCAATTCTTAACCCCAAAATGCAAGTATGAACTAATAACAAGATTGCAGAATTGAACTTAAACAATGGAAAGCTGCAAACATAAGGACAAGACAAGAATGCAGATGCATACCCGGAGACAAAATCTGAGTGAAAATGTTTGGGATGGGGGCACGGGCGCCACTGTCTTGATTCTGCACTTGAAACTGCACCTGAAACTGCCACTTTGCAACCTGGAAAACTGTCGGAACTGCCAAAACTTGTTGTCTGTCAGGAGGACTAGGGCGCCCAGTGCCCCTGTCCCAGGGACCAGGGCGCCTAGCACCCCTGTCCTGGTAGGACCAGGGCACCCCACGCCCCTGTCCTGGTCTTCTGCTCTGGAACTTGGTGTATGGTTCTGTCTTTGTCTGCTTCTTTCGGATCTGCAACTTGCGGCGTCGTCTGAATCCCGAAATCTGCACTTATATCTGAAAAGGTGTTTGGGCGGCTATATAGGGTTTTGCCTTAGTCAAACCCTCGCTTTGGTGATTTCCACCTCCATGAATAGCCAAGTTGTATTGTAAAAGTAGTGTGTGTGCAGACCTTGTGTGTGTGCAAGATCTAAAATGCAAGTAAGCAAACTAGAGCAACCTAGAAAGTAAACCCTAATTGCTTATAAATGACAATGTAAATGCTCCAAATCAAGATGCCAAGCGATCTAAAGCATGAATGTAAGTGACATAATGAGGCTTATGCAAAGACATGAAAACAACATGAAATCATACCCAACCCCAAGGGAGGGGTACAAGCCAATCTTCAGTCGGTGATCCCTTATTGCTCTTCAATGCCTTCAAAGCTCTAAGTGAATGAATGGATTTGATGAATGCTTGGAGGATGAATGTTGAGAGTTGCTGAAGTCTTCAAAGATCTTCTCTTTCGCTACATATGACGTTCCTGAAAACAAAATTTGGATCCCTTCTAATGAAGAAAGAGAGCTCTTATGTATGAAACCCTAGGTCTTAATTCCAACTTTTGGCCGACCTAGAGATTGAATATCCCGCCAATTTCTTGGGGTTAAGCTTTATTTTATGATTGGATCGCGCTCCTAAAATTTTGGGAAAAATGTCCAGGACCGTGTGCACTCCGGGCGCCATGGTCCCGGCAACTTTTCACCAAATTTTCAGGGCCGTCAGATATGATGATTTTAGAGAGAATCCCGAAGTTACAGGTGATTTCGAGATGTTTTGACCCCCAAAATCAAGCCCCCAAGTTCAAAAGAAGGCCTAATTAGGGTTTTTGATTAGATGATGTATTGGAGGAATAAAATGAAAAGGGGCACACTTTAATGAAAGGGCCCACCTTTATGATGTGGAGGATGATGAAATAGGACCTTAGACCTAATTAATTTGATTAATTAAGTGCTAAAGGGGAAATGCAATGCAAAATGCAAACTGCACCAAGGCGGGTGCTAAACTAGGTGTGAAATTGTACTGCTTTAGCAAGTGCGTACAATTTACGACGCTACACTACTATGCCAGATTCAGTACCAGTTTAAGCTGTGTTATAACATAAACCCTTAACCAATAATTTGCATATTAGGTCTGCTATTATTTTTCCATATTTCACATCCTATCTCTTGTCTACAAAATGATCTACAATGATCTCATACATATATGAGTCATATTACAATCCTCCATGTCGGCTTACAAAAGATTTTACAATTAATTACAAAATACATTAATTCAAAATTGCTGTCAGCCAGGATGCCGGTATTCTTCCTTTTCGCTGCTAGTGTTTTGTGTGCCGGTGTAGAGTTTTTCAATGTCGGTGCCTATGTTTGTCTATTGGTATCACATGATTGCAAGGTTGCCATCAATGAAAAAACCTTCAATCACCTACAATTTATCATTGGAGTGTGCATTTTCCAACAATCTCCCCCTTTGGCATTGATGGCAACACTCATGAGAAAAATTCAAGAATGTATCTGAAAACTGAAGTCCAAAAAAAACTTTGCCAAAAAACTGTATGTCCAAAAATGTGTGCTCCCCCTGAGCAGATAATCTCTACTTCCTTCTGACCATTTTTCTCATCACACTACTCCCCCTTTGACATCAATGACAAAGGTTGTCATTCGCTGTCAGTTGAGTCCTGCCTAGATTCTTGTACTTGGTGGGTTACAATCTGAAAGATATCTGTCAAAATCAAATTTATACCATTACTGAATGTTTTGTTGTCTTTTATTGCCTCTTTTGTTCTTTGCATTGTACCGGTGAGTATGTGCATTTTCTCTTCCAATGTCTTCAGTCTGGGAAACGGAGCCTCAGATATTTCTTTTCTCAAAGAAATGAGGTATTCTAGTCTTGGACCAAGTCTGCATTTTAAGTCCTTTGCTTTATCCTTTATTCTCTATTTTTCATTCTCTAACTTCTTGATTTTCTCTTCTAGCTCTGCAATTTTCTTTTCTATCTTCAAAAATGAATCCGATGATCCTATCAGATTGTCAGCAATATTGTTAATCTTGTCTTGTGCTTTGTTGATTTCCTTGTCAAGGTCTTTTGTTAAGATATTTGTCTTACAAGTGTCCCTGTACAGTTTCTTGAAGTCAAAAATTATTTCTCCAAGTTTCGGTAATAGGGTATCCATTTTCTCCTTGTTATTCTTCACAATTTCCTCAAAGAATTTCTCTTTTTCTTTAATCATTCTTTCCTTAAATGTATCCTCATTCATTTAATCGACAATCAATATGTTGCTAGTGATGAAATTAGACAATGTCTCTAGTTGACCTAAAGAATCCTTATTATCAACAATGCACTTTGGTGCTATCAATTTAAGAATTGGAATTGTATCATCAATAGCCTTAACCAATAATTCGCATATTAGGTTTGCTATTACTTTTCCATACTTCGCATCCTATCTCTTGTCTACAAAATTATCTACAATGATCTCATACATATATGAGTCATATTACAATCTGCCATGTCGGATTACAAAAGATTTTACAATTAATTACAAAATACATTAATACAAAATTGTTGTCGGCTAGGATGTCGGTATTCTTCCTTTTCGTTGTCGATGTTCTATGTGTCGCTGTAGAGTCTGCCGGTGCCGGTGCCTGTGTTTTCCTGCCGGTATCACATGATTGCAAGGTTGCCATCAATGACAATACCTTCAATCACCTACAATTTCTCATTGGAGTGTGCATTTGCCAACAATATAACCCCTCAGGACACCATATGGTGGTCTTAGGGGTCATATGGTGTCCTAAGCGGTCATAGAACACCATATGACCCTTATGACACCATATGACTGATTAAGAAGCCATATGACCCCTTAGGACACCATATGACCCCTAACGACACCATATGGTGTCGTCAAGGGTCATATGGTGTCGTTAGGGGTCATATGGCATCCTAATCGATCATATAATACCATATGACCATTGAGGACACCATATGACCCCTAACGACACCATATGACCCCTTAGGACACCATATGACCCCTAACGACACCATATGATGTCCTAAGGGGTCATATGGTGTCTTGAGGGGTCATATGGTGTTATATGACCCCCTAGGACACCATATGACCCCTTTTAACATGCTAGTACATGACATGACCACTTATGACACCATACGACCCCTCAAAACACAATATGGTGTCGTTAGGGATCATATGGTGTCCTAAGGGGTCATATGGTGTCATTAGGGATCATATGGTGTCCTAAGGGGTCAGATGATATTCTATGACCCATTACGACACCATATGACCCCTTATGACACCATATGACCCCTAACGACACCATATGGTGTCAATTAGGGGTCATATGGTGTCCTAAGGGGTCATATGGTGTTGTTAGAGGTCATATGATGTTCTATGATGTCTTAGGACACCATATGAGCCCTAATAACACCATATGGTGTCCTAAGGGGTCATCAGATGTCTTTAGGGGTCATATAGTCTCCTAAAGAGTCATATGGTGTTCTATAATCCCTTAGGACACCATATGACCCCTTAGGACACCATATGGTGGCATGAGGGGTCATATGGTATCATAAGGGCTTATATGGTGTCCTAAGGGGACATAGAAAACCATATGACCCCTTAGGACACCATATGGTGTTTTTTTAGAGTCATATGGTGTCTTGAGGGCTCATATAGTGTCTTAATGGGTCATAGAATACTATATGACCCCTTAGGACACCATATGTTGTCATTAGGGGTCATATTGTGTCATAAGGGGTCATAAAACACAATATGACTCCTTAGGACACCATATGTTGTTGTTAGGGATTATATGGTGTTGTATGGGGTCATATGGTGTCCTAAGGGATCATAGAACACCATATGACCCCTTAGGATGCCATATGACCCCTTAGGACATTATATGGTGATGTTAGGGGTGATATGGTGTCATAAGGGGTCATAGAACACCATATGATGCCTTAGGACACCATCTGACCCCCTAGGACACCATTTGATGTTGTTAGGGGTCATATGGCATCCTAAGGGGTTATAGAACACCATATGACCCCATAGGACACCATATAACCTCTAAAGACACTATATGACCCCTTAGGACACCATATAGTGTCATTAGGGGTCATATGGTGTCATGTGGGGTCATATGGTGTCCTAAGGGGTCATAAAACACCATATGACCCCTTAGGACATCATATGATCCCTTAGGAAACCATATGACCCCTTAGGACACCATATGGTGTTGTTAAGGGTTATATGGTGTTCTAAGGGGTCATAAAACACCATATGACTCTCTCATATATCTTCCTTACTCTATTATTCTCTATCTCCATTCTCTATGTCACCATCTCTCTCTCTATTTTTAACGGGTCATATGGTGTCAGATGACCCCTTAGGACACGATATGACCCCTTAGGACACCATATGGTGTCATTATGGGTTGTATGGTGTCCTAAGTGGTCATTAGGTGTCTTATGACCCCTTAGGACACCATATGACCCCTTAGGTGTCGTTAGGGGTCATATTGTGTCCTAAGGGGTTATATGGTGTCCTATGAACCCCTAGGACACCATATGACCCCTTAGGTGTTGTTAGGGGTCATATTGTGTCCTTAGGGGTCATAGGGTGTCCTATGACCCCTTAAGACACCATATGATCCTATAAGACACCATATGGTGTCGTTATGGGTCATATGGTATCCTAAGGAGTCATATGGTGTTAGATGAAGGACACCATATGGTTTCGTTATGGGTCGTATGGTGTGCTAAGGGGTCATATGGTGTTGTATGACCCCTTAGGACACCATATGGTGTTGTTATGGGTTATATGGTGTTTTAAGGGGTCATATGGTGTCCTATAACCCCCAAAGGGGTCGTTAGAGGTCATATTGTGTCCTATGACCCCTTAGGATACAATATGGTGTCGTTATGGGTTGTATGGTGTCCTAAGGGGTCATATGGTGTCCGATGACCCCTTAGGGAACCATATGACCCATTAGGATACAATATGGTATCGTTATGGATCATATGGTTTCCTAAGGGGTCATATGGTGTAGGACACCATATGAGTCCTCATATGGTGTTTTTATGGGTCGTATGGTCTCCTAAAGGGTCATATGGTGTCCTATGACCCCTTAGGACACCATATGGTGTCATTATGGATCTTATGGTGTGCTAATGGGTCATATGGTGTTATATGACCCATTAGGACACCATATAACCCCTTAGGAAACCATATCATATAGTGTGCTAAGGGGTATGGTATCATATAACCCCCTAAGGGGTTTCTAAGGGTCATATTGTGTCCTATGACCCCACCATATATCCCCTTAGGACATAATATGATGTTGTTAGGCATTGTATGGTGTCCTAAGGGGTCATATGGTGTCTTATGACCCCAGAGGACACCATATGACCCCTTAGGTGTCATTAGGGGTCATATTGTGTACTAATGGGTCATATGGTATCCTATAACCCCTTAGGACACCATATCGTGTCATTATGGATTGTATGGTGTCCTAAGGGGTCATATGGTGTCTAATGATCCCTTAGGACACCATGTCACCCCTTAGGACACCATATAGTGTCGTTATGGGTCATATGGTGTCCTAAGGGGTCATATAGTGTTCTATGACCCCTTAGGACACTATATCACTTCTTAAGTGTCTTTAGGGTTCATATTGTGTCATAAGGGGCCATATGGTGTCCTATGGCTCCTTAGGACACTATATGACCGCTTAGGTGTCGTTAGGGGTCATATGGTGTCCTATGACCCCTTAGAACACCATATGACCCCTTAGCACACCATATAGTGTCAATATGGGTACTATGGTGTCCTCAAGGGTCATCTAGTGTCCTATGACCTCTTAGGACACCATATGGTTTTGTTATGGGTTGTATGGTGTCCTAAGGGGTCATGTGGTGTCCTAAGAGGTCATATGGTGTCCTATGACCCCTTAAGATACCATATAACCCCTTAGATGTTGTTAAGGATCATATTGTGTGACCCCTTAGGACACCATATGACCCCTTAGGTTTCATTAGGGGACACATTGTGTCCTAAGGGATCATATGGTGTCCTATGACCATTTAGGACACCATATGACCCTTGAGGATATCATATGGTGTTGTTATGGGTTGTATTGTGTCCTCACGGGTCATATGGTGCACCCTTAGGGCACCATATGATTCCTTAGGTGTTGTCAGGGGTCATATTATGTCCTAAGGGGTCATATGGTGTCTTGTGACCCCTTAGGACACCACTTGGTGTCGTTATGGGTCGTATGGTATCCTAAAGGGTTATATAGTGTCTTATGAACCCTTAGGACACCATATGACCACTTAGGACACCATATGGCATCGTTATGGGTCATATGGTGTGCTAAGGGGTCATATGGTGTTCTATGACCCCTTAGGACACCATATGGTGTCATTATAAGTTGTTTGGTGTGATAAATGGTCATATGGTGCCCTATGACCCCGTAAGGGGTTTTTAAGGGTCATAGTGTCCTAAGGGGTCATATTGTGTCCTATGACCCCTTAGGATACAATATGGTGTCATTATGGGTCGTATGGTGTCCTAAGGGGTCATATTGTGTCCTATGACCCCTTATGACATCATATGACACCTTAGGACACAATATGGTGTTGTTATGGGTCATGTGGTGTCCTAAGGGGTCATATGGTGTCTTATGACCCCTTATGTGTTGTTAGGGATCATATTATGTCCTAACGGGTCATATAGTGTGTTATAACCCCTTAGGACACAATATGACCCCCTAGGACACCTTATGTTGTCATTATGGGTCGTATGATGTCCTAAGGCGTCATATGGTGTCCTAAGGGATTATAGGAAATCATAGGACCATACTGACACCATATGGTGTACTAAGGGGTCATAAGACACCATACAAACCATACCGACACCATATGGTGTACTAAGGGGTCATATGACATCCTAAGGGGTCATACGACACCATATGACCCCTTACGACACAATATGACCCCTAACAACACCTAAGGGGTCATATGGTGTCCTATGACCCATTAGGACACCATATGGTGCCGTTATGGGCCGTATAGTATCCTAAGGGGTCATATGGTGTCCTAACCACTTAGGACACCATATGGTGTCATTATGGGTCATATGGTAACCTAAGGGGTCATATGGTGTCCTATGACCCCTTAGGACACCATATGACCCCTTAGATGTCATTAAGGGTCATATTGTGTCCTAAGGGTTCATATGGTGTCCTATGACCCCTTAGAACACCATATGGTGTCGTTATGGGTTGTATGGTGTCCTAAGGGGTCATATGGTGTCCTATGACCCCTTAGGACACCATATAACCCATTACATGTTGTTAGGGGTCATAATATATAGGGAAAACGAGATGAGAGACCTCAATGAAAAGAGAGAGGATTGAGTCAGATAGAGGGAGCGAGAGAGAGGTGAGTAATGAGACTTGATGTAGAGGTAGATAGGTGGAGAAGAAGGAAGTGGGAAACCTAGAGAGTGGAGAGAGAAAGTTGATGACATAGAATGTAGAGAGAGAATACAAGAGGAAGAGAGAATAAAAAAGTCGGGGAGTGAGATATATATGGGGGTATGTATGGATGGGGAGATAGAGAGGGAGAGGGGAAGAAAGGAAGAGAGATACCTAGAGAGGGGAGGGAGGGAGAAGATAAGAGATAGAAGAATAAAGAGAGGAGTAAGAGGGGATGGATGGAGAGGAAGACATGAAGTGAGAGACCTATGGAAGGAGGAGATAAAGAGGTTAGAGGAGGAAGAGAAGAGGAGGGAGTTCATAAAGGGATAGGCTTAAGGAGGAGGGAGAGAGAGATAGAGAGGGAGAAAGAGAACTATAGAGGGGACATATAGATAGGTGAGAGACCTAGATTGCGAGAGAGGAGTGAGATAGATAGAGGGGGATAAAGAGAGGTGGGTAACGGGACATATATGAAAAGGTAGATAGGTGGAGAGGAAGGGAGGGAGAAACCTAGAGAGGGGAGAGAGGGCGGGTTGGAGAGTTAATGAACTAGACAATGAAGATAGAGAATAAGAGAGGAAGAGAGATAATGAGAGAGTGGGGGAATGAGATATAAATGGAGAGGGGAAGAAAGGAAGGGAGAGATATAAAGAGGGAAGGGCGAGAGAAGAGAAGAGATAGAAGAACAAAGAGATGAGTAAGAGAGGATGGATGGAGAGGTAGAAATGGAGGGAGCGAGAGACCTAGAGAATGAGGAGATGGATCTAGGTTTGGAGAGAGAGAAGAGAGGGAGAGTGTTCATAAATAGATAGGGGCAAGGGAAAGGGAGAGAAAGGTGGAGAGGGAGGGAGAGAACTAGAGGGTGGACAATTAGATAAGTGAGAAACCTAGAGGGGGAGAGAAAGGTGGGTAATAATATAGGGAGGGAGAGGTAGTGAGGTGAATAGGGAGGGAAAGAGAGCCCTAGATATGGGGAGAGAGAGGATAGAAGGGATCGGTAGTGAACAAAAGAAACAAGTGGGAGGGGAGGGAAATAATAAGAGAGTGAGAGAGAAGAGAGAGGAAGGGAGACAAGGAAGTGATTAAAGGTAGAGAGGGTGGGATATACCTAGAGAGGGGAGAGAGAAGTGAGAGAGACAAGAGAGGAAGAGAGATAGGTGTAGAGTTTAGGGAAGATAAATATAGTGTGATACGGATCTAAAGAATTCTAATAGGAGCATGCTGATTACTAAAATTTGACTAAGTATGAAATTCAATATGATCCTCTAAAAACTAGAATCTACATTATAACTCCTATAGAGTTGAAATCACTCTCAAACATCCTACCATTATATACATGAAATATAATTTCAAGTGACTTATACTTAAATGTTATATTTCATGTATATATATTCTCCTCTCAGGATGGGTATAAGTTGTGCCCAAGTTGAAAAATTTGCATCACAAAACCTTCAAATTGGACAATGCAGGACATTTGGCGCTCACCAAATGAAAAAAGTTGACTTTTCTCATTTGGTGCATGCCAAATGGGAAAAGTCAATTTTGTTCATTTGGTGAGCGCCAAATAGGGCGAGCGTCATATTTGGCGCATGCCAAATGGTCTGCATGGGAAACTACCAACCCAAAGGGTTGGACGACCATTTCAGGCCTAAGATGTGTTTTTAACAGAAGATTAGAAAATTTTCACATATTTTTGGCCGTGCTCTCCATCAGGTTTGCACGTGTTTCAATAAAATTTAAAAAAATACCATAGAGACCTCAATCTCTCTCTTAGCTATCCAAGCATGTAATTATTTTCACATTTGGATTTTGTTAAGGCTTTCATCTATAATTTCTTTTGTTAGTGTGTTTGTTTTTGGTCAAAAACCAACATGCACTAATTTGGGTATATTTTTTTACACGTTCATCGGATTTTCAAGAAACTTACATTTTTAAAAAGTAGACTCCATTCTACACAATTTAAAAAAAAAGTTTTTATTTTTGATTAGTTATCAATGATTTTAGGGGGGGGCATGCTCAAATTTCTATTTCTCAGGATGTGTCCACTTCAAAACTTAGTAAAAAAATCATATACTCATTAAAAAATTAGCTGAAAAATCTGGCATAAATTACAAGGTGTTAGCTAATTTCTACTAAAGCAATTTTTAAAATTAAAAAAAATAAGTTAACATTTTAGGGGGGCCACAATAGACACTATGTTATGCTTTTTGTATAAAAACATGAACACTTTTTGTGGCCCCCCTTTTTGAAGCCCTTAATCTCCACCATTTTCAAAACAAATTAGTAGTTTAGAAAGTAGAATCGAAGCACTCCAACTCTTGTTCTTGTTGCATCTTCAAATTTGGAGTGTAACTATCTTTAATTTGTCGTTGAATTTCAGACTTTGTTGATTTCAGAAGAAAAGTGGCATCTTAAGACCCCCTTTTGGTACCACAACTTGGTGCACACACCCTTTATCCTTGTTACCTACTGCATTAAATTCTCAACTGCTAGGGTTACAAACCCTAATACACTGCTTAACGATGCATACAATATTAACATGTGTAAAACCAGTTGATAAACTTTCAAAAACCGATTGACAAAAGATATCAATATTTCATAGATAACAACTCAAAATTCAAACTCTCTTACCACTCATCTTTCAAGGGGTCCAGAAGTAAATTTACCGCTATGCTCCCCTTAGCCCACTTGAAAGGCTCGATTCACCGGTACAGAATTCTCCACATTGGGTGAAGGATTAGGTACTTCTCAGGTATATCATCACTCTTCTTTTTCCAAATTCGGTTCATCTCTTCTCTAGTTTCCTCAATATTTACCTTCTGCTCACCTTTTTGATCTACAAAATGATTAACTGGTTTGTTCTTTCTAGATCTACACAACTTTGCCATGTGTACCAGTTTATGACAATGATAGAAGGCCATTCTAGATGATCTCCAAGGTTTTGCATTTCCCTCTTCCAGTTCTCCTTTGGCAATTCATAGCCACATGACCATAATTGTTACAAATGGTGCAAATGACATTAGTTACCTTTTCCATCTCAAATGGACTAAACCAGTTGACATAGGGTCTCTTCCAATTCATGTTACCCTAGTTGTCATAGGTTCTCATCTATTTACCATTAGGTCTTGGACTCTATTGGAATTTGCATGAAGATTGCATTAATGATTTTTTATGTTGTCATTGATGTCAATTAAACCAGTAATGTTATTGTGATAATGTTGTTTTGTAATCGGTAGGAAGAGCTAAGTGAAAGGAACTGTAACTGGTAGGCAAGTTTGTGGAGTGAACTAGTATTGACAAGTATTGAAGAGTTGAACTGGTAAACCCTACCTGTTGTTTTGATAAACCCTAACTGATCAAGTCTGGTGAATTGGTTATATTGGTTTATGAGCTGATGATGAGTGTTAATGATTATGACACATATGCATATTGTATGAAGAGAGTTTCAAAGTAGTTTTGGCATGTTGAGGTAACATTTTTTTGTCTTGGGAATGAGTAAGTATATTTCATGTAATACAAAGCACGTGATGAGTTACTAAGCTTGATGAAGAGGTTGAGGATTTCTTGAGTGATGTGTAGAGATTGTTATGTAATCCAACGATCATACTTGAACCAACTTGTTTGTAATCTCCATGAGAGAATCAGGTTTTTGTTGTGTTACCGACCTAGTTGATTTTTTTATAAGGTCGATGAGGTATTTTAGTTTAAGTGTTGGCAAAGTTGAATTGAGTGTGTGGTTGCCAAACCAGATGATGTATCTATAGTTTGAGTAAAGGCGGATAGGAGAATGAAAAGGATCTGAACAAGCAAGTGTAGTGCTATTCAACCAAATCAACAAACTCCTATTGTTTTCTAATAATTACAGCAGTCAAATCCCCTAACCGAGTGAGCTCTAACAAGCTTGGTGTTATTCAAATCCTCTAACAAGGTGATCCATTATCTTGGATTATAAATCCTTTACAAAGGTTACTCCTCATAGGGTATTGCTTCTAACAAGGCATTATAGTCAATCCCTTAATCGGGTGGTCCCTAATAGGATCTGCTCTTAACATGACTTTTTGTAAAATCTTTAACAGGCTTGGCTCCTAACAGGGCGAACTTCAGAAGAGTTCAAATAGTTATCTTGTGAGTCTCATCTCACCATGGTTTTTCCCATTTGGTTTTCCACATCAAAAATATTGTGTCAAGTGGTGAATGTTTTTATGGTTGAATTTCTTAACTACTCATTTCACTTTGATAAGTTATGTTAACCGGTAACAATCTGAAATGAAGTTTTACTTATGTCAAGTAAAAGTATTTGGATGATTGTGAGTTTCAATTTGTTTACTCTAATCTGTTGTAGTAGTCAACCGATTTATCTTGACAGAGATATTGCATTTATAGTTCTAAGTTTACTTGAGAGGTTATTTCTGAGAAAGGTGAAAGTATATCAGTTTTTCTATCCACTGATTCACCCCTCCTCTTAGTAGCTGACCGGATCCTTGTTCTTTCATCATACCATCAATTGGTATCAGAGCACTTACCAGGTCCTCTAAGGTCTAAGCCTAATAGCTTGAGTAAAGATCTTGTCGAACATGATGAAGAAGGAAGGTCTGAAGTTTAATAGAGAGAAATATAGGATATGGAGTGATAGAATGAAAAGTTATATCAAGAGTCTTGGAAATCAATGTTGGGAACATGTTAATACTCAATATGTTGCACCTAGTGGGATGATGACTGATGATCAGAAGAAAGAGCAACAAGAAAACAATCAAGGACTGGAGGCTATTATCAATTCTTTGTCTGATGCAGAGAATGTAGATGTCCATAGTCTGGAGATTTCTTATGAGGCATGGAAGAAACTTGAAGAGATTTATAGTGGTGATGAACATGTGAAGATTACCAAGGAAGAGAGTCTAAGAGGAAAGTTTGATGACATGCAAATGGCTGAAGGTGAGAATATCCAACAGTATGGTCAGAGGATAAAATAGATAGTTGGTGAGATCAAGAGTGCTAGTGGTAAAATTGATGATGCCACAACAATTAGTAAGGTGTTGAGAACCCTGCTACTGGTCTATGCTATCCAAGTTGCAGCCATTCAGGAGCTAAAATCTATTGACAAAACCAAGGTAACCCTTGACTCCATCATTGGTAAGATTACTGCTTTTGAATTAAATGGTTATGATGGTAGTGTTCAGAAATCTGAATCAACATTTAGAGCTTCTATTTCTAACCCATATATGAGGAAAAGTAGAGATGTTAGTCACTATCATAAATCTAGATCCAACAGAGAAATTGATGATGAAGACAGTTTAGTTGAGCTTGAAGCATTGTTGGCCAAGTGGTTGCCCAAAGGAACCAGTAAATATAGAGGTAAATTACCTTTGAAATGTTTTGCATGCAAGAAGATTGGACACATAGCTGCTAACTGTCCTAATTGTGATAATGAGCACAAGCGAGAGATGTTCAAGAAGTACAAGGGAAAAGGAAAAAGAGATTGTCTTATTGCAGTTGATGGTGGTATCATTGATGAGGAATCTGATGGTGATGCTAATGAAGACATTGTCTTTGTAGCCATTAAAGAGGAGACATCTGATAAGGAAGCTTTAGTTTCATGAATGGATAATTTTGATGATTGGATCATTGATAGTGGTTGTTCACATCACATGGCCGATGACCAGAGGAAATTTATTTCTTTGAAGGAATTTGATGGTGGAGTTGTAAGATTTGGCAATGACTCGCCCTGCATGGTTAAAGGTAAGGGAACTATTTCTCTTAATGGAAAGAGTAATGCATATGATGTCTAGTAGGTTGAAGGTCTAAATCACAATCTGTTGAGTGTTACCCAACTCAATGACAGAGGATACCCATTGGAGTTTAAGAATGGTATGTGCAAAATCTATGGGAGAAAAGGTGAACTGATTGCAACTGGCAAGAAGAATAAAGGTAACCTATTTCACCTGAATCCTAAAGTTAGCAGCTATTTAATTGCTAAAATAGATGAAATTACGCTTTGGCATAGGAGATTTTGTCATTTGAATTTTGATAACATTGTTAAAGTAAGTAAGTCAAAGACAATGAGAGGTTTGCCTTAGTTGGACAAACCAATTAATGCTCTATGTAACGAATGTCAATTGGGAAAGATGACATCCTCAATTTTCAAGAGCAAGTCTTTTTCAGCAGAGCATATGTTAGATTTGGTTCATAAAGACCTATGTGGACCAATAAGGACTAAAAGTATTTAGGGTGACAGATATTTCATGAACTTCACTGATGATTTCTCAAGAATAATGTGGGTCACATTCTTGAAAGATAAAATAGAGACATTTGGTAAGTTCAAAGAATTCAGGGCCTTAGCTAAAAAGGAGAGTGGAAAGAAGATAAAGTGTATGCGGATTGATCAAGGTAGAGAATTCAATTTTGAGGAATTCACTAGATATTATGAAGAGAATGGTATTAAACAAATTTTTTTTCACTAAGGACACCACAACAGAATGAAACAATTGGTCAGTTGTTGAAGCTATTAGGACCATGTTGATACAAGGAGGTGTAGTGAAGAATTTTTGGAGAGAAGCTGTGAGCACAACTGTCTACACTATGAACAAGATTTTGGTAAAAAGAGGTAAGGACAATACTCCTTATGAATATTGGTATGGTAGATCACCTAATGTTAGTTATTTTAAGATATTTGGTAGAAATTTTTTTATTAAGAGAGGTGACTATATTAGCAAGTTTGAGGCTAAAAGTGATGAAGGTATATTTCTTGGTTATTCCACCAAGAGTAAGGCCTACAAATGCTATAACAACTAGACACAAAGAATCATTGAGAGTGTTGATGTTCGAGTGGATGAGTATCCTAAAGTCTCAGGAGAAATCAGTGTAGAGAAAAAGGATGAAGACCCTTGCATTTTGTGTTTAGAACCAGAACCTGAAATTGACAAAGCAAATATTGATGTATTAGTTCAATCGAAATAGGTAGACTTAGATGATAATAATGAAGAAAATGAACCTAAAGATAATTATCATTTTATTCCGAGGTATGTGAGACTCAATAAAAATCCTGCACAGATTATTGGAGATAAGGATGTTGGAGTGCTAACCAGAAGAAGAATCAGAGAAAATGCTTGCATGATCTCCACTATTGAGCCTAGATCTGCTAAGGAAGCATTTGGTGATGATAATTGGATTAAATCTATGGAGGAGGAGCTTGATCAAATTGAGAAGAACAACACATGGACTCTAGTACCTCGACTAGTGAATAAAAATGTGATAGGTACTAAGTGAGTTTTTCAGGAACAAGCTGAATGAAGATGGTGTTTTAGTTCACAACAAAGCTAGATCGGTTTGCAAAGGTTATGCACAAGAAGAAGGAGAAGATTATGGTGAGAATTTGGCACTAGTGGATAGAGTGGAAGGTTTCAAAACTTTAATGGCTTTTGTAGCTCATAAAAGATTCAAAGTATATCAGATGTATGTGAAATTTGCATTTTTGAATGGAATACTAGAAGAAGAAGTATACATTGAGCAGCCAGATGGTTATGCTTTAACTAATAAGAAAGACATGGTATGTAAGTTGCACAAAGAACTATATGGATTAAAGAAAGCACCGAGAGCATGGTATGAAAGGCTTCATTCACACCTGATGAAGATAGGATTTCAGAGAACTAGTGAAGATAGCAACATATATCTCAAATCCAAAGGAGATAAAATACTGGTTAGTGAAGTATTTGTGGATGATATCATATTTGGAGGGAATGACGACATGAGCAATGACTTTGCAAATGAAATAAAAAGTGAGTTTGAAACGTCTCTAGTTGGAGAGATAAATTTTTTCATAGGTTTGGAAATACAACAAATGAAGAGTGGTATTTTTATTATACAGTCTAAGTATGTGAAGGAGGTATTAAAGACATTTGGTATGAGTGACTGTAAATTAGTTGGGACACCAATGGTTACAGGTTGTAAGTTGTCTAAGGAAGATGAGGCCACATCTGTTGATGTGAAAGAGTATAGGTCAATGATTGGAAAATTGCACTATGTTGTTCACAGGAGACCAGATATAGCTCATGCAATTGGTCTAGTTGCTAGATTTTAGAAGAATCCAAAGGAAACACATTTGATAGAAACCAAGAGGATTTTCAGATATTTGATAGGTACTGTTGACTATGGATCATGGTATCCATATGAAGGAAACATTGTATTGAAGGTGTACACAGATGCAGATTGGGTAGGTAATGTTGATGATAGGAAAAGCACAACCGGTGGAGAATTATTTCTAGGAGGAAGACTTGTTTCATGGAGTAGCAAGAAGTAGAATTTTATATCACTATCTACTACTAAATCTGAGTATGTTGATGCTTGTATGAATTGTACCCAGGATATCTGGATGAGGCACATTTTGGAAGGTTTCAAGATGAAGTTTACTGAACCTATAAATATCTTATGTGAAAATACTAGTGCCATAAATATTTCAAAGAACCTCGTCTTGCATGCACAAACCAAGCATATTAAATTGAAGTATCATTTCTTGAGGGAAAAAGTGCAGAGTAAAGATGTGATCGTGGAGCATGTTTCTACCAAGGAGAAACTTGTAGATATATTTACTAAACCTCTTCCTAAGACTACATTTGAGTATCTTAGAAGTCAGATAGGGGTTATACCCCTTCATGAGGTGAATTGAGCATGATGTAGATTACATCAGTCTTGGAGCTACTTGTAGAATTTTATAGCAGGATTGATGTAGAAGTGGAGTTATTCCATATGGGGAGCATCAAGTTGTAGGTTGTTGATGCTGAATAGTGAATTTTTACATTGCATGTTTTACTTTTAATTTGGTATTGTTGTCAAAGGGGGAGAAGAACTATGTGATTATGTGGAAAAAAACCAGTGACAAAACTAGTGACAAGCTAAAGACAAGGACTAGAGTACATGGTGAAATGTAAACCAAGATTCCTATTCACAATCACAATAATTAATGGTATTGATATTTGTATTGCCATCAATGCCAAAGGGGGAGATTGTTGGCATTTGCATGAGGATTGCATTAATGATTTGTTATGTTGTCATTGATGTAAATTAAACCAATAATGTTATTGTGATAATGTTGTTTTGTAACCAGTAGGAAGAGCGAAGTGAAAGGAACTATAATCGGTAGGTAAGTTTGTGGAGTGAATCGGTATTGCCAAGTATTGAAGAGTTGAATTGGTAAACCCTAACCGATTAAGCTTGGTGAATTGGTTATATTGGTTTATGATCTCATGATGAGTCCTAATGATTATGGCACGTATGCATATTGTATGAAGAGAGTTTCAAAGTGTTTTTGGTGTGTTGAGCTAACGGTTTTTGTCTTGGGAATGAGCAAGTATATTGCATGTAATGCAAAGCGCATGATGAGTTACTAAGCTCGATGAAGCGATGATCAAGGAGTAGTCAAGGATTTCTTGAATGATGTGTAGAGATTGTTATGTAATCCAATGGTCATACTTGAACCGACTTGTTTGTAATGTCTATAAGAGAATTAGGTTTTTGTTGTGTTACCAACCTAGTTGATTTGTCTATAAGTTCAATGAGTTGTTTTAGTTTAAGTGTTGGAAAAGTGGAATTGAGTGTGTGGTTGCCAAATCGGATGATGTACCCACAGTTTGAGTAAAGGTAGATAGGAGCATGAAAAGGATCTAAACAAGAAAGTATAGTTCTATTCAAACAGATCAACAAACTCTTGTTGTTTTCTAATAATTACAATAGTTAAGTCCCCTAACCGGGTAAGCTCTAACAAGCTTGGTGTTATTCAAATCCTCTAACAAGGTGATCCATTAGCTTGGATTCTAAATCTTTTACAAAGGTTACTCCTCACAAGGTATTGCTTCTAACAAGACATTATAGTCAATCACTTAACTGGGTGGTCCCTAAAAGGATTTGTTCTTAACATGACTTTTTGTAAAAGCTTTAACAGGATTGGATCCTAACTGGGTAAACTTCAGAAGAGTTCATATAGTTATCTTGCGAGTCTCATCTCACCATGGTTTTTCCCATTTGGGTTTCCACGTCAAAAATATTGTGTCAAGTGATGAATGTTTTTGTGGTTATGTTTCTATGGTTGAATTGCTTAACTACTTATTTCACTTTGATAAGTTATGTTAACCGGTAAAAATATGAAATGAAGTTTTACTTATGTCAAGTAAAATTATTTGGATGATTGTGGGTTTCAAGTTGTTTACTATTATCTGTTGTAACAGTGAACTGGTTTATCTTGACAGAGATATTGCACTTATAGTTCTAAGTTTACTTGAGAGGTCATTTCTGAGAAAGGTGAAAGTATATCAATTTTTCTATCCATTGATTCACCCCCCCTCTCAGTAGTTGAGTGGATCCCTGTTCTTTCATCATACCATCAATTATGTGAGGTACTGGATTATTTTCTCTATATTTGCACATTCAACTGATCTATGTCCATATATTTTGCATGTAAAATAATGACCTTCAAATCTCCTAGATACATACCTAGCATTTGCATTATAGCTTGTATTCTCATTGGATTTGTTTCTACACACATATGCAATATGTCCAGGCTTATAACAGACAAAGTAAATAGGTTTAAAAACTTTCTTACCAGTAGGCTTGTTAATATTAGGAGCAGATTTGTCCTTGTGAATGTTGCTCTTTGTACCAGAAGACTCTCCTTTCTCAGATGTGTTAAAGCCTAGTCCAGATGTATCACCTTTCATCCTTTGTGATTGGATATGCTCATCTAGCATAGTAGAACTTTTATTGAACTTTTCCATCTTTCCATTAGTCTCAGTGAGCTCTCTAGTAAGATCTTCATTTTATTTTGTAAGAGTCTCTCTTAGGGATGATGCCATTTCAAGATCTAGTTGTAAAGCCTCTTTTTCTTCTTTTTCTATATGCCAATGCTCACACAAAGTTGCATTTTCTTGTTTGATCTTAGCAATCTCATGATCTCTGTCTTTGACAAGATCTTCAACTGCCCTCCTAGCTTCCAGCTCTTGACTTATGTGGATAGTTAGGGATTCCAACTCTCTTCTTAGATTTAGCTTTTCACCGTTCAGTTTTTCAACTTCTTCAACTAATGCATCAATGTTAGCTTCATCTAAAGAACTATTATCACATATTTCCTATAGTTGTTCATTCATCTCTCTCCTTTTGACTTATGAAGCTTTAAATCTGACCCTTAGGGTTTCAAGCTCATCCTTAGTAGCTTCAAGCACTCTAGCCATCTCAAAGTAGCTCATATCCCCCATGGTGGCTTTAGGGTTTCCTTCCAAGTGATTAAGCTTTAAAGAAGTTAGGATTTGATACCAATTGATAGACTTATAAAGCACTAAGAGGGGGGGGGGGCAGTGACACCAAAAACAATACTACTTTAAACACTAACCGATAGATATAATTAATAAGTTTGCTCAACACTATGCATGCAATCCAAAATGATATTAAAGAATTCACAATAAGTAAAACATGCACCATAACACAATTGTTTATATGTTGAAAACCCAAATGGGAAAAACCATGGTGAGATGGGACTCACAAGTTAACTATCTGTAGTAATAGGTAATTGACCGGTTAAGGTCTACAAAAGTGCTCTGCTAGGAGCGAATCCTGTTAAAGATCCCAAACCTCTGTAAGGAGATATACCCTGTTAAAGGTAGTACCCTATTAGGAGTAACCTTGATAGAGGATTTCTGAATCCAAACTATTGGATCACCTTGTTAAAAGATTTGTTCAATGAATCTTGTAAGAGCTTATCTGGTTAGGGGATTTCACTGTTGTAGTGATTAGAATATAACAGGTGGTGTGATATAGAAGTAGCACAACTTGATTGAATAGATCCTCTTCTGCGCACTCAAAACTACATCACCAACATACTTTGCAATGCCTTCATAACTTAACACTTCTATCTTCGCATCAAATCATCTCATATCATGTCTCTAAAATAGTTCATCATAATATCATTATATATACATTTAGATTTTATGTCGGCTTTAGAAATCATATCACAATTTACTAGGTGCAGTATATTTGGTCAATCAAACATAACTCATCATGACCGGTGATAACTCATCACACAATCAATGAATACCGGTTAGAACATCGATATGGGTTAGAGTTAGCCATTTCAACATGTAAACCAATTGTCCTTCATTTCTTCTTTGATGGTCTCCGCTGGATCTTCAAGTTGATGTCAAGTTATTCCTACATATACCAGTTGTCTCCATTTACCAGTTTGACATTCTATAAACCATCATAAACAAAGCTTCCAATACTGGTTGCAATACAAGTAGCTTTAGAAGTAATATCGCTAGACAATGTGAACATATATGTGTGTGCACATGTTCCATAAATGACAACATATGAAGTCATTCATTACAATCATCAGCAAGCCAACAACCAAAATATATACAAGTTGGGTGTGAGAAGATATGGTAGGAACCAAATATGACTAACCCTCAAGGTAGATGACACATGCATTTACATGTGGAGGGTGCATAACAAGTGTCTCTAATCTTCCATTAGGATATGAGAGAATATCTCCAACCTCTGCTGAGGTGAGATGAGAAAGTAGCCAACCTCATATATACACATGAGGTGAGATGAGAAAGTAGCTAACCTCATATGTAAACATGAGATGAGATGAGAATATAGCTAACCTCTAAAGGGAGGGTTAGACACAAAGTTGTCTAACCTCAAAGTGAAGTTAACCTTTAAGGTTAAGTGACCTAGCTACTAAGTGTGACTTAAGCCTAGGAATAAGTTAGGAATGAACCTATACACTAAAAAATCCCTTAAGTTTTACATAGGGAGTAATAAATTCTAAAAAGAAAAAGATGGGTATTAGGAACAAACCTTGATAAGGTACCTAGGTAAAATGCAAGTTTATATAAAGCGGAGTAAAAGAGAAAACCTAGTGAAAAAAAATATTCTCCAAAATAGAGACAAATAAATACAATGAAATGGACAAGTGATAGAAGGAATGAATTAATGAGACCATATGATGGTTTTGTAGGTGTTGGAATTAAAGGCTTAGGTAGCAGAATACCATGAGCAAGAAGAATTTTCTCAAACTCAATACCTTTATGAACGATGCAATCATCTTCTATATACCTTTTCCCTCTACATTTGATTTTTTTTATTTATTAGGAGTTTTAGAAAGAATATCCAAATGGAAGGAATTCATAGTGAGAGACATGATCCAACAAACTCAAAAAATGCAAAACCACCCAAATTTCCCTATGACTAGAGAACCCCCGAATTTTGGCACTTTATAAATTAGTGCCATTCAAATGTTATTAGAAAAACAAATTCTCATTTAATAGGATTATTTTGATTACAACTAATTTGAAGGATTAAAAAAATCACTAAAGAGTGACCAAATTTAGGCATGCAACTAATTGATGAAACTGGAATAGAATGAGCTTTTTGTTGACTATTTGCACTCAAGAAAACACCCCTCGATTTACAAGTTATGGACAAAAAAAAATTGCCCCATTTTAAAAATCGTTGGTTAGTGAAATAAAATAACCTCCCTTCTTACAAGTTTTTGTGATTTATATAATAAGTAGGAGAAAATACTTTATTAAAAATTCTTAGAAGGGAATATTAAATGTTTGGTATTTCAAACATCAATAATAATAACTAGTGACCAAGTCAAATGGATAGGGGATGTGGCCTTTGGAAAATAGTTTCCAAAAAACTCTTCAACGTTGGATAATGACAACAATTAAAAAATAGAAATAATAGAAATAAAAAATTTCTAATTTCTTCTCACTTTCATAATAGCACTTCTTCTTTGTCAGAAAGTTCTTATTTTCTTTTAAGGAATTGAGTGGGTTATTTCAATGTTTGGTGGTGGTTGCATTTAGAAGATATTCTATATATATTTATGTTTCTTGTGGAGGCAAAATCATAATTTTTGTTGTTGTAATTTGCAAATTCACATTGTAAGAGAGAAACAATTGTGAAAGTTTTAAATGTTTTTTCCTAAGCAATAAGAATACTGATACCTTGCCTTGTGGATGTTGCCTTGGCATTTTGTCTAGGTTTTACCACATAAATATGTGTCTTATGTGTTTTTTTGTTGTTCCATTTATTTTCTTCATTTTTATTTTGCATCTAACTTATGCTACAATATTTAATTATCTAGGGTTTCTGCTTCCGCTTTCTAAACAAGTGGTAATAGAACAATTATTTTTGTAGTGGTTGTGTTAAAATTTGGTGTTTGTTTTCTAGCTGTTAGGTATTGCATGCATAAAATATCAATTATATGCAGATAATATTAAGCATGTGAATGAAAAACATAGAAATAATAACAATGAAGAGACAATATTAATGTGGTTCACCCAATCTTGGGCTACATCCACCCAACAGAGATTCCAATATTATTATCTAGTAAATCAAAACTGATTATAACTAGCAATCCCTTTGTAACTCAATACCACAACAAAATTCTCTACAGAAAACTCCTAACCCTTAGCCTTTTAATCAAGACTTATGTCCGTTAAAAAATTAGGGTTACAACATGTTAGCTAATAGAAAAATAACACCTAACGCCTTTATAAAATAATAAAAGACTTTTTGGCCTCATTGGGTGCTGCCCCTTGACCTTGCCTTATATCATGATAGGGAGTGTGCAAGGGACACTACCCCTGAACCTTCCAAGGGGCATTGCCCCTTGACCCCATCTTGGGGGCGCTTCCCCCAAACCCCCATTGAAAAATATAGGGGGGAACCACACCAATAGAAGTAGGGAAAATTTAACCTCCGAGTCTGATTATTCTCCATATAACAACACCAACATCAAATGGCAAAGGTTTTGAATACTGGGTTCAAGGTGAAGAATTTTAATGGAAAACCTAACTTTGAGATATGAATTCTCAATACATGCGATTTTTTAGTGCAACAAGGATTGCACAAGGCATTGGCAGGAAAATCAAGGAAACATATATATATTTGATGAGGACTAGGGAGATCTAGATATGAGATCTCTAAGTAGAATTTGGTTGTGTTTTTCTAATGAGGTTATTTTTAATATTGTTGGAGAGGAAACAACAACAGGTTTATGAAGAAAAATGGAGAGCCTTTACATGACAAAATATTGACAAACTGAATCTACTTGAAGGGGAAATTGTATAGTCTGCAAATGAAGGTACAATAATTGTCAATCATTTAAATGTTTTCAATACTATAATTTATGAATTGGATAGTATGGATGTAAAAATTGAAGATGAAAGAAAGACAATCAAACCATTATGTTCTTTGCTTGAATCTTGGAATCACTTACCCACTTCTATTAGCTTTAGTACAACTGACACCCTTGAATTTGATTTTGTTGCTTTCTTGTTTAAAGAGGTGCAAAGGAAGTCTAATGCAAAAGCCTCTACACTGGAAGCAATGGTGGCTAGAGGTTGATCCATAGAAAAAGGGGAGAGTTCAAGAGGTACATCCATATCCAAGTCAAGAGGCAAAAAGAGTAAGGGAAAATGTTGGTATTGCAACAAATTAGGACATCTCAAGAAAGATTGTTGGAAAAGGAAAGAGGCGAATGGTGGATCCAAAAAGGAAGAAAATTTTATTGAGACAAGTTTGGGTATGGTTGGTGAAGTGTTCATAATGTTTTACAATATCAAGATGAATGATTATTAGATTATAGTTCTTTTGATCACATGTGTCCATATAGGAGTTGGTTTTCTACTTACCAACCTATTGAAGGTGGTGTTGTTCTTATGGAAAATAATGCCTCTTGTAAGAGTATTGGAATTTGGAGAATTAGAATCAAGATGTTTGATGGTGTTGTAAAGGTGTTAATAGAGGTAAGACATGTACCAGAACTGAAAAATAATTTGATTTCCTTGGGTTTTTGGATTCTAGAGGTTATAAATTCTCTTGTCAAAGTGGAGTACTTAAAGTGTACAAGGGCATTTTAGTGGTCATGAAGGCTACAAAAGTTGGAAATATTTATAGACTAGAAGGGAGTATTAAGGTAAATGAGGAAATGGTGGTATCTAAGGAAGTAGATGAATCTACTTGTTCATGGAAACAACTAGGTCATATGAGCGAGAAAGTGCTAATGATACTGGTAAACCATAAGTTACTTCCAAGTTTAAAATCTTTGAATTTGAATTTTTGCAAGCATTGTGTCTTTGGGAAGCAATGTAGATAGAAGTTTAACTTAGGTAGTCATACAAGTACATGTGTTCTAGAGTATGTCCATTCACATTGATGTAGGAGCATCCTTGGTTCATGGCAATCTTGCATCAACCAAAAATATTTTCTTTCAGTTTGTTCCTGTTTTGCAGTTTCAACATTTCTTTCCGTGTTTCTTTGCATTTTCTCACCAGATCTTGTGGAGATAGATTTTTATTGTTGACTTGTTCATCTACCTTATCCTATGTCCATGAGATGTTTGGATATTTTTTTGATAAGTTATCGCTCCTGGAACCTGTGATAGTTTTTTGGCTTAGAACACTAGAAGTGCTTGGACCTAGTTGGCTTTGGTGGATCTTGCTGATCATTTCCATAACTTGTAGAGCTTCTATTCATTATTTATAACATTCCTTGGCATGTGGCTGACCTTCCTTTGGGTTTGCACTTCATTCTTTGGATTTTCTGGAGGGATCTCTTTGGTGGAGGCCGACCTTGTTTTTTACACTTTTCATTCTTTCTCATCGACATTTGTTCCATCTTGGGTCAACGCGGATCATTATTAATCATAAAAATCAATATAATTGAGCATTAGCATCTAGTATTTTAGAACATAGAATAATAATCCTAATGATAGGAGGTCAGAGTTGGCTCACATTCTTGCTTGAGCCAAATATTGCATAACATGCATGTTTTGTATTCAGGCCTATGAACCTAAATGTTGCCGACAGTTTGTAATTGATTTTCATGATATAATATAGTTACTTATGCATTGCCTCCATCATATTGAGTTGTTTCTACCATGTGACTCTTGCTGCATGGTCCAGACTGTTCTCTTTGAGGAGCCTCCTCACTGTGACTGCACTAAGTGGTATAAGAGCGGGTTTTTGTTATGGAGATTGCAAAGTCCTATTAGATTTTATTGTAGGGTGGCAAATTGAGGATCTGACCTGTAGCTACAGAGAACAGGTGTAAAGATGGCTCAAAGGAATGCTAGAGGTGTTGAAGCATGTCGAAATGCATACCTTGCTATGATGGAAATGTTGAGAGGACTTGTAGTCCGATTTGAAGCTATTGAAATGACCCAGAGAATAGGTTGACATATTGAAGATTTAAGTGATGATGATGAAGAAGAAGTGGTTGAAGAGCAAGGAGCAAATCAACCAATGAATGATTTGGATGAAGAGAGGTTTATAAGAGAATTGTCAAGAGCAAATACCAGACAACATTTTACCCCACCAGATTATGATGGCAAGTTGGATTTAGATGAATTGTTGGATTGGATCATGGAAATGGAAAAGTATTTTGATTTTGAAGGCACTACTAAAGATAGAAAGGTGAGATATGTTTGCACTAATTTGAAAGGTCATGCATCTCTTTGGTGGGGACATTTGTAGGTTGATAGACAAAGAAGAGGTAAAGAGAAGATTAAATTCTGAGAGTGGATGGTTAGCAAGTTGAAATCAAATTTTATGCCTATCAATTATCAAGTGAATATGTCTCAGAAGTTGTAGAACTTGAAACAGAAGGACTCTAGTGTGAAGGAGTATACCGAAACATTCTACAAGTTTAATATCAGATCCAGACATACAGAAGATGAGATTGAACAAGTTACTAGATATTTGAATGGGTTACGAATGTCTATACAAGATGAAATTAGTTTAATCAAGTTGTAGAGTGTTGAGGAAGCTTATCAATATGCCCTGAAAGAAGAAGAAAAATTGAACAAAAGATATGAGCAGAAACAAAGAGGTAGAAGTGGAAATTTTTTTAGAGGAATATTTCCAAGAGGAAGAAGATATTTTGAAGGAAGAGGACCCTGCACAGATTAGAGTAAAGAGAAGCAAGTTAGCAGAGATGGTAGTTCATACCGAAAGGATGACATAAATTTTTACTGGAGAAGAGAACCTGATGGATACCAGAATGAGGGTTATGGAAAAGATGACATAAGACAAGATAACAAAGTGTTTAGAGGAACTTGCTTTAAGTGTGGAGGAGAAGGACATTGTGATTTTGAATGTAGGAAAACATAAAACACTGGGAGAGTAGCATTGGTAGAACAAGACCATACCGGATCAACTAATAAATTGGAAGATGGAGAATTGTTGGTGATGAGAAGAGCTTTGTGTCATATCCAAGAAGATGAAGAACCCTTGCAGAGGAGGAATTTGTTCAAGACTAGATGTAAGGTATTCGATAAGTGTTGTAAACTCATTATTGATAGTGGCAGTTTAGATAATTTTGTTTTAGAGGAGATGGTGAATAAACTGAATTTGGAGGGAATGAAACATCTTAAGCCTCATCAGATCGCATGGATTCAGGATGATCATAAGATACTAGTAAGTGAACAATGTTTGGTGAAATTAAAGATTGGATCTTATCATGATGAAGTTTTATATGATATTATGCCTATGGATATTTGTCATATTTTGTTGGGAGGACCTTGGAAGTATGATAAACAAGCAATACATGATGGGAGAAAGAATATATACACTATTGTTGCAAATGGGATGAAGTAGACCTTGGTACCCTTGGAGAAGCCTCTGAAAATTGAATTTTGTACAAGTACTAGAATCTTTTTGGTGGATGAAAGGAAATTCCTAGACATGATGAGACATGAGAATGTATGTTTTTCTTTAGTTCCTAAGAATACATAATTTAGAACATGAAGGAGAAAAACTAGAGGAGATAAAGGAGTTACTGATAGAATATGGAGACATGATTTCAGATAATGTACCTAATGGATTACCTCTTGTGAGGAGTATTAGTCATTGCATGAAACTGATTCCCAGAGCTAGTTTGCCTAATAAAGTAACACACCGGATGACATCGACAAAGAATGAGGAGCTGGATATAGAGAAGTGCAATATTTGTTGAGAAAAAGTTTGATCAGAGAAAGTTTGAGTCCTTGTACAGTGTCGATAGTGTTAGCACCTAAGAAGAATGGAGAATGGAGGATGTGTACTAATTCTAGAGCAATAAACAAGATCAACGTGAAGTACAGATTTCCTTTGCCTAGGATGGATGGCATAATGGATTGTTTAAGTGGAGCTAGATAATACACAAATATAGAATTGAAGAGTGGATATCATTAGATCAAAATCAGAGAAGGAGATGAGTGGAAGACAACATTTAAGACAAATGAAGAGCTATATGAATGGTTGGTGATGCCTTTTGGATTGACTAATGCACCAAATACTTTCATGAGATTGATGAATGAGGTATTGAGAAAGTTATTGGGTAAGTTTGTTATTGTGTATTTGGATGACATTTTTATTTTCAAAAAGAGAAAGGAAGAACATATGTTGCATTTGAGACAAGTTTTGTAGAGGTTGAGAGAAGAGAAGTTGTTAATAAACATCAAGAAGAAGTTTCATGAAGGAAGAGTTAGTTTATTTGGGATTTATGATATCTATGGATGGATGGAAGATGGATCCTAAAAAAGTAAGAGTAATTGTTCAATGGCCTACACCAGAAAGAATTGGAGAGATAAGATCATTTCATGGATTAGCTAGTTCTACCAAAAGTTTATTAGAGATTTCAGTTTAGTTTGTAGCCCTATGACAGAAACAATGAGAGGAGATAGAAAGGATTTCAAGTGGACAACTGGAGCAAATAGAATCTTTGAATTTTTGAAGCAGAAGCTGATAGAGTAGCCTATGTTAGCTTTACCAGATTTTAGAAAAGTATTTCAAGTGGACTGTGATGCAAGTGAGAATGCAATTGGAGAAGTGTTAAGTTAGGAAGGCAGATCAGTAGCATATTTCTGTGAGAAGTTGAATGATGCAAGGAGGAGATATATTATGTATGATCAAGAATTTTATGCCAAAATTAAAGCATTGAAGAAGTGGAGACATTATTTGTTTCCTAAGGAGTTTGTGTTCCATATTGATCACTTGGCTTTGCAGTATTTGAACTATCAGAGTAAGTTGAATCAGAGACATATGAGATGGGTGGAGTTCTTGTAGAATTATACCTTTGTGTTGAAGCATATAAGTGGGAATTTAAATAGAGTTGTTGATTCTTTGAGTAGAAGGAGGAACTTGTTGATAGAGATGAGAGTGGAGGTATTAGGTTTTGAGGAATTGAAAAACTTATATGAGGATGACCCAAATTTTGCAGAACCTTGGAAATCTTGTAAGGAACCGATTATGGTGGACAAAAGTAAGTGGTTGGGTTATTTCACTCAAGATGAGATGTTGTTTAGAGGAGTTTAGTTATGTATACCTAAGAGTTCTATGAGAGAAAGTCTAATAAAAGAGAAGCATAGTGGAGGATTAGCCAGACACTTTGGAGTTAATAAGACAGTGGAATTGATAAATGAGAATTATTTTTGGCCTCAGATTCATAAGGATGTCAGGAAATTTGTGTTGAGTTGTAGGATTTATCAACTTGGAAAAGGTAGTAGTCAGAATGTTGGATTGTATAAGCCTTTGATAGTTCCGAAGAGACCTTGGGAGGACATAAGCATGGATTTTATACTTGGATTTCCTAAGACACAAAGAGGAAATGATTCTATATTTGTGGTGGTAGATAGATTCTCAAAGATGACACATTTCATACCTTGTAAGAAGACAATAGATGCAGTGCATGTTGCAGACCTATTTTTTAAGGAGGTGGTGAGATTAAATTGATTACCTAAGAGCATAGTTTCAGACTGAGACACTAGTTTGTTGGATACTTTTGGAGAACACTTTGGAAGAAAATGAAGACATACTTGAAATTTAGTTCTACTTTTCACCCACAGACTGATGGATAGACAGAGGTAGTGAATAGGAGTTTGTGAAATTTGTTGAGATGCCTAGTTGGAGAGAAGATCAAAAGTTGGGACTTGATTCTTACACAAATAGAGTTTGCCTACAATAATTTAATGAACACGAGTACCAAAAGAACACCTTTTGATATTTTTACTAGAGTGCACCCTAGAGGCATATCAAAGCTAAGAGATATCAATAATGAATATAAAAGGAGTGTAGAAGAAGAAGAATTCATAGAGCATATGAAGACAATGCATACTTAGGTTAAACAACATTTGAAAGACATGAATAAGAATATGAGAAAGAAGATGAGAATAGGAGACATAAAGAATTTTAAGTGGGAAATGAAGTGATGGTATGTTTGATCTATGTTTTTTTGCATTTGCTCACTAGATCTTATGGAGCTGGATTTTGATTGTGGACTTGTTATTCTAACTTATCATCTGTCTGTAGGGCGTTTGGATCTTTTACTGGAAAGTTATCAATCTCAAAACCCGAGAATTTTTTTTGGCTTAGAACAGTTTAACTGCTTTGACCTATTTGTCTTTGGTAGATCTTGCAGATCATTTTTGTAGCTTGTGGAGCTTCTATTTGTTGTTTCCAATGTTCCTTACTGTATGACCAGCCTTCATTTGGGTCTGCACTTCATTCTTTGGATTTTCCATAGGGATTTCTTTGGCAGAGACCAACCTTATTGTTTTACATGTTTCATTCTTGTTCATCGACATTTGTTCAATCATGGGCTGATGCAGATCATTCTTGATCATATTGTAAAGCGGAAAAATCGAACCCTAGTTGTTCTCCCCTCCCCAACTCCAAGGAGAGAGAAGGGAGGTCACTAGGGTTGATGGTTTTCACTTGGGGGAGACTTTACATTCAAAAGAGGGGTTGAAACCCACAAGATCCAATCCCACACAATGCAAGATTGGATTCTAAATGGGTTTCAAGGGTTAAGACATCAAGGATACCCTCTTTTGTAAAGAATGTAGATAGAAAGATTGAACTAGGAATGTATGTAAAGTAGGAAAGATTCGCTTATAAACAGAGATAGGGATATGGGATGAAGCTGCGGACCTGGAATTAGTAGTAAAATGTCAAGACGGTGCTGTTCTACAAATTTGAGTGAAAGTTGACGGGACGATGGCGCCCGACGTGCACACAGTCCTCCGAAAAATCCGCGAAACGAAGGTGGATCTGTTCGTCTCTGCACAAGGATTCCAGATCTTCAATTACAACCGCGTACCCGCAACCTACACACAGAAAAGAGAGGATGATTGGGGGGTTAGGGATGAGGGGTTTGCCTTTAGGTCAAACCCCGGTTTTGGAATTAACCAAGAAATGAGAATGTTGTAAATGTAAATGTTTGTAATGTAAACAAGTACTGATACCTTGTTGTAAGAATGTTTCTATTCTTACATGCAAAGGTGTAATGTATGTAGTATGTTGTATGTTGTATGTGATCTCCTCTTCAAAGGTTGAATCCTTGTCTTGAATGCAACACCTAGCATTGAATGGAGACTTAGTATGCTCAATTGTTTGAAGGAATGCTTGAATGCTTGAATGTTTGAATGTTTGAATATCGCTTCCGCCTTTTGCACACATGTTTTTCCTCTTTCTCACGTCTCTTTCTAGGAGAGGAAAAGTAGTTTATATACTTGTCAATTAGGGTTGATAGACTGATTTTCCTGACCTTAGGCCGACCAGGAAACATTATTTTCCAATTTGCAAACTTAAAGACCCGATGCCCACAAGAGACTGGGCCCAAAATAGGGCCAGGGACCAGGGCGCTGGGCGCCATGGTCCTGGGGGACCAAGGTGCTGGGTGCCCTAGTCCTGAAGGACTAGGGCACTGGGCACCTGTAAAGCGGAAAAATCGCGATCGAACCCTAGTTGCTCTCCCCTCTTCCAACTCCAAGGAGAGAGAAGGGAGGTTCGCTAGGATTCGATGGTTTTCACTTAGGGGGGAGACTTTACATTCAAAAGAGGGGTTGAAACCCACAAGATCCAATCCCACGCAATGCAAGATTGGATGCTAAATGAATTTCAAGGGTTAAGACAGCAAGGCTACCCTCTTTTGTAAAGAATGTGCATAGGAGAATTGAGCTAGGAATGCATAGAAAGTGACAAAGATTCGCTTATAAACTGAGATAGGAATACAGTATGAAGCTGTGGACCTGGAATTAGTAGTAAAATGTCGATACGGCGCTATCCTGCAAATTTGAGCAAAAGTTGTCGGGACGATGGCGCCCGGCGCCACGGTCCTCCGAAAAATCCACGAAACGAAGGGGGATCTGTTCGTCTCTGCACAAGGATTCCAGATCTTCAATCTCAGCCGCGTACCTGCAACCTACACACAGAAAAGCGAAGATGATTGGGGGGTTAGGGATTAGGGGTTTGCCTTGAGGTCAAACCCCAGTTTTGGAATTAACCAAGAAATGAGCAAGAGCTGTAAATGTAAATGACTATAAAACAAGTACTAATACCTTGTTCTAAGGATGTTTGTATCCTTATGTGCGAAGGTTTAGATGTTGTATGTTGTAGTAGTATGTGATCTCCTCTTCAATGGTTGAATCCTTGTCTTGAATGCAACACTTAGCCTTGAATGGAGACTTAGAAGGAATGCTTGAATGCTTGAGTATAGTTTCCACGCCTTTTTCATCATGTATCTGTTATCTCCAAATGAGAGAGAAAAATGTAGTTTATATACTTGTCAATTAGGGCTGATAGACTGATTTTCCCGACCTTAGGCCGACCAGGAAAGTTAATTTCCAAATTGCAAACAAAAAGACCCGAGACCCCTTAGGAGACCGGGCCCAAAATAGGACCCAGGGACCAAGGCGCTGGGCGCCCTGGTCCTGAGGGACCAGGGCGCTGGGCACTCTGGTCCCACCTCCCGGGATAGCAGGGTGCAAGGAGGTTCAGGCCAGGGTACTTGAAAAATGCAGTTTTTGGTGTCGTGAGCAAGCTTCGGGGTCTCCATTCAGGTTGCGTGTTGCGTCGCCATCGTGAAGACCGAAATGTAGTCGAAATTGCAAGTGTCGCAATTTTAGGACGCTACATTTAGCCCCCACTTTAGCGGGAGTATGTATGCTCATACTTTCAGTAAAGTACAAGGAAACAACATTGAAAAACTTTCACCACGTCAAGGAGGCAAGACACACCAAGCCCCCAGTGGACTAAGGATCTTACGACTTCGATTGACAAAGTAAAAGGGAAGATCACGAAGGAGAACCATGACTGTCAGTAGTAAGGTTCCCTCACTATGAGTCATGCAAGAAAGATATCAAGAATTTTCAAGGCAAAGCTAAATTTGCCAAGAAATTCTCAAGTATCTTGAAAAGATATGAACGGGATGTATGCCCCCCTACGTTAAAGCGATCGCACACGCCTCACCGGGGGTGATTGTTTTAACGTAGTGATACACATAAGAATGAGAAAGGAAAGGAGCACGTTATCGCAAGGATTTAGCCCCCAAGTGTGAGATAAGCCCAAGGATAATAGACACAAAACACAAAGCACGAGGTGACTTCACTTTCCTTGGGGTCAGTATGCTGTATGATAAGTCATGTATATATCATATGTATGTATGCATAATTGTTCTTCATTCCCCAATCAAGGAAGGTCACCTAGAAGAAGGGAACACATGTGTCTTTTGAGTCAACATGAGAGAGATCGAGAGATCTCAATGCTTTGCATCATCCTCAAGTAGACAACACTAAGGACAACAAATAGAAGAATGAGAATAACATATAGAAGAAGTAACACAAGAGAGGAGGAGAGAATCTGCTATGCTAATGTAACTAGTCTAGCACGTCATCTACCCCCCGATCTTGCTGATCAATGTTTCGGGAAGGCAGGGAACACGCTAGAGGAGGAACATTCAACATAGTAGATGGAGCTATCACAAGATCCAAACAAGGGCTATGTTCATGTTCCGAGCCACATTGTTGTTGTCTAGGAGCTAGGATAAGTGCTTTAGAAGATTCATTAGATAAATGGTTATCAATATCAACAAGTTCATATTCACTATCAGAAGCAAGAGAAATAACATTTTCATCATGAATAATATTTTCATCTATATCATCATCAAGATTTATAAAAATAGGATCTTTAACTCGCACAGGATCAAGACCATCATGCATCTTATGTTTAGGAGATTTAGGCTCAATGTCCGGCTGAGGAGAAAATGGAATAATGCTCGTTGAAGGTGTTTTTGGAGATGGCAAAGTTTGAGAAGCAGTTGCTTGAGCTCTAAGACGACACTTTCGTCGGCGTTCACGTGCAGAACGATTTCATCTAGTCTTAGTAGGAAGTGAAGAAGATTGAGGAGGAGGAATGTTCTCATCCCTATCACTTGGGTGTTTAGGTTGTGGTCTCTTAGGCTGGATAATAGGAGAAGAAGAAGGTCTCTTCTCTCTATAAAAGGAAGGAGGAGGAACTGCTCCATATAAAGGAGGAATTTTTGGTTTAGGAAGGAGACCAAGTCCATCATGACGAGGAGGGATAGGTCTACTTTTAGGAAGTTTATTAGATATAGACATAGTCACATCCATAGGGATGGGTTGGGAATCTTCTTGAGGAAAGACATTAGTTTTATCTTTCAAAGGAAGAACTTCCTTCTCAAGAATGATAGGAATGTCAAGTTTAGGTGTTCTAGGTTCACTTAAAGATAGGATCATATCTGTTTTCCACTTTTGATAAGATTTGAAAAGATGATCACTTCGCAGAGGAAGAGATTGGAATTGTTTAGGCCAAAAGTAATCAATAGGAACGCTAGAGGTTCTTTCAGCTGGTTTAAAGAGACTATGATTGACAGTAACAACTTCATCATTATGGGGAAATTTCAAACACTTATGAATAGGAGAAGCAATAGCTTTCATGGAAGATACCCAAGGATAGCCAAGCTTCACACGAAATTGTTCGGAAGATGGAATAATAGAAAAGTTCACATCAAGGGATTTGTTATAGACCTCAATAGGCAACGTAATAGAACCAATTGCAGGAGAAGAAAATGTATCAAATAGTTTCACAATCACGTCTGTTTTGTCATAAATCACTTGATTCAATTGCAAAGTAAAAAGAAATTCTTCAGTAATAACATTAACCATGCACGAAGGATCAATAAGCACTCCATGGCAAGGTGTATTCTTGACTTTTGCAACTATGTATAAAGGACCATTAGGTGCCCTAATGGTTTCATTGGAATCAAATGTGATGGAAGGTTCTTTAGGGTTTTCTTGCTGCTCTACAAAGTTAATCACATTTGGAGTCATAGACACAAGACCATCAGATGAAAGAGAGAAATCATTAGTCTCAATCGCATTAGAAGTATGAGAAGGTAATGGATCAATGAAAATCTGAAGATTTTGATTAGGAGGAGCTACAGATGTATTGCCTTTATCATTCACTCCAGAAACAGAGATAGTATTATTATCAATCAAATCTTCAATTTTACCCTTTAAAGAAAAACATTTTTCAGTATCATGCCCAGGATGACGATGAAATTGACAAAAGGCTTTGTTATCAAAATAAGGTGAAGTAATCTTTGCAGGATCAATTTGTCTTATAGGAGGAAGAGTAAGCACATTTTGTTCCAATAATTTATTCATAATACTATGCAATGATTCATTCAAAGGAGTATACTTTCTTTCTTTCTTGAAAAATTTAGAAATAGGAGGCACACCTGATGCTGCATTCACATTGTTGTTGATGATGTTTTCATTGAATTTGATGGAGTCTCTGTTCGGTTTAAACTTCCCAAATGGTTGTTGACTGCTATCACCCTTATCACTCGGAGCCATAGGATGTGATTGTTCCATTTGACTCACAGTCAGTTGATAATTGTGAAGAGTGGCACACAACTGTTGGAAAGAAGTAAACTCAGAAAATAGAAGTTTGTCTCGAATATCTTTTTGTAAATTAGAAATAAAGATTCTTTGAATATCATTGTCAGGCACTGGAAAAGAAATTTGAGCATACAAATGCTTATATCTACCAATGAAATCAGTCACTTTTTCTTTAACACCTTGTTTACAATGCATTAAATCAATCAAAGTAACTTTAGGACTTATATTGTTTTGAAATTGTTGAATGAAAGCATTTGCAAGTTGTTCGAAAGAAGTAATAGAATAGGAAGGCAACGAGCAATACCATTGTAGGGCTTTGTCTCTTAATGTTCTCGTAAACAGTTTTGCAAGCAACCTTGGGTCATAAGCAAAATCAGTACAAATTGTTTGAAAAGTCTTAACATGTGTTAGAGGATCACCTTTACCATTATAAAGTTCCAAATGTGGAATTTCAACATGTTTAGGAGGGATAGCTCGAACAATGTCAAGAGAAAGTGGGCTCGCAACATCAAATGTGGGCACACTAAACTTAGATTGATTCATAGAGGCAATTTGTTGCTGTAAAGAAGAGACAGTTTGTGCAAGATTGTTAATGGTCGCTTCAGTCGAAGGGTTCATATTAGATGTGTTAGATTGAGATGGAGTTGTTATGTTATTGAAAGAAGGTAAAGAGTAAGGTGGTGGGACCCTATGATAATTAGTCATAGGAGATGATTGGACATGAGGAACACTACAAGGAGGAATGGAATGATTAAATGAATTGCCCCCTTGCGTCATGTTCATTTGTGGAGATGTAATAGGAACACTCATTGAAGGAATGAATGAAGAAGTCAGATTGAATGAAGGAAGAGGGTTAATTGAAAAGGAAGGATTGCCCCCATGACTAGTGATCACAGGAGGAATGTCTTGTGTAGAAGTAGCCATTATGTTTGATGTAAAGGTAGGTATGCTAGCAATAGAAGTCATCAAAGGAATAGAATGATTGACTTGAGTAGGAGGTTGTGTATAACCTAAAGTTTCGGCACAACTCTTCATAGGCATCACGTTCGAATTCACAATGTGTGAAATACCACGCAAAATATCAATTCCATTCTTATCACTTTGAAGCATACGTTTTAGACCCTCAATTAAAGGAAGAGCTTGACTATCAGGGTATTCTTGAGACATCCATTGTCGAAAATCATCAAATTGGTTATCCAATTTCGAAATTTGTTCTTCAGAAACCTCATGGAGAGCTTCTTCATCATTAGGAGGATTAGAGGAATTAACCATGTCCTCGTTAAAAAGGCTATTCAAATTAGGTTCCATCTCCTCAGTAGTTAAACCTCGGAAAGACTTAATTCTACGACTTTGTCTAACGGGAATAGTGTAAGTAGGGCTTATTGTTGTAAAACTCATGCACTAGAGAAGGAGAGAAAATTTTGATTTTAGAGGTAGCAATTTTCAGTAAAATCAGCCAATCTTCTGGATTTAAGCTGTTAAATGCAATCACGACAGTCTCCCGAAATTTTGGAAAAAATGTCCGGGACCGTGGCGCTCGGAGTGCAACACGGTCCTTGCAACTTTTTTCGAAATTTGCAGGGATGAAAGGTATGATGATTTTAAAGCCAATCTGAAAAAATTGAGTGATTTTACGATCTGTAGATAGGTCAAATTAAAGTTGCAATCTCAAAATTGAACCCTACCCAGATTGTCGAAAAATGCAAAATTTGAATTTTGAAAAAAAAAGAGGGAAACTGAAATTTTGAATTTTATGATTTTAGAGGGAATGTCAAGAGCAATGCAAATTTTGAAATTTAAAAATTGACTCAATTTCACGCAAAATTCAATTTTGAAAGCGGAAATCAAAGTTGTTGTAATTAAGCACTTAATTTCAAAAGTCACAAAATGCAAGAATTTGAATAAAGCACTGAAATTTTTAATGAATGTTAACGCACTTTTCAGATTTAGGATAGTAAGAACACAATTTTGACACAAAATTTTAGTTTCAATGATTTTTGAATGTTTAAAAGCCTTAATCCAAGCAATCACAAGACCAACTTCGACTGTAATTTTGAAGGTGTTAAAATTGATAAAATCAGCCAAAATTCTGGATTTTAGCAGAAAAATACAGTAAGATCTCGCTCCCGAAATTTCGGAAAAAATGTCGGGGACGATGGCGCTCGGCGCCACGGTCCTCGCAACTTTTTTTCAAATTTTCAGGGATGAAAGATATTGTGATTTTATTGCGGAATCCAAAGTTACAGCTGATTTGGAGATGTTTTGATCGGTGAAATTGTCGAACAAAGGTTGAATCAAGAGGGTTTCAAAAATTAGGGTTTTGACACTTAACCACTTAATTTTCAAAATTAAAGCATAGATATGAATTGATAATTTGTAATAGAAGGACAGATCTGAAACAAGCATTAACAATTAAATATTTCACAAGCTTAATTACTAAAAAGAAATTTTAGGGTTTTTATGCAATCACCTCTAAAATTTTGCAAAAGATCAAACATGGAAATGTAATCAATTTTTTCAGATCTAAGCATGAAAAATCAGAAAGGATGTTCATGTTGGGTTCACCAAAATGTAAAGCGGAAAAATCGCGATCGAACCCTAGTTGCTCTCCCCTCTTCCAACTCCAAGGAGAGAGAAGGGAGGTTCGCTAGGATTCGATGGTTTTCACTTAGGGGGGAGACTTTACATTCAAAAGAGGGGTTGAAACCCACAAGATCCAATCCCACGCAATGCAAGATTGGATGCTAAATGAATTTCAAGGGTTAAGACAGCAAGGCTACCCTCTTTTGTAAAGAATGTGCATAGGAGAATTGAGCTAGGAATGCATAGAAAGTGACAAAGATTCGCTTATAAACTGAGATAGGAATACAGTATGAAGCTGCGGACCTGGAATTAGCAGTAAAATGTCAATACGGCGCTGTCCTGCAAATTTGAGCAAAAGTTGTCAGGACGATGGCGCCCGACGCCACGGTCCTCCGAAAAATCTGCGAAATGAAGGGGGATCTGTTCGTCTCTGCACAAGGATTCCAGATCTTCAATCTCAGCCGCGTACCTGCAACCTACACACAGAAAAGCGAAGACGATTGGGGGGTTAGGGATTAGGGGTTTGCCTTTAGGTCAAACCCCGGTTTTGGAATTAACCAAGAAATGAGCAAGAGCTGTAAATGTAAATGACTGTAAAACAAGTACTAATACCTTGTTCTAAGGATGTTTGTATCCTTATGTGCGAAGGTTTAGATGTTGTATGTTGTATGTTGTAGTAGTATGTGATCTCCTCTTCAATGGTTGAATCCTTGTCTTGAATGCAACACTTAGCCTTGAATGGAGACTTAGAAGGAATGCTTGAATGCTTGAATGCTTGAGTATAGTTTCCACACCTTTTTCATCATGTATTTGTTATCTCCAAATGAGAGAGAAAAATGTAGTTTATATACTTGTCAATTAGGGCTGATAGACTGATTTTCCTGACCTTAGGCCGACCAGGAAAGTTAATTTCCAAATTGCAAACAAAAAGACCCGAGACCCCTTAGGAGACGAGGCCCAAAATAGGACCCAGGGACCAGGGCGCTGGGCGCTCTGGTCCCACCTCCTGGGACAGCAGGGTGCAAGGAGGTTCAGGCCAGGGTACTTGAAAAATGCAGTTTTTGGTGTCGTGAGCAAGCTTCAGGGTCTCCATTCAGGTTGCGTGTTGCGTCGCCATCGTGAAGACCAAAATGCAATCAAAATTGCAAGTGTCACAATTTTAGGACGCTACAGCGCCATGGTCCCACCTCCCGGGACAACAAGGTGCAAGGAGGGATCAGGCCAGGGTGCAGAAAAATGTAGTTTTTGGTGTCGTAAACATGTTTCGGGGTCTCCATTTAGGTTCAATGTTGCATCGCCATCGTGAAGACCCAAATGCAGTCAAAATTGCAAGTGTCACAATTTTAGGACGCTACATTTAGCCCCCACTTTAGTGGGAGTATAAGCGTACGCTCATACTTCCGGTAAAGTAAAAGGAAACAACATTGAAAAACTTTCACCACGTCAAGGAGGCAAGATACACCAAGCCCCCAGTGGACTAAGGATCTTACAACTTTGATTGACAAAGTAAAAGGGAAGATCACGAGGGAGAACCATGACTGTCAGTAGTAAGGTTCCCTCACTATGAGTCATGCAAGAAAGATATCAAAAATTTTCAAGGCAAAGCTAAATTTGTCAAGAAATTTTCAAGTATCTTGAAAAGATATGAACAGGATGTATGCCCCCCTACGTTAAAGCGATCGCACATGCCTCACCGGGGGTGATTGCTTTAAGGTAGTGATACATATAAGAAATGAGAAAGGAGCATGTTATCACAAGGATTTAGCCCCCAAGTGTGAGATAAGCCCAAGGATAATAGACACAAAACACAAAGCACAAGGTGACTTCGCTTTCCTCGGGGTCAGTATGCTGTATGATAATTCATGTATATCATATGTATGTATGCATAATTGTTCTTCATTCCCCAATCAAGGAAGGTCACCTAGAAGAAGGGAACACATGTATCTTTTGAGTCAACATGAGAGAGACCAAAAAAGATCTCAATGCTTTGCATCATCCTCAAGTAGACAACACTAAGGACAACAAATAGAAGAATGAGAATAACACATAGAAGAAGTAAAAAGAGATCAAGAGAGGAGGAGAGAGTCTGCTATACTAAAGAAACTAGTCTAGCATGTCATCTACCCCCCGATCTTGCTGATCAATATTTCGGGAAGGTAGGAAACATGCTAGAGGAGGAACATCCAACACAGCAGATGGAGCTATCACAAGATCCAAACAAGGGCTATGTTCATATGCCAAGCCACGGTGTTCTTGTCTAGGAGCTAGGATAAGTGCTTTAGAAAATTCGTTAGATAGATGGTTATCAACATCAACATATTCATATTCACTATCAGAATGAATAGGAGTAACATTTTCATCATGAATAACATTTTCATCTATATCATCATCAAGATTTATAAAAATAGGATCTTTAACTCGCACAGGATCAAGACCATCATGCATCTTATGTTTAGGAGATTTCAGCTCAATCGTCGGCTGAGGAGAAAATGGAATAATACTGGCTGAAGGTGTTTTTGGGGATTGCAAAGTTTGAGAAGCAGTTGCCTGAGCTCTAAGACGACGCTTTCGTCGGCGTTCACGTGCAGAATGATTCCGTCTAGTCTTAGTAGGAAGTTGAGAAGATTGAGGAGGAGGAATATTCTCATCCTTATCACTTGGGTGTTTAGGTTGTGGTCTCTTAGGTTGAATAATAGGAGAAGAGGAAGGTCTCTTCTCTCCATAAGAGGAAGGAGGAGGAACTGCTCCATATAAGGGAGGAATATTTGGTTTAGGAAGGAGACCAAGCCCATCATGACGAGGAGGTATAGGTCTACTTTTAGAAAGTTTTTTAGATATGGGCATAATCACATTCATAGGGATGGGTTGGGAATCTTCTTGAGGAAAGACATTAGTTTTATCTTTCAAAGGAAGAACTTCCTTCTCAAGAATATCAAGTTTGGGTGTTCTAGATTCACTTAGAGATAGGATCATATCTTTTTTCCACTTTTGATAAGATTTAAAAAGATGATCACTTCGCGGAGGAAGATATTGGAATTGTTTAGGCCAAAAATAATCAATAGGAACGCTAGAAGTTCTTTCAGCTAGTTTAAAGAGACTGTGATTGACAGTAACAACTTCACCATTATGGGGAAATTTCAAACACTTGTGAATAGGAGAAGCAATAGCTTTCATGGAAGATAGCCAAGGATAGCCTAGCTTCACACGAAATTGTTCAGATGATGGAATAATAGCAAAGTCCACATCAAGGGATTTGTTATGGACCTCAATAGGTAATGTAATAGAACCAATTGCAAGAGAAGAAAATGCATCAAATAGTTTCACAACCACATTTGTTTCATCATAGATCACTTGATTCAATTGCAAAGTAAAGAGAAATTCTTCAGTAATGATATTAACCATACAAGAAGGATCAATAAGCACTCCACGACAAGGTGTATTCTTGACTTTTGCAACTATATATAAAGGACCATCAGGTGCCCTGATAGTTTCACTAGAATCAAAGGTGATGGAAGGTTCTTTAGGGATTTTCTGCTGCTCTACAAAGTTAATCACAGTCGGAGTCATAGACACAAGATCATCAGGTGAGACAGAGGAATCAATAGTATCAATCGCATTAGAGGTATGAGAAGGTAATGGATTAGTAAAAATCTAAATATTTTGGTTAGGAGGAGCTACAGATGTGTTGCCTTTATCATTCACACCAGAAACAGAGATAGTATTATTATCAATCAAATCTTGAATTTTACCCTTTAAAGCAAAACATTTTTCAGTATCATGCCCAGGATGACGATGAAATTGACAAAAAGATTTGTTATCAAAATAGGGTGAATTAATCTTTGCAGGATCTATTTGCCTTATAGGAGGAAGAGTAAGAACCTTTTGTTCCAATAACTTATTCATAATACTATGCAATGATTCATTCAAAGGAGTAAACTTTCTTTCTTTCTTGAAAAACTTAGAAATAGGAGGCACACCTGATGCCGCATTCACATTGTTGTTGATAATGTTTTCATTGAATTTAATGGACTCTCTGTTCGGTTTAAACTTCCCAAATGGTTGTTGACTACTATCACCCTTATCACTCGGAGCCATAGGATTTGCTTGTTCCATTTGACTCACAGTCAGTTGATAATTGTGAAGAGTTGCGCACAACTGTTGGAAAGAAGTAAACTCAGAAAAGAGAAGTTTTTCTCTAATATCTTTTTGTAAATTAGAAATAAAGATTCTTTGAATATCATTGTCAGGCACTGGAAAAGAAATTTGAGCATACAAATGCTTATATCTACCAATGAAATCAGTCACTTTTTCTTTAACACCTTGTTTACAATGCATTAAATCAATCAAAGTAACTTTAGGACTTATATTGTTTTGAAATTGTTGAATAAAAGCATTTGCAAGTTGTTCGAAAGAAGTAATAGAATAAGAAGGCAACGAGCAATACCATTGTAGGGCTTTATCTCTTAATGTTCTAGTAAACAGTTTTGCAAGCAACCTTTGGTCATAAGCAAAATCAGTACATATTGTTTGAAAGGTCTTAACATGTGTTAGAGGATCACCCTTACCATTATAAAGCTCCAAATGCGGAATTTCAACATGTTTAGGGGGGATAGCTCGAACAATGTCAAGAGAAAGTGGGCTTGCAACATCAAATGTGGGCACACTAAACTTAGATTGATTCATAGAGGCAATTTGTTGCTGTAAAGAAGAGACAATTTGTGCAAGATTGTTAATGGTCGCTTCAGTCAAAGAGTTCATATTAGACGTGTTAGATTGTGATGGAGGTGTTATGTTATTGAAAGAAGGTAGAGAGTAAGGTGGTGGGACACTATGATAGTTAGTCATAGGAGATGATTGGAAAGGAGGAACACCACAAGGAGGAATGGAATGGTTAAATGAATTGCCCCCTTGCATCATGTTCATTTATGGAGATATAATAGGAACACTCATTGAAGGAATGAATGAAGAAGTCAGATTGAATGAAGGAAGAGGGTTGATTGAAGAAGAGGGATTGCCCCCATGACTAGTGATCATAGGAGGAATGTCTTGTATTGAAGTAGTCATTATGTTTGATGTAAAAGTAGGTATACTAGTAATAGAAGTTGTCAAAGGAATAGAATGATTAACTTGAGTAGGAGGTTGTGTATAACCTAAGGTTTTGGCACAACTTTTCATAGGCATCACATTCGAATCCACAATGTGTGCAATACCACGCAAAATATCAATTCCATTCTTATCACTTTGAACCATACGTTTTAGACCCTCAATTAATGAAAGAGCTTGACTATCAGGGTATTCTTGAGACATCCATTGTCGAAAATCATCAAATTGGTTATCCAATTTTGAAAGTTGTTCTATAGAAACCTCATGGAGAGCTTCTTCATCATTAAGAGGATTAGAGGAATTACCCATGTCTTTGTTAAAAAGGCCATTCAAATTAGGTTCCATCTCCTTAGTAATTAAACCTTGGAAAGACTTAATTCTACGGCTTCGTCTAACGGGAATAGTGTAAGTAGGGCTTATTGTTGTAAAAGTCATGCACTAAGGAGAGAGAAGATTTTGAATTTTAGAGGTAGCAAATTTCAATAAAACCAGTCAATCTCCTAGATTTAAGCTGTTAAATGCAATCAGGACAATCTCTCGAAATTTCACACGGAGTGCACACGGTCCTCGCAACTTTTTTCGAAATTTTCAGGGATGAAAGTTATGATGATTTTAAAGCTAACCTGAAAAAATTGAGTGATTTTACGATCTGTAGATAGGCCAAATTAAAGTTGCAATCTCAAAATTGAACCCTACCAAGATTGTTGAAAAATGTAAAATTTGAATTTTGAAAAAGAGAGGGAAACTGAAATTTTGAATTTTATGATTTTAGAAGGAATACTGAAAGCAATGCAGGCTTTGAAATTTAAAAGTTGACTCGATTTCATGCAAAATTCGAATTTGAAAGTGGAAATCAAGGTTGTTGCAATTAAACACTTAATTTCAAAAGTCACAAATTGTAAAGATTTGAATAAAACACTGAAATTTCGAATGAATGCCAACACACTTTTCAGATTTAGGACTGTAAGAAACACAATTTTGATATGAATTTTAATTTCAATGATTTTTGAATGATTAGAAGCCTCAAACCAAGCAATCGCTAGACCAACTTTGACTTTAATTTTGAGAGTGTTAAAATTGATAAAATCAACCAAAATTTTGGATTTTAGCAGAAAAATATAGTAAGATCTAGCTACCGAAATTTCAGAAAAAATGTCGGGGACGAGGGCACTCGGGGTGCACAGGGTCCTCGCAACTTTTTTCCAAATTTTCAGGGATGAAAGATATTGTGATTTTATTGCGGAATCCAAAGTTACAGCCGATTTGGAAGTGTTTTGATTAGTGAAATTATCAGTCAAAGGTTGAATCAAGAAGGTCTTAAAAATTAGGGTTTTGACATTTAACCACTTAATTTTCAGAATTAAAGCACAAATATGAATTGACAATTTGCAATAGAAGGGTAGATCTGAAACAAGCATTAACAATTAAACATTTCACAAGTTTAATTACTTAAAAGAAAATTTTAGGGTTTTTATGCAATTAGCCTCTAAAATTTGCAAAAGATCAAACATGGAAATGTAATTAGGGAAGCAAATTTTTCAGATCTAACCATGAATAATCAGAATGAGGATGTTCACGTCCGGTTCACCAAAATGTAAAGCGGAAAAATCGAACCCTAGTTGTTCTCCCCTCCCCAACTCCAAGGAGAGAGAAGGGAGGTCACTAGGGTTGATGGTTTTCACTTGGGGGAGACTTTACATTCAAAAGAGGGGTTGAAACCCACAAGATCCAATCCCACGCAATGCAAGATTGGATTCTAAATGGGTTTCAAGGGTTAAAACATCAAGGATACCCTCTTTTGTAAAGAATGTAGATAGAAAGATTGAACTAGGAATGCATGTAAAGTAGGAAAGATTCGCTTATAAACAGAGATAGGGATATGGGATGAAGCTGCGGACTTGGAATTAGCAGTAAAATGTCAAGACGGTGCTGTTCTGCAAATTTGAGTGAAAGTTGACGGGAAGATGGCGCCCGGCGTGCACACGGTCCTCTGAAAAATCCGCGAAACGAAGGTGGATCTGTTCGTCTCTGCACAAGGATTCCAGATCTTCAATTACAGCCGCGTACCTGCAACCTACACATAGAAAAGAGAGGACGATTGGGGGGTTAGGGATGAGGGGTTTGCCTTTAGGTCAAACCCCGGTTTTGGAATTAACCAAGAAATGAGAATGTTGTAAATGTAAATGTTTGTAATGTAAACAAGTACTGATACCTTGTTGTAAGAATGTTTGTATTCTTACATGCGAAGGTGTAATGTATGTAGTATGTTGTATGTTGTATGTGATCTCCTCTTCAATGTTTGAATCCTTGTCTTGAATGCAACACCTAGCCTTGAATGGAGACTTAGTATGCTCAATTGTTTGAAGGAATGCTTGAATGCTTGAATGTTTGAATGTTTGAATATCACTTCCGCCTTTTGCACACATATGTTTTTCCTCTTTCTTACCTCTCTTTCTAGGAGAGGAAAAGAAGTTTATATACTTGTCAATTAGGGTTGATAGACTGATTTTCCTGACCTTAGGCCGACCAGGAAACATTATTTTCCAATTTGTAAACTTAAAGACCCGATGCCCACAAGAGACCGGGCCCAAAATAGGGCCAGGGACTAGGGCGTTGGGCGCCTTGGTCCTGGGGGACTAGGGCGCTGGGCGCCCTAGTCCTGAAGGACCAGGGCGCTGGGTGCCATGGTACCACCTCCCGGGATAGTAGGGTGCAAGGAGGGATAAGGCCAGGGTGCAGAAAAATGTAGTTTTTGGTGTCGTAAACAGGTTTCGGGGTCTCCATTCAGGTTCAACGTTGCGCCGCCATCGTAAAGACCCAAATGTAGTCGAAATTGCAAGTGTCGCAATTTTAGGACGCTACACATATAAATCAATGTAATTGAGCATTAGAATCTAGTGTTTTGGTACATAGAAGAATAATCATAAGGATAGGAGGTCCGGAGTTGGCTCGCATTCTTGTTTGAGTCAAATGTTGCATAACACACATGTTTTGTATTCAGCCCTGTGAGCCAAATCTTGTGAGCCCATATGTTGCCGATAGTTTGTAATTGATTTTCATGATATAATATAGTTTTTTCTATTTTCCTCCATCACATTGAGTTGTTTCTTCTGTGTGACTCTTGCTACACAATCTGGACTGTTCTCTTTGAGGACCCTCCTCACCATGACTACACCACAGATGTTTGTGGTCCATCCCCTGTAGTTTCTTTTGGAGGAACAACATATTTTGGGATATTCAAAGATGACTAATCTAGAATGGTATGGATCTATTTTATTAAAATTAAAATTGATGTGTTGGTTTATTCAAGAAATTTAGAGTTTTGGTTGAAAAGAGTATTGGAAGATCAATTAAGTGTTTAAGAATAGATAATGGAGGTGAGTTCACATATTTGGAGTTTGAAAATTATTGCAAGGAATTTGGGATAGTAAGGCTTAAAACCATGGTTTACACTTCTTAGAAAATTTATGTTTCTTATGCATGAATATGACTCTTCTAGAGAGAGCAAGAAGCATGCTCAATAATGCTAAATTGCAGCAGAGTTGTGGGCAGAAGCAATTAATACAATATGCTATTTGGTAAATCAATTATCATTAGTTGCACATTAGATAAAGTAAGGTTCATGAAGAGGTATGGATAGGTCCTTCATGTGATTATTCGAATCTTTTTTTTAGTTGTGATGCTTCGCTCTTGTTTCTAAGGATCAACATTCTAAATTAGACTCCAAATCCAAGAAATGATCTTTTGTTTGTTATGGTGACGAAGTTAAGGTATATAGATTGTGGGATCCTTCTACCAAAAAATATTCATTAGCAGAGATGTAGTATTTGATGAATCTTCTCTAACAAAATCAGACATTGTAGAAAATGATTTGGAACAAGAGAAAGTACCACAATATCAACAAGTTCAATTAAAAACTCATCCATCTATAGAAGAGATGAAGGAAGAAAGCCCTTCTGAAGATGAGGGTGTAGATTTAGAAAACATACTAGAAAGTGTGGAAACATCACAACCATCTCTAAGGAGATCTACTTGAGTCAAAAACACTCCTAAAAGGTATGATTATTTTGTTTCATCGGTTTCTTTGATTTCTAATGATGGGAAACCAAGCTACTATTAGGAAGCAATGAAGGATACTAGAAATACCAAATGGAAAATAGAAAAGAAAGAAGAAATCAATGCCTTGGAGAAGAATAAGACATGGTACTTGTTATAACTTCCAAAGGGTAGGAAAGTTATTAGTTGCAAGTGGGCCTACAAACTGAAGAAGGGTGTTGATGATTAACTTGTAAGGTACAAGGCAAGGATGGTAGCAAAACGATATTCTCAGAAAAGAGGTATTGATTTTTATGAGGTATTTTCACCGGTTGTTGATATTGTTTCTATTTGGATTATATTAGCATTAGTTTCATTACTTGACCTTGAGCTAAAGCTACTAGATGTTAAAAAAACATTTTTACATAGATATTTGGATGAGGAGATATATATAAAACAACTAGAAGGGTTTTTTCAAAATCACAATAGAAAATTTATTGGCAAACCCAAAAAGTCATTCTATGGCCTAAAGTAGTCACCCAGGCAATGGTACAAGAAGTTTGATTCCTTCACATGGTGAGCCAAGACTATGTAAGAAGTGAATATGACCATTGTGTTTACTTTAAAATTTTGGAAAATGGTTTATTTATTATCTTGGTAGTATATGTTGATGATATGCTTGTAGCAAGTAAAGGCTTAGTTGGCTAGGACATGTGATATGAAGGATCTAGGACACACAAACATATTTTGGGCATATAAATACACAAAGTTATCACATTAGAAATATGTGGAAAAGATCCTTGTAAGATTCAGTATGAAAAATATAAAAATTGTAAATATCCCTTTGCCTTTCCATTTTAATCTTTCTTCAAGTTTATGTCTTAGTACTAATGAAGAAGATGATTACATATCTTGTGTGTTGTATGCTAATGCAATAGGAAGTTTAATGTCTGCGATGGTATGTACAAGACTAGATATTTCACATGTAGTTGGTGTTGTCAATAGATACATGGAAAATCTAGGTAAAGAGCATTAGGAAATAGTGAAATGGGTGCTTTAGTATCTCAGAGGCACAAGTGATTATTTTATCACCTATAATGGTTGCAATGATTTAGTGTGAGGTTATGTTGATTCTAATTTTGTAGGCGATTTAGACAAAAGGAGATCTATATTAGGTTATGTCTTTACTTTTACAAGGAGCTATTTGTTGGATGTCAAAGATTCAAGAAACAATTGCTTTATCTACAATTGAAGCAAAGTATATGGCTGTCTCACATGGATGTAAAGAAGCAATTTGGTTGAAGGTGTTTGAAGTATGAGTTGTTGTGGTTGTCATTGATGTCAAATTTGTTGTTCTCGAGTGGCATTGGTCTAGAATGTCTGTGGTGTAGAAATATCTTGTTGTGTTGATGTTCTAGGTGTTCATTGGTTGTTTTGGAAGTGTTCAAGTCCAAAAAGTGTTGTTGATGTTGGTTATTATGGTTATCCTTATTGGATACATTTTTGGTATCATGGTTATGATTGTTTTGTGGTCCAAAAATATCTTTATGTTTTCCAAATGTTGTAGTAGTATTAGTTGTTGGTTGTGATATTCTATGGTTGACATATCCATAGGTCCGAATGAGTTGTGGGAGATTGTTTGATCTATGTTATTGGTCTCACCACAGTGTGTGGAGATCTATATTTGAGTTGCTTGTATTGGGGAGTATGTTTTGATCATTAATTAGTTATATGAATGCATAGCATGCGGATATGTTGTTGGTTATGTTCTAGTGATTGTGGATCGACTATTTGATCTTTGGGAGATGTGTTTTGGTCCCCCTCTTTCTCTTGGAGTGGCTCAACATGTGAATTTTTGGTTTGGAATGTATATTTTAGTTTAGATTGACTTGGTTCAATCTTTGATGATCTATCTTGTATATAAGGATGAATGTGATTAAGTATGTGATGAGGTGTAGAATGTAGATGCATGATGCAAAGATAATTAGTGAGGTTCAGTGAAGTGCGGAGAAGAAGAGTTATGTTCTAATGCTATGCAAGTTGTATTGAGACTGTGGCAAATATATGAGATAGAGTGTTGGTAGTTGAGGTGAGAGTTGTGTGTGTTATAATGTTGGTTTCTTGATGTAGAGTTAAAAGATAGCTTCATGATCAAGAGATCCTTCTTTTCATATTATTTTTGTATCTTACCTCAAGTCCAATTAGCTTACGATTTTGCAAGTCCTCTTTTGTATCTTGCACCATGAGTAGTTAGTCTTAGTTTGCAAGTCTGAAACAATGAGTTCTTTTCTTTGTAATATGATATACATAATGGATATATTTCATGAGAAGGTGCTCATTGTGGTTTATCCTATTTGGGTTTTCCATGTAGACAATCTTTTTGTTCATGTGTTGGATGTGTATTGAAGTTTAATATTTTATATGCTAGATTAATTTTTTTTTAGATTGATTCACTCTCACACCCCCCTCCCAGTCCCGCCTTGGGTTCAACAATTGGTATCAGAGCAAGGTTCCTCTTGAGGAAGATTAACCACTTGAGGTAGATCCAGTATAGTGCAAGACATGCATTACAAAGTTCTGATCTTTGATGTTATAAACTTTTGGTACTGGAAGGAAAGAATGGAGTCACATTTGGAAACATTACAAAATGGAATTTAGGAAATCATTCAGACTGAATATACACCTCTTCAGGGTGGTGCTTAGAGTTCAAATGAGATAAAGTTGAAGGAGATTAATGTGAAGGATAGAGCTATAATTTTTAGTTGTATAAGTGATTTAGTGTTTGGAAGGGTGAAAGGGTTGAGGGAAGCAAATGTTGTATGGGACAAGCTATATTTGGTATATGAAGGAGATTCAAAGGCAAAGTAAGCTAGGATGATCAATCTAAAGCACTATTCCTATTAGAGCTCTTTTTTTTGTTAATCTTGATGAAGAGATAGGTGAGAATGTTGTTAATGATGAAAATATTGATCCTAATATTTTTGATCATGAATATAAATATGTTGATGTTAACAATGATTTATTAGAGAAATTTTCAAAAGCATTAATTCTAGCTCCAATTAAAAGACAAAGTGAATCATCATTAGAGCATGGTCCTTGTTTGGAACTTGTGATAGCTCCATCTACTGCACTTGATATCACTCCTCTTGCATGTTTTCCACCTTCCCAAAACAATGATCAACAAGATCAGGGGGCAGACAATATGCTTGATTAGCTTCAATAGCACCATAGGTTCTCTCTCTCCTCTCTTGCTTGTTTGTGATCTTCCTCTATTTATCTCTCAATTCTTCTATTTGTTTTCCCCAGTGTTGTCTACTTGAGGACAATGCAAAGCATTGCGATCTCTTTTGGTCTCTCCCATGTTGACTCAAAAGACACATGTGCTCTTCTTCCATGGTGGTTTCCTTTTTCTGGAGTATGATGACAATTATATAAATATATATACACATGATATATATTGGTTATATAAAAATAATACCGACTCTAGAGCTAGGTGAAATCAGTTGGATATTATAGTTGTTGTCATTGATGTCAACATATTCCTCTGTTGCAGAGAGTTGGTTTTGGTGATCTATTGCAGATGTGATGATGTGGTTTATTGGGTTTTGAGGTACTTTATCTCTAGTTGATTAAATATGATTTTCATGATGCTATGAGGTTATATGTTCGAGTTATGAGGTCCGACATGTGGACTAGTTTTTCAGTATTATGTGTTGCAGAATTGCGGTATTTGATCCATATTGCTCCAAAATGATTATATCTTGAGTTGCATATTTTGGAGAGTGTTTGGGATGTTCATGTGTGTCCTTTTATCAGATGGTTCATGATTTGGAACTTCGCAAGTGTATCTTTCATTTTGTCTATTGATGTTCTTGAGCTCCGGTGATGCAATAATAATGAATCTTGTTATCAGAGTTGTTGTGGTAATTGCAGTGGAATTATCATTGTTTGTTGATGTTCTTTGATCACATTCCATTCATTTTGGTGGTCCATGTTGATCATGGTGTGTGCTAATGAATATTTTATTGGTCCAGTGGTATTCTTCATGTTATGCAACATATTTGATTGTGTAGTGTGTTTCAAATAATCTTGGCAAATTATTTGATTGAGTAGCATTTTCAAGGATTTGATTTGGGTCCATTCTATGTCCTTGTTGACATTGTATTCAGGATGGTAACTGTTGTTTTCAAGAAGGAGAGTCTGAGATTTGATGGAAATAATTACTCTTTATGAAAGCACCAAAGGAAAGTTCACTTGAATTATCTTGGAGAAGATTATTGGAATATTAAAAAGAATGCATACATTGTTCCTATGAATGGTCCTATTATTGCAGCTGAGATCAAAGATGTTCAAAGTAATATTAGAGATAAAGAAGCATTGTTGGCTGCCCTGACTGATGTAAAGATGACTAATGTGATGTGATTGAAGACTGCACATGAGATTTGGGTGAAGCTTGAAACCTTATATGAAGGAGATAAACATGTGAAAGCTGCTAAATTGCAGATCTTGAAAGGGAAGTATGAGATGCTGAAGATGGGAGAAGATGAGAATATTTCATCCTTTATGGCTAAAGTGAATGATCTTGTGCTGAACATCAGATGTAATGGTGGAGTCCTTGAAGAAGATGAGATTGTGGCTAAAGTGTTGAGATCCTTGCCTCTTGCTTATAAATATAAAGTTGCTTATAATGATAAGATCCGCATTGTGATAACTATGACAAGAGATATGTTGGTTGGTAAGCTTGTTGCTTTTGAGTTGAGTGAACTTGGTGAATCACATGGAAAAATTAAGCCTGCATTTAAAGCTACTGTATCCAGGAAAGAGAAGTATGATTCGAGAGAAAGTTCAACTAGGGTTTCCAGATATGAAAGACAAATGAGAGAGATGGAATAACAAGAAAGAGAGCTAGAAGAGATTGAAGCACTTATTGCTAGAATATTTCCTAAGGGAGCCAGTAAGTATGAAGGGAAGTTACCTTTGAAATGTTTTTCATGCAATAAGATTGGTCATTTTGCTTCTAGGTGTCCTGAAAGAGTAGAAAAAGTGTCTAAGTATGATAAGCCTTACAAGCCTAGCCAAAAGGATAGGTATTAGAAGAAATGCTTGTTGGAAATTTGGAGGAATTGATTGTGTTGTTGCATTGATGTTTGTCATTGATGAAAACACTAGCTTGTTTGGTTGTCTACTAGGTTCCGATAGAGTAGTTGGATTGTGATGTTGATCTGGATACCATCCCAAATATTTTTCTAGTAAGTTTGGTTTGGTGGAATTGGTTTGGTTTGGTCATTCATGTGCTTGTCACATTCAGCTGGTTTGGGATTTGGTGATCTGGAAGATATCATATGTTCTAGTAATCCTTTTGGTTACTAGTAAGGGTTTTACCGACAGAGCTTTGTTGAAGATATTTTGTTGGATTTGATAAGTGGTGTTGGTGCAGCTTATAGAAGGTTCTCAAGATGCTGATGGTTATCATATTTGTGTTCGAGTTGATTGGTGGTGTTGTATTTGGCTTATGGAGACATATTTTATGTCTGGTGCTATTTTGTGTTATTCTCCTAGGTTATGGACAAGTATATGTAACATGTTGTGGATGCTCCCGATGCATTATCAGTTGGATTTATTGTTTGGTTAATGTTGTTCTAGTCTCTGGCTGACTGGGTTATCATTGATTTGTGAGTTTATGTAATAGACTTATTGTATTATCTTTTAGGTGGCTGACCTAATTGTTTAGGTCTCGGGTTTGTATAAATATGATATAAGATCTCTTTGTAGATCATGGGTTATGGGATTATCTGTGTGTGAACAAAGTTGTAATTGTAAGGAAGTAAAGTAGCGGAAACAACTTCCTACACTAACCTTGAGAGGAGGGTAATGCAAAACTTTTTCAGATTGTTACAACAGTTACAGAAAATAGAAATAGATATAATAGAATTCATACCACAACACAGTGATTTACGTGGGGAAAACCCTTTCGGGAGAAAAACCCCACCCTCCAAAAGCAGCTCAATATTTTATTCAGCAATCAAAAACAGATTACAACATACTTGTAGAGCAAGCTCTTCACAGGAGTACCACTAATCAGAGATTCAGAGGCAACTCAATAGCCATAAGACTCTTACACACAACCTCTATCTCACACACCTCATAAATAGGAGATACAATACAAGAAACCGTCAAACGGTATTACAAAACCATGGGCTAAAACCACCCAATAAAGTGTAGCCGACCTTATCTCCCTTCTAGATTCCCTATGACATGTTAAAGCACACATCAACACATGTCGCTCCCTTTTACCGCTCATTTATGTATTCGATACAAATTATTTTTCCTATTTCAGGAGTACAAACTTCCGGAGGCCATAACTTGAGAACCGGGTGTCCGATTGACAAACCGTTTGAAGCGCCGGAAAGCTCACGAAGTGCTCTATCACCTCGTAACCCACTTCGCCGGTTACGGCCACTTTTCAAGGCGTTTCGGAGCCTCTAAAGTCCCCAAAATTAAGTTTAAATATTTTATTGCACCCCTCCAAGACGAAAACTTTAATATCTTCAAAACTAGCTGTGACCTTGCGACGAAACTTTACCGGAATGCTTATCTAGCCAACCAGAAGCTTCAGGGAGAGTTTCGCACCATTTCGTGCTCAAATGAAAACTTACTATAAATAGTAACCTCACATAAATGCAAGGTTGAGACACCATTTTTCCCAACAAATCTCCCACTTGTCGAACACCTTGCATGAGCGGAAAGGAATGTCAACACAATGAATCAATTGCTAGGGGCCATAAGGCCCATTGACTCTGAACACCATCTAAACTTCTCTGTGCTCACAGCCTTAGTTAAAGCATCTGCAACATTCATCAAAGTTTCCACCTTAACCAGCTTCACCCTACCATCTTCGACCATATCTCTAACAAAATGATACTGAACATCAATATGTTTGGTCCGGGCATGAAATGTCGGGTTCTTAGCTAGGCTAATTGCACTCTGACTGTCACAGTAAACTATCACTGTACCTTGTTTTATTCCAATATCCGAACACAGTCTCTTAAGCCAAATGGCCTCTTTACAAGCATGAGTAGCTGCCATATACTCTGCTTCAGTAGTGGATAAAGCAACCACAGCCTATCGCTTACTCATCCAACTAATTGCACCACCAAACAAAGTAAACACATAAGTACTGGTGGATCTTCTGCTATCAATATCACCTGCCCAATCTGAATCCACATAACCATGGATATCAAGGGAAGTCATGTCTCCAACTAAATTACCATGATAACACAAAGAATACTCTGAAGTACCCTTCAAATATCTGAAGACTCTTTTGACTGCATCCCAATGAACTCTACCAGGATTAGACATATATCTAGAAAGTACTCCCACTGCTTGGGCAATATCTGGTCTAGTACAGACCATAGCATACATCAAGCTTCCAACTGCACTCTGGTAAGGCACTCTGCTCATGTCTTCCATCTCCAATGGGGATGTAGGACAATCTGAAACAGATAGTTTCATTCCAACTGTAAAAGGAACACTCAATGGTCTACAATTCTGCATGTTGAACCTCTGCAACACTGAATTCACATACTTACTCTGGCCTAGCCATAGCTTTCTGTTCACCCTATCTCTTCTAATTTCCATCCCAAGAATGTGCTTTGCTGCACCAAGATCTTTCATTTCAAATTTAGCATCGAGCTGAGACTTCAGTTCTGAAATCATACCTTTCCCTTTACCAATGAATAACATATCATCAACATACAATGCAATGAATAAGAAATGATCACCATAAGATTTATAATAAACACAGTGATCTGATTTAGAACATTCAAATCCCAAACTCAACACATATGTATCAAATTTCTGGTACCACATCCTAGGACTTTGTTTGAGGCCATACAAAGATTTCTTCAATTTACAGACCAAATTACTTTTGCCTTTCACCACATAGTGCTCCGGCTGTGTCATATAAATATCTTCCTCCAAATCACCATGAAGGAAAGTAGTTTTCACATCCATTTGCTCAACCTCTAAATCATAAGCAATAGCAATAGAAAGCAAAAATCTAATGGACGTCATTTTTGCAACAAGAGAAAATATCTCACCGTAATCAACACCCTCAACCTGAGAGTAGCCTTTTGCAACCAACCTTGCTTTATACTTTTCAATGCTTCCATCTGAACCAATCTTTTTCTTGAACACCCATTTACAACCAACAGGTTTTCGTCCTTCAGGCAATGGTACAAGATCCCATATATCATTCCTTTTCAAAGCTGCCATTTCTTCCTCCATAGCAATCTTCCAGGATTCTGCATCATTCATACCTAATGCCTCTTCTACAGATTTCGGTTCATCCACACTAGTATTCAGAGCAAAAATACATCTCCAATCATCAGGTGAATACCTTTCAGGTGGTTGTCTATGTCTTGTAGACCTTCGAACAAGCTGAGTTGGAGGATCTTCCTCCTCTTCTGAAGATTCAGAGCTAGACGAGCTCTCCTCAAATTCTTGCCTATCTAGGGGTCTTGATTCAACTCCTTCAGGTGTAGAAGGAAGTTGAATCACATCTTCTTTTTTAGTCTGTTCTGGCTGCAATGTAACAAAAGGAGACTTAATTTCTCTAAAAATAACACTTCTACTGTGAATTACCTTTTCTGCAACAAGGTCCCAAAGCTTGTATCCTTTCACACCATAACTATACCCGATGAAGATACATTTCACAGCCTTGTTCTCCAACTTTGTTTGCTTCTCCTTTGGCACATGTGCATATGCCTCGCAACCAAAAACTCTAAGATGTCTCAATGAAGGCTTGTGACCTGACCATGCTTCCATAGACGTTTTATCAACAAGAGCTGATGTAGGAGACCTATTAATCAGGTAGCAAGCAGTGGCAACAGCTTCAGCCCAAAACTTTTGTTCGAGACCAGCACCATTCAACATACTCCTAGCCTTCTCCATCAGTGTCCTGTTCATTCTTTCTGCAACTCCATTCTGCTGTGGAGAATACGGAGTTGTCTTCTGCCTGTTAATTCCACAGTCTTTACAGAATCTATCAAAATCATTAGAGCAAAACTCACCGCCATTATCAGTTCTCAAACATTTTATTTTCTTTCCAGTCTGCAACTCAACCATTGCTTTAAATTCTTTAAAATGACTAAAAACTTAAGATTTACTCTTTAGAAAATATACCCATGTCCTTCTACTAAAATCATCAATAAATGAAACATAATATGTGGATTTTCCAATCGAAGAGACATCTACTGGACCAAACACATCAGAATGGATAAAGTCTAAAACACCACAAGTTTTATGAGAACTCGAGTAAAACTGAACGCGGTTTTGTTTTCCATAAATGCAATGCTCACAGAAATCAAAGTCAAGATTACAATGATTCAAACCTTCCACAAGATTTTTATTTTTCAATGTCCTTAGACCCTTTTCTCCAATGTGGCCAAGTCTCTGGTGCCATAACATAGTCTTCTCTGCAGGTAACTTTGCTTTAGACGAAAGAGCACCCTTAGGTACCCAAAAACCATTTCCATCTGCTGAAGGTGAAACCTTCAAATCTTCCAGTGAAGTATCCGCAGATTTACTTTTTACAGAAGTGCTATTACACTCAATAGTGTATGCTTCAAGCTTATACAAAGTGCCAAACCTGACACCTCTAGCAACTACCATAGCACCCTTAATCATCTTACATCCTGCTTCAGAAAAGACTACCTGCACACCTGCATCTATCAGTTTGCTCACAGATAACAGGTTTCGTTTTAATCCAGGGATATGCAGCACACCATTAATCCTTTTTATTCTACCATCAGAAAACCTGATTCTAACTTTACCTCGACCAACAATGTCTAGATGTGAATCATCACCCAAGTACACCTTACCTCCATTAAATCCTTCATATTCAGAAAACCAATCTCTATTGGAAGTCATATGAAAAGATGCACCTGAGTCAATTAGCCAGGCATCATTACCTGCATGAGTCGGCAAAGCCGCAATAAATGCATCGCCATCTTCCTTGTCAGACTCAGAATCAGAATCGAACCTTTTCTTTTTCTTCTTCTTCTTTTCTTCTTTGCAGTCCTTATGGATGTGACCCGGTTTACCGCAATTCCAGCAAATGACTTTGGACTTTCCAGGAGATTTCGATCTCCCTTTGGATTTGGACTTGTCGCGCTTCTCATTCTTCTTGCCTTTCTCCTTAGGTCTTCCACGAATGGTTAGGGCTTCCTTTGAACTGATGGATACCTTCCTTCGCATCTCTTCACCGAGTAGGGCACCCACCACGTCTTCAGATTTCAAAACAACAGAAGTACTACCGATAGCCATAACAAGAGAATCCCACGAATCAGGTAAAGAACAAAGCAAGATATGACATTTCTCCTCCTCGTCCATCTTAACGCCGACGGATACTAATTGAGCCACCAACATATTGAATGCTTCTAGGTGGTCTGCAATTCGTCCACCCTCTTCCATCTTCAAGGAATACAATTTCTTTCTTAAGAAAATTTGATTTAATAAAGATTTCACTTGATACATCTCACCAAGCTTAGTCCATAGCTTCTTTGCAGAGTTCTTTTCATGGACATTGATTAGAACAGAGTCTGTCAGGCACAGTCTGATTAGACCCTTGGCTTTTCGGTCCATAACATCATACTGAGCTGCCGCAGTAGGATCTGAGGGCCTTTGGACATTCGCATCAACAGCATCCCAAAGATCTCGATCTATTACCAGATCTTCCATCTTCAGCTTCCACATCTCAAAATTACTTCCATTAAATTTCTCCACTTCTATTCTCCCTGACAAACTCGCCATCTGAATATTCGTGCAACAAGATCACAAAGTGTCTTCTGCACAAGCTCCCACTCAAATCTGGATTAATTCAAAAAACCCAACTGCCCACAATTGAAACCAAAGGTGATCAGGCTCTGATACCACTTGTAAGGAAGTAAAGTAGCGGAAACAACTTCCTACACTAACCTTGAGAGGAGGGTAATGCAAAAATTTTTCAGATTGTTACAACAGTTACAGAAAATAGAAATAGATATAATAGCATTCATACCACAACACAGTGATTTACGTGGGGAAAACCCTTTCGGGAGAAAAACCCCACCCTCCAAAAGCAGCTCAATATTTTATTCAGCAATCAAAAACAGATTACAACATACTTGCAAAGAAATCTCTTCACAGGAGTACCACTAAGCAGAGATTCAGAGGCAACTCAATAGCCATAAGACTCTTACACACAACCTCTATCTCACACACCTCATAAATAGGAGATACAATACAAGAAACTGTCAAACGGTATTAAAAAAACCATCTTCTAAAACCACCCAATAAAGTGTAGCCGACCTTATCTCCCTTCTAGATTCCCTATGACATGTTAAAGCACACATCAACACATGTCGCTCCCTTTTACCGCTCATTTATGTATTCGATACAAATTATTTTTCCTATTTCAGGAGTACAAACTTTCGGAGGCCATAACTTGAGAACCGGGTGTCCGATTGACGAACCGTTTGAAGCGCCGGAAAGATCGCGAAGTGCTCTATCACCTCGTAACCTGCTTCGCTGGTTACGACCACTTTTCAGGGCGTTTAGGAGCCTCTAAAGTCCCCAGAATTAAGTTTAAATATTTTATTGCACCCCTCCAAGACGAAAACTTTAATATCTTCAAAACTAGCTGTGACCTTGCGACGAAACTTTACCGGAATGCTTATCTAGCCAACCAGAAGCTTCAGGGAGAGTTTTGCACCATTTCGTGCTCAAATGAAAACTTACTATAAATAGTAACCTCACATAAATGCAAGGTTGAGACACCATTTTTCCCAACAAAGCTCCCACTTGTCGAACACCTTGCATGAGCGGAAAGGAATGTCAACACAATGAATCAATTGCTAGGGGCCATAAGGCCCATAGACTCTGAACACCATCTAAACTTCTCTGTGCTCACAGCCTTAGTTAAAGCATCTGCAACATTCATCAAAGTTTCCACCTTAACCAGCTTCACCCTACCATCTTCGACCATATCTCTAACAAAATGATACTGAACATCAATATGTTTGGTCCGGGCATGAAATGTCGGGTTCTTAGCTAGGCTAATTGCACTCTGACTGTCACAGTAAACTGTCACTGTACCTTGTTTTATTCCAATATCCGAACACAGTCTCTTAAGCCAAATGGCCTCTTTACAAGCATGAGTAGCTGCCATATACTCTGCTTCAGTAGTGGATAAAGCAACCACAGCCTGTCGCTTACTCATCCAACTAATTGCACCACCAAACAAAGTAAACACATAAGTACTGGTGGATCTTCTGCTATCAATATCACCTGCCCAATCTGAATCCACATAACCATGGATATCAAGGGAAGTCATGTCTCCAACTGAATTATCATGATAACACAAAGAATACTCTGAAGTACCCTTCAAATATCTGAAGACTCTTTTGACTGCATCCCAATGAACTCTACCAGGATTAGACATATATCTAGAAAGTACTCCCACTGCTTGGGCAATATCTGGTCTAGTACAGACTATAGCATGCATCAAGCTTCCAACTGCACTCTGGTAAGGCACTCTGCTCATGTCTTCCATCTCCAATGGGGATGTAGGACAATCTGAAACAGATAGTTTCGTTCCAACGGTAAAAGGAACACTCAATGGTCTACAATTCTGCATGTTGAACCTCTGTAACACTGAATTCACATACTTACTCTGGCCTAGCCATAGCTTTCTGTTCACCCTATCTCTTCTAATTTCCATCCCAAGAATGTGCTTTGCTGCACCAAGATCTTTCATTTCAAATTTAGCAGCGAGCTGAGACTTCAGTTCTGAAATCATACCTTTCCCTTTACCAATGAATAACATATCATCAACATACAATGCAATGAATAAGAAATGATCACCATAAGATTTATAATAAACACAGTGATCTGATTTAGAATGTTCAAATCCCAAACTCAACACATATGTATCAAATTTCTGGTACCACATCCTAGGACTTTGTTTGAGGCCCAAAGATTTCTTCAATTTACAGACCAAATTACTTTTGCCTTTCACCACATAGTGCTCTGGCTGTGTCGTATAAATATCTTCCTCCAAATCACCATGAAGGAAAGCAGTTTTCACATCCATTTGCTCAACCTCTAAATCATAAGCAGTAGCAATAGAAAGCAAAAATCTAATGGACGTCATTTTTGCAACAGGAGAAAATATCTCACCATAATCAACAACTTCAACCTGAGAGTAGCCTTTTGCAACCAACCTTGCTTTATACTTTTCAATGCTTCCATCTGAACCAATCTTTTTCTTGAACACCCATTTACAACCAATAGGTTTTCGTCCTTCAGGCAATGGTACAACATCCCATGTATCATTCCTTTTCAAAGCTGCCATTTCTTCCTCCATAGCAATCTTCCAGGATTCTGCATCATTCATACCTAATGCCTCTTCTACAGATTTCGGTTCATCCACACTAGTATTCAGAGCAAAAATACATCTCCAATCATCAGGTGAATACCTTTCAGGTGGTTGTCTATGTCTTGTAGACCTTCGAACAAGCTGAGTTGGAGGATCTTCCTCCTTTTCTGAAGATTTAGAGCTAGAGGAGCTCTCCTCAAATTCTTGCCTATCTAGGGGTCTTGATTCAACTCTTTCAGGTGTAGAAGGAAAGTGAATCACATCTTCTTTTTTAGTCTGTTCTGGCTGCAATGTAACAGAAGGAGACTTAATTTCTCTAAAAATAACACTTCTACCGTGAATTACCTTTTGTGCAACAGGGTCCCAAAGCTTGTATCCTTTCACACCATAACTATACCCGATGAAGATACATTTCACAGCCTTGTTCTCCAACTTTGTTCGCTTCTCCTTTAGCACATGTGCATATGCCTCGCAACCAAAAACTCTAAGATGTCTCAATGAAGGCTTGTGACCTGACCATGGTTCCATAGGCATTTTATCAACAAGAGCTAATGTAGGAGACCTATTAATCAGGTAGCAAGCAGTGGCAACAGCTTCAGCCCAAAACTTTTATTCGAGACCAACACCACTCAACATACTCCTAGCCTTCTCCATCAGTGTCCTGTTCATTCTTTCTGCAACTCCATTCTGCTGTGGAGAATACGGAGTTGTCTTCTGCCTGTTAATTCCACAGTCTTTACAGAATCTATCAAAATCATTAGAGCAAAACTCACCGCCATTATCAGTTCTCAAACATTTTATTTTCTTTCCAGTCTGCAACTCAACCATTGCTTTAAATTCTTTAAAACGACTAAAAACTTCAGATTTACTCTTTAGAAAATATACCCATGTCCTTCTAATAAAATCATCAATAAATGAAACATAATATGTGGATTTTCCAATCGAAGAGACATCTACTGGACCAAACACATCAGAATGGATAAGGTCCAAAACACCACAAGTTTTATGAGAACTCGAGTAAAACTGAACGCGGTTTTGTTTTCCATAAATGCAATGCTCATAGAAATCAAAGTCAAGATTACAATCATTCAAATCTTCAACAAGATTTTTATTTTTCAAGGTCCTTAGACCCTTTTCTCCAATGTGGCCATGTCTCTGGTGCCATAACTTAGTCTTCTCTGCAGGTAACTTTGCTTTAGACGAAAGAGCACCCTTAGGTACCCAAAAACCATTTCCATCTACTGAAGGTGAAACCTTCAAATCTTCCAGTGAAGTATCCGCAGATTTACTTTTTACAGAAGTGCTATTACACTCAATAGTGTATGCTTCAAGCTTATACAAAGTGCCAAACCTGACACCTCTAGCAACTACCATAGCACCCTTAATCATCTTACATCCTGCTTCAGAAAAGACTACCTGCACACCTGCATCTATCAGTTTGCTCACAGATAACAGGTTTCATTTTAATCCAGGGATATGCAGCACACCATTAATCCTTTTTATTCTACCATCAGAAAACCTGATTCTAACTTTACCTCGACCAACAATGTCTAGATGTGAATCATCACCCAAGTACACCTTACCTCCATTAAATCCTTCATATTCAGAAAACCAATCTCTATTGGAAGTCATATGAAAAGATGCACCTGAGTCAATTAGCCAGGAATCATTACCTGCATGAGTCGCCAAAGCCGCAATAAATGCATCGCCATCTTCCTTGTCAGACTCAAAAACAGAATCGAACCTTTTCTTTTTCTTCTTCTTCTTTTCTTCTTTGCAGTCCTTACGGATGTGACCCGGTTTACCACAATTCCACCAAATGGCTTTGGACTTTCGAGGAGATTTCGATCTCCCTTTGGATTTGGACTTGTCGCGCTTCTCATTCTTCTTGCCTTTCTCCTTAGGTCTTCAACAAATGGTTAGGGCTTCCTTTGAACTGATGGATACCTTCCTTCGCATCTCTTCACCGAGTAGGGCACCCACCACGTCTTCAGATTTCAAAATAACAGAAGTACTACCGATAGCCATAACAAGAGAATCCCACGAATCAGGCAAAGAACAAAGCAAGATATGACATTTCACCTCCTCGTCCATCTTAACGCCGACGGATACTAATTGAGCCACCAACATATTGAATTCTTCTAGGTGGTCTACAATTCGTCCACCCTCTTCCATCTTCAAGGAATACAATTTCTTTCTTAAGAAAATTTGATTTAATAAAGATTTCACTTGATACATCTCACCAGGCTTAGTCCATAGCTTCTTTGCAGAGTTCTCTTCATGGACATTGATTAGAACAGAGTCTGCCAGGCACAGTCTGATTAGACCCTTGACTTTTCGGTCCATAACATCATACTGAGCTGCCGTAGTAGGATCTGAGGGCCTTTGGACATTCGCATCAACAGCATCCCAAAGATCTCGATCTATTAGCAGATCTTCCATCTTCAGCTTCCACATCTCAAAATTACTTCCATTAAATTTCTCCACCTCTATTGTCCCTGACGAACTCGCCATCTGAATATTCCTGCAACAAGATCACAAAGTGTCTTCTGCACAAGCTCCCACTCAAATCTGGATTAGTTCAAAAAACTCAACTGCCCACAATTGAAACCAAAGGTGATCAGGCTCTGATACCACTTGTAAGGAAGTAAAGTAGTGGAAACAACTTCCTACACTAACCTTGAGAGGAGGGTAATGCAAAACTTTTTCAGATTGTTACAACAGTTACAGAAAATAGAAATAGATATAATAGCATTCATACCACAACACAGTGATTTACGTGGGGAAAACCCTTTCGGGAGAAAAACCCCACCCTCCAAAAGCAGCTCAATATTTTATTCAGCAATCAAAAACAGATTACAACATACTTGCAGAGCAAGCTCTTCACAGGAGTACCACTAATCAGAGATTCAGAGGCAACTCAATAGCCATAAGACTCTTACACACAACCTCTATCTCACACACCTCATAAATAGGAGATACAATACAAGAAATTGTCAAACGGTATTACAAAACCATGGGCTAAAACCATCCAATAAAGTGTAGCCGACCTTATCTCCCTTCTAGATTCCGTATGATATGTTAAAGCACACATCAACACATGTCGCTCCCTTTTACCGCTCATTTATGTATTCGATACAAATTATTTTTCCTATTTCAGGAGTACAAACTTCCGGAGGCCATAACTTGAGAACCGGGTGTCCGATTGTTGAACCGTTTGAAGCGCCGGAAAGCTCGCGAAGTGATCTATCACCTCGTAACCCGCTTTGCCGGTTACGGCCACTTTTCAGGGTGTTTCGGAGCCTCTAAAGTCCCAAAAATTAAGTTTAAATATTTTATTGCACCCCTACAAGATGAAAACTTTAATATCTTCAAAACTAGCTGTGACCTTGCGATGAAACTTTACCGGAATGCTTATCTAGCCAACCAGAAGCTTCAGGGAGAGTTTCGCACCATTTCATGCTCAAATGAAAACTTACTATAAATAGTAACCTCACATAAATGCAAGGTTGAGACACCATTTTTCCCAACAAATCTCCCACTTGTCGAACACCTTGCATGAGCGGAAAGGAATGTCAACACAATGAATCAATTGCTAGGGGCCATAAGGCCCATAGACTCTGAACACCATCTAAACTTCTTTGTGCTCACAGCCTTAGTTAAAGCATCTGCAACATTCATCAAAGTTTCCACCTTAACCAGCTTCACGCTACCATCTTCGACCATATCTCTAACAAAATGATACTCAACATCAATATGTTTGGTCCGGGCATGAAATGTAGGGTTCTTAGCTAGGCTAATTGCACTCTGACTGTCACAGTAAACTGTCACTGTACCTTGTTTTAGTCCAATATCCGAACACAGTCTCTTAAGCCAAATGACCTCTTTACAAGCATGAGTAGCTGCCATATACTCTGCTTCAGTAGTGGATAAAGCAACCACAACCTGTCGCTTACTCATCCAACTAATTGCACCACCAAACAAAGTAAACACATAAGTACTGGTGGAACTTCTGCTATCAATATCACCTGCCCAATCTGAATCCACATAACCATGGATATCAAGGGAAGTCATGTCTCCAACTAAATTACCATGATAACACAAAGAATACTCTGAAGTACCCTTCAAATATCTGAAGACTCTTTTGACTGCATCCCAATGAACTCTACCAGGATTAGACATATATCTAGAAAGTACTCCCACTGCTTGGGCAATATCTGGTCTAGTACAGACCATAGCATGCATCAAGCTTCCAACTGCACTCTGGTAAGGCACTCTGCTCATGTCTTCCATCTCCAATGGGGATGTAGGACAATCTGAAAAAGATAGTTTCGTTCCAACTGTAAAAGGAACACTCAATGGTCTACAATTCTGCATGTTGAACCTCTGTAACACTGAATTCACATACTTACTCTGGCCTAGCCATAGCTTTCTGTTCACCCTATCTCTTCTAATTTCCATCCCAAGAATGTGCTTTGCTGCACCAAGATCTTTCATTTCAAATTTAGCAGCGAGCTGAGACTTCAGTTCTGAAATCATACCTTTCCCTTTACCAATGAATAACATATCATCAACATACAATGCAATGAATAAGAAATGATCACCATAAGATTTATAATAAACACAGTGATCTGATTTAGAACGTTCAAATCCCAAACTCAACACATATGTATCAAATTTCTGGTACCACATCCTAGGACTTTGTTTGAGGCCATACAAAGATTTCTTCAATTTATAGACCAAATTACTTTTGCCTTTCACCACATAGTGCTCCGGCTGTGTCGTATAAATATCTTCCTCCAAATCACCATGAAGGAAAGCAGTTTTCACATCCATTTGCTCAACCTCTAAATCATAAGCAGTAGCAATAGAAAGCAAAAATCTAATGGACGTCATTTTTGCAACAGGAGAAAATATCTCACCGTAATTAACACCCTCAACCTGAGAGTAGCCTTTTGCAACCAACCTTGCTTTATACTTTTTAATGCTTCCATCTGAACCAATCTTTTTCTTGAACATCCATTTACAACCAACAGGTTTTCGTCCTTCAGGCAATGGTACAAGATCCCATGTATCATTCCTTTTCAAAGCTGCCATTTCTTCCTCCATAGCAATCTTTGAGGATTCTGCATCATTCATACCTAATGCCTCTTCTACAGATTTCGGTTCATCGACAGTAGTATTCAGAGCAAAAATACATCTCCAATCATCAGGTGAATACCTTTCAGGTGGTTGTCTATGTCTTGTAGACCTTCGAACAAGCTGAGTTGGAGGATCTTCCTCCTCTTCTGAAGATTCAGAGCTAGACGAGCTCTCCTCAAATTCTTGCCTATCTAGGGATCTTGATTCAACTCTTTCAGGTGTAGAAGGAAGTTGAATCACATCTTCTTTTTTAGTCTGTTCTGGCTGCAATTTTACAGAACGAGACTTAATCTCTCTAAAAATAACACTTCTACTGTGAATTTCCTTTTGTGCAACAGGGTCCCAAAGCTTGTATCCTTTCACACCATAACTATACCCGATGAAGATACATTTCACAGCCTTGTTCTCCAACTTTGTTCGCTTCTCCTTTGGCACATGTGCATATGCCTCGCAACCAAAAACTCTAAGATGTCTCAATGAAGGCTTGTGACCTGACCATGCTTCCATAGGCGTTTTATCAACAAGAGCTGATGTAGGAGACCTATTAATCAGGTAGCAAGCAGTGGCAACAGCTTCAGCCCAAAACTTTTGTTTGAGACCAGCACCACTCAACATACTCCTAGCCTTCTCCATCAGTGTCCTGTTCATTCTTTCTGCAACTCCATTCTGCTGTGGAGAATACGGAGTTGTCTTCTGCCTGTTAATTCCACAGTCTTTACAGAATCTATCAAAATCATTAGAGCAAAACTCACCGCCATTATCAATTCTCAAACATTTTATTTTCTTTCCAGTCTGCAACTCAACCATTGCTTTAAATTCTTTAAAATGACTAAAAACTTCAGATTTACTCTTTAGAAAATATACCCATGTCCTTCTACTAAAATCATCAATAAATGAAACATAATATGTTGATTTTCCAATGGAACAGACATCTACTGGACCAAACACATCAGAATGGATAAGGTCCAAAACACCACAAGTTTTATGAGAACTCGAGTAAAACTGAACGCGGTTTTGTTTTCCATAAATGCAATGCTCACAGAAATCAAAGTCAAGATTACAATCATTCAAACCTTCAACAAGATTTTTATTTTTCAAGGTCCTTAGACCCTTTTCTCCAATGTGGCCAAGTCTCTGGTGCCATAACATAGTCTTCTCTGCAGGTAACTTTTCTTCAGACGAAAGAGCACCCTTAGGTACCCAAAAACCATTTCCATCTGCTGAAGGTGAAACCTTCAAATCTTCCTGTGAAGTATCCGCAGATTTACTTTTTACAGAAGTGCTATTACACTCAATAGTGTATGCTTCAAGCTTATACAAAGTGCCAAACCTGACACCTCTAGCAACTACCATAACACCCTTAATCATCTTACATCCTGCTTCAGAAAAGACTACCTGCACACCTGCATCTATCAGTTTGCTCATAGATAACAGGTTTCATTTTAATCCAGGGATATGCAGCACACCATTAATCCTTTTTATTCCACCATCAGAAAACCTGATTCTAACTTTACCTCGACCAACAATGTCTAGATGTGAATCATCACCCAAGTACACCTTACCTCCATTAAATCCTTCATATTCAGAAAACCAATCTCTATTGGAAGTCATATGAAAAGATGCACCTGAGTCAATTAGCCAGGCATCATTTCCTGCATGAGTCGCCAAAGCCGCAATAAATGCATCGCCATCTTCCTTGTCAGACTCAGAATCAGAATCGAACCTTTTCTTTTTCTTCTTCTTCTTTTGTTCTTTGCAGTCCTTACGGATGTGACCCGGTTTACCGCAATTCCAGCAAATGACTTTGGACTTTCGAGGAGATTTCGATCTCCCTTTGGATTTGAACTTGTCGCGCTTCTCATTCTTCTTGCCTTTCTCCTTAGGTCTTCCACGAATGGTTAGGGCTTCCTTTGAACTGATGGATACCTTCCTTCGCATCTCTTCACCGAGTAGGGCACCCACCACGTCTTCAGATTTCAAAACAAAAGAAGTACTACCGATAGCCATAACAAGAGAATCCCACGAATCAGGCAAAGAACAAAGCAAGATATGAAATTTATCCTCCTCGTCCATCTTAACGCCGACGGATACTAATTGAGCCACCAACATATTGAATGCTTCTAGGTGGTCTGCAATTCGTCCACCTTCTTCCATCTTCAAGGAATACAATTTCTTTCTTAAGAAAATTTGATTTAATAAAGATTTCACTTGATACATCTCACCAAGCTTAGTCCATAGCTTCTTTGCAGAGTTCTTTTCATGGACATTGATTAGAACAGAGTCTTCCAGGCACAGTCTGATTAGACCGTTGGCTTTTCGGTCCATAACAACATACTGAGCTGCCGCAGTAGGATCTGAGGGCCTTTGGACATTCGCATCAACAGCATCCCAAAGATCTCGATCTATTAGTAGATCTTCCATCTTCAGCTTCCACATCTCAAAATTACTTCCATTAAATTTCTCCACTTCTATTCTCCCTGACAAACTCGCCATCTGAATATTCCTGCAACAAGATCACAAAGTGTCTTCTGCACAAGCTCCCACTCAAATCTGGATTAGTTCAAAAAACCCAACTGCCCACAATTGAAACCAAAGGTGATCAGGCTCTGATACCACTTGTAAGGAAATAAAGTAGCGGAAACAACTTCCTACACTAACCTTGAGAGGAGGGTAATGCAAAACTTTTTCAGATTGTTACAACAGTTACAGAAAATAGAAATAGATATAATAGCATTCATACCACAACACAGTGATTTACGTGGGGAAAACCCTTTTGGGAGAAAAACCCCACCCTCCAAAAGCAGTTCAATATTTTATTCAGCAATCAAAAACAGATTACAACATACTTGCAAAGAAAGCTCTTCACAGGAGTACCACTAATCAGAGATTCAGAGCAACTCAATAGCCATAAGATTCTTACACACAACCTCTATCTCACACACCTCATAAATAGGAGATACAATACAAGAAACTGTCAAACGGTATTAAAAAAACCATCGGCTAAAACCACCCAATAAAGTGTAGCCGACCTTATCTCCCTTCTAGATTCCCTATGACATGTTAAAGCACACATCAACACATGTCGCTCCCTTTTACCGCTCATTTATGTATTCGATACAAATTATTTTTCCTATTTCAGGAGTACAAACTTTCGGAGGCCATAACTTGAGAACCGGGTGTCCGATTGACGAACCGTTTGAAGCGCCGGAAAGCTCGCGAAGTGCTCTATCACCTCGTAACCTGCTTCGTCGGTTACGGCCACTTTTCAGGGCATTTCAGAGCCTCTAAAGTCCCTAGAATTAAGTTTAAATATTTTATTGCACCCCTCCAAGACGGAAACATTAATATCTTCAAAACTAGCTGTGACCTTGCGACGAAACTTTACCGGAATGCTTACCTAGCCAACCAGAAGCTTCAGGGAGAGTTTCGTGCCATTTCGTGCTTAAATGAAAACTTACTATAAATAGTAACCTCACATAAATGCAAGGTTGAGACACCATTTTTCCCAACAAATCTCCCACTTGTCGAACACCTTGCATGAGCGGAAAGGAATGTCAACACAATGAATCAATTGCTAGGGGCCATAAGGCCCATAGACTCTGAACACCATCTAAACTTCTCTGTGCTCACAACCTTAGTTAAAGCATCTGCAACATTCATCAAAGTTTCCACCTTAACCAGCTTCACCCTACCATCTTCGACCATATCTCTAACAAAATGATACTAAACATCAATATGTTTGGTCCGGGCATGAAATGTCGGGTTCCTAGCTAGGCTAATTGCACTCCGACTGTCACAGTAAACTGTCACTGTACCTTGTTTTATTCCAATATCCGAACACAGTCTCTTAAGCCAAATGGCCTCTTTACAAGCATGAGTAACTGCCATATACTCTGCTTCAGTAGTGGATAAAGCAACCACAGCCTGTCGCTTACTCATCCAACTAATTGCACCACCAAACAGAGTAAACACATAAGTACTGGTGGATCTTCTGCTATCAATATCACCTGCCCAATCTGAATCCACATAACCATGGATATCAAGGGAAGTCATGTCTCCAACTGAATTACCATGATAACACAAAGAATACTCTGAAGTACCCTTCAAATATCTGAAGACTCTTTTGACTGCATCCCAATGAACTCTACCAGGATTAGACATATATCTAGAAAGTACTCCCACTGCTTGGGCAATGTCTGGTCTAGTACAGACCATAGCATACATCAAGCTTCCAACTGCACTCTGGTAAGGCACTCTGCTCATGTCTTCCATCTCCAATGGGGATGTAGGACAATCTGTAACAGATAGTTTCGTTCCAACTGTAAAAGGAACACTCAATGGTCTACAATTCTGCATGTTGAACCTCTGTAACACTGAATTCACATACTTACTCTGGTCTAGCCATAGCTTTCTGTTCACCCTATCTCTTCTAATTTCCATCCCAAGAATGTGCTTTACTGCACCAAGATCTTTCATTTCAAATTTAGCAGCGAGCTGAGACTTCAGTTCTGAAATCATACCTTTCCCTTTACCAATGAATAACATATCATCAACATACAATGCAATGAATAAGAAATGATCACCATAAGATTTATTATAAACACAGTGATCTGATTTAGAACGTTCAAATCCCAAACTCAATACATATGTATCAAATTTCTGGTACCACATCCTGGGACTTTGTTTGAGGCCATACAAAGATTTCTTCAATTTACAGACCAAATTACTTTTGCCTTTCACCACATAGTGCTCCGGCTGTGTCGTATAAATATCTTCCTCCAAATCACCATGAAGGAAAGCAGTTTTCACATCCATTTGCTCAACCTCTAAATCATAAGCAGTAGCAATAGAAAGCAAAAATCTAATGGACGTCATTTTTGCAACAGGAGAAAATATCTCACCGTAATCAACACCCTCAACCTGAGAGTAGCCTTTTGCAACCAACCTTGCTTTATACTTTTCAATGCTTCCATCTGAACCAATCTTTTTCTTGAACACCCATTTACAACCAACAGGTTTTCGTCCTTCAGGCAATGGTACAAGATCCCATGTATCATTCCTTTTCAAAGCTGTCATTTCTTCCTCCATAGCAATCTTCCAAGATTCTGCATCATTCATACCTAATACCTCTTCTACAGATTTCGGTTCATCCACACTAGTATTCAGAGAAAAAATACATCTCCAATCATCAGTTAAATACCTTTCAGGTGGTTGTCTATGTCTTGTAGACCTTCGAACAAGTTGAGTAGGAGGATCTTCCTCCTTTTCTGAAGATTCAGAGCTAGACGAGCTCTCCTCAAATTCTTGCCTATCTAGGGGTCTTGATTCAACTCTTTCAGGTGTAGAAGGAAGTTGAATCACATCTTCTTTTTTAGTCTGTTCTGGCTACAATGTAATAGAAGGAGACTTAATTTTTCTAAAAATAACACTTCTACTGTGAATTACCTTTTGTGCAACAGGGTCCCAAAGCTTGTATCCTTTCACACCATAACTATACCCGATGAAGATACATTTCACAGCCTTGTTCTCCAACTTTGTTCGCTTCTCCTTTGGCACATGTGCATATGCCTCGCAACCAAAAACTCTAAGATGTCTCAATGAAGGCTTGTGACCTGACCATGCTTCCATAGGCGTTTTATCAACAAGAGCTGATGTAGGAGACCTATTAATCAGGTAGCAAGCAGTGGCAACAACTTCAGCCCAAAACTTTTGTTCGAGACCAACACCACTCAACATACTCCTAGCCTTCTCCATCAGTGTCCTGTTCATTCTTTCTGCAACTCCATTCTGCTGTGGAGAATACGGAGTTGTCTTCTGCCTGTTAATTCCACAGTCTTTACAGAATCTATAAAAATCATTAGAGCAAAACTCACCGCCATTATCAGTTCTCAAACATTTTATTTTCTTTCCAGTCTGCAACTCAACCATTGCTTTAAATTTTTTAAAACGACTAAAAACTTCAGATTTACTCTTTAGAAAATATACCCATGTCCTTCTACTAAAATCATCAATAAATGAAACATAATATGTGGATTTTCCAATCGAAGAGACATCTACTGGACCAAACACATCAGAATGGATAAGGTCCAAAACACCACAAGTTTTATGAGAACTCGAGTAAAACTGAACGCGGTTTTGTTTTCCATAAATGCAATGCTCACAGAAATCAAAGTCAAGATTACAATCATTCAAACCTTCAACAAGATTTTTATTTTTCAAGGTCCTTAGACCCTTTTCTCCAATGTGGCCAAGTCTCTGGTGCCATAACATAGTCTTCTCTGCAGGTAACTTTGCTTCAGACGAAAGAGCACCCTTAGGTACCCAAAAACCATTTCCATCTGCTGAAGGTGAAACCTTCAAATCTTCCAGTGATGTATCCACAGATTTACTTTTTACAGAAGTGCTATTACACTCAATAGTGTATGCTTCAAGCTTATACAAAGTGCCAAACCTGACACCTCTAGCAACTACCATAGCACCCTTAATCATCTTACATCCTGCTTCAGAAAAGACTACCTGCACACCTGCATCTATCAGTTTGCTCACAGATAACAGGTTTCATTTTAATCCAGGGATATGCAGCACACCATTAATCCTTTTTATTCTACCATCAGAAAACCTGATTCTAACTTTACCTCGACCAACAATGTCTAGATGTGAATCATCACCCAAGTACACCTTACCTCCATTAAATCCTTCATATTCAGAAAACCAATCTCTATTGGAAGTCATATGAAAAGATGCACCTGAGTCAATTAGCCAAGCATCATTTCCTGCATGAGTCGCCAAAGCCACAATAAATGCATCGCCATCTTCCTTGTCAGACTCAGAATCAGAATCGAACCTTTTCTTTTTCTTCTTCTTCTTTTCTTCTTTGCAGTCCTTACGGATGTGACCCGGTTTACCGCAATTCCAGCAAATGACTTTGGACTTTCCAGGAGATTTCGATCTCCCTTTGGATTTGGACTTGTCGCGCTTCTCATTCTTCTTGCCTTTCTCCTTAGGTCTTCCACGAATGGTTAGGGCTTCCTTTGAACTGATGGATACCTTCCTTCGCATCTCTTCACCGAGTAGGGCACCCACCACATCTTCAGATTTCAAAACAACAGAAGTACTACCGATAGCCATAACAAGAGAATCCCACGAATCAGGCAAAGAACAAAGCAAGATATGACATTTCTCCTCCTCGTCCATCTTAACGCCGACGGATACTAATTGAGCAACCAACATATTGAATGCTTCTAGGTGGTCTGCAATTCGTCCACCCTCTTCCATCTTCAAGGAATACAATTTCTTTCTTAAGAAAATTTGATTTAATAAAGATTTCACTTGATACATCTCACCAAGCTTAGTCCATAGCTTCTTTACAGAGTTCTTTTCATGGACATTGATTAGAACAGAGTCTGCGAGGCACAGTCTGATTAGACCCTTGGCTTTTCGGTCCATAACATCATACTGAGCTGCCGCAGTAGGATCTGAGGGCTTTTGGACATTCGCATCAACAGCATCCCAAAGATCTCGATCTATTAGCAGATCTTCCATCTTCAGCTTCCACATCTCAAAATTACTTCCATTAAATTTCTCCACTTCTATTCTCCCTGACAAACTCGCCATCTGAATATTCCTGCAACAAGATCACAAAGTGTCTTCTGCACAAGCTCCCACTCAAATCTGGATTAGTTCAAAAAACCCAACTGCCCACAATTGAAACCAAAGGTGATCAGGCTCTGATACCACTTGTAAGGAAGTAAAGTAGCGGAAACAACTTCCTACACTAACCTTGAGAGGAGGGTAATGCAAAACTTTTTCAGATTGTTACAACAGTTACAGAAAATAGAAATAGATATAATAGCATTCATACCACAACACAGTGATTTACGCGGGGAAAACCCTTTCGGGAGAAAAACCCCACCCTCCAAAAGCAGCTCAATATTTTATTCAGCAAACAAAAACAGATTACAACATACTTGCAAAGAAATCTCTTCACAGGAGTACCACTAATCAGAGATTACACACAACCTCTATCTCATACACCTCATAAATAGGAGATACAATACAAGAAACTGTCAAACGGTATTAAAAAAACCATCGGCTAAAACCACCCAATAAAGTGTAGCCGACCTTATCTCCTTTCTAGATTCCCTATGACATGTTAAAGCACACATCAACACATGTCGCTCCCTTTTACCGCTCATTTATGTATTCGATACAAATTATTTTTCCTATTTCAGGAGTACAAACTTTCGGAGGCCATAACTTGAGAACCGGGTGTCCAATTGACGAACCGTTTGAAGCGCCGGAAAGCTCGCGAAGTGCTCTATCACCTCATAACCTGCTTCGCTGGTTATGGCCACTTTTCAGGGCATTTCGGAGCCTCTAAAGTCCCCAGAATTAAGTTTAAATATTTTATTGCACCCCTCCAAGACGAAAACTTTAATATCTTCAAAACTAGCTGTGACCTTACGACGAAACTTTACCGGAATGCTTATCTAGCCAACCAGAAGCTTCAGGGAGAGTTTCGCACCATTTCGTGCTCAAATGAAAACTTACTATAAATAGTAACCTCACATAAATGCAAGGTTGAGACACCATTTTTCCCAACAAATCTCCCACTTGTCGAACACCTTGCATGAGCGGAAAGGAATGTCAACACAATGAATCAATTGCTAGGGGCCATAAGGCCCATAGACTCTGAACACCATCTAAACTTCTCTGTGCTCACAGCCTTAGTTAAAGCATCTGCAACATTCATCAAAGTTTCCACCTTAACCAGCTTCACCCTACCATCTTCGACCATATCTCTAACAAAATGATATTGAACATCAATATGTTTGATCCGGGCATGAAATGTCGGGTTCTTAGCTAGGCTAATTGCACTCTAACTATCACAGTAAACTGTCACTGTACCTTGTTTTATTCCAATATCCAAACACAGTCTCTTAAGCCAAATGGCCTTTTTACAAGCATGAGTAGCTGCCATATACTCTGCTTCAGTAGTGGATAAAGCAACCACAGCCTGTCGCTTACTCATCCAACTAATTGCACCACCAAAGAAAGTAAACACATAAGTACTGGTGGATCTTCTGCTATCAATATCACTTGCCCAATCTGAATCCACATAACCATGGATATCAAGGGAAGTCATGTCTGCAACTGAATTACCATGATAACACAAAGAATACTCTGAAGTACCCTTCAAATATCTGAAGACTCTTTTGACTGCATCCCAATGAACTCTACCAGGATTAGACATATATCTAGAAAGTACTCCCACTGCTTGGGCAATATCTGGTCTAGTATTCAGAGCAAAAATACATCTCCAATCATCAAGTGAATACCTTTCAGGTGGGTGTCTATGTCTTGTAGACCTTCGAACAAGCTGAGTTGGAGGATCTTCCTCCTCTTCTGAAGATTCAGAGCTAGACGAGCTCTCCTCAAATTCTTGCCTATCTACGGGTCTTGATTCAACTCTTTCAGGTGTAGAAGGAAGTTGAATCACATCTTATTTTTTAGTCTGTTCTGGCTGCAATGTAACAGAAGGAGACTTAATTTCTCTAAAAATAACACTTCTACTGTGAATTACCTTTTGTGCAACAGGGTCCCAAAGCTTGTATCCTTTCACACCATAACTATACCTGATGAAAATACATTTCACAGCCTTGTTCTCCAACTTTGTTCGTTTCTCTTTTGGCACATGTGCATATGCCTCGCAACCAAAAGCTCTAAGATGTCTCAATGAAGGCTTGTGACCTGACCATGCTTCCATAAGCGTTTTATCAACAAGAGCTGATGTAGGAGACCTATTAATCAGGTAGCAAGCAGTGGCAACAGCTTCAGCCCAAAACTTTTGTTCGAGACCAGCACCACTCAACATACTCCTAGCCTTCTCCATCAGTGTCCTGTTCATTCTTTCTGCAACTCCATTCTGCTGTGGAGAATACAGAGTTGTCTTCTGCCTGTTAATTCGACAGTCTTTACAGAATCTATCAAAATCATTAGAGCAAAACTCACCGCCATTATCAGTTCTCAAACATTTTATTTTCTTTCCAGTCTGCAACTCAACCATTGCTTTAAATTCTTTAAAACGACTAAAAACTTCAGATTTACTCTTTAGAAAATATACCCATGTCCTTCTACTAAAATCATCAATAAATGAAACATAATATGTGGATTTTCCAATCGAAGAGACATCTACTGGACCAAACACATCAGAATGGATAAGGTCCAAAACACCACAAGTTTTATGAGAACTCGAGTAAAACTGAACGCGGTTTTGTTTTCCATAAATGCAATGCTCACAGAAATCAAAGTCAAGATTACAATCATTCAAACCTTCAACAAGATTTTTATTTTTCAAGGTCCTTAGACCCTTTTCTCCAATGTGGCCAAGTCTCTGGTGCCATAACATAGTCTTCTCTGCAGGTAACTTTGTTTCAGACGAAAGAGCACCCTTAGGTACCCAAAAACCATTTCCATCTGCTGAAGGTGAAACCTTCAAATCTTCCAGTGAAGTATCCGCAGATTTACTTTTTACAGAAGTGCTATTACACTCAATAGTGTATGCTTCAAGCTTATACATAGTGCCAAACCTGACACCTCTAGCGACTACCATAGCACCCTTAATCATCTTACATCCTGCTTCAGAAAAGACTACCTGCACACCTGCATCTATCAGTTTGCTCACAGATAACAGGTTTCGTTTTAATCCAGGGATATGCAGCACACCATTAATCCTTTTTATTCTACCATCAGAAAACCTGATTCTAACTTTACCTCGACCAACAATGTCTAGATGTGAATCATCACCCAAGTACACCTTACCTCCATTAAATCCTTCATATTCAAAAAACCAATCTCTATTGGAAGTCATATGAAAAGATGCACCTGAGTCAATTAGCTAGGCATCATTTCCTGCATGAGTCGCCAAAGCCGCAATAAATGCATCGCCATCTTCCTTGTCAGACTCAGAATCAGAATCGAACCTTTTCTTTTTCTTCTTCTTCTTTTCTTCTTTGCATCTTTACGGATGTGACCCGGTTTACCGCAATTCCAGCAAATGACTTTGGACTTTCGAGGAGATTTCGATCTCCCTTTGGATTTGGACTTGTCGCGCTTCTCATTCTTCTTTCCTTTCTCCTTAGGTCTTCCACGAATGGTTAGGGCTTCCTTTGAACTGATGGATACCTTCCTTCGCATCTCTTCACCGAGTAGGGCACCCACCACATCTTCAGATTTCAAAACAACAGAAGTACTACCGATAGCCATAACAAGAGAATCCCACGAATCAGGCAAAGAACAAAGCAAGATATGACATTTCTCCTCCTCGTCCATCTTAACGCTGACGGATACTAATTGAGAAACCAACATATTGAATGCTTCTAGGTGGTCTGCAATTCGTCCACCCTCTTCCATCTTCAAGGAATACAATTTCTTTCTTAAGAAAATTTGATTTAATAAAGATTTCACTTGATACATCTCACCAAGCTTAGTCCATAGCTTCTTTACAGAGTTCTTTTCATGGACATTGATTAGAACAGAGTCTGCGAGGCACAGTCTGATTAGACCCTTGGCTTTTCGGTCCATAACATCATACTGAGCTGCCGCAGTAGGATCTGAGGGCTTTTGGACATTCGCATCAACAGCATCCCAAAGATCTCGATCTATTAGCAGATCTTCCATCTTCAGCTTCCACATCTCAAAATTACTTCCATTAAATTTCTCCACTTCTATTCTCCCTGACAAACTCGCCATCTGAATATTCCTGCAACAAGATCACAAAGTGTCTTCTGCACAAGCTCCCACTCAAATCTGGATTAGTTCAAAAAACCCAACTGCCCACAATTGAAACCAAAGGTGATCAGGCTCTGATACCACTTGTAAGGAAGTAAAGTAGCGGAAACAACTTCCTACACTAACCTTGAGAGGAGGGTAATGCAAAACTTTTTCAGATTGTTACAACAGTTACAGAAAATAGAAATAGATATAATAGCATTCATACCACAACACAGTGATTTACGCGGGGAAAACCCTTTCGGGAGAAAAACCCCACCCTCCAAAAGCAGCTCAATATTTTATTCAGCAAACAAAAACAGATTACAACATACTTGCAAAGAAAGCTCTTCACAGGAGTACCACTAATCAGAGATTCATAGGCAACTCAATAGCCATAAGACTCTTACACACAACCTCTATCTCATACACCTCATAAATAGGAGATACAATACAAGAAACTGTCAAACGGTATTAAAAAAACCATCGGCTAAAACCACCCAATAAAGTGTAGCCGACCTTATCTCCTTTCTAGATTCCCTATGACATGTTAAAGCACACATCAACACATGTCGCTCCCTTTTACCGCTCATTTATGTATTCGATACAAATTATTTTTCCTATTTCAGGAGTACAAACTTTCGGAGGCCATAACTTGAGAACCGGGTGTCCGATTGACGAACCGTTTGAAGCGCCGGAAAGCTCGCGAAGTGCTCTATCACCTTGTAACCTGCTTTGCTGGTTACGGCCACTTTTCAGGGCATTTCGGAGCCTCTAAAGTCCCCAGAATTAAGTTTAAATATTTTATTGCACCCTTCCAAGACGAAAACTTTAATATCTTCAAAACTAGCTGTGACCTTGCGACGAAACTTTACCGGAATGCTTATCTAGCCAACCAGAAGCTTCAGGGAGAGTTTCGCACCATTTCGTGCTCAAATGAAAACTTACTATAAATAGTAACCTCACATAAATGCAAGGTTGAGACACCATTTTTCCCAACAAATCTCCCACTTGTCGAACACCTTGCATGAGCGGAAAGGAATGTCAACACAATGAATCAATTGCTAGGGGCCATAAGGCCCATAGACTCTGAACACCATCTAAACTTCTCTGTGCTCACAGCCTTAGTTAAAGCATCTACAACATTCATCAAAGTTTCCACCTTAACTAGTTTCACCCTACCATCTTCGACCATATCTCTAACAAAATGATATTGAACATCAATATGTTTGGTCCGGGCATGAAATGTTGGGTTCTTAGCTAGGCTAATTGCACTCTGACTGTCACAGTAAACTGTCACTGTACCTTGTTTTATTCCAATATCCGAACACAGTCTCTTAAGCCAAATGGCCTTTTTACAAGCGTGAGTAGCTGCCATATACTCTGCTTCAGTAGTGGATAAAGCAACCACAGCCTGTCGCTTACTCATCCAACTAATTGCACCACCAAACAAAGTAAACACATAAGTACTGGTGGATCTTCTGCTATCAATATCACTTACCCAATCTGAATCCACATAACCATGGATATCAAGGGAAGTCATGTCTCCAACTGAATTACCATGATAACACAAAGAATACTCTGAAGTACCCTTCAAATATCTGAAGACTCTTTTGACTGCATCCCAATGAACTCTACCAGGATTAGACATATATCTAGAAAGTACTCCCACTGCTTGGGCAATATCTGGTCTAGTATTCAGAGCAAAAATATATCTCCAATCATCAGGTGAATACCTTTCAGGTGGTTGTCTATGTCTTGTAGACCTTCGAACAAGCTGAGTTGGAGGATCTTCCTCCTCTTCTGAAGATTCAGAGCTAGACGAGCTCTCCTCAAATTCTTGCCTATCTACGGGTCTTGATTCAACTCTTTCAAGTGTAGAAGGAAGTTGAATCACATCTTCTTTTTTAGTCTATTCTGGCTGCAATGTAACAGAAGGAGACTTAATTTCTCTAAAAATAACACTTCTACTGTGAATTACCTTTTGTGCAACAGGGTCCCAAAGCTTGTATCCTTTCACACCATAACTATACCTGATGAAGATACATTTCACAGCCTTGTTCTCCAACTTTGTTCGCTTCTCCTTTGGCACATGTGCATATGCCTCGCAACCAAAAGCTCTAAGATGTCTCAATGAAGGCATGTGACCTGACCATGCTTCCATAAGCGTTTTATCAACAAGAGCTGATGTAGGAGACCTATTAATCAGGTAGCAAGCAGTGGCAACAGTTTCAGCCCAAAACTTTTGTTCGAGACCAGCACCACTCAACATACTCCTAGCCTTCTCCATCAGTGTCCTGTTCATTCTTTCTGCAACTCCATTCTGCTGTGGAGAATACGGAGTTGTCTTCTGCCTGTTAATTCCACAGTCTTTACAGAATCTATCAAAATCATTAGAGCAAAACTCACCGCCATTATCAGTTCTCAAACATTTTATTTTCTTTCCAGTCTGCAACTCAACCATTGCTTTAAATTCTTTAAAACGACTAAAAACTTCAGATTTACTCTTTAGAAAATATACCCATGTCCTTCTACTAAAATCATCAATAAATGAAACATAATATGTGGATTTTCCAATCGAAGAGACATCTACTGGACCAAACACATCAGAATGGATAAGGTCCAAAATACCACAAGTTTTATGAGAACTCGAGTAAAACTGAACGCGGTTTTGTTTTCCATAAATGCAATGCTCACAGAAATCAAAGTCAAGATTACAATCATTCAAACTTTCAACAAGATTTTTATTTTTCAAGGTCCTTAGACCCTTTTCTCCAATGTGGCCAAGTCTCTGGTGCCATAACATAGTCTTCTCTGCAGGTAACTTTGCTTCAGACGAAAGAGCACCCTTAGGTACCCAAAAACCATTTCCATCTGCTGAAGGTGAAACCTTCAAATCTTCCAGTGAAGTATCCGCAGATTTACTTTTTACAGAAGTGCTATTACACTCAATAGTGTATGCTTCAAGCTTATACAAAGTGCCAAACCTGACACCTCTAGCAACTACCATAGCACCCATAATCATCTTACATCCTGCTTCAGAAAAGACTACCTGCACACCTGCATCTATCAGTTTGCTCACTGATAACAGGTTTTGTTTTAATCCAGGGATATGCAGCACACCATTAATCTTTTTTATTCTACCATCAGAAAACCTGATTCTAACTTTACCTCGACCAACAATGTCTAGATGTGAATCATCACCCAAGTACACCTTACCTCCATTAAATCCTTCATATTCAGAAAACCAATCTCTATTGGAAGTCATATGAAAAGATGCACCTGAGTCAATTAGCCAGGCATCATTACCTGCATGAGTCGCCAAAGCCGCAATAAATGCATCGCCATCTTCCTTATCAGACTCAGAATCAGAATCGAACCTTTTCTTTTTCTTCTTCTTCTTTTCTTCTTTGCAGTCCTTATGGATGTGACCCGGTTTACCGCAATTCCAGCAAATGACTTTGGACTTTCCAGGAGATTTCGATCTCCCTTTGGATTTGGACTTGTCGCGCTTGTCATTCTTCTTGCGTTTCTCCTTAGGTCTTCCACGAATGGTTAGGGCTTCCTTTGAACTGATGGATACCTTCCTTCCCATCTCTTCACCGAGTAGGGCACCCACCACGTCTTCAGATTTCAAAACAACAGAAGTACTACCGATAGCCATAACAAGAGAATCCCACAAATCAGGCAAAGAACAAAGCAAGATATGACATTTCTCCTCCTCGTCCATCTTAATGCCGACGGATACTAATTGAGCCACCAACATATTGAATGCTTGTAGGTGGTCTCCAATTCGTCCACCCTCTTCCATCTTCAAGGAATACAATTTCTTTTTTAAGAAAATTTGATTTAATAAAGATTTCACTTAATACATCTCACCAAGCTTAGTCCATAGCTTCTTTTCAGAGTTCTCTTCATGGACATTGATTAGAACAGAGTCTGCCAGGCACAGTCTGATTAGACCCTTGGCTTTTCGGTCCATAACATCATACTGAGCTGCCGCAGTAGGATCTGAGGGCCTTTAGACATTCGCATCAACAGCATCCCAAAAATCTCGATCTATTAGCAGATCTTCCATCTTCAGCTTCCACATCTCAAAATTACTTCCATTAAATTTCTCCACCTCTATTCTCCCTGACGAACTAGCCATCTGAATATTCCTGCAACAAGATCGCAAAGTGTCTTCTGGACAAGCTCCCACTCAAATCTGGATTAATTCAAAAAACCAAACTGCCCACAATTGAAACCAAAGGTGATCAGGCTCTGATACCACTTGTAAGGAAGTAAAGTAACGGAAACAACTTCCTACACTAACCTTGAGAGGAGGGTTATGCAAAACTTTTTCAGATTGTTACAACAGTTATAGAAAATGGAAATAAATACAATAGCATTCATACCACAACACAGTGATTTACGTGGGGAAAACCCTTTCGGGAGAAAAACCCCACCCTCCAAAAGCAGCTCAATATTTTATTCAGCAATCAAAAATAGATTACAACATACTTGCAGAGCAAGCTCTTCACAGGAGTACCACTAATCAGAGATTCAGAGGCAACTCAATAGCCATAAGACTCTTACACACAACCTCTATCTCACACACCTCATAAATAGGAGATACAATACAAGAAACCGTCAAACGGTATTACAAAACCATGGGCTAAAACCACCCAATAAAGTGTAGCCGACCTTATCTCCCTTCTAGATTCCCTATGACATGTTAAAGCACACATCAACACATGTCGCTCCCTTTTACCGCTCATTTATGTATTCGATACAAATTATTTTTCCTATTTCAGGAGTACAAACTTCTGGAGGCCATAACTTGAGAACCGGGTGTCCGATTGACGAACCGTTTGAAGCGCCGGAAAGCTCGCGAAGTGCTCTATCACCTCGTAACCTGCTTTTCTGGTTACGGCCACTTTTCAGGGCATTTCGGAGCCTCTAAAGTCCCCAGAATTAAGTTTAAATATTTTATTGCACCCCTCCAAGACGAAAACTTTAATATCTTCAAAACTAGCTGTGACCTTGCGACGAAACTTTACCGGAATGCTTATCTAGCCAACCAGAAGCTTCAGGGAGAGTTTCGCACCATTTCGTGCTCAAATGAAAACTTACTATAAATAGTAACCTCACATAAATGCAAGGTTGAGACACCATTTTTCCCAACAAATCTCCCACTTGTCGAACACCTTGCATGAGCGGAAAGGAATGTCAACACAATGAATCAATTGCTAGGGGCCATAAGGCCCATAGACTCTAAACACCATCTAAACTTCTCTGTGCTCACAGCCTTAGATAAAGCATCTGCAACATTCATCAAAGTTTCCACGTTAACCAGCTTCACCCTACCATCTTCGACCATATCTCTAAAAAAATGATACTGAACATCAATATGTTTGGTCCAGGCATGAAATGTCGGGTTCTTAGCTAGGCTAATTGCACTCTGACTGTCACAGTAAACTATCACTGTACCTTGATTTATTCCAATATCCGAACACAGTCTCTTAAGCCAAATGGCCTCTTTACAAGCATGAGTAGCTGCCATATACTCTGCTTCAGTAGTGGATAAAGCAACCACAGCTTGTCGCTTACTCATCCAACTAATTGCACCACCAAACAAAGTAAACACATATGTACTGGTGGATCTTCTGCTATCACTTCCAATAGACTTCCAATAGAGATTGGTTTTCTGAATATGAAGGATTTAATGGAGGTAAGCTGTACTTGGGTGATGATTCACCTCTAGACATTGTTGGTCGAGGTAAAGTTTGAATCAGGTTTTCTGATGGTAGAATAAAAAGGATTAATGGTGTGCTGCATATCCTTGGATTAAAACGAAACCTGTTATCTGTGAGCAAACTGATAGATGCAGGTGTGCAGGTAGTCTTTTCTGAAACAGGATGTAAGATGATTAAGGGTGCTATGGTAGTTGCTAGAGGTGTCCGGTTTGGCACTTTGTATAAGCTTGAAGCATACACTGTTGAGTGTAATAGCACTTCTGTAAAAAGTAAATCTGCGGATACTTCACTGGAAGATTTGAAGGTTTCACCTTCAGCAGATGAAAATGGTTTTTGGGTATCTAAGGGTGCTCTTTCGTCTGAAGCAAAGTTACCTGCAGAGAAGACTATGTTATGGCATCAGAGACTTGGCCACATTGGAGAAAAGGGTCTAAGGACCTTGAAAAATAAAAACCTTGTTGAATGTTTGAATGACTGTAACCTTAACTTTGATTTCTGTGAGCATTGCATTTATGGAAAATAAAACCGCGTTCAGTTTTACTCGAGTTCTCATAAAAATTGTGGTGTTTTGGATCTTATCCATTCTGATATGTTTGGTCCAGTAGATGTCTCTTCGATTGGAAAATCCACATATTATGTTTCATTTATTGATGATTTTAGTAGAAGAACATGGGTATATTTTCTAAAGAGTAAATCTGAAGTTTTTAGTCGTTTTAAAGAATTTAAAGCAATGGTTGAGTTGCAGACTGGAAAGAAAATAAAATGTTTGAGAACTGATAATGGCGGTGAGTTTTGCTCTAATGATTTTGATAGATTCTGTAAAGACTGTGGAATTAACAGGCAGAAGACAACTCCGTATTTTCCATAGCAGAATGGAGTTGCAGAAAGAATGAACAGGACACTGATGGAGAAGGCTAGGAGTATGTTGAGTGGTGCTGGTCTCGAACAAAAGTTTTGGGCTGAAGTTGTTGCCACTGCTTGCTACCTGATTAACAGGTCTCCTACATCAGCTCTTGTTGATAAAACGCCTATGGAAGCATGGTCAGGTCACAAGCCTTCATTGAGACATCTTAGAGATTTTGGTTGCGAGGGATATGAACATGTGCCAAAGGAGAAGCGAACAAAGTTGGAGAACAAGGCTGTGAAATGTATCTTCATCGGGTATAGTTATGGTGTGAAAGGATACAAGCTTTGGGACCTTGTTGCAGAAAAGGTAATTCACAGTAGAAGTGTTATTTTTAGAGAAATTAAGTCTCCTTCTGTTACATTGCAGCCAGAACAGACTAAAAAAGAAGATGTGATTCAACTTCCTTCTACACCTGAAGGAGTTGAATCAAGACCCCTAGATAGGCAAGAATTTGAGGAGAGCTCGTCTAGCTCTGAATCTTCAGAAGAGGAGGAAGAACCTCCAACTCAGCTTGTTTGAAGGTTTACAAGACATAGACAACCACCTGAAAGGTATTCACCTGATGATTGGAGATGTATTTTTGCTCTGAATACTAGTGTGGATGAACCGAAATCTGTAGAAGAGGCATTAGGTATGAATGATGCAGAATCCTAGAAGATTGCTATGGAGGAAGAAATGGCAGCTTTGAAAAAGAATGATACATGGGATCTTGTACCATTGCCTGAAGGACGAAAACCTGTTGGTTGTAAATGGCTGTTCAAGAAAAAGATTGGTTCAGATGGAAGTATTGAAAAGTATAAAGCAAGGTTAGTTGCAAAAGGCTACTCTCAGGTTGAGGGTGTTGATTACGGTGAGATTTTTTCTCCTGTTGCAAAAATGACGTCTATTAGATTTTTGCTTTCTATTGCTACTGCTTATGATTTAGAGGTTGAACAAATGGATGTGAAAACTGCTTTCCTTCATGGTGATTTGGAGGAAGATATTTATATGACACAACCGGAGCACTATGTGGTGAAAGGCAAAAGTAATTTGGTCTGTAAATTGAAGAAATCTTTGTATGGCCTCAAACAAAGTCCTAGGATGTGGTACCAGAAATTTGATACATATGTATTGAGTTTGGGATTTGAACGTTCTAAATCAGATCATTGTGTTTATTATAAATCTGATGGTGATCATTTCTTATTCATTGCATTGTATGTTGATGATATGTTATTCATTGGTAAAGGGAAATGTATGATTTCAGAACTGAAGTCTTAGCTCACTGCTAAATTTGAAATGAAAGATCTTGGTGCAGCAAAGCACATTCTTGGGATGGAAATTAGAAGAGATGGGGCAAACAGAAAGCTATGGCTAGGCCAGAGTAAGTATGTGAATTCAGTGTTACAGAGGTTCAACATGCAGAATTGTAGACCATTGAGTGTTCCTTTTACAGTTGGAATGAAACTCTCTATTTCAGATTGTCCTACATCCCCATTGGAGATGGAAGACATGAGCAAAGTGCCTTACCAGAGTGTGGTTGGAAGCTTGATGTATGCTATGGTCTGTACTAGACCAGACATTGCCCAAGCAGTGGGAGTACTTTCTAGATATATGTCTAATCCTGGTAGAGTTCATTGGGATGCAGTCAAAAGAGTGTTCAGATATTTGAAGGGTACTTCAGAGTATTCTTTGTGTTATCATGGTAATTCAGTTGGAGACATGACTTCCCTTGATATCTATGGTTATGTGGATTCAGATTGGGCAGGTGATAGTGATAGCAGAAGATCCACCAGTGCTTATGTGTTTACTTTGTTTGGTGGTGCAATTAGTTGGATGAGTAAGCGACAGGCTGTGGTTGCTTTATCCACTACTGAAGTAGAGTATATGGCAGCTACTCATGCTTGTAAAGAGGCCATTTGGCTTAAGAGACTGTGTTCGGATATTGGAATAAAACAAGGTACAGTGACAATTTACTGTGACAGTCAGAGTGCAATTAGCCTAGCTAAGAACCTGACATTTCATGCCCGGACCAAACATATTGATGTTCAGTATCATTTTGTTAGAGATATGGTCGAAGATGGTAGGGTGAAGCTGGTTAAGGTGGAAAATTTGATGAATGTTGCAGATGCTTTAACTAAGGCTGTGAGCACAGAGAAGTTCAGGTGGTGTTCAGAGTCTATGGGCCTTATGGCCCCTAGCAATTGATTCATTGTGTTGACATTCCCTTCCGCTCTTGCAAGGTGTTTGACAAGTTGGAGATTTGTTGGGAAAAATGGTGTCTCAACCTTGCATTTATGCGAGGTTACTATTTATAGTAAGTTTTCATTTGAGCACGAAATGGTGCGAAACTCTCCCTGAAGCTTCTGGTTGGCTAGATAAGCATTCCGGTAAAGTTGCGTCGCAAGGTCACAGCTAGTTTTGAAGATATTAAAGTTTTCGTCTTGGAGGGGTGCGATAAAATGTTTAAACTTAATTTTGGGGGTTTAGAGGCTCCGAAATGTCCTGAAAAGTGGCCGTAACCGGTGCAGCCAGTTACAAGGTGATAGAGCACTTCGCGAGCTTTCCGGCGCTTCAAACGGTTCGTCAATCGGACACCCGGTTCTCAAGTTATGGCCTCCGGAAGTTTGTACTCCTGAAATAGGAAAAATAATTTGTATCGGATACATAAATGAGCTGTAAAAGGGAGCGACACATGTTGATGTGTGCTTTAACATGTCATAGGGCATCTAGAAGGGAGATAAGGTCGGCTACACCTTATTGGGTGGTTTTAGCCCATGGTTTTGTAATACCGTTTGACAGTTTCTTGTATTGTATCTCTTATTTATGAGGTGTGTGAGATAGAGGTTGTGTGTAAGAGTCTTATGGCTATTGAGTTGCCTCTGAATCTCTGATTAGTGGTACTCCTGCGAAGAGCTAGCTCTGTAAGTATGGTGTAATCTCTTTTTCATTGCTGAATAAAATATTGAGCTGTTTTTGGAGGGTGGGGTTTTTCTCTCGAAAGGGTTTTCCCCACGTAAATCATTGTGTTGTGGTATGATTGCTATTATATCTATTTCTATTTTCTGTAACTGTTGTAATGATCTGAAAAAGTTTTGCATTACCCTCCTCTCAAGGTTAGTGTAGGAAGTTGTTTCCACTACTTAACTTCCTTACAAGTGGTATCAGAGCCTGATCACCTTTGGTTTCAATTGTGGGCAGTTGGGTTTTTTGAACTAATCCAGATTTGAGTGGGAGCTTGTGCAGAAGACACTTTTTGATCTTGTTGCAGGAATATTCAGATGGCGAGTTCGTCAGGGAGAATAGAGGTGAAGAAATTTAATGGAAGTAATTTTGAGATGTGGAAGCTGAAGATGGAAGATCTGCTAATAGATCGAGATCTTTGGGATGCTCTTGATGCGAATGTCCAAAGACCCTCAGATCCTACTGCGGCAGCTCAGTATGATGTTATGGACCGAAAAGCCAAGGGTCTAATCAGACTGTGCCTGGCAGACTCTGTTCTAATCAATGTCCATGAAGAAAACTCTGCAAAGAAGCTATGGACTAAGCTTGGTGAGATGTATCAAGTGAAATCTTTATTAAATCAAATTTTCTTAAGAAAGAAATTGTATTCCTTGAAGATGGAAGAGGATGGACGAATTGCAGACCACCTAGAAGCATTCAATATGTTGGTGGCTCAATTAGTATCCGTCGGTGTTAAGATGGACGAGGAGGAGAAATGTCAGATCTTGCTTTGTTCTTTGCCTGATTCGTGGGATTCTCTTGTTATGGCTATCGGTAGTACTTCTGTTGTTTTGAAATCTGAAGACATGGTGGGTGCCCTACTCGGTGAAGAGATGCGAAGGAAGGTATCCATCAGTTCAAAGGAAGCCCTAACCGTTCGTGGAAGACCTAAAGAGAAAGGCAAGAAGAATGAGAAGTGCGGCAAGTCCAAATCCAAAGGGAGATCGAAATCTCCTGGAAAGTCCAAAGTCATTTGCTGGAATTGCGGTAAACCGGGTCACATCTGTAAGGACTGCAAAGAAGAAAAGAAGAAGAAGAAAAAGAAAAAGTTTGATTCTGATTCTGAGTCCGACAAGGAAGATGGCGATGCATTTATTGCGGCTTTGGCGACTCATACAGGTAATGATGCCTGGCTAATTGACTCAGGTGCATCTTTTCATATGACTTCCAATAGAGATTGGTTTTCTGAATATGAAGGATTTAATGGAGGTAAGGTGTACTTGGGTGATGATTCACATCTAGACATTGTTGGTCGAGGTAAAGTTAGAATCAGGTTTTCTGATGGTAGAATAAAAAGGATTAATGGTGTGCTGCATATCCCTGGATTAAAATGAAACCTGTTATCTGTGAGCAAACTGATAGATGCGGGTGTGCAGGTAGTCTTTTCTGAAACAGGATGTAAGATGATTAAGGGTGCTATGGTAGTTGCTAGAGGTGTCAGGTTTGGCACTTTGTATAAGCTTGAAGCATACACTGTTGAGTGTAATAGCACTTCTGTAAAAAGTAAATCTGCGGATACTTCACTAGAAGATTTGAAGGTTTCACCTTCAGCAGATGGAAATGGTTTTTGGGTACCTAAGGGTGCTCTTTCGTCTGAAGCAAAGTTACCTGCAGAGAAGACTATGTTATGGCACCAAAGACTTGGCCACATTGGAGAAAAGGGTCTAAGGACCTTGAAAAATAAAAACCTTGTTGAAGGTTTGAATGACTGTAACCTTAACTTTGATTTCTGTGAGCATTGCATTTATGGAAAACAAAACTGCGTTCAGTTTTACTCGAGTTCTCATAAGAATCGTGGTGTTTTGGATCTTATCCATTCTGATGTGTTTGGTCTAGTAGATGTCTCTTCGATTGGAAAATCCACATATTATGTTTCATTTATTGATGATTTTAGTAGAAGGACATGGGTATATTTTTTAAAGAGTAAATCTGAAGTTTTTAGTCGTTTTAAAGAATTTAAAGCAATGGTTGAGTTGCAGACTGGAAAGAAAATAAAATGTTTGAGAACTGATAATGGCGGTGAGTTTTGCTCTAATGATTTTGATAGATTCTGTAAAGACTGTGGAATTAACAGGCAGAAGACAACTCCGTATTCTCCACAGCAGAATGGAGTTGCAGAAAGAATGAACAGGACACTGATAGAGAAGGCTAGGAGTATGTTGAGTGGTTCTGGTTTCAAACAAAAGTTTTGGGCTAAAGCTGTTGCCACTGCTTGCTACCTGATTAACAGGTCTCCTACATCAGCTCTTGTTGATAAAACGCCTATGGAAGCATGGTCAGGTCACAAGCCTTCATTGAGACATCTTAGAGTTTTTGGTTGCGAGGCATATGCACATGTGCCAAAGGAGAAGCGAACAAAGTTGGAGAATAAGGCTGTGAAATGTATCTTCATCTGGTATAGTTATGGTGTGAAAGGATACAAGCTTTGGGACCTTGTTGTACAAAAGGTAATTCAAAGTAGAAGTGTTATTTTTAGAGAAATTAAGTCTCCTTCTATTACATTGCAGCCAGAACAGACTAAAAAAGAAGATGTGATTCAACTTCCTTCTACACTTGAAAAAGTTGAATCGAGACCCCTAGATAGGCAAGAATTTGAGGAGAGCTCGTCTAGCTCTGAATCTTCAGAAGAGGACGAAGAACCTCCAACTCAGCTTGTTCGAAGGTCTACAAGACATAGACAACCACCTGAAAGGTATTCACCTGATGATTGGAGATGTATTTTTGCTCTGAATACTAGTGTGGATGAACCGAAATCTGTAGAAGAGGCATTAGGTATGAATGATGCAGAATCCTGGAAGATTGCTGTGGAGGAAGAAATGACAGCTTTGAAAAAGAATGATACATGGGATCTTGTACCATTTCTTGAAGGACGAAAACCTGTTGGTTGTAAATGGGTGTTCAAGAAAAAGATTGGTTCAGATGGAAGCATTGAAAAGTATAAAGCAAGGTTAGTTGCAAAAGGCTACTCTCAGGTTGAGGGTGTTGATTACGGTGAGATATTTTCTCCTGTTGCAAAAATGACGTCTATTAGATTTTTGCTTTCTATTGCTACTGCTTATGATTTAGAGGTTGAACAAATGGATGTGAAAACTGCTTTCCTTCATGGTCATTTGGAGGAAGATATTTATATGACACAGCCGGAGCACTATGTGGTGAAAGGCAAAAGTAATTTGGTCTGTAAATTGAAGAAATCTTTGTGTGGCCTCAAACAAAGTCCTAGGATGTGGTACCAGAAATTTGATACATATGTGTTGAGTTTGGGATTTGAACGTTCTAAATTAGATCACTGTGTTTATTATAAATCTGATGGTGATCATTTCTTATTCATTGCATTGTATGTTGATGATATGTTATTCATTGGTAAAGGGAAATGTATGATTTCAGAACTGAAGTCTCAGCTCGCTGCTAAATTTGAAATGAAAGATCTTGGTGCAGCAAAGTACATTCTTGGGATGGAAATTAGAAGAGATAGGGCGAACAGAAAGCTATGGCTAGGCCAGAGTAAGTATGTGAATTCAGTGTTACAGAGGTTCAACATGCAGAATTGTAGACCATTGAGTGTTCCTTTTACAGTTGGAATGAAACTATCTATTTCAGATTGTCCTACATCCCCATTGGAGATGGAAGACATGAGCAGAGTGCCTTACCAGAGTGCGGTTGGAAGCTTGATGTATGCTATGGTCTGTACTAGACCAGACATTGCCCAAGCAGTGGGAGTACTTTCTAGATATATGTCTAATCCTGGTAGAGTTCATTGGGATGCAGTCAAAAGAGTCTTCAGATATTTGAAGGGTACTTCAGAGTATTCTTTGTGTTATCATGGTAATTCAGTTGGAGACATGACTTCCCTTGATATCCATGGTTATGTGGATTCAGATTGAGCAGGTGATATTGATAGCAGAAGATCCACCAGTGCTTATGTGTTTACTTTGTTTGGTGGTGCAATTAGTTGGATGAGTAAGCGACAGGCTGTGGTTGCTTTATCCACTACTGAAGCAGAGTATATGGCAGCTACTCATGCTTGTAAAGAGGCCATTTGGCTTAAGAGACTGTGTTCAGATATTGGAATAAAACAAGGTACAGTAACAGTTTACTGTGACAGTCAGAGTGCAATTAGCCTAGCTAAGAACCCGACATTTCATGCCCGGACCAAACATATTGATGTTCAGTATCAGTTTGTTAGAGATATGGTTGAAGATGGTAGGGTGAAGCTGGTTAAGGTGGAAACTTTGATGAATGTTGCAGATGCTTTAACTAAGGCTGTGAGCACAGAGAAGTTCAAGTGGTGTTCAGAGTCTATGGGCCTTATGGCCCCTAGCAATTGATTCATTGTGTTGACATTCCCTTCCGCTCTTGCAAGGTGTTCGACAAGTTGGAGATTTGTTGGGAAAAATGGTGTCTCAACCTTGCATTTATGTGAGGTTACTATTTATAGTAAGTTTTCATTTGAGCACGAAATGGTGCGAAACTCTCCCTGAAGCTTCTGGTTGGCTAGATAAGCATTCCGGTAAAGTTGCGTCGCAAGGTCACAACTAGTTTTGAAGATATTGAAGTTTTTGTCTTGGAGGGGTGCGATAAAATGTTTAAACTTAATTTGGGGTGCTTTAGAGGCTCCGAAATGTCCTAAAAAGTGGTCGTAATCAGTGCAGCTGGTTACGAGGTGATAGAGCACTTCGCGAGCTTTCCGGCGCTTCAAACGGTTCGTCAATCGGACACCCGGTTCTCAAGTTATGGCCTCCGGAAGTTTGTACTCCTGAAATAGGAAAAATAATTTGTATCGGATACATAAATGAGCTGTAAAAGGGAGCGACACGTGTTGATGTGTGCTTTAACATGTCATAGGGCATCTAAAAGGGAGATAAGGTCGGCTACACCTTATTGGGTGGTTTTAGCCCATGGTTTTGTAATACCGTTTGACGGTTTCTTGTATTGTATCTCTTATTTATGAGGTGTGTGAGATAGAGGTTGTGTGTAAGAGTCTTATGGCTATTGAGTTGCCTTTGAATCTCTGATTAGTGGTACTCCTGCGAAGAGCTTGCTCTTCAAGTATGTTGTAATCTGTTTTTGATTGCTGAATAAAATATTGAGCTGCTTTTGGAGGGTGGGGTTTTTCTCCCGAAAGGGTTTGCCCCACGTAAATCATTGTGTTGTGGTATGATTGCTATTATATCTATTTCTATTTTCTGTAACTGTTGTAATGATTTGAAAAAGTTTTGCATTACCCTCCTCTCAAGGTTAGTGTAGGAAGTTGTTTCCGGTACTTAACTTCCTTACAGTGACTGGATGCAAGATGACAAAAGATGATGAATCTCTGAAGGCTAACCAAACCCTATATAGATCTATGATTGGTGGACTACTTTATTTGACTTAGACTAGGCCTAACTTTATGAGTGTTGTATGCCTTGTTGCAATATTTCAAGCTGATCCTAAGGAAAGTCATGTTACTTCTATGAAGAGGATATTCAGATATTTGAAGGGAACAATTGATTGTGGTTTGTGGTATCCGAAGGATAGTGATTTCACTTTAAATGCTTATACTGATGCTGATTGGGCATGTGATATTGATGATCAAAAGAGAACTACTGGTGGAGTATTATTTTTGGGGGAAAAGTTGTTTTCTTGGTCAAGTAAGAAACAAGATGCTATTTCTTTATCTACTACAGAAGCTGAATACATTGCTGTTGCTAGCAACTATACTCAGGTTGTTTGGATGAAGCAGATGATGAAAGATATTAGAGTTGTTTATGATGAGCCTGCTGTTATTTATTGTGATAGTTCTAGTGGTATCAATATTTCTAATAATCCAGTATTGCATTCTAAAACAAAGCATATCAATTAAGTTTCATTACCCAAGACATAAAGTCAATGATAAGGAACTAAGATTGGAGTATGTATCTAGAAAAGAACAAATTGTCTATATCTTCACTAAGCCTTTTCCTACAGAAACATTTGTATATCTGAGAGAGAAGCTAGGGGTGATTGCCTCTCCTACTGAGAACTAGATGCATTGTGCTACATCGATCCGATGGACTTGATTGTATTATCCTGATATTTGGATTGATGAGTTGGTGTTGCTTCTTTGAGAGATTAGTCAGTGTATGTTTTATTTGTTCATATTTGTGAGTTTATCCTAAGGGGGAGAGAATGTCCTTCTTAGATGGAGAGATGCATGATTTATATGTCTTTGGAATTGCTGTCAAAGGAAGAGAAGAGAATGTGAAAAATCCTGAAGTATTTCTAAGTTATTTGTCTAAGGGGAAGTTGATCCTTATGATATCAGGGGGAGATTGTTGGTTATTGATTTCATTTTTTGCATTGATTTTTTTTCACATTCATATATTGCCATCAATGCGAAAGGGGGAGATTGTAGGATATTAGAGTTGCTGGTATATGTTGTCATTGATGTCAACATATTCTTGTGTTGCAAAGAGTTGGTTTTGGTGATCTATTGCAGATGTGCTGATCTAGTTTATTGGGTTTTGAGATACTTATCTCCAATTGATTTAGTATGATTTTGCATGATTCTATGAGATTATTTGGTCGAGTTATGAGGTCCGGTATGTGGACTAGTTTTTCAGTATTCTATCTTGCTGAATTGCGGTATTTGATCCATATTGCTCCAAAATATTATATCTTGAATAGTAGATTTTGGAGAGTGTTTGGGACATTCATGTGTATCCTCTAATCAGATGGTTCATTATTTGGATCTTCACAAGCGTATCTTTCATTTTGTTAGTTGGTGTTCTTGAGTTCCGGTGATGCAATAATAATGAATCTTGTCATCTGAGCTGTTGCGGTGGAATTCGCATTGCTTGTTGATGTTCCCTAAATGTTTTATATGTGCTTTGGTGGTCCACATTGATCATGGTGTGCATTAATGAAGATTTTATTGGTTTGGTAGTATTCTTTGTGTTATACAACATATTTAGTTGTGTAGCGTGTTGCTGATGATCTTAACGATTTTTTTGGTGGTGTAGCATGTTTGAGGATTTGATTTGGGTCCATGCTATGTCCTTGCTAATATTTTATTGGTCTGATTATGAATTTATGTATCGTGTAATGTAATTTTGTAACTATGTCTTATGTGTTGAGCCGACCTTAAGGTTAAGGTTGATGATTTGTATAAATAGGCATTGTAATCATGTAAGTTGAGTGTTTATGGTTGTGTTTATGATCTGATAGTATATTGTATGTGTGAACAAGGAAATCTATCATTTGGAAGTGTGGATAAGGGAAGAGAAGAGTTATTGTACAAACAGTGTGCTTAACTGGAACTGTAATCGGGCATTTGGAGATTCTATTCTTTTAGTTCATGTAATTCAGATTGTAGTATGATCTTTGTAAGGCAGTGAGCCTTCCTCTGGGTTGTAGCCCTTCTTATATTTGAGTAGTGAGCTCTAGGAAGTGTTCCTGAATGCATGTGCATTCCCTATTGTAATATTTACACATACTATTGTAGAGTATCATCTTATTGTGGGTAGGTTCCCACTGTGGTTTTTCCCTTAACCGGGTTTTCCATGTCAAAAATCCATGTGTTATGTGTGTTATTGATATGGCAATTATCTTTTTTATTACTACCATTGATTAGATATGAAGTTAAAATAAATTTGGTTTAGTTTGGTGAAAACTGATTCACCCCTCTCACTTAGTTTTCCTACATTGTTGCTGCCCTGCTATCAACAAAACCATCTTGTGCTTTGTGTTTTGTGATCATTATCCTTTGAATTATCCTCTCTTGGGGGCTTATTATTGTGATAATGTGCTTGTCTTTTTGGGCATATCCTACCTTAAATAAATTTCTCTCGACAAGGCATACACAATTTCTTTAACATGGGGGCATACACTCCGTTCAATGATTCTCTCTTATATATCTTGATACTTAAAGTTACTTAGCGAAATTTTTCTTTTGCTTTGTAATTTTTGGCATTTTTATTTTCACAGCTCATAGTAAGATAACCTTATGAGTTTGTAGTCATGGTTTTCTCTCTTTCTCTCATGATGTCCCTTTTATCTTGTTATCGAAGTTGTGAGAACCTAAAGTCCACTGGAGGCTTCATGTATCTTGCTTTCTTGATGAATTGGTGAAAGTTTTGCAATGTGAACCTTTTGTACTTTACCAAGAGTATGATTGACTTCATACTCCTGCTAAAGTGGGGGCTAAATGTAGCATCCTAAAATTGAACCCCTTTGCAATTTTGACCACATTTGGGTTTTCACTTTAGTGTATGCACCCCTTGGCCTGTTTAAAGACTTGATTATGCTCATGTCCATCATAAATGACACAAACATTGATTCTCCCCCTTGGGCACCTTGATCCTAACCCAAAATAGGGTAGGACTAGGGCATGATTCCCTCTTCCTCACTGGGACCATGGTGCCATGCCATGGTCCTCCCTAATTTGGGGCCTATCTAAACCTAGTTTTGCAATTAAAAATGAGAGGGATTCCCCTCTTCATGTTGTCTCATGTCAGAAAATTAGTCAATTTTCCTGGAAGGCAAGTATATAAAGATGATTCCCCTCTTGTTTGGCATCAATAAATAATATAGGACATCTATCAAGCATCCGATAATCACATCAGATCAAGCATTCAAACAATTGAGCATTTTTAGTCTTCCTTCAAGCTTTGGAGCAACAATAAAGTCAAGATTCAAGCATTGAAGAGGGCATCTTTCATTCTATTTTGTTGAAGATTTCATAAACCCCATTTCCATGTGGAGGCAAGCAAAACTTCACAAGGAGGTATCATCATTCAATTTTTAGTCATAATTCAACATCTCCCTCAAAAGGAGAACCTTTCATTATAGTCATTTCAATTATCTTTTTCATGGTTAATTCCAAAACTAGGGTTTGAACTAAGGCAAGCCCCTACTCCCAACTTTTTTGAACTCTTTCTATGTGCATAAAATAGGTACAGAGCTGTGATCTTCATAATAAGAATTGTTTGCAGAGAGGAATCAACCCTTTTTGGTGTGTATAAAAGTAGGAGGACCAGGGCGCCCACCACCATGATCTTGACATTTTTGGAGCTTTTTCGAGGATCAAAATTGAATCTGCGTATACTTTTCAGATCCAGGTGCATGCAAAAATCCCATGTCTGTAGCTCACTGTTTTCTCAGTTTTACCTTAACTTTTTAAGAGTTTACCTAATTTTAACATTTCAACTTAACTTACAAAAGAGGAAATCAAAAAGTAATTTCAGTCCATTCAGTATTTAGTCTTTATCTTATTTTTGATTGAATCTAGTGGATTCCCTTCCCTCTTTTGAATGTAATGTCCCTAAGTGAAAAATTAGGGGTTTTCTCTCTCTTGGGTGGAAACCCTAATTTTTTTTCCATAATACATTTTGGTGAACCTAACTCCTTACAACCTTATTTCTGATTTATGTTCTAATATTGGATTATTTATGCAATTTAAAATTCAAATTTTCATTTACAAGTTTGATTTCCTTGCAAAGTTTTAAAATCTAGAGGTTAATTTCACTAAAACCCTAATTTTTAATTTCAAAATTGTTAGAAAGTAGGATCTTAGGATACTAATCATTATAAACAAGATCTTAAAGTAAATGAAATGAGAAACATACATTCATAAATGTACACATTACACAAGATATACATGGGAAAAACCTTTCGAGTAAAAAACCCCATAGAATATCATTTTATTAAACACTTACAAATATAGTCTATCATAAAATAGACTTGAACCTAGGGATACTCCTCCAATACTTCCACATGGCTAATAATACCTCTTGTGCATAGTGATACAACTCAACATAAAGCTCCAAATTGCCACAACTCTCAAATGAGAGAGAACCTCCTTAAATATAGGAGAAAGGGTGGCTTAACTAGTCACACCTTTTCAATAACCCCCACTCATAAATAATTAATAATCTAATAATTAATAGATTACAATTATTTCAAATGGGATATGCCTATAAAGCATCTAATATATAAGGTTTTATAACCTTATATTAGAACATTATATATAAATGTTATAAGGATGTGATCCCTAATAACATTATATTCTAACACTCCCCCTTAATGTTAATAGGGGATCACATGTCAATTTCCATCAAAATAAAAAAATGAATTACCCCAGTTACATAGGTCTTCTTTGACAGTGATAAATAGGGACAGAAATATATTCCAATATGAAGATCATCTTGTCATAATTTATGATCCCAGTGTTTTAAAAATGATGCTATGAGGTCTTAAAAAATTATATTAGAGTTGCGGTCTCCTCAAATTAGCCTCTCCCAAGGTTCATTACATAGTGCTCGTAGGACTTAATACAATGCTTTTACAAGTGGAAGATTTACAAGGAGAAGAATTTACAAATGCTTGTAATAATTAAGCACTAATGTGCCTATAGAACTTACTAATGCCTACCCATAGTAATTAAAACAAAAAAGGACTTACATATGCCTATCTACAGGCTTAAAAGACTTACTAATGCCTATATAGGTCATATTTTATACCTATTAGGACATATGCGTACTCGTAGGATTTAGCCACTAGATGGTGTCATTAACATGCACACTCCCCCTCAATGACATCACCTAAGCCCAAGCATTATTTTAATTTGGAGCACAATGCCTAAAGGTCTTAAATCTAGGATTTAGCCACTAGGTGGTGTCATGTACACTCCCCCTTAATGACATCACCTAAAACCAATCACCACGCAGAGGATTTCAAAGTGATCGCTAAAATTCCAATATATAGCATGTGCCCATGATATTCAAAGTATCTTTATTATAGAATGATTTCACTTGAGTGAGGTGCCCATGATCTTCAAGGTGTCTTTATTACAAAATAATTTCACTTGAGTGATGTGCACATAATCTTCAAGGTGCCTTTGTTACAAAATAATTTCACTTGAGTGATGTGCCCATAATCTTCAAAGTGCAATTTGAACTTTAGAAATGATATTATTTGGAAAGAGTAAAATAACTTCAAGTAAGATGGTACTTTTACATGTATCCAAATGGAACTCTTCCATAAATATTCAAGGTCATATTGATTCTTTAGGAGCTACATTCATATTTTTCCCATTTGATTCAAAGATGGATAGAAGATAGTCTTCTTATTAAAGTATTGCATCATCCATGTAATAACACTTGCACCATATATTTTGAAGGCATAACCTCGCCATAAAAGAAACAATATAGTTAGTAACATAGTAATCAATTAAACTCCATTTTTGGTGCAAAGAAAGAACATAATATTATGCGTTTGTCATTTGCCAAAGATCATATAATGTTCCTCATAAATGTAAAATATAGTCCAATAATTTGTAGCAAGGAGTGTTGGCATTGCACACTCCAATGAGAATTTTTAAGTGATTGAAGGTATTGTCATTGATGGCAACCTTGAAATCCTATGGTACTGGCAGACACCGACACCGACAAATAGTTTACTGGCAGCGACAAAGATGTTTACCGACACCCTAACCAACAGGATTTTTTTATTATATATTATATTTAATTGTAACATCTTTTTGTAAGCCGACATGGCATATTGTAATAAGACTCATATATAAGTATGAGAACTTGTAGATCATTTAAAAATAGGACATACATGATAGATGGATATAATGAGTGAATATTAAGGTAGATTTTGGAGTAAGGTTTATGGTTGTTGTAAGAGCTTAAACCAATACTGAACCTGGCATAGCAGATGTTGAACTAAGAGTATGTGCAGGATCATAGTGTGTCAAAACAGGCCCTTAAGTGGCAATGAAATTTCAAAAAATCAGAGTTATGCAACTTGACATGAAAAATTGAATAAGTTATGAACATTTTTTTAAAAATATGTAAAAAGAGAATCTATAGAAAATTGAATGTAGTTTCTAAGCTACTAGTTGCTTTTTGAAAAAAAAAAATCCTATTTGATGAAAATTTCAAATTTCAATGCAGTGGTACAAAAATTTCAAGAAAAAGATAAGAAGTAGGTGTATGTCTGACCACCCTAATCACAATCAAATCATAATATTTTTTTATAAGATTTATAATATAAGTATTAGACTCATGTCTGGATGTGACACATATTTTTTATAAAGTAAATAATTATTTATGATTTTTTTACTACAGCTTTTCAGAAATTCAGAAACTCCTACGTCTAACCAGTTTAACTTGGTCAAAACCTTATGAAATTCAATTTTTATAATTTTTTCCCTATAGTAGACGAAGCATAGGATGTGACGCATGTTTCAGATTCAAAAAATGTTATGCGGTTTGAAAGTTATGAGTATTTTTCAATTAGTCTATCAATCAGGACTTTTGTCAGAATTCAGTTAGAAAATAAATAATAATTATTTATTAAAGTCAAAATAAGACAAGCCTTATATTGTTGGAAAGCTAAGAAAATCAAGGAATACTGAAAAACACGTTTTTTCAATTGACTTTCCAGGCTTATCACTTCCAAGCCAAATCCCAAAGCAAACCCGAACCAAAGTATGGAGGGAAAAATTTATGTTTTAAAATCGGATATCCAATTTTTGAAAAAATAAAAAAAATATATTTTAGTAAATTGGGGCATAACTTTTGCGTTTTATATCCAAATTTTGATTTTTTACAGGCGTTGGAAAGGTAATTAAGAGCTCTATGATATGGAATAGGTATATTTTCAATTATTCATTTTAAAAGAATTATTATAATTCATTTAAATTCATCCTTCATTTGTAAAATATAAAAAACATCACTTTTTCATATGATTTCCCTATTGCATGAATTTTTGTAACAATCATCTCAAAATAAACTAAATAAGTAATTAATTAATAATAGAAAATTTATGAATTTTATTGAGTTCGATAAATGTTGATAAACTATGTTATCTATGTTTGTTCCTTTCTCCACCTCTCTCTCCTAAACCTTTCACTCCACCTATTTGTTTCTTCCTCCCTCTCTTTTGTCCATATTTATACATCTCTCTCTAGACCTATATCTCTAACTATCAATGAATACCTCATTAAATATCTCAAGCTCTACAAGGTGCTTATATTTATACCTCTTCATAATTTCCTCCTCTATGTCACTCTCTCTTCCCTAAGATCTAGACTAGTCTATGTGCATTTCCTTCTCATCTCTAGCAACAAAATTCAGAGGGGACAAGGAGAGGTGTAGGGAAGTATAAAAAAAGGAGAGGGGGAGAGAGGTGAGAATGAGAGATTAATTGGGGGGAAGAGAGAGTGTGAGATAGAGAGCTATAGGTATTTAGGTGGAAGGTGAAGAGAGAGAGGGAGGGGTGATTGGGGTGAAGAGAGAATGAGAGGGAGAGTTTGAGATTATTAGGGGGTAGGAGGAGAGGGGGAGAGGGGAAAGTATCAACAAAGAGAGAAGAGAGATGGGGACAGAGGTGAAGAGAGACATAGAGAGTAATTAGGGGATGGGTAGAGGGGGAGAGGGAAGTATCTATAAATCCATAGGAGGAGAGAGGTGATCGAGGGTAATTGAGGAAAATAAATAATGTGAGAGAGAATATGGTGTCCTAAAGGGTCATATGGTGTCTCATGAACCTTTAGGACACCATATGACACCTTAGGACACCATATGATGTTGTTATAAGTCTTATGGTGTCCTAAGGGGTCATATGGTGTTCTATGAGCCTTTAGGACACCATATGGTGTCATTAGGGGTCATATGGTGTGTTAAGGGGTCATATGGTATCCTATGACCTCTTAGGACACCATATGACCCCTTAGGTATTGTTAGGGGTCATATTGTGTCTCAACGGGTCATATGGTGTCATTTCGGGTTGTATGGTGTGCTAAGGGGTCATATTGTGTTCTAAGGGGTCATAAGACATCGTATGACCCCTTAGACACCATATGATCCATTAGGTTTTGTTAGGGCTCATACTATGTCCTAAGAGGTCATATGGTGTCCCATGACCCTTTAGGACACCATATGACCCCTTAGGACAACATATGGTGTCGTTATGGGTCTTATGGTGTCCTAAGGGGTCATATGGTGTTCTATAACCCCTTCGGACACCATATGACCCCTTAGGACATTATATGACCCCTTAGGATACCATACAATACCTTGGGACACCATATGATGTCGCAAGGAGTCGTATGGTGTCCTAAGGGGTCATATGGTGTCCTATGAACCCTTAGGACACTATATGACCCATTAGGTGTCATCAGAGGTCTTATTATGTCCTAATGGGTCATATGGTGTCATATGAACCCTTAAGACACCATATGCTTAGGAGACTATATGGTGCTATGGGTCGTATGGTGTCTTATGATACCTTAAGACACCATATGACCCCTTAGGATACCATTTGGTGTTGTTATGTGTCATATGGTGTCCTATGACCCCTTAGGTGTCATTAGGGTTTATTTTATGTCCTAAGGGGTCGTATTGTGTCCTAAGGGGTCATATGGTGTCCTATGACCCCTTAGGACACTATATGACATCGTTAGGGGTCATATTATGTTCTAAGGGGTCATATTGTGTCTTATGACCCCTTAGAACACCACATGGTGTCGTTATGGGTTGTATGGTGTTCTAAGGGGTCATTGTTAGGTCCCATAGACAACTGAGAGGGGGGATGAATCAGTTATCTAATAAATTCAAACCAAAAACAACTCAACCAACTTAATGCATAATACCGGTAAACCAGTTAAGTATGTCGGTAGATAGTGTTAACAATTAATTGCTATACCGGTAAATATTAATGCATGAAACATAAACACAAAGTCATCCACAACATATAACACAAATATTTGTACGTGGAAACCCTGTAAGGGGAAAAACCACGGTGGGTAACCTTACCCACAATCAGATGATACTACTATAGATAGTAAGTGTACATAAATGGGTTCTGCACATGCAGAAAGGCCAACAGCCTAGTGCTCACTGCTCAATCACAAAATGGGAGTCACACTAACTATAGTTGGATGATTAAATCCAATAAGAATGTACTGCACAAAATAGCATCTTCATATGCTAGATTCAGTATTGGTGTAATGCTGATATGCTTCCACAAAAACCTAGCTTCTCCTTCAAATGATGTCTTCATGTATAGCTCTTCTTAATCTCACATATACCTTCACTTAGTTCTTTTTCACATTCCCACATTCGATCTTACAAATAAGATCTTACATTTATACCATAACCTAAGACCAATTTTAGTAGGTCCGCTCTACAAGATATTACAATAAAACATTTTACAAACAATATAATATCTGATTCAATAACCGATTAAACATGTTAGCTTAAAGCATTTACAATAATAATAAATCATCTCCATAGCATGCCATGCTGATCTGGAAAAGATAAACCTGTTGGTGTAACCCTAGGTAACCCTGGACCTATTTGCCGATAAAAGCAAATATGCAAATATGATTATACCAATGATTAATTATTCAAAACAAAGTGTCCACATGATGTCTTCAACATTACCAAGTGTCTTCCATATCATTCCAAGTGTCGGTGATCATTATATCCTACTGGTGAACCATATACCAGTAACTGTGCAATAGTTACTTGTTTGCCGGTGAATGCTGTTGGATCTCCAGAGTGCTAGTGCTTTAGTAGGTGTTGACATCAATGACAAAACCATACCAAAATACCAACAATCTCCCCCTTTGGCATTGATGGCAACACAAGATGGAAAAACCATCAAAGTGCCAAAACAGAAATGCCAAAAACCAAAAATCAACAATCTCTCAAAAAAGATAATAACCAGAATACAGAGAGTAATAGTCTCTCTCAAACAATCTCTCCCCCTGGGAGAAACATGTGTTATTCAAAGTCCTTTTAAAAGATAATGTGTTTTTCCATAGATATCTCCCCCCCTTTGACATCAAATGCCAAAGTTATAATAATACCAAGTTTATATACAAAATACCAATCAATTCAATATACCAACTACTCCCCCTGAGAAGTGGCTTCCTCATCAAGACTGGAGTAAAAGATTTGTCTTTTAATTCTACCGGTTGATGACAATCATCAACTATCTAAGTCTCTACCAGTGGTGGTACGACTCCAAGCTGATCTCTGAGAAATTCAAAAGTCTCCTTAGGCAAAGGTTTTGTGAAAATATCTGCAAGCTGTTCTTTAGTATTCACATAAACTAGTTTTATCTCTTTTTCTTCAACTTTTTCCCTTAGAAAATTCAGTTTGATAGAAATATGTTTTGTTTTAGAATGTAATACCAGATTCTTAGATATATCAATTGCTGCAGTGTTATCACAATATATGGTAATAGGTTCCTTGCATTTTACCTTTATGTCTTTCAACATTTGCTTAAGCCATAGTACTTGTGTATAGTTAGTTGTTGCTGCAACATATTTTGATTCTGTTGTTGATAAAGATGTGCAACTCTATTTCTTACTCAACCAAGAGACTAATCTCTTTCCAAGAAAGAATGCTCCGCCGGTGGTGCTTTTTCTATCATCCACATCTCCTGTCTAATTTGCATCTGTGTATGCACATAGATCAAAATTTTCATCTCTAGGATACAATAATCCAAGATTTGCAGTGCCTTGTAAGTACCAGAAAATCCCTTTTACTGCTGATTCATGATCTTCTCTAGGATTACTTTGAAATCTAGAAACAATACATACTGCATTCATAATATCAGGTCTAGTTTATGTCAAATACAATAAACCTCCTATCATAGATTTGTATCTAGTTGGATTAATAGGTGTAGATTCATCCCTTTGAGATAATTTATCATTTGTAGTCATAGGTGTGCTTACTGGTTTAGAGTTCTCCATCCCAAATTTATTTAGTAACTCTTTCAAGTACTTGGATTGACTCAAAAATATACCTTTGTCAGTATGTGAAATCTGCAATCCTAAAAATAATTGTATTTCTCATATCATAGACATTTCAAATTCTTGTTGCATTTTAATAGAAAATTCTTTACATAATCCATCTTCTCCTCCAAAGATTATATCATCAATGAATACTTCTATAATCAAGATATCATCATTAGTTATTTTGTAATATAAATTGTTGTCTGCATTTCCTTTAGAAAAATCAATCTTTAAAAGATACTTATCCAACCTTGCATACCAAGCTCTTGGGGCTTGTTTCAATCCATATAGAGCTTTTCTTAACCTGCAAACCATATCATTGTCATCTGTCAAAGAAAATCCATCAGGTTGTTCAATATAGACTTCCTCTTCAAGATCTCCATTCAAGAATGCACATTTAATATCCATTTGATAAACTTTGTAGTTCTTGTGAGCTGCAAAAGCCAAGAATAATCTGACGGCCTTAATTCTAGCTACCAGTTCAAAGGTTTCATTGTAATCAACTCCTTTTTGAGAATATCCCTTACACACTAGTCTTGCTTTATTTCTGACATCCTTACCATCTTCATTGATTTTGTTTCTAAATACCCATTTGGTTCCAATAATATTTTTATCTTTAGGCTGGGGAACTAATGTCCAACTGTTATTTTTCTCAATTTGTTCTAATTCTTCTTCCATAGCTTTAATCCAAAATTTATCTTCACATGTCTCATTAACAAATGATGGTTCAATTTAATAAATAAGACATACCTCTTCATTTGCCAATCTTCCTCTTGTCATAACTCCTTTAAATTTGCTTCCAATTATCTGATCTTCAGAATGATTCAATTTTACATACCGGGGTGTCTTAGTTTGTTGTTGTTCTTCAATTACTGTGGAATCCTCTGATAGTACCAGGGTAACTGGATCTTCATTATGTACTGGTGGATTTAGTATAGGTTCATTTGTCACAATTTCTGTTTCTGGTTTAGAATCTATATACCTTGAAGTTCTTCTGAATTGTTCATCAATTTTTACATTTGTACTCTCAACAATTTTCTGCAATCTTTTATTAAAACATCTATATGCCTTGCTCTTAGACGAATAACCAAGAAATATTCCTTCATCACTTCTAGGATCAAATTTGCCAATATACTCATCTCTTCTAATATAACATTTACTTCCAAAATTTTTGAAATACCTAAGAGTAGGAGTATTACCAAACCATAGTTCATGAGGGGCCTTACTAGTTTCACCTTTGATGTGAACTTTGTTGAATATATAGACGGCTATGCCGACTGCTTCTTTCCAATATACATGTGGTAAATTTGCTTCAAATAACATACTTCTTGCTGCATCCAAGATAGTTTTGTTTTTCCTTTCAACAACTCCATTTTGTTGTGGTGTCCGAGGTGCTGATAGTTGTCTTCTGATTCCATTCACTTCACATAATGTATTAAAGTCCTTAGATGTGAGTTCTCCTACTTGATCTGATCTTAAACATTTGATTTTCTTACCGGTTTCATTTTCAACTATTGCTTTGAACAGTTTGAACTTTCCAAGTGCTTTTGATTTTTCTCTGAGAAAAGTAACCCAACACATTCTAGAATAATCATCAATAATTAGCATGAAATATCTATCACCTTGTAAGCTTTTAGTTCTAGCTGGACCACATAAATCAATGTGAATTAAATCAAGAGCATTATTGGATTTTTCTAGAATACTTTTGAAACTAGCTCTAACTTGTTTTCCAAGTTTACATGACAGAGTCTCTTATGCCATAACCAACTTTCATCTATATGTGCAATCAAGCATGCCTTTTCACTATTATTCAAATGAAAGATATTACCTCTAGTCTGATTACCGGTTGCAATTTCTAAACCAGTTCTATTCATGATTTTGCATTTTCCATTCTTAAATTGTAACTGAAATCCTTTCTCAACTAATTGACCAACACTTAAAAGATTATGCTTTAATCCTTCAACATAGTAGACATTGTCAGTGTTATGCTTACCATCAAGAGATATTGTACCCTTACCTTTGATTGAACATGATTTTTCATCTCCAAATCTTACTAAACCTCCATTGTATTCTTTAAAGTTCAAGAATTTACCTTTGTCTCCTGTCATATGATGTGAGCATCCCGAGTCAATGATCCATTCATCCCTTACTTCAACTTTAGCTGCTAGGGCTTGTTCTACTAGTTGAGCAGTAGGTGCTAGTTGATATTCTATTATAGCAACAAAAACCCATCCATTGTCTGTTGGATCCTCATCAGAATCATCAGTTACACTTTCATCAGCAATGTAACAAGATTTGTCTTTGTTCTTCTTAAATCTGTATCTCTGATATTTAGGATTAGGCTTGTATGTTCTTCATATGCTGGATTCAGTACCGGTGTAATGCTAATATGCTTCCATAAAAACATAGCTTTTCCTTCAAATGATGTCTTCATGTATAGCTCTGCTTAATCTCGCATATACCTTCACTTAGTTCTTTTTCGCATTCCCACATTCGATCTTACAAATAAGATCTTACATTGTATACCATAACCTAAGACCAATTTTAGTAGGTCGGCTCTACAAGATATTACAATAAAACATTTTACAAACAATATAATATCTGATGCAATAACCGATTAAACATGTCAGCTTAAAGCATTTACAACAATAATAAATCATCTCCATAGCGTGCCATGCTGATCTGGAAAAGATAAACCTACCGGTGTAAACCTAGGTAACCCTGGACCTATTTGCTAGTAAAAGCAAATATGCAAATATGATTATACCAATGATTAATTCTTCAAAACAAAGTGTCCACACGATGTCTTCGACATTACCAAGTGTCTTCCATATCATTCCAAGTGTCGGTGATCATTATATCCTGCCGGTGAACCATATACCAGTAACTGTGCAATAGTTACTTATTTACCCGTGATGCTACTGGATCTCCAGAGTGCTAGTGCTTTAGTAGGTGTTGACATCAATGACAAAACCATACCAAAATACCAATAGTCATATGTTGTTCTATGACCCTCTAAGACATCATATTATGTTGTTATGGGTCGTATGGTCTCCTAAGGGGTCATATAGTGTCCTATGACCCCTTAGGATACCATATGACCCCTTAGGACACCATATGGTGTCATTATGTGTCATATGGTGTCCTAAGGGGTCATATGGTGTTATATGACCCCTTAGGACACCATATGATCCCTTAGGACACCATATGGTGTCGTTAGGGGTCATATGGAGTGCTAAGGGGTCATATGGTGCTCTATGACCCCTTAGTACACCATATAGTGTCCTCAGGGGTTATATGGTGTCCTAGGACCCCTTAGGACATAATATGACCCCTTAGGTGTTGTTAGGGGTCACATTATGTCCTAACAGGTTATATGGTATCCTACAACCCCTTAGGACACTATATGGTGTTGTTAGGGGTTGTATGGTGTGCTAAGGGGTCATATTGTGTTCTAAAGGTTCCTAGGACATCATATAACCCCTTAGGACACCATATGACCCATTAGGTATCATTAGGGGCCATATTGTGTCCTAAGGAGTCATATGGTGTCTCATGACACCATATGACCCCTTAGGACACCATATCATGTGGTTATGGGTCTTCTTGTGTTCTAAGGGGTCATATGGTGTTATATGACTCGTTAGGATACCATATGACCCCTGAGGAAATCATATGGTGTCGTAAAGGGTGGTATGGTGTCACAAGGGGTCATATGGTGTCCTAAGGGGTCATATGGTGTCCTATGACCCCTTAGGACACTATATGACGTTGTTAGGGGTCATATTATGTCCGAAGGGGTAATATTGTGTCTAATGACCCCTTAAGACACCACATGGTGTCATTATGGGTTGTATGGTATTCTAAGGGGTCATATGGTGTTCTATTACCCTCTAAGACACCATATTATGTTCTTATGGGTTGTATAGTCCTCTAAGGGGTCATAGGGTGTCCTATGACCCCTTAGGACACCATATAGTGTCATTATGCATCGTATGGTGTCCTAAGGGGTCATATGGTGTTCTATGACCCCTTAGGACACCATATGACTCCTTAGGACACCATATGGTGTCATTAGGGGTCATATGGTGTGCTAAGGGGTCAAATGGTGTCCTATGACCCCTTAAGACACCATATGATGTCGTTATGGGTCGTATGGTGTTCTAAGGGGTCATATGGTGTTTTATGACCCTCTAAGACACCATATTATGTTGTTATGAGTTTTATGGTCCTGTAAGGGGTCATATGGTGTCCTATGACCCCTTAGGACACTATATAGTGTCATTATGCATCATATGGTGTCCTAAGGGGTCTAATGGTGTTCTATGACCCCTTAGGACACCATATGACTCCTTAAGACACCATATGGTGTCATTAGGGGTCATATGGTGTGCTAAGGGGTCAAATGGTGTCTTATGACCCCTTATAACACCATATGACCCCTTAGGTATCGTTAGGTGTCATTTTGTGTTGTTAGGGGTCATATGGTGTCCTATGACCCCTTAGGACACAATATGACCCCTTAAGACACCATATAGTGTCGTTAGGGGTCATATGGTGTCCTATGACCCCTTACGACACAATATGACCCCTTAGGTGTTGTTAGGGGTCATATTGTGTCCTAACAGGTCATATGGTGTCCTACAACCCCTTAGGACACCATATGGTGTCGCTAGGGGTTGTATAGTGTGCTAAGGGGTCATATTGTGTCCTAAAGGTTCCTAGGACATCATATAACCCTTTAGGACACCATATATGACCCCCTAGGTATCTTTAGGGGTCATATTGTGTCCTAAGGGGTCATATGGTGTCTCCTGACACCACATGACCCCTTAGGACACCATATCATGTTGTTATGGGTCTTCTTGTGTTATAAGGGGTAATATGATGTTATATGACCCCTTAGGATACGATATGACCCCTTAGGTGTTTTTAGGGGTCATATTATGTCCTAACGGGTTATATGTTGCTCGATGACCCCTTAAGACACCATATGGTGTCATTAGGAGTTGTATGGTGTGCTAAGGGGTAATATTGTGTCCTAAAGGTTCCTAGGACATCATATAACCCCTTAGGACACCATATGACCCCTTAGGTATCATTAAAAGTCATATTGTTTCCTAAGGGGTCATATGGTGTCTCATGACACCATATGACCCCTTAGGACACCATATCAAGTCGTTATGGGTCTTCTTTTGTTCTAAGGGGTCATATGGTGTTATATGACCCCTTAGGATACCATATGACCCCTTAGGACACCATATGGTGTCATAAAGGGTGGTATGATGTGGTATGGTGTCCTATAAGCCATTGGGACACTATATGATGTCGTTAGGGGTGATATTATGTCCTAAGGGGTAATATTGTGTCTTATGACCCCTTAAGACACTAGATGGTGTCGTTATGGGTTGTATGGTATTCTAAGGGGTCATATGGTGTTCTATGATCCTCTAGGACACTATATTATGTTGTTATGGGTCATATGGTGTCCTATGACCCCTTAGGACACAATATAGTATCAGTATGCATCGTATGGTGTCCTAAGGGGTCATATGGTGTTTTATGACCCCTTAGGACACCATATGGTGTCATTAGGGGTCGTATGGTGTGCTAAGGGGTCATATGGTGTCCTATGACCCCTTAGAACACCATATGACCCCTTAGGTATTGTTAGGTGTCATTTTGTGTCGTTATAGGTCATATGGTCTCCTATGAACCCTTAGGACACAATATGACCCCTTAAGACACCATATAGTGTCATTAGGGGTCATATGGTGTCCTATGACCCCTTAGGACACACTATGACCCCTTAGGTGTTGTTAGGGGTCATATTGTGTCCTAATGGGTCATATGGTGTCCTACGACCCCTTAGGACACTATATGGTGTCATTAGGGGTTGTATGGTGTGCTAAGGGCTCATATTGTGTCCTAAAGGTTCCTGTGACATCATATAACCCCTTAGGATGCCATATGACCCCTTAGGTATCATTAGGGGTCATATTGTGTCCTAAGGGGTCATATGGTGTCTTCTGACACCATATGACCCCTAAGGGCACCATATCATGTCGTTATGGGTCTTCTTGTGTTATAAGGGGTCATATGGTGTTATATGACCCCTTAGAACACGACATGGTGTCGTAAGGGATCGTATGGTGTTATAAGGGGTCATATGGTGTCCTATGACCCCTTATGACACTATATGACCCCTTAGGTGTCGTCATGGGTTGTATTGTGTCCTAATTGGTCATATGATGTTCTTTGACCCCTTAAGACACCATATGACCCCTTGGGACACTATATGGTGATATGGGTCGTATGGTGTCCTAAGGGGTCATATGGTGTCCTATGACCCCTTAGGACACCATATGACCCTTTAGGATGCCACATTATGTAATTAGGGGTTGTATGGTGTCCTAAGGGGTCATTTGGTGTCTTATGACCCCTTAAGACACCATATGGTGTCATTAGGGGTCTTATTGTGTCTTAAGGGGTCATATGGTGTTTTATGACCCCTTAGGAGACCATATGGTGTCGTTAGGGGTCATATGATGTTCTATGACCCCTTAGGACACAATATAACCCCTTAGGATACCATATATACTAATTTTCAAATAAGGAGAGATATAAGGGTGAAGAGAGATAAAGAACTAAAGAGAGGGAAAAGAACTAAAGGACAAGGACATAAATAGAGATATAGATATTAAGGAGTATGAAGTGAGAGGGAGAAAAACTAAAGGACAAGGATGGATAGAAAGAGGTAGACATATCTAGAAATTGAAAAGGAGAGAGGAAGATAAAGATAAAAAATGAAGATAAAAGGAGAGGGAGGTGAATAGATATAGAGAAAGGGAGAGGTAAAGACAAAGATAAATATATGAAGAGATGGAAAAAAATGGATAGAGAGGGGTAAAGAGAGATAAAAAAAGGAAGAGATAGAGAGATATAAAGGAAGAAAAATATTGATTGATAGAGATATATAGATAGTGAAAGAGAGTGAGAAAGAGAGATAAAGATTATAGATAGGGATAGATAGAGAGGGAGAGAGAAAAAGAGGAAGATATAGAGATATATAAAGGCACTATGGAGAAGGATGTGGGGAGAGAGAAAAAGATATATAAATATGTGTAAAGTTATTTCAATTTCAATTAAAGAACAAGTTATGAACTATGAATTCTATATATGGATATGAGGAATTATGTCAATGTCTAATAATTCTGGTTTTTATCTGCAGGTCTAAAGGAGAGAGATCATTTAATATTTTTTTATGTCTTCTCCAAATGAATTCAATTGGAATATATATCATTTAGGCAACCGGCCAAGTGGTGTATTGATCGGTCATGCCTTTTAGGCATGACCGATCAATGCACCCATTGATCGGTGCCTTTACAATTATACCATTAACACAATGCTGATTATCGGTTCAAAAAGCCCCGATAGCATATTGTAATATCATAATATAATGACTGATCAATATAATGAATCGGTTCATATAAACACCGATGATTCAAAGTGCACGATGTATATAATCCAACTGGTGCATTTGTTAACCAATGTTAATGCCAAATGAAGCATTGTATTCATTAAACCCGATAACAAATATGCTCGATATAATTAAGCCCGATAACAGATGTGAATCAATGCCAATGTTTATGCACCCGATAGCAAGTATGTATCGGAAAATTTAACCCGATAACTTATAGCATTTAATATGATATCAGGTTAATACCCCAATAGCATATTAATGCCAATTAACAATTGACATTAATATGCTATCGGGTTGTTAGCCCGATAGCATAATGATAAGCAATGTTTGTACAATCCGATAATCATTTGCAATATAAATTAGACATGAAGCATGTAGATAAATAACAGAACAAGGAAGGTTAGGAAGATCTTATCTTGTATAAGCTACCATGCATTAACACTCCCTCTTAGCTTTGGAAGATAGATAAGGCAACCTGCATCACATTTCCTTTTCATAACTAAGATAATCTCAGTCAGCAAAAATCATTTATACATGAGAAGTACCATCAAGACATATGATACAAAATAGAAGAACATCACCTGAGCATGTGACATAAAGTATTATTTTAACATGTGATAAAAGTAAGAGAATCATCACTTGATCATGTGAGAAATCACCAGAACATGTGATCTGTAAGATTCATCAAGATATCACCTAACACGTGATATCAGTATTGTCTAACATGCAATACTTAAGGATAAGTCTATGAGAAAGGTTAGTTTCTCGTCATATCCAAGTTGTGATAAGTGCAATAACATTTATAAATGTTTATCACAACATAGTCATGGCACATCCATGAATTACCAGAGATCCAACATGATCAATGGTTGAGATATCACCTACACGTGATATCAATATTGCCTAACACGCAATACAAGGATAACCATATGAGAAGTGCTTAAGTTCTCATCATATCCAAGTTGTGATAATGCAATAACATTTGTACAAATGTTGTATCACAACATAGTCATGGCACATCCATGACTTACCAGTGATCCAACATGATTACTAGTTTGACTATCATAAGATCGTCACCTTATGATGTCTACATACAAGTGTTCAGTATCTGAGAGATCGTCACCTCTTAGATATGAACACAGGTGGCAAGAAGCCAAGAGATAGTCCAAACATGACAAAGAAGTTTACACATTAAACATCTTAAATATATGTAACTATAGATTAAAAAGCAGATTACCTTTCTATCATACCTAAACCCTTTCTGAAGTGATCAACCTTCACTCTAGAAAGTGGTTTGGTCAGAATATCTGCAGTCTGATCTCCTGTACACACATATTCTAACTTTATCACATTCCTGTCAACCATATCTCGTACATAGTGATATGGAATCTCAATATGTTTGGACCTGTCATGAAATACTGGATTTACAGAGAGTTTTATACATCTTTGATTATCACACTAAATGACTGTAGGTTTCATAGGTTCTCCAAATAATCCCAAGAGCAATTTCCTTAGCCATACTGCTTCTCGGGCAGCCATTGAAGTTGCAATATATTCAGCCTCTGTGGAACTCTAAGCTACTGAAGATTGTTTTCTGCTGATCCAGGATATCATGGCTGACCCTAAACTGAAGCAGCACCCTGAAGTGCTCTTTCTGTCAGTCACACTGCCAACCCAATCTGAATCTGTAAATCCATGTAGATCTATGTCAACCTTTTCATATTTAAGACCAAGCTTTAGGGTACCTTGTAGATATCTCATTATATGCTTTACTGCAACCAGGTGTATCTCCTTAGGTTCACACATGAACTAACTTAAGGCATTAATAGCATAGCAGATATCCGGCCTTGTATTTACTAGATACATCAAGGACCCAATCATCCACCTGTATTGAGTGGGGTCAGTAGGTCTTGATTCTACTGCTGCTTCTTTAAGCTTATGGAAGTTGGTTTCCATAGGAGAGGTCATGGGTCTGCAGTTTAGCATTCCAAATCTTGTCAATATGTCCAAGGTGTACTTCCCTTGGTTCAGTACAATATTATCAGAATTCTACCATACTTCCAATCCTAGGAAGTAATGAAAAAGCCCCAAGTCTTTCATATCAAATTCTGTGGATAGATCTTTCTTACATTGATCTATTAGGTGATCATCTCCTGTGATTAATAAGTCATCAACATATAAAATTAATATTAACATATCACCTTTATTTCTTTTGAGGTAGAGATTAGGATCTGCATCATTCTTAGAGAAACCCAACTTTGAGATATAGGTGTCAATTCTTTCATACCAAGCTCTGGGAGCCTGTTTGAGCCCATAGAGAGCTTTCTTGAGTCTACACACATGAGACTCTGCATCATGAATTTCAAACCCTTCAGGTTTCTCTCAGTAGACTTCTTCCATGATCTCGCCATTTAGGAATGCTATCTTAACATCCATCTGATGTACCTTCCACCCCTTTGCTACTGCAATGGCTAGGACAACTCTTACTGATGTGTACCTGGCAACAGGTGCAAATGTTTCTTCGTAATCTATTCCTTCCTTCTATGATAACCCTCTAGCTACAAATTTGGCCTTGTGTTTTTCAATACTGCCATCTACAACATGCTTGATTTTAAACAACCATTTAGAAGACACAACAAACTTCTTGGTTGGCCTAGGAACAATCTCCCAAACATCATTCTTCATAATGGATTGATATTCTTCAATCATGGCATCTATCCATACTTGATGTTTGAGTGCATCTGAAACATTGTTAGGTTCAACTTTAGAGAGATCATTCATAAGTGCAACATAGTTGATGAATTTATTAGGCCTCTTGCTTTCCCTGAAGGTTCCTGAAGGAGCAGTGAACTTCTGAGCTTCTACTATAGTTTTGGTGGCCCATAGTGGTCTTTTCTTGCGATTATCTATAGGTGGGTCTTGTGTTTCACTTATAGTTTCCTCAAGATACTCCCTCTGAAGCTCAGGAGTAGGTTCTTCTTCTAGGTTAGGAATAGGATTATGAATTTCAGGTTCTATTGTATTTTGGGCCCTTTTGAAGGCTAAATCTTCTTCGAAGATTACATCCCTACTGAGTTCAATATTTTTCTGCCCTTGTACATAGATTTTGTAGGCTTTAGAAGTTTCACTATATCCTACAAGTATTCCCCTTTTTCCAAAGGGTTCTAGTTTTAGTCTTTTCTCTGTAGGTACATGAATATAGACCAAACACCCAAATATCATAAGATGGCTGATATCTAGTTTTGTCTTGGTAAAGACTTCCTCAGGAGTTTTATCTTCAAGGTGTGAATGAGGACATCTATTTTGTATGTACACAACAGTGTTAGTTGCTTCTGCCCAAAGGTTCAAGTTTAGATTTTGATCTAGTATCATGGCTTTGGCAGCTTCTACTATGGTCCTATTTTTCCTTTCAGCTACTCCATTTTGTTGTGGATTATAAGGTATTGTCAACTCCCTCTTAATCCCAGAATTTTTACAAAAGTCTTTAAATAGTCCTGATGTGTGTATTCCCCCCCATTGTTAGTTCTTAAGGTTTTAATTTGTTTTCAAAGAGATTTTCTATTAATGTTTTAAACACTTTAAACCTACTTAGGATCTCTTCTGATTCTTTACATTTCAGAAAGTAGATCCACATCTTCCTATAGTAGTCATCAACAAAAATTACATAGTACAAAAATCCCCCTAGCAAGGGTACGGACATAGGTCCGCATACATTAGAATGAATTAACTCCAAAACTTTGCTAGTTTTCCTAGTACTATTCTAAAATGTACTTTTGGTATTTTTACCTAAGGCACACCCTTTGCATGCCTCTGAATGATATTTCTTCAACTTAGGTAGACTTGTGACAAGGTTTCCCATAGTTGACAAAGCTCTATAATTCAAATGGCCTAATCTCCTATGCCATACTTCATTTGCATTAGTTGCTTCATGGATCAATGCTAGATTGGGCTCTGTACATAGCTCATACAAATAGCCTTGTCTTCGACCAATGACCTTAGCGTCTTTGATGAAGGATCTCTTTGGCCAAGCCAACACCTTGTTTTCCATGAAGGTCACTCTGTATCCTTGATCTTCTAGTGCTGATATGGAGATTAGATTTCTTTTGATGCCTGGAACATATAGTACTTCTTCAAGTCATAGTGACATGCCTGTCTTCAGTTTGATGGTGCAGGTTCCAATTCCTCTGACTGGATGTGAAGAATCATCTCCGATGGTTACTTTCTCATCATCTTTCTTTATCATGGAGTCTAGTATTTTTCTAAAGCCGGTGATGTGTCTGGATGAACCACTGTCGATCACCCATGAGTTAGACTTGTTTGAAGCATGGCTTGTAAGTGCTGAGTAGAGGACATAGTTTTCGGAGTCATTTTCTCTTCTAGATTTCCTTACTTTTGCAAATGTGGCTTGCTTCCCTTTCTCCAGACAGTTTGCAACATAGTGTCTAAATTTGTCACACCTATAACATTGAACATGTGATAGGTCTTTCTTAGAAGTGTTCTTGCCTTGTTTAGCTTTTCTTTTCCTGAATTGCTTCTTTTTGTACTTCTTATTGATGTTTGTATTTAGGACTTGCAATTCTTCATCTATATTCTTCTATTTTATTCCTACCTTGTTCAATCTGGATTCTTCTTGTAGACAGTCATCTCTTAGTCTTTCAAACTTAGGATATTTGGACCTAGCACTGATGCCTTGGATGAATGTGTTCCATCCACTAGGCAATCCGTCTAGAGCAATGAGTGTTAACTCTTTTCTTTGGATGTCGTATCCAAGGGAAGCTAGGTCATCTCTTAGGCTTGATATCCTCATGAAGTAGGAGTTAATTGTCTCCCCTTTGTTCATACTGATATGATTGATCTCTCATTTTAATGCCAAAGTACGACTTGCATTTGATATCTCAAATTTCCTTTCAAGTGCCTTGAACATTTTATAAGCCATCTCCTGCTTTCTAATGATGGGCATTATATTATTTCTTACCCCATCCACTATTATTTTAATAGCCTTATCATTTCTCTCGATCCATGTGGATTTCTTGGTTTCATCTTCTGGTTGTGCACTTTCAGTTTGGACATATGAATCAACTTTATTTTCTCTTAAAATCATTTTGATTCTAAACTTCCAAGTTGAAAAATCTTTGCTACCTCCGAGTCTATCTTTGAATCTGATAGCGTTGGCCATTATGGGAATGTGATGTAGTTTGTAACTTAGTCCTTGAATTTTATCAAAATTGAATAGCCTTAGGTTCGATTACCTCGGCTCTGATACCATGTAAAGTTATTTCAATTTCAATTAAAGAAAAAGTTATGAACTATGAATGCTATATATGGATATGAGGAATTATGTCAATGTCTAATAATTTTGATTTTTATCTGCAGGTCTGAAGGAGAGAGATCATTTAATATTTTTTATGTCTTCTCCAAATGAATTCAATTGGCATATATATCATTTAGGCAATCGGTCAATTGGTGTATTGACCGGTCATGCCTTTTAGGCATGACCGATCAATGCACCCATTGATCAGTGCCTTTACAATTATACCATTAACACAATGCTGATTATCAGTTCAAAAACCCCCGATAGCATATTGTAATATCATAATATAATGACTGATCAATATAATGAATCATTTCATATAAACACTGATGATTCAAAGTGCATGATGCATATAATCCAACCAGTGTATTTGTTAACCAATGTTAATGCCAAATGAAGCGGTGTATTCATTAAACCTGATAACAAATATGCCCGATATAATTAAGCCTGATAACAGATGTGAATCGGTGCCAATGTTTATGCACCCGATAGCAAGTATGCATTGGTGAATTTAACTTGATAGCTTATAGCATTTAATATGCTATCGGGTTAATACCCCGATAGCATATTAATGCCAATTAACAATTGACATTAATATGCTATCGGGTTGTTATCCCGATAGCATAATGATAAGCAATGTTTGTACAATCCGATAATCATATGCAATATAAATTAGACATGAAGCATGTAGATAAATAACATAACAAGGAAGGTTAGGAAGATCTTATCTTGCACAAGCTACCATGCATTAACAAGATGGAGTAAATAAAGAGATAAAAGTAGAGAAAGGAAAAGATACTTCAAGAGGGCGATAGAGGAAGAGATAGAGAAGTAGATTAATCATGCATAGAGGAATATATATAAAGATAGAGGAACATATAAAAAGAGAGATTGATAGGGAAAGAAATGGAGATGTGAAGATGGAGATAGAGATAGATATGGATAAAATGTCATAGAGAGAGTAAGACAAATGGAGTGAAATAGTGAGATATAGAGATAATGAGATATAAATATACATGAAGATAGATCTATAGGGATATAGAGAGAGAGGGGACAAGATAGGGAAAGAAAGGAGGTGATAGAGACAAGTAATATATAAGTATAGGTAGGATAAGGTAAAGGAGGGAGATAAATAAAGAGAAGAGAGATTATTAGAGAGAAATATAGAAATAAGGAGTGACAATGATGGAGTGGGAGAGGGAAATATATGAATAGAAAGATGGAGATATATGCAGAGATGCATGTAACTTGGGAATTTATTTATCTACATAGAATGAGAAAATAAGTGAAATAAGTAGAGAAGAAAGAGATATATAAAATATATTATATAAGTATAGATAGACAAGTGATAGATAAAGGAGGTGATAGGAAAAAAAATGAGACTTTGTATGCAAAATTTGTGAGTATTTAAAGTTTTAAAATTGAAGGAATAACTTCAAATTATTATAATTAATTTTTGGTCTATAATATAATCCAAATACCTCATCCATTTGATAGGTCTATGAATTACCTTTCCAATGCCTGTAAAAAATCAAAATTTCGATAAGAAATGCAAAAGTTATGCCCATTTTACTAAACTATATTTTTTATGTTGATAAAATCGGATATCCGATTTGAAAAGTATGATATCACAATAGTGACATCAAAATAGTGACATCACAAATCGGATATCCGATAATATCGGATATCTGATTTGGTTTGGTATTACCAAACCAAATTCAAATTTCGCCCGACCCAAACAAAAAGTGAAAGCGGATTTTGGCATGTTTGGGAAGGTTGAAAACGCATTTTTTTTTCCATTGCCACTTTTTGGCCCCCCATGATCTTGCACATACTTTTAAAGCAGTACATTGTATTAGATTTACATAATCCATTTTGTAAGTCAGTTAGTAAACTAGCATGATTTTCAATTAGTTGCATGTGCAGGGCCCTATTGTAAGTAACATCCATTTATTGGCTAGTGAGTGAATATTGTGGGTCACAAATCCCACCGAGGTTTTTCCCACACCGGGTTTCCTCGTTAAAAATATTATCTTATGGTGTGCTTTCTATGTTGTGTTTATTGTTCATATTTATTGCATTAATTCTTGTTTACCGGTACACTATTTTGGAATACAATTTATTTAATAAGGTCAGAAAAACTGTTAACCGACAAGATACTGATTCAGCCCCCCTCTCAGTATCTTTGGGAATCCTAACAATTGGTATTAGAGCTTGGTCCTCTTTTTTTTAAAAGTCTAACAATTTGAGGGAGATTCTGACATCGGTACAGATGGATAACTTGAGAAAGCAATTGGAAACAACTCTTGCAGATTATCATGCAAAAAAGTTGAAGAATATCAAACTTGAAGATGATCTGAAGGCTGCACAGGAAATCATTCAAGGACTTCAGGAGAATCTTACATTGCTAGAAACAAAAGAAGAGAACTTCATGAGAAGATACAAAACAATGATGATGAAAAGGAAACTCTTAATAACCTTGTGAACAATATAAACCAAGAAAACATGACCTTGAGGAAGGAGATGCAAGATATAACTATGACATTTTGTAAAGACATTGAAGATAGAAAGAAAAATGAAGATGACTTGGCTAGGAGAATCAATGATGATGGAAATGAAAATCTAAGACTCAGTCATGAAAATGATATGTTAAAGACAGATCTGATTCACTTGGAACATGATAAAACTGAACTCATGAGACAGAAGGATTTCTTGGAAAATGAGTTGGCTACTGCAAATCAACATAAAGATAAATTCAAGAAAAGTTCAGAAGAACTTGATGATATGCTAAAAAATCAAAAACCTGATGGAGATACTAATGGACTTGGCTTTGAAGTTGGTGAAAGCTTCAGTACTGCAAACAATCATGATCACTGGTAAACCGGTAAGACAACCTAATGCCTACAAATTTAATGGGAAATGCTTTAACTGTAAAAAGTATGGTCATAGAGAAAATCAGTGTAGATCTAGAAACTATCAAAACACTAATGCACCCACCGGTCAATGTTCTAAATGCAACAAAATTGGTCATAATTCAGAAAATTGTAGAATGAATGTAAGATGTTATGTTTGTGGAAGATTTGGACACTTATCTAATCAATGCAGAACACATACCGGCATAGGATATGGAAAAGCTATTCAAAAAAATAATGTGACTTGTTATGCTTGTAACAAGATTGGACATATTGCAAAATTTTGTAGAAGTAAGGCATCACCGACAAATAACAAAGGACTCAAATTGAAAGGTAAAGAAAAGGTTGAAGAGGTAAAGCAAGAATTTTAAAACAATGGATTAGAAAGATAGATCATAATGTTAATGAAGCTATTCCTTCACTGGTAGAACATAGTATCACTCCATCGACATGAGATTCTTCATCTAACTGAAAAGAAAACTTTTGGAGGTATGGCAACTAATTGAAAATCATGCTAGTTTACCCTTGGTTGATGGTAAGAAGATGAAATGATTCTTTATCGATAGATGTGTTAAGCTTTCACTTAACCGATAGACATTTATTGTGGTAGTTGGAGCGAAGGCATCCACATTGAGAAGTGAAGCAATATATTTCAAGCATTCAAACCTAAAGGTAGATTAAGGTAATTATCAAATGGTTTCCTCCTCTGCACCTACTATTGTTGAAGTGGTTAAACGCCCTAGGCCTGTATTTAAGATCCTACCCGAAGTAGCAAAGCAGGATGATACCCTAGGTGCATTCTCTAAAATACCCAAAGGAGTTGCATATGCAAAAGATCATAGGATATACATACATTGTCATATTGAGGAACTTGGTGTTGATGAAATTATGAACATGTATAGGACTGTAATTTGTGATGAGAATGGTATTGTGAAACCAGAACACAAGATCATAGAAACCCTAGGTTTTGTGGAAATACTTAGTATTCTTGATTTTCCTAAGGAAGTTGTGAGGATTGTACTTAGCAGAGTTCATGGGGAATTCTTTTGGCTTGACTCCATACACAAGATCACAAGAGAAGTAGTTAGGGCAGTGACTGGCTTACCTTCCACTGGTAGCAGGCTTGACAAAACTAAGAAAGTTCCAAACAACACTTTGATGACCCTAACCAGTGCAACCCATGACAACAAATCCTTAAGAGTCAATGATGTGAAAGATATAAATGTCAGATTAATTAGCATGATACTAGGATACAAAACTACACATGCTAACAAACTGAACTCTGTTTCTAGTTTATGTATCCAAAGTGCTTATGACATGGTGAACATTAACACTAAGATTGACATATGTGAATGGCTAAAGGATGAATTAATTGACAATCTAAAGAAAATTAAAGGTGATAAGAAAGGTACTTTCAGATTTGGTAATCTACATGTGTACCTAATGCTATACATTACTAAGGAAGTTCCCAGTATAGGTAGGAAAGAAATTGGTTTTGACATACCGGTAGGAAAACAACTATTGGATATCCTTACCGGCATGGGAGATGATAGGGAAAACAACATAATTGAATACTTCCAAGTATTTAAGGCTAGAATGAAAACAAGGGAAAGGTTATCTCAAAGCATAGTTGATAAATATCAAAAGGAAATATGTTTTCTAATCAAGAAAGATGAAATTTGGATGGAAGCAGTGGTTCCAAGAACTATTTGGGTAATAGAAATGGGTTATGAGGTAGATGAAAACATAATAGAGACATATGCTAAAGCCCTACTTGAAGCCCCTAGAGAACCTAAAGAGAAAATATTTGGAAATGCTGAAACCATTGAGAGTGAGGTACAAACACTTAAACAAAGGAAGAAACGAGAACAAACTATCAGAAAAGCAACTAAATAGGCCAAAGAGATCAAGGAAAACATATTGAATATCATTGGTATTAAGGAAAGTGACTTGGAAGGGATACAACCGGAAGCTCATCTTTCACCGGTTGGAACTTCATCTGACGGTGAAATCCCAGTCGAGTTTAAGAGAGTAGAAAGGAAAAGAAAACCTTCAATGGCACCCTCTCCTGCACCAAAGAGAACAAGAAGGAAACAACAGGTAGTAAGGCCTCCAACAAAGAAAATGATGCCAAGGAAGAAGAAGGAAAAACAAGTTATTCCTCCTTTAGACAATCTTCTGAATGAAATAATAGATGAAGGAAACTTGTCTAATGTCAGTAAATTGTATGATACTTTTACTAATGAAGAAAAGGAAAGCATAGAAAACAATATCACTCTACACTTAGACATTTACAAGAAATTTTTGATAGAAGTTGTAGATGATTTACCGAGTGACTTGTATAGGAGACTTGATGCAAAAAGACTAGCTATTATGGAATTGAATAAGAAAATAAAGAGAAAAAATGCTTGCAGTTCATCTAGTTAAATCAACAGATGAAATTGATAAATTAATAAGTGAGGCAAACATGATAGTATTCTCTAGTGGTCACCGACATGTAGGTTTAATGGCTAGAAGAGTGAATGAAATCTCTGAAGAGACAATGGATAAATGGGATATCTTCTTTGTGGAGAAAGAAAAGAAAGAAGAGCTCAAACAACCAAAAAATTTTAGAGTTTACCAAAAGGATAAGGACAAAGGTAAAGGAAAGGTAGGTGGACCTCCAAACATAAAAGTGATAGACAAATGGCCCCCACCTTCTTCTGATACTCCACCAGTTGAGGCTATTGATACACCACCGACAACTGATAATGTTGAGTTGGAATCAACACATGAGGACACCAATCCTGATTCAAAAGTTTTATATACTATGAATATTGATACACAAGAGGTAAATATTGTGGTTGATAAGGAAACCACTGGTGAAAAGAAAGACGTGGCTACTGAGCCACTGATTGAGAATATTGCAGTTGAAACATATGAAGAGAAAACTGTTGAAAATATTGAAGTTGGGGGGGTTGAGACATTAACTGAATAATTAGTTGATCCTCTCACTTCTGGAATGATGACTGATACCACTAGTGCACACATTGAAAAACCCATAGAGTTCGAGCAACTAGCTGATGATAACATAGAGAAACCAGTTGAGATATCAGCAGTGGACAGTTCAGAGGTGCATACTGAGAAATCGATAGTGAATACTGAGACTTCATTAGGGAAACTGGTAGTAGAAAGCATAGAGAAACAAACTGAGGTACACACTGAGAAACATGAAGAGAAAAAGGTTGAGTTACAAATTGAGACAGTGCCACCAACAACTGTAGAGAAACCCAAGCCTTTGCTAGTTGAGATGCAGACACAAACTGACCTATCAGAGGTCAACACAAGAAAAGAGGTTACTCACATCGGCGAAATGTAGATTGTTAAGGTAGTTGGACAATCATCTGGTTCTTTCATAACAAAATTCAGACCAACTAATGTGACAAAGGTAATATTGGATTTCATCAAGAAAATAACATATTGTAATGCACTTGCATACAAAGCTATTGATGATACAATTCCTTTATTAAAATTGATTGCACCCAAGTGCAATTTGGACAATAAAGATTCTTTGAGCCAATTAGACACATTGTCTAAGTATATTACCGGTAACATATTGATAGTTGAATAGATAAATGAGGAGACATTTAGAGAGAAAATGAATAAGGAAAAAGCAAAATTCTTTGATGAGTGAATAAAGAAGTGCATGGGACACATTGATACCCTATTACCGTCACTTAGCAAAACAATAATGGAATTTAAAGAGTTGTACAAGGACACATGTAAAACTAATATTTTGACAGTTGATATAGACAAGGAGATCAACAAAAACTAGAAAGAAATAAATGATATAGTTGATAATCTCATCGGTTCATCGAAACCCATATCGGTTATAGAGCAGGAAATAACAGGTTTTGAGGAGAAAATTGAAAATTTTTAAAAAGAGAATGAAAGAATAAAATTCAAGGCTAAAGAGCTTAAGTGCAGACTTGGTCCGAAAGTTGACAACCTCATCTCTTTGAGAAAAGAGATTTCAGAGGCAGTTGTTCCAGGACTAAAGACGCCGTAAGAGAAAATGCACATCCTCACCAGTACAATTCAAAGGACTGAAGTAGCATTGAAGGATAGTGAAAGGTTCACTCAGAGCCTGAATTTTGCATTGGCAGACCTATTTCAGATTGTAACCAACCGGTTATAGGGTTCTAGCTGAGAACTACACTCAGTTGACATTTTTGACAACCTTTGTCATTGATGTCAAAGGGGGAGTAGTAGAGATGAGAAAACTGATGGACAAAAGAGATCATCTGTACATAGTTTTTGGTAAGATTTTTGGACTTCAAATTTTGGATACATTTTTTAATTTTTCTCATGGGTGTTGCCATCAATGCCAAAGGGGGAGATTGTTGGCATTGCACACTCCAATGCGAAATTGTAGGTGATTGAAGTTATTTTCATTGATGGCAACCTTGCAATCCTATGGCACCGACAGGCACCGACACCGATAGATAGTTTACCGGCAACGACAAAGATGTTTACCGGCACCTTGGCCGACAGGGTTTTGTTTATTATATATTGTATTTAATTGTAACATCTTTTTGTAAGCCTCCATGGCATATTGTAACAAGACTCATATATAAGTATGAGATCTTGTAGATCATTTAAAAATAGGACATACATGATAGATGGATATAATGAGCGAATATTAAGGCAGATTTTGGAGTAAGGTTTATGGTTGTTGTAAGAGCTTAAAACGGTACTAAACCTAGCATAGCAAATGTTGAACTAAAGCAATACATTATATTGTATTTACATAATCCATTTTGTAAGTTAGTGAGCTTTAGGCAGTTGGCCTTCCTGCATGTGCAGGACCCTATTGTAAGTAATATCCATTCATTGGCCAGTGAGTGAATATTGTGGGTCACAAATCCCACCGAGGTTTTTCCCACACCAGGTTTCCTAGTTAAAAATTTGTCTTATGGTGTTCTTTCTATGTTGTGTTTATTGTTCATATTTACTGCGTTAATTCTTGTTTACTGGTACACTGTTTTGGAATGCAATTTATTTAATAAGGTCAGAGAAACTATTAACTGACAAGATACTGATTCACCCCTCCCCTCTCAGTATCTTTGGGAATCCTAACAAGGAGATCAAAATATAATTTTATGAGAATAAACATGAATAATTAGTTTTTTTGTTTAAAATACAAAATAGTCATGCTACTACATATAGTAATGATCCAAAAAAAATTAGGCAACGGGTGAGCTATCGTTTCTAGGTTTGCTCCCCAGACAATTCATAAGGGTGATAGCCACCCATTATAATGATCAATATAGTGTGTTTCATTTATTATAGTATGATTAAAAAATGGATCAAATAAAAAATAGAATAATAAATCTCTGTGATCTCCAAAAAAGGATGCTAGTGATAAATTTATCAATTTGAATTTACTTATGCATATTAACTAGCTTGTACATTTCATAAAAAAAATATTATAAGACGTCTTTAATAAGGAAATTGTGATGTATCAACACTTATAATGGATAGTCTAGGAAAGTACAAGCCTACACCACCTCTTTTAACATTCTTAAGGAATGTATTACACATCACCCCTTTGAATAATATTGTAAACATTTATTCCAAATAATGTGTTTGATGACAAAAAATAATCTTACATTAATCATAGACAAAGTGATTTTCTTACTTTGAAATCTTTTAATGATGAGATTATTTACATATATGTGAAGTGTACAACTAAAATATATTTGACATTTAAGGTATAATGTGACACATAAAATCTTAACATTGTAGTATAACATGGTTGATAGTAAGAGAAGCAAGGACTCCTACCCAAAATTTTAATAACTTGTTAAACAACAATCCAATATTTTGTTTCATCTATTTCAAACTATGTAAAATTTAATTATTCAAGTCTTCATAGTATATCGAAAGTGATTTTAAAAACATCTCTAAAAATATGATTAAGAATTCTTGAGTTTGATGATTTCCCTTGGGATGACATCAAACATATAAGAAAATGAGTAGGAATTCCTTATTCCTTATACTTTTTTATATATCCATTTGCTTAAATATTATATTTAAAATATTTAATAGTTTTAATACATCATAGATTGGTAAAGGATTATTCCAAGTTTATCCATGTATAGAATGAGAAATATTTTCAAGATACCAAATTTAGTGTGGGATTGGAACCTTGCCCAAGTCACCAAAAGTTTCTATATAAACACTCTCTTGGATTTTCATAACATTAGGAATTCAAATATGTGGTTGGAATGTTAAAAATGACACACCCTACCAATGAATGTTTGCCAACTCTTTTGTAGATCCATACTCTTTTGTAGGTCCATTTTTAATATATAGATAGCATTATAAGTGATCCGATAAAAATGTGTTTGCATTGACAAAGGATGAAAGATTAAGAAACCAAAGGAATGATCCACATGCTTTTATCAATTATTCTATGATCAAGAGAGTCGCACTTGACATGAAGAAAATACCACTCAAATAAAACAAGCTATGAAGAACATGTGGAAGTACATGAATTCCTGACTGGTATTGATAGGCATCTCTCTCACATTTTCTGGTAGTGAACTTTGATCACGTGTTCAACTAAGTAAGATATTGGTTTTATTTTCTTTATCGACCATCTGTGTGGTTTCGGGAGCACTAGTTTAAATGATATATTATGAAGAAGCACTGGTTTATATGATATATGTCAAGATGATGAAGGAGCATCAATTAAGGCAGAGAAACAATGAGCCCATAGTATTTGTGAGTAACCCATACAAACCATTTCATTGGCATTATAGGTCCTTAGAGACACTCTTTGGAAATTCGATTGAATTCACCAAGTTAATGTATGGACAAGCATATCGTTTCCATAGCCTTGGTAGTGATGAATACAATTCGAGAGATGAGAAGCTCTGAAAGCAATCAAGACCTCATAATACATGAAATCATATCTATTAGGCATATCAATTTAAACAACATTTACTTTTCATTTCTTGAGTTTGATAGAAAACATAAGAATGTGATCTCATGATAGAGAATGAAAATGGTTTTATTAATAGGCCTCAGGCTAGTGACGATCTAAATGGTTAAGTTCTTGAATAAGAAATTAGTCATTTTTGTTCCCATATCTGGTCAACATATAGACTTGGAACTAATAAATAAGATGAATATGGTGATCATATGAGTGAGAAGAAACAAGGCTGTAAATGGTTCATAATATCGATGAGATAATTGTTGGGTCTGAGAAATGGTGGAAGATATCCATTTTGTGTCTCATATCACAATGTCGTCATTGTTATTCCATTTGTAGTGTTGACCATTTAGAATGGTATGCATTCTTCAACATTAAGAAACTGTATATCATGGAGCCCAAAAAGATATTGATCTTGTCCTACATATGAGATGTAATACATTAAATAGAAGTAGATGAAACATTGCAATCTCACTATTTAGAGACATAACCCATGGTGCGAAGAGCTATCATCTTTTAGAAATGGAGCATATGCTACTTTACAAAAGAGGGTTGTAGTCTATATACAATCACTCAAATCTTTAGAAAGTAAGGAGTACAGATCCAAGATTCATTTTTAGGAATCCTGTGGAAGATATTTGAATTAATTATGACATAATAATAAAAAAATATTATACACCACTTAACAACATTATTCTATATTATATGAATATGTTAGGAATAGGGATTAATATAAAAATTCTCTTGAACAACATTTGTAAAAAAAATGATTAGCATTTCTTAACATAATTTTGATGGATTGATTTAAGAAAGAAAAAAAATATACTACATGTATGACAAAGAAAAATGTCCTTGCACATGTGTTTACAAAAAATAGATTAAAAGTCTATACAAAATGCTTAAGTAATATCATTTAAATACTTAAAATGTAAAAATGCATTCCAATCTTTCAAATGAATGTGTACCTTTTCACAAGTATTTAAACAAATTGTTGTTGAATTAACATGATGATACCAGTAAATCAAAAAGTAATTCAATTTTTCCTACAAGATGTAAAATAAAATTTTCTTATTCAATATTTCTAAAATTGATAGAGGAAAGTAACAATTTTTTTACTATTTGTCTATTCTTCTCAAATAAACACTTTTTTTGGAAATTTTCAAATGTTTGCCTCTTGAAGTGCAATCCCAAATGCTAGCCTCCTTTTAGAAAAAAAAGGTGACCTTGTGTCGCTCAATTAATGTAATATGTATGCATTTTTTATCAAAAAAAGGTTAGTAGTGAACAATTATGTCACTTACTAATATTTGTGGCACAAATTGTAAGAATTTGCATAAAGAGGTTTTCCATCAAGTTGAGCATATGTTTGAATATAACCTATAAAAATGATTAGTATAGCCTAATAGGCTCTGATACCATGTTAGAAATGAGGATCTTAGGATACTAATTATTATAAACAAGATCATAAAGTAGATGAAATGAGAAACATACATGCATAAATGTACACATTACACAAGATATACATGGGGGAAAACCTTTCAAGTAAAAAACCCCATAAAGCATCATTTTATTAAACACTCACAAATATAGTCTATCATAAAATAGACGTAAACCTAGGGATACTCCTCCAATACTTCCACATGGCCAATAATACCTCTTGTGCATAGTGATACAACTCACCATAAAGCTCCAAATTCCCACAACTCTCAAATGAGAGAGAACCTCCTTAAATATAGGAGAAAGGGTGGCTTCACTAGTCACACCTTTTCAATAACCCCCACTCATAAATAATTAATAATATAATAATTATTAGATTATAATTATTTCAAATGGGATATGCTTATAAAGCATATAATATATAAGGTTTTATAACCTTATATTAGAACATTATATATAAATGTTATAAGGATGTGATCCCTAATAACATTATGTTATAAAAAAAATTGAGTTTGTGAATTACTTAATTTAGATTTATTGTTTCAGATTTGAGTTTTTGTCAATTTGAAAAATTCAAATTTTCACTTGCAAGTCAAATTTTACATTTAAATTTTAAAATTAAGGGGTTTATTTCAAAAAGTATAATTTTCAAACAATTTTAAAATTGAACTTGTGGGTTGTTTTGAATTTATCATTGTAGAGTTGCCTCAAATTCAAATTTGAAATCTTGGATCAAATTTTAAATTTAAATTTTAAAATTAAGTGGTTAATTAAAAAATCCTTAATTTTTTAAATTTAATTTAACGTTGAGTATCTCCTAATTTGGCATTTCAATTTCCAAATTCAACCTTAGATCCAATTTCAAATTTAATTTTAAAATTAAGAGGTTATTTTTACGAGGCCCTAATTTTAAAATTCTTGTTCACAATTTTAAAATTAAATGGTTAATTAAAAGAGCCCTAATTTTTAGATTTAAATTGATTATTTCAATTTCCAAAAATCAACATCACATTTTAAATTTAAATTTTAAAATTAAGAGGTTCTTTTTACAAGGACCTAATTTTAATTTTCCTTTAGATCATTTAAAATTTAATAATTAAGAGGTTATTTTTAGCCCTAATTTTAAATTTAAATTTCTATCTCCCAGTGTTTAATTTTAAATTTAAATTAAGAGGTTATTCTAGCAAAGCCCTAATTTTAAATTTAAATTTCCTAGGGGATTGCATTTTTTTTCACAATTATTCTTTATCTTTTCAATCAATTTGCTTATTTAATTGAGTAATCATTTTTCTAAAATTTTGCATTATTCAATTAATTTGCAAATTTCAAATTTCAAATCTCAAATTTCCAATTTCAAAATTTCCTCCCTTAGTGCATGAGTTTTACTACTATTAGTCCAACCTATAATATCCTCGTGAGAAGAAGTTGTAGAATTAAGGCTTCCCAAGGTTTAATTAGTGAGGAGATGGAGCTTAATTTGGATAAGTTATTTCATGCTCAGATGTTGGAGGTTCTTCCAATCCAACAAATGTCCCCGTTTATTCTCATTGTTTTCGTAATTCTCATGATGTGCATGGAATATAAACTAGGGTTTTCGTTGACTAATTGGAGAATATTGACAATCAATTTAAAAATCTTCAACAATGGATGAGTCAACAATACCCGAAAAGTGAATCTCTCCTATTGATTTAAGGATTGAAAAGAGTGGTTCAAAGTGATAAACTTGTTGTTGATGTCTCGCATGGTATTGCTCATAGTGTTGATACTAATATCATGCCCATGAAGAGTTGTGTTGAAGTCCTTGGTTATACACAACCTCCTAGCCAAGTTAATCATTCCATTCCTTTGACTACTCCTATGACTAGTGTTCCCACCTTTACATCAAACATCATGGCTACCTCTACACATAATGTCATACCTACAAGTGTTAGTCAAGGGGTAAACTCCTCTACACATAATGTCATACCTACAAGTGTTAGTCAAGGGGTAAACTCCTCTACACATAATGTCATACCTACAAGTGTTAGTCAAGGGGTAAACTCCTCTAATCATAATTCCTTCATTCCTCTTACTATTAGTCTTCCATGTTTGTTACCCAATCATCTCCCATACCTACCTATCATAGTGTGCCATATCCTTATAACAATATCCCTCCTTATTCTCAAGCTCCTCCATCCTTCAAAAATTTTACTTCTCCATCATTCAACCATGTTACTCCTCCTCAATCCAACATGTCGAATTTCAATCCTTCTATCAAAGTTACCATCAATAGTCTAGCCCAAATAATGTCTTCTTTACAACAACAAATAGCTTCCATGAATCAATCTAAGTATAATGTGCCCACATTTGATGTAGCTAGCCCATTATCCAATGACATTGTCCAAGTTGTCCCTCCTAAACATTTTTAAGTCCCTCAGTTGGAACTTTATAATGAAAAAGGTGATCCCTTAACTCTTGTAAAAATATTTCAAACTTTTGTGTAGTGAATTTTCTCATGATGAAAGACTCATAGCTAAATTATTTACCAGAACATTAAGGGATAAAGCTTTGAAATGGTATTGTTCTTTGCCTCCTTATTCTATTACTTCATTTCAACAATTGGCTAATGCTTTCATTCAAGAAATTCACAATAATATTTGTCCTAAAATTACTTTGACTGATTTGAAGCATTGTAAGAAAGGTGTTAAATAAAGTGACTGATTTTATTGGTAGATATAAGCATTTGTATTCTAAAATTTCTTTTCTTGTGCCTAATCAAGATATTCAAATAATTTTTATTTGTAATTTGCAAAAGGACATTAGGGATAAACTTCTCTTTTTTTATTTTACTTCCTTTACATAGTTGTGCGTAGTACTTCACAGTTATCAGCTTATCGTGAGTCAATTGGAACAATCCTCTTCAATGGATCTGAATGATAAAAGTGAAAGTGCTCAGAAACATTTTGCGAAGTTCAAAATGGATAAGGGACTCATCAAGTTCAATGAAAACAACAACACTCAAGTAGAAGCTGCAACAACAGGTGGTCCTCCAAATAATTGAAAAAATAATTCACTCCTATTAATGAATCTTTGCATGGTATTATGTTGCAATTGTTACAAAGGAATGTGTTGAAACTTAACCCATTTAAACCAATTGATACAACTAAGCCTTTACCACCTTCTTATGATGCCAAAGCCTTTTGCCAATATCATCATAAGCCCAGTCATGAAACTGAAAAAGTGTTATTCCTTGAGAAGTAACATTCAAGACTTTATTGATAACAATACAATATCCATGGCTAGTGTGAATGATAAAGGAAACAAATCCGTATCTCCTCCTAATCAAAACCTTCAAATTTTCATTGATCCTTTACCTTCCTCTTCCACTAATGTGAATGAGATTGATCGTCTTGCCTTATCTCCAAATGATGTTGGCCATGAATCTAACAATGTGGTGAAATTTATTGATAAAAATGAACCTCCTAAGGATTTATGTGTTACATTTTATCCTAGTGAGACTATTGAAGCTCTAGATTGCCCACTTTACATAATTGCGAAAAATCAAAGGTATACCCTCTCGAGGGGGTGGTCGTTGATCCAGATTGCATGGTTAATGTGATAATTGAAGAATTTATTTATACTTTACAATTGCATCAAGTAACATATGATGAAACTGATGTGATAGTTAGAGTTTTTGATGGCTTCTCTTGTCCTACTATTGGTTCTATCACACTTCCTATTGATGTTGGTAGTAAATGATTAGATTTTATCTTTGCTATCATTCTTACATCTGATCAATTTCATGTGAAGTTGGGACATCCTTGGCTCTCTTCAATGAAAGTGATTGATTCTACTATTCATAAGTGTTTGAAATTTTCTCATGATGATAAAATCGTAATTGTTAATCATAGCATATATCAACCTATGGTGAGGTATGGAGATGATTTTATTGATTATTTTTGGTCTGAACAATTCAAACCTCTTCAACCTAGAAGTGATTCTCTCTTTAAATCATATCAAAAGTAGAAAAATGAGACGATTTGGTCCTTGAGTAAGCCTATAAATCCAACACTTAATCTTCCTCCAACTGATGATCATGTGCCTCTTCTTATGGATAATTCTATCCTTCCTCCTAAGGAAAGCTATATTCTTTCTCCTAAGGAAGAATCTATTCCTTCTCCTAAGGATGAGTTTATTCGTCCTCCCAAGGATAGAAAAGCTCTTCCTCCTAAGCATCAATTTATTCCTCCTCCTAAGGATAAATATATTATTCCTCCTAAGGATAGACCTATTCCTCCTCCTCATGATGGACCTGGTCTTCATCTTACACCTGAAATTGCTCCCTTGTATGGTGTTGTCCCACCTTCCATCTCTTACAAAGGTAAGTGACCAGCCTCTCGTATTGTTCAACCTAAAAGACCTTCCCCTATGCATCCTTCCTTCAAAGAAGAAAATAGCCTACACCTGATGAACCTAAACCTTCATAACCTTCGGCTAAAACTAAAAGAAACCATTGTGCGAGAGAATACCAATAGAGACGCTGCGCTAGAGCTCGTGAAATTTCTTCTCAAACCATTTCTTCCCCCAAGACACCAAACCTTGATATAATACCATTTTCTCAACCTTCTCCTAACCAAGATGTTCAACCAAATTCTTCAAAATGCAAAATGATTAAGACAAATGATGCTTCAAGTTCTATTCGTATTAAAGCTCCTATTTTTGTTAATCTTGATGAAGAAATAGGTAATAATGCTTTTAATGATGAAAATGTTGATCCTAATATTTCTGATAATGGATATGAATATCTTGATGTTGAGAATGATTTATTTGAGATTTTCAAAAGCATTAATCCTAGCTCCAAGATACAGACAAAGTGACTCATCATTAGAGCATAGTCCTTGTTTGGAACTTGTGATAGCTCCATCTACTATGCTTGATGTCGCTCCTCTTATGTGTTGTCCACATTCCCAAAATAATGATCAGCAATATTGGGGATGGGTGACGTGCTTGATTAGGTTGATTAGCACCATAGATTCTCTCTCTCTCATCTCTTGCTTGTTTGTGATCTTCCTCTATTTCTCTCTCAATTCTTATTGTCTCTAGTGTTGTCTACTTGAAGGCAATGCAAAATGTTAAGATCTCTTTTGGTCTCTCCCATGTTGATTCAAAAGACACATGTGCCCTTCTTCCATGGTGGTTTCCTTTCTTTGGAGGATAAGTACAATTCTATGCATATATACACATGATATATATTGGTTATCATAAAAAAGTATATTGACTCCAGAGTTAGGTGAAACCACCTTGTGCTTTGTGTTTTGTGATCATTATCCTTTTATTTGTCCAATCTTGGGGGCTTATTATTGTGATAACGTGCTTGTCTTTTTGGGTGTATCCTACCTTAAAGCAATTTCTCCCGATAAGGTGTACACAATCTCTTTAATGTGAGGGCATACACTCTGCTCAATGTTTCTCTCTCTTACATATCTTGATACTTAAAGTTACTTAGCGAACTTTGTCTTTTGCTTTGTAATTTTTGGTATTTTTCTTTTCATGGCTCATAGTAAGAGAACCTTACAAGTTTGTAGTCATGGTTTTCTCTCTTTCTCTCATGATGTCCCTTTTATCTTGTTATCAAAGTTGTGAGATCCTAAAGTCCATTGGATGCTTGGTGTATCTTTCCTCCTTGATGACTTGGTGAAAATGTTTCAATGTGAGCCCATTGTACTTTATAGAGAGTATGATTGACTTCATACTCCCACTAAAGTGGGGGCTAAATGTAGCATCCTAAAATTGCACCCCTTTGCAATTTTGACTGCATTTGGGTCTTCACCTTAGTGTTTGTGCCCCTTGGCCTATTTGAAGACTTGATAATGCTCATGCCAATCATAAATGACACAAACCTTGACCCCCCCCCGCGCCGCCCCACTCCTTGGGCACCTTGATCCTAACCCCAAATAGGGTAGGACTAGGGCATGGCACCCTCATCGTCTCTAGGACCATAGCACCATGCCATGGTCCTCCCTAATTTGGGCCCTCTTTAAACCCATTTTTGCAATTAAAAAATGAGCGAGATTCCCCTCTCCGTGTCGGCTTATGTAAGAAAATTAGTCAATTTTCTTGACACAAAAGTATACAAAGAGGATTTGCCCTCTTATTTGACATCAATCAAGCATCCAATAATCACATGAGATCAAGCATTCAAGTAATTAAGCATTTTTAGTCTTCCTTCAAGCCTTGGAGAAGCAATAATGTCAAGATTCAAGCATTTAAGAGGACATCATTCATCCTATTCTATTGAAGACTTCATAAACCCTATTTTTTCATGTAAAGGAAAATAAAAATTCACATGGAGGTATCATCATTCAATTTTCAGTCATATTTCAACATCTCCCTCAAAAGGAGAACTTTTCATTATAGTCATTTCAATTATCATTTTCATGGTTAATTCCAAAACCAGGGTTTGATCTAAGGCAAGCCCCTATTCTCAACATTCTTCCCCTCTTTCTGTGTGCAGGAAATAAGTACAGAGTTGAGATCTTCAGAATAAGAATTATTTCCAGAGACGAATCAACCCTTTTTAGCATGCAAAAAAGTAGGAGGACCAGGGCGCCTAGTGCCCACCACCACAGTCTTGACAATTTTGGAGATTTTTTGAGGATTAGATTCGAATATGCATATACTACTTAGATCCAGGTGCATGCAAAAATTCTGTAGCTATAGCTCACCATTTTATCAGTTTTCACCATTATACCTAATTTCAACATTTCAACTTACAAAAGAGGAAACAAAAAATTAATTTCAATCCATTAAGTATTTTGTTCTTGTTTGATTTGTGATTGAATTTGGTGGATTCCCTTCCCTCTTTTGAATGTAATGTGCCTAAATGAAAAATTAGGGGTTTTCTCTCTCTTGGGTGGAAACCCTAATTTTGTTTTCCATATTACATCCTCAAACAAGCCCCCTAGGATTGGTATCCTAAGATGGATTCTTTCCCTCCTAGCTTTCGATTTCACTTGATGTCATTCAAATATTGATGTATATCTCTTGTAGCAAGATGATTCATTATTGATATCGGTACTTTATATTTATGATATTTTGATAAAGGGTATGTGCAAGATCATGGTGTACCAAAACAGGCCCTTAAGTGGCAATGAAATTTCAAAAAATCAGAGTTATGCAACTTGACATGAAAATTTGAATAAGTTGTGAACATTATTTTTAAAATATGTAAGAAGAGAATATATAGAAAATTGAATGTAGTTTCTAAGCTACTAGTTGTTTTTTGGAAAAAAATAATCCTATTGATGAAAATTTCAAATTTCAATGTAGTGGTACTAAAATTTCAGGAGAAAAATAAGAAGTAGACGTATGTCTGACCACCCTCATCACAATCAAATCATAATATTTTTTTATAATATTTATAATATAAGTATTAGACTCATGTTCGAATGTGACACATTGTTTTTAAATTTTTTATAAAGTAAATAATTATTTATGAATTTTTTATTACAGTTTTTTAGAAATTCAGAAACTCCTACGTTTGACCACCTTAACTTGGTCAAAACCTTATGAAATTTAATTTTTTTTAATTTTTCCCTATAGTAGATGAAGCATAGGATGTGATGCATGTTTCGGATTCAAAAAATGTTATACCATTTGAAAGTTATGAGTGTTTTTCAATCAATTTATCAATCAGGACTATTGTCAGAATTCAATTAGAAAATAAATAATAATTATTTATTAAAGTCAAAATAAGACAAGCCTTATATTGTTGGAAAGATGGGAATGTCCTTAAAAAACCCTTTTCCTTTTATCAATTTTGGCTACAAAAAAAGTCGTCAGCCACCAGTGTAAAGTCTGGAAAATCAAGGAATATTGAAAAGCACGTTTTTTCAATTGACTTTCTAGGCTTGTCACTTCCAAGCCAAATACCAAAGAATTCCTGAGCCGAAATTTGAAATTTGAAAATTTGACTACAAAAATCGAATATCCGATATCTAATTTTAATAAGTAAATTCTCTAACTAAATTTGCCCGTAATTAATCTAATATTTATTAATATATTAATATATTAATTTATAAATAAATTAGTATATGATATTAGGGAGAGGGAGAGGGGAGAGAGAGAGAGAGAGAGAGAGAGAGAGAGAGAGAGAGAGAGAGAGAGAGAGAGAGAGAGAGAGAGAGAGAGAGAGAGAGAGAGAGAGAGAGAGAGAGAGAGAGAGAGGGGGAAGGAAGAGAGAGATGGAGAGAGAGAGATAGATGATGAATACTAAGAGGGGGTGAATTAGTATACCAAAAAAACTATACTCAAACTCTTAAATGGTTTAGTAGATAACTGGTACAACAGATTCACTAATAAGCCGGTTAAGATAAATGCAAACCAAATAGCAAACAAATCATTCACCCACAAGAGCACAATCACCATAACACAAGATGTTTTGACGTGGAAACCCAAATAGAAAAAACCACGGTGAGCAGAAACTCACAAGTAACTATCTGCATAATAGAAACCAGACCGGTTAAGGTTAGACTGATTAAGGTCATACAATGTTCTTCACCAGAATAGATCCTGTTATGACTCTAGATCTTTGTTAGGAGATAAGTCCTGTTAAAGACTACCTTGTGAGAGGATTTCAGATTCACAGTTGTGAACCACCTTGTTAGAGGATTTACAAAGGCTTTGCTAGGCCTACCTGGTTAAGGGTTTCAGACTTGTTGAAGATGTGAGTAATCAACAAGTGAGTGATCTAGATACTAGTATAGTATGCTTGGTTAGATCCTTGATAGCTCATTGTTAATGCATTTTAGCATTACTTCAGTCTTCAATATCTCCACACTCTTACTCTTCACATAGACCTAATCTTCTCTTCTATGATCGCACATACAAAACCCTCATCATCATCTAAAAACCTAGACATGATGTCCTTATAAAGGAGTTTGATTTCATGTCGGTCCAATAGGATTAAATTACAAGTTCCTAGGTTCAGTGCATCTAGACACATTTGGTAACATGACACAAAATCACCACCAAAGTGTCGGTGGATGATAACTCATCACAGAAATACCAGTTGGTAACTCATCACAAATTAATACCGGTTCATACAATTTACCGATTATTGGTTGTCAAAAATGAAAACTAGAAAAATGTTAACTACCGCTTTATTCCTTCGTACCGCTTGAGATCCTCAAACCACTTGAGGTCTTCAATCAATTTGTGACTGGTAAACATCTTCTGCAAAACACCGATAGTCTAAAGACTATAATACATAATACCAGTTGGAACAAATACCGGTTGAGCATAACTCATACATCAAGAAAGTGTACACAAAGAAAGTGTGTGTCCATCAATGACAGTCACAACATCATCAAAATGCCAACAATCTCCCCCTTTGACATTGATGGCAACACTTAGGAAAATTTTGACATCTAAGTGTTTTTACAACAAAGATATGCCATAAACAAAATTACTCCCCCTAAGCATATACACTATCCCTTTTGCAGAAATTACAATGTATACTACTCCCTTAAAGAGGTAACATGGAAGTATACATAACATTCACCAAAATTTTAAATACTACTCCCCCTTTGCCAACAATGACAAAGTAATGCAGAATAACCCCTGTTTCTCATTATCTTTAAAAATTAAGTAGATGTTATGACAATAAGGAATGAAACTTATCAAAAACAGATTTAAAATCCTGCATAAAGTTTTTTATGGCCAATGCCCATGACTCAAGTAATGAGGTAGCAATCTCACTTTTAGTCTGCATCTGAGATACCTATTCTTCCATGGCATCAATGGTACTCATCTCTTGAGTTTCTATTAAGGCTTCCAGATTGAGAAAGCACTTCTGAAGAATCTGCAGTCTTGGCAATAAGACCAGTTGAAGTTCTTGTAAATCTCTTGACCTATTGCTGATTTCTAATTCTATCTTTATAATCTGAAGCTGATAACAATGAACCGTTTGCCCATATGTAGCAAATTAATCATAGGGCATCCTGAAGTTACTTATGTATGCCTACAACTCCGATTGGATTTTATCTTTTTGTGTGAGCACATCATCACAAAATAGATGGGGTTGGCTGAATTTACTCAACAGTAGTTTGCCCTCATCCATAGCAACACTTATATCCTTCTACAGTTTCAGAAGTTGTGACCGAATCTCATTCAATTTCTTAACTAAGGCAATGTTGAGTTCCTTATCATGCTTCTTCTTGGCATTTGCTTCAGCAACTTCTTCTAGGCATTGTACTTGGTCTTCTACAATGGTACACAGAAGTTTAAGTTTAGATAGAGAGGAATCAGTACTGGGGAGGTTAGTACGGGAGTCAAACTGGTAAGGGTGTCAACCACAGTTTGAATGACATCCTGTTCCTTTTTCCTCCTCAATGCTTCCAATCTTTCCTGTGCAAGATTTATGCTTTTAAGCAGCTCCGATTCATCTGCAGATTGGAGATCAATAGGATTGGCGATGTCAACCGGTTTGGTTTGACCACCAGTTGCCTTGGGAGTCTCCGCTTGTTTGGCTTTCTCTGCTTCCTTATCCTCTATTTCTCTTTTATTTTCTTCTTCTTTCTTCTTTTGTTCCTCTTCTTGTTTCTTCTTCAGTTATTCCCTCTTCTTATCTTCTTCCTACTTTTTCTTTTCTTCCTCCTTTTTCTCCTCTTCTCTTCTTTCTTGCTCTCCTCTTCTTTCTTTTTCTCATGTTATTTCTTTTTCTCGTGTTCTTTCTTTTTCTCCTCTTCTTTTCTCTTCTCCTCTTCTTTTTTTTCCTCCTCTTCTTTTCTCTTCTCCTCTCTTCTTCTTGTTTCCTCTTGTCTTCCTCTTTCTTTTTCTCTTCCTCTTTCTCCGCTTTCTCTTTATTAGCCTTTTCCTTGTCCTTTTTCTCCTTCTCTATGTCCAGAGTGACATCCTCAACATCCAATGCATCCACATCAATAGCGTCAATATGTTCTGTAACTCTTTGTCCTTCACCATCAAATACCTCACACGATTTGGCTGAGGATAGGTCAGGTTCTTATTGAGCCTTCATATTGGCCTCAGACACTTGGTGCATCTTCACAGTAGCTTTCGCATGTAAGTGGGTGTCCTTCTCCACTTTAGAAGTTCTGCCTTCAAGAAGCTTGAGTATTCTCCTTCTCATGAAGAAAAGACCTTTATTATTGTCAATTATCTCAAACAATTCAGAATTAGAGGCATCAGGAAAGTATTGTGCAAAGACTTTCTCCCTTATTTCCTGTTCTTTCTCAATGGCAATGCACCATTTATTGTCCAAAGAATTGTATAAAGAATCAAGTTTCACCAATCTAATTTTAGATGGCGACCGATCATAAACACATAAATAATTAATGATTTCCCACTCTACTTCTTCTTTCTCACTATCAGTGAAATCATCAAAATACTCTTTCAAATCATCAAGCAATTTCCTTTTAATATTATTAATAGTTCTTTGACAATGTGTTAAAGACTTATAAGAAGAGATGTCTATATTTACTGGTGCTGACGTTGCAGGTGCATTACCGGTAGATTTTTCTTTCTTTCTTGTTTGCTTGGTCTTAATAGGCTATACTTTTAGTTCAGTATCCTCTAACTCTGATGCGCTATTTTTGGTCTTCTGCTTCCTTTCAAATACTTTAGTGTGAGCAACTTCTGGTTTCTTCTTGGCAGGTGACCGCTTGGTTACTTTTGGACTTGTTGAGGTAATTGGTACCAATACCGATGGCACTGCCTTGCCCTTTTTTAGTGTAGGATCTTCAACCGGTGTACTCTCTCCAAGTAGGTGCCAGTTCTCTTTTTCTTAGCATCTAGAGGTGAGGCAAGCAGGGTAGAGGCATACCCATCTAGCATGTCATACATCACTTCATACCCCATAGGTTCTACTACTTCCTTTCTTGGCTCTACCGCTTCCATTATGCATTCATCTACCTTTATGATAAAGCAGATGTCATCTTCATATTTATTTACAATATCTCCATAAATCCTCATCCTCTGGCTCATTTTCTGCTTGAATTCATCAAAATATTTATTCAGAACCTCAGGATATTCGGTTCCCACTACTTGGAGACTTTCCCTAATTTTCTTACTAGCCGGTTGGTCAGCAGACCATTGAATATCACCTACTCCCAGAAAATAGCCTTGAAAGTAGAAAAATAAGCTGATCAAAAGTTGTCCAAACTTGAACCTTAGAGCATTATCTTGTTTGATGGATTTTAGGTTCAATAGTAGTTGTTTCTGTAAATAGGTACATAAATTAAAAGAGGCATCTTCCTTAATCATTCTATAGGTGGCATTCACCGTAGTAGGAGGGACAAAGTTTATTCTGTTGGCATAAAATACCTGGTATCCAATCACCATGCAAGCATACTTAACCAAATCATCTTTGATGGTGTTGACAGTCATTCCCCATTGATCACTCAGAGAACTGGTGAGTTTTGTCATTTCAGTTTTAATGACCTTCCTTAGAGCTAGCACCTCTCCAATGTTACAGAAACCGGTGACGGCATGAATTTATTTTGGTGTAATATCATGCAACCTCTTGAGATACATTTTGTCACCATGTATTCTACTCAAGATGATGTGGATGTGATCTTCAGTAAACTCTTCAAGAAAATAAACTGCATTGTGCAATTTCTTCCTCTCTAGGATGCTATATTCCGGTTTGATTTTCTTGTCATCCCCACATAATAGACCTAGCTAAGAATGGATCACTAGGGATCCTAGGTCTTCCAATTTACAATCAGTATATCCTAAAATATCTTCCTCAACTATGATTCTAGCGGGTATTTGGGATAGGGCACTGTATTTCATCTTCTTTTGAATAAAATCCACTGAGTCTACAGGTGGACAAGAACTGGAGTGCGATGCAGAAGCCATGATTAAATGATAGGCACATTTTTTTTTTCAAGAAATACCTTCACACTTCAAAATTTAGGGTTTTGCAATGTCACTCATAACACACCACTTTGGTTGCTAGATTATCGCTTGGTGTTCTTCACTTGATTGATTGAAAATGATCTCTGGATTCTTCTGCAAGATTTTGAATTCACTTTGAATCGCTAGACGAATCGCTCTTATCACTTTGTACTTGAAAATTCTTCGCTCAAAAATAGATAAGTGAAAATGGCATCAAAAATCCCTTTTAAACAATCTTTCACCTACCATAATAAATGCTCCACCACTAGGGTACAAACCCTAATTTTTCCTTTTACCACTTCAAAATCTTCTGTCGATTGATAGGTAACGTATACCGGTTAAGGTCTTTACCGATATAAATTGGGGGTTCAAATATTTCACTAATATGCTCCCCCTAAGCTTTTCTAAAGCCCAGTTTGCCGGTTCAGAAACTTCCACACTAGGTGTAGGAACTGTTTCATCTTGTGACACTTCTTCAGTTTTCTTTTTCCATGTTTTATTCATTCCCGTTTGAATGGTTTCAACATCAATCTTCCCTTCCAAAGTGATTAGTATATCATCCAATAGGTTCTTTCTCATTTTGCAGGTTCTGGTAGTGTGTCTTGGTTTGTTGCAATGATAGCATACCATTCCAGGTGTTCTCCATGGTTCATTGTTCATACTATCATTCTTCCTTCTGCATGTTATAGCAGTGTGACCGCTACCATGACAGATCAAATAGGTTTCTCTCTAACCAGTTGCTGCTTGATAGCCACCTGACCAATGGTCATAGGCATTACTGGTTGGGATTTTGGTTCACAGAGGGTTTCGAAACAAATCCTTGAGTTCTTGGAGGATATCTACCAGTGTTGTGCAAAACATACCTGCATTCAAATGCTCTATGCCAAAACTTGTTGCATGCATAACAGTTTCCATTGAATCTAGTGGATCTATGCTTATTGTTTAGAAAATAAGGAAAATTATTGTAGGCCTTATTTCTACACACATTAGCAGTATGTCCTTCCTTGAGATAATTGAAGCAAACAGGTTTAAACTTTTTCTTACCTTTATCCTTGGATGCTGGTTGCTTCTTTGATGCTACATCTTTTGTTCCAGAGGTCTCACCTTCCTCATACCTAGAGAAACCAAGTCTAGTGGTATTCTTTACTAGTTTTGCTGGTTCAAGCTTTTGCTCTATCCTAGCAGTACTCTGATTGAATTTAGAAAGTATCTCTTTTGACTCAGTGAGTTCTTTGGAAATAGCAGCATTGAATTCCTTCAAGGTTGCATTCTCAGAAATAGCCATGTTTAGTTCACCTTGCATTTCTTCTTTTTCCACTTTACTCTCTTGGAGATGAGCGCTAAGGGCACTGATTTCTTGCTTCAACTTGGAGATCTCATGATCTTTGTCTTTTACCAGATCTTCAACTTTCCTTCAGTTCTCAAGCTCTTGACACATTCAGATAGTCAATCCTTCCAGTTCACTTCTTAGGTTGGCATTAGATTCATTCAGTTTTTCAACTTCTTCAACTAGGGCATCCATGTCTGCTTCATCAGAAGAAATATTTTTAGTAAGCTCCATTAGTTTCTCAACATTCTCTCTTCTTTTAGCCAAAGAGGCTTTATACTTGACTTTGAGTTCATCATAGGCTCTCTCAGTCTGAGTGAGACGATGAGTAAGTTCCCTCACAGTGTATCCCCCCATATCTCCTTCCAAGTGGTTAGACTTATAGAAAGGTTGGCTTTGATACTAATTCATGAATACTAAGAGGGGGGGTGAATTAGTATACCAAAAAATACTGTACTCAAACTCTTAAACAGTTTAGCAGATAACCGGTACAACAGATTCACTAATAAACGGGTTAAGATAAATGCAAACCAAAGAGAAAACAAAGAATTCACCCACACCAGCACAATCACCATAACACAAGATGTTTTGACATCGAAACCCAAATGGGAAAAACCACGGTGAGCAGAATCTCACAAGTAACTATTTGTAGAATAGAAACCAGACTGGTTAAGATCATACAATGTTCTTCACCAGAACAAATCCTGTTAGGAGATAAGTGCTATTAAAGACTACCTTGTGAGAGGATTTCAGATTCATAGTTGTGAACCACCTTGTTAGAGGATTTACAAAGGCTTTGCTAGGCCTACCCGGTTAAGGGTTTCAGACTTGTCGAAGATGTGAGTAATCAACAAGCGAGTGTTCTAGATACTAGCACAATATGCTTGGTTAGATCCTTGATAGCTCATTGTTAATGCATTTCAGCATTACTTCAGTCTTCAATATCTCCACACTCTTACTCTTCACACAGACCTAATCTTCTCTTCTATGATCGCACATACAAAACCCTCATCATCATCTAAAACCCTAGACATGATGTCCTTATAAAGGAGTTTGATTTCATGTCGGTCCAATAGGATTAAATTACAAGTTCCTAGGTTCAGTGCATCTAGACACATTTGGTAACATGACACAAAATCACTGCCAAAGTGTCGGTGGATGATAACTCATCACAGAAATACCAGTTGGTAACTCATCACAGAGTTATACTGGTTCATACAATTTACTGATTACCGGCTGTCAAAACTGAAGACTTGAAAAATGTTAACTACCGCTTTGTTCCTTTGTACCACTTGAGATCCTTGAACCACTTGAGGTCTTCATACCGCTTGAGGTCTTCAGTCAAGTTGTGACTGGTAAACATCTTCTGCAAAACACTGATAGTCTAAAGACTATAATACATAATACCGGTTGGAACAAATACCTGTTGAGCATAACTCATACATCAAGAAAGTGTACACAAAGAAAGTGTGTGTCCATCAATGACAATCACAACATCACCAAAATGACAAAGAGAGAGAGAGAGAGAGAGAGAGAGAGAGAGAGAGAGAGAGAGAGAGAGGGGAGAGAGAGATAGAGAGAGATTAGGGGAGAGAGAGATAGATGGAGAGATTAGGGGAGAGGGATAGAAAGAGATTAGGGGAGATAGAGAGAGAGAAAGAACAAGAGGGAGAGAGAGATTAGGGGGGAGAGAGAGAGAGAGATTAGGGGAGAGGGGGAGAGAGAGAGATTAAGACACCATAGGACCCAAAGCGACCCAATATGGTGTCATAACGGGTCGTATGGTGTCCTAAGGGGTCATAAGGGTTCATGGGACACCATATGACCCCTAAGGAAATCATACGACCCCTTATGACACCATATGGTGTCGTTAGGGGTCATATGGTGTCCATAGGCATCATATGGTGTCCTAGCACACCATATGACCCCTTAAGACACCAAATTGTGTTGTTATGGGTCATATGGTGTCCTAAGGGGTCATAGGACACAATATGACTCCTTAGGACACCATACGACCCCTTATGACACCATATGGTGTCGTTAGGGGTCATATGGTGTCCATAGGCATCATATGGTGTCCTAGCACACCATACGACCCCTTAGGACACCATAGGACCCAAAGAGACCCAATATTGTGTCATAATGGGTTGTATGGTGTCCTAAAGGGTCATAAGGGTTCATGGGACATCATATGACCCCTAAGGACAATATATGACCCTTTATGACAATATATGGTGTCGTTAGGGGTCATATGATGTCCATAGGCATAATATGGTGTTCTAGGAGACCATATGATCCCTTAGGACACCAAATTGTGTCATTATGGGTCATATGGTGTCCTAAGGGGTCATAGGACACCATAGGACCCCTTATGACATCATATGGTGTCGTTAGGGGTCATATGGTGTCCTAAGGGGTCGTAAGACATAATATAACGCCTTAGGACACCATAGGACCCAAAGTGACCCAATATGGTGTCATAATGGGTCGTATGGTGTCCTAAGGGGTCATAAGGGTTCATGGGACACCATATGACACCTAAGGACAACATAAGACCCCTTATGACACCATATGGTGTTGTTAGGGGTCATATGGTGTCCATAGGGGTCATATGGTGTCCTAGGACACCATATGACCCCTTAAGACACCAAATTGTGTCGTTATGAGTCATATGGTGTCCTAAGGGGTTGTAGGACACAATATGACCCAAAGAAACCCAATATGGTGTCATTAGGGGTCATATGGTGTCCTAAGGGGTCATATGATGTCTTAAAGGGGTCATATGACATAATATGACCCATTAAGATACAATATGATGCATAACGACCAAATATTGTGTCTTAAGGGGTCATAGGACACCATAGGACCCCTTATGACACCATATGATGTTGTTAGGGGTCATATGGTGTCCTAAGGGGTCGTAGGACATAATATGACCCCTTAGGACACCATAGGACCCAAAGAGACCCAATATGGTGTCATAACAGGTCGTATGGTGTCCTAAGGGGTCATAAGGGTTCACGGGACATTGTATGACCCATAACGACCCAATATGGTGTCATTAGAGGTCATATGGTGTCCTAAGGGGTCATATGGTGTCTTATAGGGGTCATATGGTGTCTTAAAGGGGTCATATGACACAATATGACCCACTAGGACACAATATGACCCTACCAACCAAATATGATGTCTTAAGGGGTCATATGGTGTTCTAAGGGGTCGTAGGACACCATATGACCCCTATGGACACCATAGGACTCCTTATGACACCATATGGTGTCGTTAGGGGTCATATGGTGTCCTAAGGGGTCATAGGACATAATATGACCCCTTAGGACACCATAGCACCCAAAGTGACCCAATATGGTGTCATAATGGGTTGTATGGTGTCTTAAGGGGTCATACGGGTTCATGGGACACCATATGACCCCTAAGGACAACATATGACCCCTTATGACACCATATGGTATCATTAGGGGTCATATAGTTTCCATTTACATAATATGATGCCCTAGGACACCATATGACCCCTTAAGACACCAAATTGTGTCATTATGTGTCATATGGTGTACTAAGGGGTCGTAAGACACCATAAAACCCCTTATGACACCATATGGTGTCATTATGGGTCATATTGTGTCCTTTGGGGTTGTAGCACACAATATGACTCCTTAGAACACCATATGACCCCTTAGGACACCATATGACACCTAAGGACAACATACAATCCCTTATGAGACCATATGGTGTCGTTAGGGGTCATATGGTGTCTTGGGACACCATATGACCCCTTAAGACACCAAATTGTGTCATTATGGGTCATATGGTGTCCTAATAGGTTGCATGGTATCCTAAGGGGTCATAAGGGTTCATGGGACAACATATGACCCCTTATGATACCATATGGTGTCGTTAGGGGTCATATGGTGTCCATAGGGGTCATATGGTGTCCTAGGACACCATATGACCCCGTAAGACACCAAATTGTGTCATTATGGGTCATATGGTGTCCTAAGGGGTCGTAGGACACAATATGACCCCTTAGGACACCATATGACCCAAAGAAACCCAATATGGTGTCATTAGTGGTCATATGTTGTCCTAAGGGCTCATATGATGTCTTAAAGGGGTCATATGACACAAACTGACCCACTAGGACAGAATATGACCCATAATGACCAAATATGGTGTTTTAAGGGGTCATATGGTGTCCTAAGGGTTTGTAGGACACCATATGACCCCTATGGACACCATAGGACCCCTTATGACACCATATGGCATCGTTAGGGGTCATTTGGTGTCCTAAGGGGTCGTAGGACATAATATGACCCCTTAGGATACAATAGGACCCAAAGCGACCCAATATGGTGTCATAACGGGTCGTATGGTGTCCTAAGGGGTCATAAGGGTTCATGGGACACCATATGACCCCTAAGGACAACATGTGACCCCTTATGACACCATATGATGTCGTTAGGGGTCATATGGTGTCTATTGACCCCTTAAGACACCAAATTGTGTCGTTATGGGTCATATGGTGTCCTAAGGGGTTGTAGGACACCATAGGACCCCTTATGACACCATATGGTGTCGTTATGGGTCATATGGTCTCCTAAGGGGTCGTAGGACACAATATGACCCCTTAGGACACCATATGACCCATAACGACACAATTTGGTGTCTTAAGGGGTCATATGGTGTCCTAGGATACCATATGATTCCTATGGCCACCATATGGCCCCTAACGACACCATATGGTGTCATGAGGGGTCATATGTTGTCCTAGGACACCATATGATGCCTCTCTCTCCCCCATCTCTCTCTCCCTCTCCCTCTCCTTCTCTCTCTCTCTCTCTCCTTCTCTCTCTCTCTCTAAAATATGACTAATAAAATCCGATATCGGACTTAATCGGATATCCAATTTCTGCCATTGCCATTAATGTGGTAGTTCAGAAAAAAAAAAGGGCGGCAACGGGAAATTTTTTGTAGGGCACAAATTCATACATTAAAATTGGATATCCGATTTTAATGTACATAAAAAAGAGCCTTGTGGGCAATTTTGTGGATTCCAATGGCCCACAGTCTGCATATTCCATTTTTTGTTGATGATCACAAGTTTTCAGATAGGTTGAGACAAATTTGTGCTTTTGGGAGATTCTTAAAGTCAACTCTTACATTGTCAATCATGTAGGAGCATCTGTGTGGAGGGAAATGGGGAGTAGTATTCATCGGAAGTCTAAACGCAAAAGAAAACTTTCTATGAGATTTTGCCAAGATCAAGAGGAAATGGAAAGCACAAATAAGAGAGAACAAAATAGATGATAGAAATAAATTGTATTCTATCAAGATGAAAAATATGATCAACTGGATCATTTAGCATTACATACAATGAATATAAGCCTGCTTATATAGGCAAGGCTATATGGATATGTGAGCACACAAACATGACATGTGGCTCAATAAGAAACAAGGGTAGGTAGGAAATAGGTGTGGGTAGGTAGGAGAAATAATATAATAGTCCACATGAGGTGGATCACCCATTGAATGTGGAGTGTAACAACAAGATCACACCATAAAAGGTGGAAATTCTCCTACACACACTATCCCAATGTGGCACAAACACCCAAGTGTCTCATACCCAAACTATTATGAAATGCATTTCCTAAGTAAACTTAAGTAAGTGTAATAATATCTAAGATGAATAATTATTTACACCAATACCCCAATTACACCAACATCCCCCCCTTAAGTGCAACTTAGGGAAATGCACTAAAGTCTACAATGCAACTAAGCAATGAAAGATGGGTCCCTACTACTAGGCCATGTTAGGTAACCATGTACAAATGCAAATGCATGCAAACCAATGCAATGAAATCTCTCACAAAGTGGGGAAAGAGAGAAAAACCCAATGGGAGAAAACCCTCCCCCAAAAGAGAGATGAAAAACATACAAGAGAACTCTCATAGAAGAATGTGAGGAACAAAACCCCATGTGAGGAAAAGGTCCCCCCCATATGAGAGAAGAAGAGAAGCTAGGAAGCCCCCCCTCAATGTGGAATTTGCACCAATGATAGAAGCTCGATGTATGAAGAAACTGCTCCACGAACGTTGAACAACATTCCTCCCCTTAGGAAGAAAAAAAACCAAAGGTGTATCCATGAAGTCTCCCCAAACATGAAGGGAAGATGAAGCAAAAATACTCATGATGAAAGGAATCTCTGAAAACTACTCAAGTGTCCCCATGTCAATGCTGAAAGGTACCCCCTCCAAAGGTGGTAAACTATGCCACACTGCTGAAAAAGGCACTCCAAGATCTAGTGGAGATGGATGTAGAACATGTCACAAAGACTCACATGTCTCCTCAAAAAATAAAGAGGCCTCCTCCAACTATTGTACATAAGTATCCACAATCATGTCAACCTCGAAAGAATGATCATGTAGAGAATGAACAAGAGGGTCAAAGTGTTCCCTCGCAACAATCAAAGAAGGATCATCTTCATCAAAGTGAAGATGAATGTCATCAATGATGTCTCCCAAATCTACAATGTAGGATTCCACAAACAAACCTGCAATGTCTATCAAGTAATCATCCCATGAATCTGAAGCTAGAAGACAATGAATATCCTGCTGCACTGAATCACATGAAGGAAAAATTGTCACACTATCTGCATCATCAAGTGCAATAGGTGATGTGATATCAATATGAGGAGATGAAATACAAGGCTCAAGAATGGGTTCACATGTGAGAATCCCCATGTTCAAGTGTCCAAAGTTCTCCTCAAAAACTGAACCATCACAAGAAGTGTGATCATCATGTGTAAAATCATCAAATGTGAAATCATCATCATCAACAAAATCTGAAAAGGAGTATAACCGAGATGCATGATCAACCACCCCAGTCGCAATGATAGATCTAGTCTCCAAGTCTCTAATGAAAACTGACTTAGGTGTGATTGTCAAGTGGGGTACACACAACACATCATTGAAGGAGTTATCCCCAATGTCAATATATCCTTTCCCAATCACATCCATGTATGTATGATTGCCCATCAAAATATGCGGCATGGTGTAAGGCTCAAATGTAGAGAACATAGACTATGAAGATGCCATATGATGAGAAGCCCCTGAATCTAGAACCCATCTCTCTGAATCATGACTAGTAGTAGCACAAAGAGCTTTTCCTTTTCTTGTCCCAAAAGAGTGAGTCTTCCCACTTGTAGAAGCCATGAATGCTTGCCCTTTTCCTTCTGAATGTGAGGAAGTGGAAGTTGGTGAATCATCCTTCTTGTAGACATTAGGCAAATCAATATTATTCTTTTTGATGATATGTGTGAGCTCATCAATCTTTTTAAAATGGCAACGACGCTCCTCATGACCAACCTTTTTACAATAGGCACAAGTAGGTCTCTCCCTCTTTGGTGAGTTATCTCTCTTGGAAGAGGATGAATCTCCTTGTTGTGGAGAAGATGGTGCTTTGTCCTTAGGCTTTGATTGCCATTTCTTCTTGTTTGAGTTGTCCTTTCCTTGATTTCCTTTGTTCCCTTGATTTTCCATTAATGCTTGAGACTTAGAAGCCTTAAGAATGCCCATGCTTATCAACTTAGTTTGTTCCATCATCAACATTTCATTGAAATCATCAAATGTAGGCATTGTGTAGCTTGAACCCATTGTCATCCTATGGGTTTGGAAACTAGAAACAAATGCTACATATTCTTGTGGAAGCTTGCCTATCAAGTTGAAGATCAATTGAGTATCCTTCTTATCAATGCCACAATCTTTGAGTTGTACCCTCAACTCATTTGCCTTAGTGACATAATCTTGTATAGTATCAAAGTTCTTGGGATCTAACACGGTGAGATCACTATCAATTTGATATCCCCTAATCTCATCAACTTGACCATACAAGTCTTGAAACTTTTTCCAAGCATCCTTGATTAGACTACACTTCTCAATATGAAAAATGAGATCCTTTGATACATACTTTCTTAAGGTACCAATTGCCATGATATTTTTAGTGAGCCAATCCAAGTGACCAACTGGACCAACCTTAGGATCAATGGGAGCAACAATAGTTTCATCAATGTAATGAGTTAGTCCTTTCTCCATAAGTTTACTCCATGCATCAATTTTCCAAGTAGCATAATTATGAGGAGTTAAGAGAGGAAACTTAGAAGAACCCATAGTAGCAAAAAGGAAGGAACACAAGAGCACAAAAGCACAAGAGACACCCCCCAAATTCACTCAATCAAAGTACCCCCTCAAAATGATGACTTTGGCACTTTATATGTAGTGCGTGTACAATAGGCCACTTGCCAAAAAAGACTAAGTGGACTTCTGATTTCAATTTACAACTTCTCAAAATGAGATCTAAGAGACTTCAACAAATATTGCTAGTGATCTAAACTAAGATCCAAGCAAAATGCAAGTACCAAATATGCCAAAAATGGCCAAATAATGAAAGTACAATTTCTACTTAAAATTACTGCAAACAAATGGCAGATTATGAAAATAGATGAAAAAATATGCACCTGAAAAGGAGTCCATATGAGCCCAAATGAAGCCTCCAAAGTTGTAAAAATTGGGATTTCATGATTTCTAAAAAACTTGTATCTAAAAATTAGAAACCTCCTGCAACACTATACAGATCATGAAATTCTATCCCAAAACCCAAAATATTGCTCAAAAAAACGAGTCCGGATGAGTGAGATATCGCTATTTGAAAAATGCCTGCAAAATTATAATTTTTGGAAACTTTCCGCTGCAGCATCAAACTTCAAATGCCTCTAGATTTGGCCTCTGAAGTTCGATTTGGATGAAAAAAAAAGGCAAAAATGACTTTCTTGGACCTCCTCAATCCAATGATGACCTCATATTTGATCCATCAAGCTTAAATAATAACCTGCAATAGAAATTCCAAAATGCAAACCCCAAATAGCATCAAATTTCTCTCAATTGGAAAACCAATGACACTCTAATGGCTCTGATACCACGTGGGATTTTGTCAAGATCAAGAGGCAATGGAAAGCACAAATAAGAGAGAACAAAATAGATGATAGAAATAAACTGTATTCTATCAAGATGAAAAATATGATCAACTAGATCATTTAGCATTACATACAATGAATATAAGCCTGCTTATATAGGCAAGGCTATATGGATATGTGAGCACACCAACATGACATGTGGCTCAATAGGAAACAAGGGTAGGTAGGAAATAGGTGTGGGTAGGTAGGAGAAATAATATAATAGTCCACATGAGGTGGATCAGCCACTGAATGTGGAGTGTAACAACAAGATCACACCATAAAAGGTGGAAATTCTCCTACAGACATTATCCCAATGTGGCACAAACACCCAAGTGTCTCATACCCAAACTATTATGAAATTCATTTCCTAAGTAAACTTAAGTAAGTGTAATAATATCCAAGATGAATAATTATTTACACCAACACTTTCAAATGACCAAATTGAAGTGTATAGAGAAAGAGATAGAGAATGTCATAGGAGGAGAAGACAAGGCATGTTAAATATTGCTAATGTTACTTCAAGTGAAGAGGAAATTGAATTTGAAAATGTGCCACAAGTTATTGAAAATGAAAATGTAGATTTTGAAAGTGAAAATTTTGAAAATGTTGAAAGTGATAATGAAAATGCTCAACATGTGGAAAATTTTGACATAGGAGGTGAAAATATGGAAAACTTTGACATTGAAGGTGGAATTTCTCAACCAAGTGAACCATATGTAACACCTAATTACTTTAGAAATGAAGACCCTCTCATGGATGAAGGAAAAATTCCAAATCCAAGACCTTCAAGAACCCCAAAATGGTTATTTGAAATCAATGAGAACATTATTGCAAATCTTGAAGGAAAGAGGTCAACAAGAACCATTTGTTTGTGGGCTACATAACTTTTCAACCAAAATTTTAGCAATAAGACATTGACCAAGAAATGCCAACTCTTTGTTCAATTGCTAAAGATGAAAAAGATGAGACCATTGCTAAACAAATTGAAGATTCGTATGAACAAGAAGATGGAGAGAAATTCTATTATTGCAAAAAATCTATTTGACGCTATCACTTCTATTGTAAAGAATACCAAATAAAGAGATAAGAGAGCCACTTGAAGAGTGATTACAACCTCCTTAGTAAGCCATCAATTGAGGAAGGCTCATCAAATGAAACAAACTTGTGTTGATTTTAACATAAACCATAAAACTTTGGATAGAGCACTTGCACGAAGACAAAGACTTGACGATCCACTTCAACAAGATACATGGGCTTTTGGTGGAAGGCTTCTACATGTTGATAGAAAGTTGACTGACAATGTGAAAGAGGAGATTCAACAATTTTGGCACTCTAATTCTAGTGTGTCACCCAATGTAAAGGACATTTTGAAATTAAGAATTGGCAACTGAGACTGCACACCGCATCCCAAACATTTCTTGGAATCAAGCCAAACAATGTTGTACAAAAAAAATTGTGAATTACATCCAACTTTGCAAATATCACAAAGGGCCTTTGAATCTTTGAAACCATTTTATTGTGTTCCTCTTAAGATTCGCAATACTTGTTGTTGCAAGTACCATGTGGATTTTTCAATGTACCATGAACTTTTATGTCATATTCATTCTATGATGCATAGTAATGAGATGTTGCAAGAGTGTGGTGCAATGCTATTTCCGAGATCATCAAGAGACTTGCAAAATCTATTTTTATGCCCTAGAGATGATGGTTGCTATTTCTATAGAAATGATTGTTTGAATGAGAAGTGCTCAAAATGTGGTGGGTTGTCAAAGTTTGTTTCATGTTTTCATGAGGGCAGCGAACATGATTTTGGAAAGAATTATGTTGATAAAAAAATATATGAGATAGTGAAATATACTTTGAAGAGTGGAGGTGAAGGTTCTAGATGAAATTAGTCTCAAGAGAAGTGAGTATTGCTGATTTTATTTTGGATTTTATGGAAAATATTTTCAACAAGTATGCAAGGCACACCCATAGGTCTCAGTGGTTGGATCAACAGTTTAGGATGTGTACAAACTCTTTCCCGATTGGCACTATTGTATCAGTGGTTGATTTTGCAGAGAACTATACATTGCAACCACAAAATGAGGTATAGTCTCAGTACTATAATTCAGTCCAGATTCCTATTTTTGTTCACATTACATATAGACATGCTCCTGATAGTACACAAGAGGAAAGGAAGATAATCAGGGAGTATCATTTTTATATGAGTGCTGATAGATCACACTCCTCCGAGTATGTGCAACATTCTTTCAAGATTTTTTTTGAGTTCTTGCATGAGAAAGATATTGCAATTGACCGACATATAATATGGTCAGATAACTGTACTGGTCAATTCAAGAATGCCCGTATGTTTTATTGGTTGAGTAGAATGCATGTAGAGAGGCGTGTACCTCATATTTGGTGTTTTTTTGAGGTAGGGCATGGGAAGGGAGAGCATGATGGAGCACGTGCATGTTTGAAGAGAGCTCTAGTTAAGGAGCAATTGAGGATTTCAGGTGCACATTTATCTGATGCACGTTCTATTGTTGATTGGTGTAGTTCAACATTGTCACATGGAGGTACTCTTGATTCAACAATGACTAGATTTGTTTGGTTGGTTGAGGAGGGAACAGTGGGAGATAGATTGGATTGTCAAACAATTAAATATTCTTCAAAGATGCATTCATTTCTCAGCTCAAATGCAAGTAAATGGACCATTTGGACACGAGCGTTGGCTTTTTTTTGTCACAGTTGTGTTTGGTGTGATTGGGATCAGTGCAAGTCAAGTGAGTGGGTTGATACGTGGGTTCCCCACTATCTAACTCCTTTATTTCAAACAATATCCTTGTCAAATGATGACATGGAAAGTTCACTTGAGTATGACCGTCTATCAAATCTTGTACAACCAGGACATGTTTTTGTAGTTGTCTCACCACAAGGGAATGAAGAGAGATCAGAATATTGGTTGGCATGATATGTACAGGGGAAAAAAAGCTAACACAACCAGTGACAGATGATGACGGGTTCACATATCCTAAAGGTTTAGTTGTTGTTGTGGGAACATGGTTGCAAACATACATGATTAGAAAGAATAGCATACCTGCATTTGAAGACTATGAGAGACACAAAACCATTATAATGTATTCACACCTTATTATAGCTACAAATGTCAAGTTGTTGAAGTATCAAGAAAAACCGAAGACCAATGAGCTATGGACAGTGACTACTGCTAATCATGAAGCAATACTGGATGCTCTTAAGCAAAGAGATGACCCTTCGGGCACACTTGAGTAGTTGGTATTTAATGGTGCCTTATTTTTTTTATCATGCATTTCATTTCAAACAATGATCATTAAACCTTAATGTTCAAGTTTGTTACGTGTATATTAAGGATGTGTTCAAAATGCAGGTCTATTGATGAACACTTTTTTTGGCAACATGGTTTTTGCATGCACATAGCAGGTACACTTGATATAATCGGAAGGGACGTATTTTTGCAACATAACTTATTATCATGCATTTGATGAGATTTACAATTTTTGTTATTAGAGACCACTATTTGACAATTTTTGATGATATAATTATCGCAAAACCTTTATGCTCATGCAGGTCTTTTTTGATGATAAACAACAGTATCACATTATGATTTTTGCGTCAACATAGTGGGTTTTGTTGATATAATTCAAAGGGACATATTTTTGTGGTATATAATCCCATATTTTCATTTATTATCATGCATTTTAGTTGAAGTGATTATCATAAAGCCTTTATGTTCATCCATGCATTAAATGTGTAGACTAACAATTCTTAAAAATACAGGTTCATGCTAGATCATTCACCGTTGACAAGACCCTCTCTTGGTGATGGTACATATTCCTTTGTGCATTAATGAGATAAAATTTTGTGCATAAACATTAAGTAAAGTGAATGTATTGCTATTTAGAAATTACCATATCTACCATCATCTTCAACCATGCAGAGAAATGCAGTGAGAAGGGCTTTAATCAATGTGCATCTTTCTTCAAAGTTATGCTTGTATAATTTGCAGAGAAACTGGTAAGTTTCATAATTATACAATCTTGTATGTCTTAAAAATGTTTCAAATGATGTCTTTATAATTTTCCAAACTAATTTGTATTAGTGTTATAATTTTTTTCTTGTAGCACATTCATTCCGCATAAAAAGGTTACTTATTTTGGTCTTCATTTATATGCAGGCATTGTTGTACATAAGCTTTTCTCTTAGGACATGAGGATGTCTGATGCAGATGAAGTGGGATGTTGTATTTGTATATGGATGTGAATTGATGTAACATTGTTATGATGATATACAATATCCATGATAAAATTGGTTTAGTTATATTGATGATAATGTCCATGTATTTGTACATGAGTACATTAGTGTAGTTGTATTGATAATGAAAAAAAAAATCATGTTTGCATATCCCTTCATGGATGTCACATGCAAGTGTAATGGTGATTATGTGTATACAATACATGGAAATATTAATGATCATTATGTGTCTATAGTGTAATGCTTGTTTATATATAATTGAATCATTTGTAGGTGCCACGGATTTTGAGTTAGGGCCCGTCAAAGTTTGACAATTTTTAGCACTTAGGGCGCTCAAGGGACGACGCCGATAGGGTATGACCCCGAGTGTTCGATCAAGTGGAGGGAAAAATAGGAGCATGCATAGGGTAATAATGCCTAACTAGACATGTTTGAGCTGATGGTTCATCATCGCGATGAGTAGAATGAGAAATTGGCCACGCGACAACATTTGATTGAGTGAGACTGACAATTTTTTTGCCAACCAAAAAATTGTTGCCCTAATAAAACCGTAGGGTAACTTGAAAAACTGAGATAGGCTTTTCTAGGGACCCCTCTCATGGCCTAGTAGGTTTAAATAGATTGTTCATAGGTGCCACGGATTTCTGAGTTACGACTCGTCAAAGTTTGACAATTTTTAGCACTTAGGGCACTCAAGGGACGACGACGATAGGGTATGACCCCGAGCGTTCAATCAAGTGGGGGGGAAAAATAGGAGGATGCATAGGGTAATAATGCCTAACTGGACATGTTGGAGCTGACGGTTCGTCATCGCGATGAGTTGAACGAGAAATTGGCCATGCGACAACATTCGATTGAGTGAGACTGACGATTTTTTCACCAACCAAAAAATTGCTGCCCTAATAAAACCGTAGGGCAACTTGAAAAAACAAGATAGGATTTTGTAGGGACCTCTCTCGTGCCCCCATAGGTTCAAACAAATCATTTGGAGGTGCCACAGATTCTGAGTTAGGGTCTGTCAAAGTTTGACAATTTTTAGCACTTAGGGCGCTCAAGGGACGATGCTGGTAGGGTATGACCCCGAGCGTTCGATTGAGTGGGGGGGAAAATAGGAGAATGCATAGGGTAATAATGCCTAACTAGACATGTCGAAGCTAACGGTTCGTCATCGCGACGAGCTGAATGAGAAATTGGCCACGCGACAACATTCGATTGAGTTAGACTGATAATTTTTTCGCCAACCGAAAAATTGCTTCCCTAATAAAACCATAGGGAAAATTGAAAAACCAAGATAGGATTTTGTAGGGACCCCTCTCGTGGCTTGATAGGTTCAAATAGATAGGTTCCACGGATTCCGAGTTAGGGCCCGTCAAAGTTTGACAATTTTTAGCACTTAGGGCGCTCAAGGGACGCTGCCGCTATGGTATGACCCTGAGTGTTCAATTGAGTGGGGGGAAAAAATAGGAGCATGCATAGGGTAATAATTCCTAAATGGACATTTTGGATCTGACGGTTCATCATCGCGACGAGAAAAATGAGAAATTGGCCACACGACAACATTTGATTGAGTGAGACTAACGATTTTTTCACCAATTGAAAAATTTCTGCCCTAATAAAACCATAGGGAAACTTGAAAAAACAAGATAGGATTTTGTAGGGACCCCTCTCATGGCCCTGTAGGTTCAAACAGATCATTCGCAGGTGCAACGGATTCTGAGTTAGGGCTTGTCAAAGTTTGAAAATTTTGAGCACTAAAGGTGCTCAAGGGACGATGCCGGTAGGGTATGACCCCGAGCGTTTGATCGAGTGGGGGCAAAAAATAGGAGCATGCATAGGGTAATAATGCCTAACTGGACATGTCAGAGCTGATAGTTTGTCATCGCGACGAGCTGAACGAGAAATTGGCCACGTGACAACATTTGATTGAGTGTGACTGACGATTTTTTTGCTAACAAAAAAATTGCTGCCCTAATAAAACCGTAGGGAAAATTGAAAAAATGAGATAGGATTTTGTAGGGACCCCTCTCATGGCCCCTTAGGTTCAAAAGGATCATTCATAGGTGCCACAGATTCTGAGTTAGGGTCCATCAAAGTTTGATAATTTTTAGCACTTATGGTGCTCAAGGGATGACACCAGTAGGGTATGACCCCGAGCATTCGATCGAGTGGGGGAGAAAAATTGGAGCATGCATAGGGTAATAATACCTAACTAGACATGTTGGAGTTGATGGTTCATCATCGCGATGAGCTGAATGAGAAATTGGCCATGCGACAACATTCGATTGAGTTAGACTGATGATTTTTTCACCAACAGAAAAATTGCTGCCCTAATAAAACTGTAGAGAAAATTGAAAAAATGAGATAGGATTTTGTAGGGACCCCTCTTGTGGCCCCATAGGTTCAAACAGATCGTTCGTAGGTGCCATGGATTCTGAGTTAGGGCCCATCAAAGTTTGACAATTTTTAGCACTTAGGACGCTCAAGGGATGACGTAGGTAGGGTATGACCCTGAGCGTTCGATCAAGTGGGGAGGGGGGGGAATAGGAGAATGCATAGGGTAATAATGCCTAAATGGACATGTCGGAGCTGACAATTCATCATTGCAATGAGCTGAACGAGAAATTGGCCACATGACGACATTCAATTGAGTGAGACTGATGATTTTTTCACCAACCAAAAAATTGCTGCCCTAATAAAACCGTAGGGCAACATAAAAAATTGAGATAGGATTTTTTAGGGACCCCTCTCATGTCCCCATAGGTTCAAATGGATTATTTGTAGGTGCCACAAATTTTGAGTTAGGGCTCATCAAAGTTTGACAATTTTTAGCACTTAGGGTGCTCAAGGGACAACCCCGATAGGGTATGACCTGGAGCATTCGATCGAGTGGGGGGGGGAAATAGGAGTATGCATAGGGTAATAATGCCTAATTGGACATGTCGAAGTTGACGGTTTGCCATCACGATGAACTGAAAGAGAAATTGGCCATGCAACGACATTTGATTGAGTGAGACTATCGATTTTTTCGCTAACCAAAAAATTGCTGCCCTAATAAAACCCCGAGCATTCAACCAAGGTGGGGGAAAAAATAGGAGTATGCATAGGGTAATAATGAATTGTATCAAGTATTGTTCATTAAATGAATTATATTGTATTGTTCATTAAATGATTTATATTGTATTGTTGATTAAATGAATTGTATTGTTCATTAAATGAATTATATTGTTCATTATACAAACAACACTTATGATTAAATGAATTGTATTGTTCATTAAATAACCATTGTTCATTATTGGAATGAAGGTTAAAGATTTCCATGATAACACCACGCATAGATGAGCAACAATTTATATGATTGAATATCAACTTCTGTATATATAAAAAAGTCAAATGATTACAAATGTATGTCCATACACAAATATGGCATAAACACCAACTGAAACAAAATGTATGTCTAAATACGTGAATGTATGTCCATATACAAAATATACATGTCAACTAGACATGTAAGCATCCCAAAACTATCTATAACATCCTAAGCTGCTGATGGATCATAAAAATCGATCCTCTTCGCCGCACTGCTCGGCTCTAAAGGATCCTGCACAAGAAAAACAAACCACGATTAATATTAGTTCTATCATATAATTCACATTCGAAAAGTTAACATAAAAATGAACTATAATTGAACTATTCATGTTTACCTCATCTCCACATTTTCTCTTCATCTTTGTAGGACTCTTGATGTATGTCTTTGGTAGAGGAGGTATGTTTTGAATATTTTCATACACAACCTACATATGTTAAGAAACATGACATTGATACAAGTTAGCATATAATTGTCACTGATAATAACAAATTATATTTACTAATCACAAAATAAAATAAGCACACATCTACTCGAGGCATCTCTTCTTCTTCTTCTTCAGGTATACTAGGTGTAGTCATCAAGGATGTGAAGCCAAGAATTATTTGTATATATACACAACAAGTATATGAAACTATCAATCTATGTCTAGATGTGTATAATCACTATAAGTTAATTATACTATTCATTCAATCATATTTGCATTCAATTACCTTTCCTTTGTCTCCAACTGCACTACCAGATCCTTAATCACACTGCCCCACACTCGTGCTACTTGTGCCCTACAAGAGTAAAATTAGATATACATGCAAGTTACTACATAATCTAATTAATACCAATATAAATGATGAGCATGTATGTACAATAAAATACTGTAGCGTCCTAAAATTGTGGCACTTGCAATTTTGACTGCATTTGGGTCTTAACGATGGCGGCGCAATGTTGAACCTGAATGGAGACCCCGAAACCTATTTATAACACCAAAAACTGCATTTTTCTGCACCCTGGCCTGATCCCACCTTGCACCCTGCTGTCCCGGGAGGTGGGACCATGGCGCCTAGCACCCTGGTCCTTCAGGACTAGGGCGCCCAGCGCCCTGGTCCCCCAGGACCATGGTGCCCAGCGCCCTGGTCCCTGGCCCTATTTTGGGCCCGGTCTCTTGTGGGCATCGGGTCTTTAAGTTTGCAAATTGGAAAATAATGTTTCCTGGTCGGCCTAAGGTTGAGAAAATCAGTCTCTCAACCCTAATTGACAAGTATATAAACTACTTTTCCTCTCCTAGAAAGGGAGGTAAGAAAAAGGAAGGAAATAAGAAAGAGCAAGACACGGAAACGATATTCAAACATTCAAGCATTCAATCATTCCTTCAAGCAATTGAGCATTCTAAGTCTCCATTCAAGGCTAGGTGTTGCATTCAAGACAAGGATTCAACCATTGAAGAGGAGATCACATACAACATACTACATACATTACACCTTCGCATGTAAGAACACAAACATTCTTACAATAAGGTATCAGTACTTGTTTACATTACAAACATTTACATTTACAACATTCTCATTTCTTGGTTAATTCCAAAACCGGGGTTTGACCTAAAGGCAAACCCCTCATCCCTAACCCCCCAATCATCCTCTCTTTTCTATGTGTAGGTTGCAGGTACGCGGTTGTAATTGAAGATCTGGAATCCTTGTGCAGAGACGAACAGGTCCCCCTTCGTTTCGTGGATTTTTTGGAGGACCGTGTGCACGTCGGGCACCATCGTCCTGTCAACTTTCGCTCAAATTTGCAGAACAGCATCATCTCGACATTTTACTGCTAATTCCAAGTCCGCAGCTTCATCCCATATCCCTATCTCTGTTTATAAGCGAATCTTTCCTACTTTATATGCATTCCTAGTTCAATCATTCTATCTACATTCTTTACAAAAGAGGGTATCCTTGATGTCTTACCCCTTGAAACTCATATAGAATCCAATCTTGCATTGCGTGGGATTGGATCTTGTGGGTTTCAACCCCTCTTTTGAATGTAAAGTCTCCCCTAAGTGAAAACCATCAACCCTAGTGACTCTCCCTTCTCTCTCCTTGGAGTTGGGGAGGGGAGAACAACTAGGGTTCGATTTTTCCGCTTTACATTTTGGTGAACCCGACGTGAACATCCTCATTCTGATTATTCATGGTTAGATCTGAAAATTTTGCTTTCCTAATTATATTTCCATGTTCGATCTTTTGCAAATTTTAGAGGCTAATTGCTTAAAAACCCTAAAATTTTCTTTTTAGTAATTAAACTTGTGAAATGTTTAATTGTCAATGCTTGTTTCAAATCTACCCTTCTATTGCAAATTGTCAATTCATATTTGTGCTTTAATTCTGAAAATTAAGTGGTTAAATGTCAAAACCCTAATTTTTAAGACCTTCTTGATTCAACCTTTGACTGATAATTTCACTAATCAAAACACCTCCAAATCGGCTGTAACTTTGGATTCCGTAATAAAATCACAATATCTTTCATCACTGAAAATTTGGAAAAAAGTTGCGAGGACCGTGTGCACCCCGAGCGCCATCATCCCCGACATTTTTTTCGAAATTTCGAGAGCTAGATCTTACTGTATTTTTCTGCTAAAATCCAGAATTTTGGTTGATTTTATCAATTTTAACACTTTCAAAATTAAAGTCAAAGTTGGTCTAGCGATTGCTTGGATTGAGGCTTCTAATCATTCAAAAATTGTTGAAATTGAAATTTGTATCAAAATTGTGTTTCTTACAGTCCTAAATCTGAAAAGTGTGTTAGCATTCATTCAAAATTTTAGTGTTTTATTAAATTTTTGCAGTTTGTGACTTTTGAAATTAAGTGTTTAATTGCAACAACCTTGATTTCCACTTTCAAATTCGAATTTTGCATGAAATCGGGTCAACTTTTAAATTTCAAAACTTGCATTGCTTTCAGTTTTCCCTCTAAAATCATAAAATTCAAAATTTCAGTTTGCCTCTCTTTTTCAAAATTCAAATTTTGCATTTTTTCAACAATCTTGGTAGGGTTCAATTTTGAGATTGCAACTTTAATTTGGCCTATCTACAGATCGTAAAATCACTCAATTTTTTCAGATTAGCTTTAAAATCATCATAACTTTCATCCTTGAAAATTCGAAAAAAGTTGCGAGGACCGTGTGCACTCCGTTCGCCACGGTCCTGGACATTTTTTCCAAAATTTCAGGAGATTGTCCTGATTGCATTTAACAGCTTAAATCTAGGAGATTGGCTGATTTTATTGAAATTTGCTACCTCTAAAATTCAAAATCTTCTCCCTCTTTAGTGCATGAGTTTTACAACAATAAGCCCTACTTACACTATTCTCGTTAGACGAAGCCTTAGAATTAAGTCTTTCCAAGGTGTAATTACCGAGGAGATGGAACCTAATTTGAATGGCCTTTTTAACGAGGACATGGGTAATTCCTCTAATCCTCTTAATGATGAAGAAGCTCTCCATGAGGTTTCTGTAGAACAACTTTCAAAATTGGATAACCAATTTGATGATTTTCGACAATGGATGTCTCAAGAATACCCCGATAGTCAAGCTCTTCCTTTAATTGAGGGTCTAAAATGTATGGTTCAAAGTGATAAGAATGGAATTGATATTTTGCGTGGTATTGCACACATTGTGGATTCGAATGTGATGCCTATGAAGAGTTGTGCCGAAACTTTAGGTTATACACAACCTCCTACTCAAGTCAATCATTCTATTCCTTTGACAACTCCTATTGCTAGTATACCTACTTTCACATCAAACATAATGACTACTTCAATACAAGACATTCCTCCTATGATCACAAGTCATGGGGGCAATCCCTCTTCTTCAATCAACCCTCTTCCTTCATTCAATCCAACTTCTTCATTCATTCCTTCAATGAGTGTTCCTATTACATCTCCACAAATGAACATGACGCAAGGGGGCAATTCATTTAACCCTTCCATTCCTCCTTGTAGTGTTCCTCCTTTCCAATCATCTCCTATGACTAACTATCATAGTGTCCCACCACCTTACTCTCTACCTTCTTTCAATAACATAACACCTCCATCACAATCTAACACGTCTAATATGAACTCTTCGACTGAAGTGACCATCAACAATCTTGCACAAACTGTCTCTTCTTTACAGCAACAAATTGCCTCTATGAATCAATCTAAGTTTAGTGTGCCCACATTTGATGTCGCGAGCCCACTTTCTCTTGACATTGTTCGAGCTATCCCCCCTAAACATGTTGAAATTCTGCATTTGGAGCTTTATAATGGTAAGGGTGATCCTCTAACACATGTTAAGACCTTTCAAACAATATGTACTGATTTTGCTTATGACCAAAGGTTGCTTGCAAAACTGTTTACTAGAACATTAAGAGATAAAGCCCTACAATGGTATTGCTCGTTGCCTTCTTATTCTATTACTTCTTTCGAACAACTTGCAAATGCTTTTATTCAACAATTTCAAAACAATATAAGTCCTAAAGTTACTTTGATCGATTTAATGCATTGTAAACAAGGTGTTAAAGAAAAAGTGACTAATTTCATTGGTAGATATAAGCATTTGTATGCTCAAATTTCTTTTCCAGTACCTGACAATGATATTCAAAGAATCTTTATTTCTAATTTACAAAAAGATATTAGAGAAAAACTTCTGTTTTCTGAGTTTACTTCTTTCCAACAGTTGTGCGCAACTCTTCACAATTGTCAACTGACTGTGAGTCAAATGGAACAAGCAAATCCTATGGCTCCGAGTGATAAGGGTGATAGTAGTCAACAACCATTTGGGAAGTTTAAACCGAATAGAGAGTCCATTAAATTCAATGAAAAAATCATCAACAACAATGTGAATGCGGCATCAGGTGTGCCTCCTATTTCTAAGTTTTTCAAGAAAGAAAGAAAGTTTACTCCTTTGAATGAATCATTGCATAGTATTATGAATAAGTTATTGGAACAAAATGTGCTTACTCTTCCTCCTATAAGGCAAATAGATCCTGCAAAGATTAATTCACCCTATTTTGATAACAAATCTTTTTGTCAATTTCATCGTCATCCTGGGCATGATACTGAAAAATGTTTTGCTTTAAAGGGTAAAATTCAAGATTTGATTGATAATAATACTATCTCTGTTTCTGGTGTGAATGATAAAGGCAACACATTTGTAGCTCCTCCTAACCAAAATCTTCATATTTTTACTGATCCATTACCTTCTCATACCTCTAATGCGATTGATACTAGTGATTCCTCTGTCTCACCTGATGATCTTGTGTCCATGACTCCGAATGTGATTAACTTTGTAGAGCAGCCGAAAATCCCTAAAGAACCTTCCATCACCTTTGATTCTAGTGAAACTATCAGGGCACCTGATGGTCCTTTATATATAGTTGCAAAAGTCAAGAATACACCTTGTCGTGGAGTTCTTATTGATCCTTCTTGTATGGTTAATATCATTACTGAAGAATTTCTTTTTACTTTGCAATTGAATCAAGTGATCTATGATGAAACAAATGTGGTTGTGAAACTATTTGATGCATTTTCTTCTCCTGCAATTGGTTCTGTTACATTACCTATTGAGGTCCATAACAAATCCCTTGATGTGGACTTTGCTATTATTCCATCGTCCGAACAATTTCGTGTGAAGCTAGGCTATCCTTGGCTATCTTCCATGAAAGCTATTGCTTCTCCTATTCACAAGTGTTTGAAATTTCCCCATAATGGTGAAGTTGTTACTGTCAATCATAGTCTCTTTAAACCAGCTGAAAGAACTTCTAGCGTTCCTATTGATTACTTTTGGCCTAAACAATTCCAATCTCTTCCTCCGCGAAGTGATCATCTTTTCAAATCTTATCAAAAGTGGAAAAAAGATATGATCCTATCTCTAAGTGAACCTAGAACACCCAAACTTGACATTCCTATCATTCTTGAGAAGGAAGTTCTTCCTTTGAAAGATAAAACTAATGTCTTTCCTCAAGAAGATTCCCAACCCATCCCTATGGATGTGACTATGCCTATATCTAATAAACTTCCTAAAAGTAGACCTATACCTCCTCGTCATGAGGGGCTTGGTCTCCTTCCTAAACCAAATATTCCTCCCTTATATGGAGCAGTTCCTCCTCCTCAATCTTCTCAACTTCCTACTAAGACTAGATGAAATCGTTCTGCACGTGAACGCTGACGAAAGCGTCGTCTTAGAGCCCAGGCAGCTGCTTCTCAAACTTTGCAATCCCCAAAAACACCTTCAGCCAATATTATTCCATTTTCTCCTCAGCCGACAATTGAGCCGAAATCTCCTAAACATAAGATGCATGATGGTCTTGATCCTGTGCGAGTTAAAGATCCTAGTTTTATAAATCTTGATGATGATATAGATGAAAATGTTATTCATGATGAAAATGTTACTCCTGTTCATTCTGATAGTGAATATGAATATGTTGATGTTGATAACCATTTATCTAACGAATTTTCTAAAGCACTTATCCTAGCTCCTAGAGAAGAACACCGTGGCTTGGGATATGAACATAGCCCTTGTTTGGATCTTGTGATAGCTCCATCTGTTGTGTTGGATGTTCCTCCTCTAGCGTGTTTCCTACCTTCCCGAAATATTGATCAGCAAGATCGGGGGGTAGATGACGTGCTAGACTAGTTCATTAGCATAGCAGACTCTCTCCTCCTCTCTTGATCTCTTTTGTTACTTCTTCTATGTGTTATTCTCATCCTTCTATTTGTTGTCCTTAGTGTTGTCTACTTGAGGACGATGCAAAACATTGAGATCTCTTTTGGTCTCTCTCATGTTGACTCAAAAGACACATGTGTTCCCTTCTTCTAGGTGACCTTCCTTGATTGGGGAATGAAGAACAATTATGCATACATACATATGATATACATGAATTATCATACAGCATACCGACCTCGAGGAAAGCGAAGTCACCTTGTGCTTTGTGTTTTGTGTCTATTATCCTTGGGCTTATCTCACACTTGGGGGCTAAATCCTTGTGATAACGTGCTCCTTTCCTTTCTCATTTCTTATATGTATCACTACCTTAAAGCAATCACCCCGGGTGAGGCGTGTGCGATTGCTTTAATGTAGGGGGGCATACATCCCGTTCATATCTTTTCAAGATACTTGAAAATTTCTTGATAAATTTAGCTTTGCCTTAAAATTTTTTGATATCTTTCTTGCATGACTCATAGTAAGGGAACCTTACTACTGACAGTCATGGTTCTCCCTCGTGATCTTCCCTTTTACTTTGTCAATCGAAGTCGTAAGATCCTTAGTCCACTGGGGGCTTGGTGTATCTTGCCTCCTTGACGTGGTGAAAGTTTTTCAATGTTGTTTCCTTGTACTTTACCAGAAGTATGAGCGTACGCTTATACTCCCGCTAAAGTGGGGGCTAAGTGTAGCGTCCTAAAATTGCGACACTTGCAATTTCAACTGCATTTGGATCTTCACGATGGTGGCGCAATGTTGAACCTGAATGGAGACCCCGAAACCTGTTTATAACACCAAAAACTGCATTTTTCTGCACCTTGGCTTGATCCCTCCTTGCACCCTGCTGTCCCGGGAGGTGGGACCATGGCGCCCAGCGCCCTGGTCCTTCAGGACTAGGGTGCCCAGTGCCCTGGTCCCCCAGGACCATGGCACCCAGCGCTCTGGTCCCTGGCCCTATTTTGGGCCCGATCTCTTGTGGGCATCGGGTCTTTAAGTTTGCAAATTGGAAAATAATGTTTCCTGGTCGGCCTAAGGTTGGGAAAATCAGTCTCTCAACCCTAATTGACAAGTATATAAACTACTTTTCCTCTCCTAGAAAGGGAGGTAAGAAAAAGGAAGGAAATAAGAAAGATTAAGACACGGAAACGATATTCAAACATTCAAGCATTCAATCATTCCTTCAAGCAATTGAGCATTCTAAGTCTCCATTCAAGGCTAGGTGTTGCATTCAAGACAAGGATTCAACCATTGAAGAGGAGATCACATACAACATACTACATACATTACACCTTCGCATGTAAGAATACAAACATTCTTACAACAAGGTATCAGTACTTGTTTACATTACAAACATTTACATTTACAACATTCTCATTTCTTGGTTAATTCCAAAACCGGGGTTTGACCTAAAGGCAAACCCCTCATCCCTAACCCCCCAATCGTCCTCTCTTTTCTGTGTGTAGGTTGCAGGTATGTGGCTGTAATTGAAGATCTGGAATCCTTGTGCAGAGATGAACAGGTCCCCCTTCGTTTCACGGATTTTTCGGAGGACCGTGTGCACGTCGGGCGCCATCGTCCCATCAACTTTCGCTCAAATTTGCAGAACAACATCATCTCGACATTTTACTACTAATTCCAGGTCCGCAGCTTCATCCCATATCCCTATCTCTGTTTATAAGCGAATCTTTCCTACTTTACATGCATTCCTAGTTCAATCATTCTATCTACATTCTTTACAAAAGAGGGTATCCTTGATGTCTTACCCCTTGAAACTCATATAGAATCCAATCTTGCATTGCGTGGGATTGGATCTTGTGGGTTTCAACCCCTCTTTTGAATGTAAAGTCTCCCCTAAGTGAAAACCATCAACCCTAGTGACTCTCCCTTCTCTCTCCTTGGAGTTGGGGAGGGGAGAACAACTAGGGTTCGATTTTTCCGCTTTACAAATACAAACGACTAGGTGCAATAATATATGTACCATCAAGCTATCAAGGCCAAATGAAATGGCCGACAAGGTGCCCTCCTGAATCTGTCTCAACTCCTCCTCGGTCATCAACTGTTAAATAGACCATGTAAATAAAAATTAGTACTTAATATTATCTAGATTATAAATATTAATTTAAAATATATGAACTATGAAAAGACAAATCTTACCACTACATCATCAATGTATGATGATGGTGCCTCCTCACCTCTAGCATGTGAGGACTCCCCAGGGTATCCTCCAGTCTATGTAATAATATCTGGTGCATCATGCATCTCATGCACCTCATAATCTGCACTGCCCGCAGGAGGATCAACGGGCTGTCCAACTGGACCCAAGCATATGTGCCCACACATGACACAACTATGGGGCACACATATGTGTGGAGCCGAGGATGACATGTCAGTGCCACCGGATGCACCGCTACCATCAAAAGTAGGCTGAGGTACTGACCCAGCCTGAGAAACCAAAAGGCTACTCAAAGAGTGAATAGATGATATGGTCCGTGGCCGCCTCACAAATGATATAAGGATTCTGCACTGCAGGTGGGGGATCAACAGGAGGAGGGGGGACATATGGGCCTTGAACTACTCTGACTGCCCCAGGTCTATTTTGGGGCATACCTAAACCTACACCCTGGAAAGGTTGAATGTCAAAGTAGCTAACATGTTTGCATAAAACAAACTCAGCATACAATTTTTTTATGAAATAGAAGGGGATATCAAGATTGTTGTTGGGTGGTTTGTCGAAAACCATCCACCAACGATCCCCAAAGTTTTTCACAATAACATCATTTGTGCATCATTTAATAGAAAGTTTTGTTTTTTTGGGATCTATGGGTTGACCAGTGTGGGGATTCACAAACAATGAGGCGATATTGGTTTTGGATATCTCGAGATCCTTGATATCCTTATACGACAAGCCATCTGCATATTTTTCCCTCATAGAATCTCGCCACAAAAGGGCGGCATTGTGCTCCTTAGTCATGGTTTTCATACTCTTTATGATCGATGTCAGAGGATCAAACATTGGGTTTAGACGAGGGATCCTATGATATACTTCTGCAATGCCCCTCAATTCATTCGAATTTTGTGCAATCAAATCCTGAATTGAGGGGGGGTTTGGCAAAGGAGGGTTTGGTTGTTGCAGTTGTGGTTGATCAATGTTTTCATTGTTATCCCCCATTTTTAACCTAATTGAATGTAAACAATTAAATTTAGTTAACAAATTTAAACAATTAGGTATTTGATTTTAAAAAACCTAGTTTTCATGAAAAAAACCATATTTTCAATGAAAAATCAAATAAACATTAACAAAAAGTACAAAAAATGAATGAAAATGATTGAAAACAATAAAATTCTTACCTTTCAATCTATTTTTTAGCAATTTTTGGCCAAAACACTAGATATCGGGTGCACTGGATATCGGATTTTTATAAAATCGCTCAGCTCATGAGTTAAAGATGACTCACGAGCTGTCACTATCGAAATATATTTGTCTCAAAAAATCGGATATCCGATTTTTATACTTAAATTATTTTAAAATAACATATATAATATAATAATATATTATTATATTATATAATACGTATTGTATTATATTATTAAATATAATTATATATTATATAATATATAATATAATATAATAATATATTATATAATACGTATTATATAATATATAATATTATATTATATTATATTATATATATTATATAATATTATATTATAATATAATAATATAATATATTATTACATTATATATATTATATAATATAATAATATATTATATATTATATAATATGTAATATATAATATATTTTTTAATTTAAAATTACAAATAAAAATCGGATATCTGATTTGCATAGGTAATTACCATGTCAAGGTGTACTGACACCTAGGCCAAGCAAAAAGTCAATACGGATTTTTGCATTTTTAGGCGAGTGAAGAAGGCTATTTTTTTCACATCACCACTTTTTGGCCCCCCATGATCCTGCACTAACCCTAAAGGAGTTGTTGAAGTATTGTTGTAGTAGTGAAGTAAACTCTATAACATAGATTTGACATAATAGACTTGGTTTTATTGCATTATTTCCCTAGCATTGATATTTCACAATCTAACACAATGGTCACTCTTGCACAAGCCAAGTATACTCTTTATCAACTTGCTAAACTTCACATGGCTAATTGCAAGCCATCTATCACTCCCTTTCTATCTAGATTTAATCTTGATGTTGACTCTATTACACCATTGCATTTTTTAACAACTTGCAAGACTTTACATTAGGTTGTTGACTTTTTTGCTAACTTGAGAGGATGCTCATTAATCTATGCGATCTTCTTAGAGTGTGATGTACTTTAGAGGCATCATACTCTTTAGGGGGTGAGGCTTTCTATTACTCTTCATCTACATTCTCCTCTTTTAGGGGGAGTATTTTCCTAATGAATTTTCTTCCTTTCTTCATTTCATGAGAGATTTACTTGTACTCTTGTACCTCATCAAGCCTAGTGTCCAAGAACTAGTTTCATTATGGCCACCTAAGTTATACTTAAGGTGTGGTGTTAGTGTGGAACATTCCTATGATTCTCTTTTACATGGATTACTTCAATTTTGGAGATAATCTTTCATAGCTTTGTTTTTCTTTTCACCCATAGTTGCATTGAAGATTGTCTTCTATTGTACTCATATTCAAACATTCTCTTAGGGACATCAATCACTACCTATTGTCGATGATCATATTATTGAATATAGCGACGAAAGTTTGCCCAACAATAGACTTATTTTTTACCATAGTCAAGCATTTGTTCGACACCTTGCTCTAAAAAAGAAAAAAAAGTTTTTTGGAGACAAGGCATTAGATGAACAAAACTTCATATCCTTCAAGGTAAATAACAAAATTTTGATAGTTGTATATAAGACATGTCAACAACCAACAACAAATCTACTCAATGTATTCAACATCCTAAGTTAATTGTCTTCATACATTGTAAAAACATTGTATATTACAAAAACATTTTGCCATAGCCTACCGATTTAATTATAAGATTCATTTATTTATATTAAATTTTTTTCCATCAACTCAATGGTATTCTAAATAATTACTCCTAACAAAGGTAATGTTCATTTTGATAAGTAGGAGGTATTTTCCACAACAAGTCAAACTATGATATTGCTATCAGGGTTCAATTGTGTAATTTTTGAGTCAAACTCATTGACCCATGTTTCATGAGTAGTGGTTCACAAGAACCCATGTCTCATGAGAATGAATGGTCCACTTAGCACTCATTGCATCTAGGTGATTCTCATAGGGGTGAAGCATTAACAGTTCTAGGGATGCCACCCATCCCAGTACTACTCCAACTCAAGCACACTTAACACTTGCTAAAGGTTTTGCAAATGGGGTTGCAAGCTTAGTGGGTTTAACCTTGAAGGGAACTCTATGGTTAAGCGTGCTTGAGTTGGAGTAGTATTGAGTTGGGTGACCTCCCGAGAAGTCCCAATGCTTCACCCCTGTGAGCATCACCTAGATGCAATGAGTGCTAAGTGGACCATTCATTCTCATGAAAGATGGGTTCTTGTGAACCACTACTCATGAAACATAGGTCAATGAGTTTGACTAAAAAAGTACACAATTGAACCTGATAACATTATTTATTTCATCTAACTTTTATTACCTACCCTTTAATATATTACTCAAACCATATCTTATTATAAACATAACCATCACATAACCATTACAGTACCGTCTTAGACATTGCCATTTCCTTGGGTTAATAGCCGCTGCCGTCACTAGCTGAGATATAAGTAGATTTCATGGAATCTTTGGAACATTTCAGCATGCATCATGCTTGCTGGATGCACGTTCCCATAATTTTGTTGACCAGAACACGGCAACAACAATTATGTGTTCAAACGTCAATGAAGTAGATTGGCTATTGCACTGTGGGACGGCGACTTTAATCATTATGTTTATGACACGTTCATTACTCCCCTTTGCGCCACTAAATGGCCAGAAATCTGCTAGGTCGGTGTAGAATGAGATGTAATATGTGTTGACTTTTCTATTTGTCCTTGATGACAAGGCATATTCGATGATAGCATATGGGTTTTTTATTTGCCACGTCATGTTAATCACTACAGTCTTTAACTCACGTTTTATGGTTGAGTTTGTTTTGAGTCAGTTTACTCACATGGCTGGCATTATGAGTTCCTTCCAGATGTCAAAAAGGAATCTATTATGTTTTGGAATATTTCGAAAGCACCAGTTCGTTGAAGCCCGTGTTGTTTTACCACTCTCAGCTGCACTTGCTCGGTGATTTGGAACTGGGAGAATGTTTTTGATGATAATGGGTTTCTTCTATCTCTTGCTCCCGGTTTTTCTCTGGGCATTGATGGGCTTCCTAACAACAATGCATACTGTTTCGGTTAGATCTCTGATCATGCTCGCTGCTGGTAATCTTACCGTTCATTTTTAATCACAGGTATGCACAGTAAACTTATTTTTGAAGAGAAATGATGAATGTCAAAAGGAAATATGAGGCAAGTGTTTTCTTCTTTGGTTTAGTTGCAGATAACTATTTGTTCTCCCCTTATCTTCCGGCGTTGTAAAGCTTAGTAACTGTTTTTATTGTTTTTAAACAATTTATCAAAAGGTTAAGGGTTTGTTACAGTTTCAAAGGTAGTTAGTGAAATCATGTTGAAGATTCTTGTTAACCCTTTATGGGTTTGTTACTATGATTATATCAAGTGTTTTTTACAGGATTTTTCGGAAATTATTTTTGAGACTTATTAAACCAGTTTTAACGACTGTTCAGTTGGTTACCCTATATGAGGGTTTCTTTAGAAGATCTTATCATTCTCCCTCGAGTTGGATAAGAGTTATTGAAAAGTTGATATTTAATTAAAAAAAAAAAAACCCCTACATGGGTTGTGGTCTGTTAACTGAAATCAAAATCAGTTTTTTTTTTTTTTGGCAGTGGTTAACTGTCTGATTCTGTTAATGCTTCGGGTACATTTACATGTATGTGTCTCTTTCAAAACATAGGGATATATATATATGTAAATGTAGGAGAAGCAAGTGGACATTTGTTTTTGATGAAAAGAAAAGAAAAGTTGTATTATATATTTTGAGATCTCTGTTGTTGGCGGACTCACTGGATATCATATTTTTGTGTTGTAATAAAGGTTCATGATACAACAGTTTTAGAATAGATTGAAAATATGTCATCATGAATCCACTCAGAAACTATTGAAAAGGGTAGGGGTTGAAGCTCCTTGCAGCAGGGCTGCTAAATTGGATGTATTGGTTGGTGGTTAAGATTAATAAAAGGATTGGAGTGTTTTTTTCCCTATGATGAAATCTAGTTGGATTTCGAGGGTTTTCACTCAGCACAAAAACTGTGTCATCGTATTGGTTTCTCAATTATGTTTAGTGCTCTGATACACTAATTTCATGTTCTCTTAAGCTCTTTTCACAGTCACATGTTGATGCAAGCTTTTCAAATGGACTCTTAGTTTTCAGTTTTTTTTTGTGGCCATCTTAGTATTTGTTCTTTTGAGTTTAATGATTTAGTGTACTCTGATTCACCCCCTCCGCCTCTCAGAGTACTTGTTACTTCCAACAATATCTGTTGTTATGCGATATACTAATCCACAATTTGAACGCGGTACCTGTCAGAATTTTATAAAAAATTCGACCGCCATTGTCACCTATGGGTGTAAATTCAATGCCTAGTGTTAAAATATAGAATATCGCAGTGGAAGCTTACTTTGTGACTAACAAGGGCGGCGCCCCATGGCTCCTGCAATGGATATTCCCGTGCTGGATGGATATCTCTTGCTGCGGAGAGGAAGAATGTTTACAGACGGTGAGAGAGGCTTGTCAACAACTCGGCTACTTTCGTATTGTAAATCATGGAGTCCCACTAGATCTTCTCTTCAAGGCAGACCAGGCATGCCGGGAAGTGTTCAAGCTTCCCATAGAGACCAAGAAGTAAAACATCTCTCCCATTCCTTATGCTGGTTATAAAGGCAGAAGAGATCCGTTCAACTCCAGCACTCCTGATCCCCAGGCTATCAAACACTTCTCTCATCTCATGTGGCCTCACGGAAATCAAAATTTCTGGTAAGAGTTTCTTTCTTACATCTATATACAGATCGTGGGTATCACAGAAAAGATCTTTTCTTTTCTTCTCTTTTCTTATTGATTGTGTAAAATTTTTAGTATCAATATTTTAGGGAACTGTTTAAATCACACATATTAAGTTTATATTTTTATGAAAAATTTGTTAAACATTCAGAGTTGTTTGACATTTTTTAAGTTTGATATATTGTTTAATGCGTGTGTTCATATTACGAATAACACTCAAAATTGACTGACATTATTTAGACTTAATATTTTACTTAAAATATATGATTTAAAACTGATCATATTTTAGATCACATGATTCTTTTATCTTCTTTTATCTGTTAATGTAATCCATTCACCCAATGGAATCTCAAATTTAGGAAAGTTTCATAACATTGAAAGCCCTTTTTCTATTTGAACGCCTTTGGGAACAGCCAAACCATGGAAGACTATACGTGTAAAATGATGGAATTGTATAGTAAAGTGCACCAAGTAATTGTTGCGAGCATCGGCATGAGCAACTACTATGACAGTCACTTGAGCAAAGGGAATGTGCACTATGAATATGTATGATGTCACGTCTGAGCTCTCCACCGAGATAATCGGTCTTCAACCTCATATGGATATGGGTAGTCTTACCATTCTCCATGAAGATGACTGTGGCGGCCTTCAGGTTTGCAATAGGGCAGGCCATTGGATTGACGTGATACCCATCCCTAACTCGTTCGTTGCCATGATGGGTGGTTGCTTTCAGATATTATTTATAACCATCTCCAACGTTTAACCTTTTCACTCAGTTGAAGGATATTAAGGGGCTGCTAGAATATTTAGTGATTTTAAAAATAAAATATTATTAATATTAATATATTTTTATCTGAAAAATCAGGCATGGAGTAATGGAAGGATTCTTAATGTAAAACATCGAGTGATGTTGAGAGGATAACAATTTCGTTTATGTGTGAGTTTCTTTAATGATTTTTCGATGACATGAATATGACGGCATTTCCTGAGTTTATTGATGATGAGCACCCACAATGTTACAAGGCATTTACATTTGGAGATTTGGTTAGGAGAGGGAAGTGGGGTAGAAGAATGTTTGCAATCATTTGTAGGGATTACTAGGTAGTAGAGGAGGGAGGCTCCCTATTGCTATCAATGTTTTAGACTTTCAAAATTCGAACTTTTTTTTAAATGAATGGTGATTATAATACAAATGTATTGTGCAAATTTCATTTTGAATATTTTGAGTGGTCCAAGGGGTTGAGCTTAGTTGGTTAAAGCATTGAGTTCTCAATGTGGAGACCCAAGTTCAACTCCCATGAGGGACACCTTTGTGTAGAATTCTAAGTTGTGACTCTTGGTCTTCCATTGGTTGTTTAAAGTGGATTTCTAAGTTGTGACCCTTGGTCTTCCAATTGTTGTTTCTAGTTTGGTGCTTGAAAGGAGCTAGTATTTGTAATAAGTTTGCTCGAAAGGAGCTGGTATTTGTAATAAGTTTGTAACGTGGAATGCTCGAATGAGCAAAAAATGAGCTTTGTGATTCTATGATACTTAATACAAAAAAATATTTTTAGTCACCCACAATGTTACAAGGCATTCAACACAAAATGTATATGCTCTCAAGTGGGGACCACTTGTGTAATTTTTCATATGCCTTCCCTTCTTTACATACTAAACTATTACTTTCAAATACTCTATGTAAGAACTTTATATTATTTTTTGGTGGTAAGTCATAATCGTTTATTTGTTAGCTAGTTTCTTTTATGTTGTGATAGAAAGGAATGACATATTCAATTATGAGAATAAAATATATATAATATGTTAGGATTAAGGTGCCATCTATCTTGTAAATCCTGTGACATGGTTCCAACATCCGTAGAGTGTCCCAAGGCACTTAAGATGTATTGGAAAAATAATTTGCAATCTTTAATTCTCACTATTGTTTGCAATACATTCATAAAAGGGGTGATGGGCTACACTAGCAACAGTAAAAGTGGGTTGTGGAAACAAATAATTAATATCTTTTTCCCTTTATTGATGTCTAGAATAAGATATTTAATGACTTAAAGAAAGTGGGAAAAGAGTGACCTATGGGCTTCTCCAAGTGGGAGTATGGAAGAGGCAATATATGTCTCTTGGTTCTTGGTCTTTTATTACATTTAATGTAATGTTTATCTTGCAAGTATAGGTGTCCATCTTGGAGGAAAGGTATTGGAAGCTAAACCAATGTATTTTTGAGTTCCATGTAGGCATTCCAAGGTTGTCCATATGAGTAATGAAGAGTCTTATTTGTGAACATTTATTGGCTATTTTGGAGCTTTTGCCATTCTATAAATTCAGCCTTTGGTTATAGATTTTATGTGCAACAGAATGGAGAACAATTAAATGTAATTTTCTTTGCAGGAATAAAGGATGGATGAGAGGCATAAGAAGTCTTTTTACATGTACATAGGTGTTACTATGGTGGAGGTAAAGAGGAGAGTGGAAGTGATTGTATTGTAAGAACTTTTATTGTTGTTAATAGAAACTTGTCCTCTCTTCTTGGTGGAGTATTTTCTCGCAAGAGTTTCTCCATATAAGTCTTGTGTTATGTGTGGATGTTATGTTCCTTATTTATGCCTTATTAGTATTTATCTTATGTTGATGTTAATCATTTTTATCGTTTCTATAAGTTCATATAAGATAAGTTTATTAAGCATGGTTAATAACTTGATCTTTGACATCATAAAGAAGAAGGATCTAATCATGGGTTTTCCACAATTAAGGCAACTTAATTTTCAGATTTTGATATGAGTTTTAGATTTTCATGTTGCTGCTATCTAAGCCTTAAATCTGATCCTTTGATTAGTTCATTGGATACATATTGATCTTCATAATCTTTGGTATTGAACCTACTTATTTCCCAACATAATATTATCTATTCTAATAAAATGATCCATTTGATAGGATAATCTTTTCTTTTACATAGTTGAATTTGTTGAAATTTGAAACAAAAGCTCAAATATAACAATTCTTCATTCATCAAAATTATTACATTGTAATATGATCTTATAAAGATTTTCAACCAACTATTCCTAATAACCTAACAAATAAAAATTAACTAATAACTAATCTTTACTATCATATGTTAAGCATTTATTTTCTAACACCTCTTTTTAATGCCAATATAAGAAATTTTTATGATTCTCTCCTTTCAATTAAAAAAAAATCATTAAATGTCAATTTCCACTGATAATACATCCGTACACCTTTGTAATAAGAACATTTCTATAACAATTGTTGGCACTTCTAAAAGGGTTCCATTCTCACATCTAGACCAGAAATAACTGAATAACTGATTATATTTGCAATGCTGATAGAAAGAGATCCTCTCGGAAGCTTTAGTTCTCAAGGTAGCTGAGAACCTGCATGGATACCAATCTTCTCAAGTAGGGAGACAATCCAGTGACCACGACTGGGACGGATATAGTGCCCAACAAATAAAAATGTTATTCTATCGTTCAATGCACATCTCATAATCTTGGCATAGCTGTGCAAATATGATTCAGGCCTCTTCTATCTTCCTATGATTGGTAACTACTCCTATCTTCTCACACAAGATACCATGGAGAACGTCCTTGATTTTGCAGGCCGTATTGAAACTGTATGATGGCATGTGTTTTTGAAAACCAAAATTTAATATAAATGGTAGCTACACATAGCCACATCATGCTTCATGTGAATCACCATTAGTCAGCCATGTGTCATGAACAATTGTTACAGTCGATAGTATATGATTCTGTACGCCATGGGTATCATATCTACACCTGTCGAAGCTATCACAACCAAATGTTGACTGCCAATAAGCATCTGCTTTCTGTAAGTGGATCATCCACGCCAACCTTCTTGCAGTAGAGATTGGAATCATGACAAATCTTGATATTCCTCTTGTCCAATATTCATCCCCATGATATGAGGATCTGGTATTCAAGGTTAATCATCCATGCCACGAGACAATTATTAAGATATTGATGAAAAATAAAAATCTAATAGTCTCTACCATTCCAAATGACATGGTTCTTTCGGAGTGCTAGATTGTTAGCATTGAAACTCTATAAACCCTTGCAAAACACTAAATTTCTCCATTTCCAACTGCTCCAACCGTAGCAAAAATAAACCAAAATAAAATTATTCGTAGGGGCTTTTTGATGGACACCAACCATAAAACTAAATCTAAGCATGATCACAATGAACAAATCGATGAAAGAAATATAAAAAGAGTAAACATAATGAAAGAGAAAGATGATGCAAATGAATGGTGGACATGTCAATGAGTTTGCTGTGAGGAGTCTGATATTCAAATGAGTATCACTGGCAAATATGAAAGAAGTGCAATGATTTAACTTGAGCTTTGCATTACCCTTTTCCTCTTCTCCTTCTTCCTCCCCTATAGATGTATCCCTTCAACAATTTAATCGAGAAACATCAGGAACAAAAGAAGAATTATGATCTTCCTCGGCCTTGGCATTGTTTTGCTTCTTTACGAGAAACTTATAACATACAGAGGAAAAATTTAGTGTTTTAGAATATCTGAAGAATCCGTAATTGTTTGCATAGTAGATGGCGCCATTGCTGCTCTCTTTCTCCTACGATTGGGAATTGAAAAGGTTGGCCATTCCTGATGTAAATCTTTTACTTCTCACACAACTATAAGCTTCTTCACACACAAGGGAACACAGAAATTTATATTTCATTATTGCTTGATTGGCCTTTAAACCCTGGTGTGGTTTTTTCTTCTGCCCCAAGCTACTTTAGTTCCAAAAATAGATGAAGTCTTATTTATTTAATCTAATATTTGGTCATACTTTCTAAGTTTTTAAACTTTTATAATAAAGAAGAGAAACATAACATAATAATGTTTTGATTAATAAAAGTGGGATAGGCTCATACCATTACGTAACAGCAAGGGGACACCAAGAGTGCATGAGGGATGCGCAACCGGCAAGAAAACCTTGCGCTAAAACACAACAAAAATCCCACAGGGCAACTTGAAAGCCAACAATTAAAAATTTAATTATTTCTAGATTTATATATGTTTTCATTAAAATATTATTCTAAATGGTTGTAATTTAGTATTATATGAATAATATAGGTTAATTATAGACATGATTAATATATATAAATTAATAAAACTAGATAAAATAATTATAATAAATGGGTGAAAATTAAATATTATAGATTAATTGATGCAAGAGCATCCTCGGTTCATGGCAATCTTGCATCCACCAAATACATTTTCCTTTGTTATTTTGCTTCCTGTTTGTAGTTTCCGTGTTTCTTTCTATGTACCGGTTTTGGCTCACTAGAACCTATGGAGTTGGATTCTACTTGAAGACTTGATCATCTTCCTTACTTCCAAACCACATCGCATTTGGATCACTTTCTAGCAAGATATCGCTATTGGTTCCCATGATAGTTTCTTGCTATCGGTTGCTCCTTTGTTACTGGTTGCTTAAGACCTATTCTGGTGACCCACCAGAATCCATTCCGAAGGTTGTGGAGCCTTGGACGTTGATCTCGATGTTTCTTGGCATGTGGCCGACCTTCCATGTTTCATCCTTTGGATTTTCCGGAAGTCTCTTGGTGGACGCCGACCTTGTTGGTTGTACACGTTAGGTTTTGTTCTTCGGGATTTGACCCTTTTGGTTGACTTGTTTTCCTTGGATTGTGTATATATATCAGTGTAATTGAGCATTGGGGAGCAGCAAACAATAGATAGCGAATAGTAGAAGATAGGAGATAGAACTTAGAAGATAAATCTCTTGATTCAAGGTCCCGGTTGTGACCTATTCTGTATGTTCTTGTAGGCCTGTCTGTCAACCTATGTAACCCAGATAATTACCAGTTGATTGTATTAACAATTCATGATATAATTCCATTAGTTCTACATTGCCTCCATCATATCTCTTTGTTTCCGTTGTGTTTACTCTTGCTGACCAGTAGGACAGATATCTTTGAGGTTTCTCCTTGCTGGTGGCTGCACCAAGTTGTATTAGAGCGAAGTTTCATTCCGAAGGTTGTGTGTCTTGAATTTTTTTGTAGGGTGGCGGATTATAGATCCAACCTGCAATTGCAGAGGACTAGCATGAATCGATGGCGTGAAGAGGAACTAGGAATGGTGGAGCACATGGGAATGCAGACCCAGCAGTGATGGAAATGTTGCGAGGTATAGAAGGCCAGTTGGAAGCCGTGGAGACAACATAAAGAAGAGGTCGACATATTGAAGATCTAAGTGAAGATGAGGCAGAAGAAGCCCCGACAATACAAACAAACCCACTAGCGGTTGATCTGGATGAGGAAAGGTTTTTGAGGGTTTTGAGTAGGGTAATACTAAACCCCATTTTACCCCACTGGAATATGATGGAAAGATGGATTCCAATGAATTGATGGATTGGATCTTAGAAATGGAGAAGTATTTTGATTTTGAAAACACTGTAGAGGAAAGGAAGGTGAAATATGCCTGTACCTGGTTGAAAGGTCATGCATCTCTTTGGTGGGAGCATTTGCAAGCTGATAGATAGAGGAGAGGTAAAGAGAAAATTAAGACTTGGTATCAGACGGTTGCAAAGTTGAAATCAAAGTTTATACCAGTTGATTATCAAATAAACCTATTTCGGAAGTTGCAGAATTTGAGACAAAAGGAGTCTAGTGTGAAGGAGTACACCGAAGTCTTTTATAAGTTGAATATCATATCTGGACATGTAGATGATGAAGTTGAATAAGTTGCTAGATATTTGAATGGATTGCGGATGTCTATACAAGATGAACTCAGTTTGATCAAATTGGAGAGTGTTGAAGAAGCTTACCAGTATGCCTTAAAAGTAGAAGAGAAGTTAAATAAGAGACATGAGAAGAGACAGAGAGGTAGAGGTGGAAGGTTTATCGGAAGTAGATTTCAAGGAGGAAGAGGATATTTTGGAGGAAGAGGTACCTGTATAGATCAAAGCAAGGATAAAGAAGTAAGCAGGGAAGGTAATTCATACTAGAAAGATGGTTCATACCGAAAGGATGATAGAAATTTCTACCATAGAAGAGAACCGGATGGCTACCGGAATGAGAATTTTGGAAAAGATGACAGAAGACAAGATAAGATAGCATTTAGAGGAACTTGTTTTAAGTGTGGAAGAGAAGTACATCCTGCATTTGAATGTAAGAAGACTGAGAGTACCAGAAGAGAAGCAGCGGTGGAAGAAGGCCCCACTGGATCAGCTAACAAACCGAAAGATGGAGAACTGTTGATGATGAGGAGAGTTTTGTGTCATACCGGAGAAGAAGAGGAACCCTTGCAGAGGAGAAATTTGTTCAAGACCAGATGTAAGGTATCTGGTAAATATTGTAAAGTTGTTATTGATAGTGGTAGTTCAGACAATCTTGTTTCAGAAGAGATGGTGAATAAGTTGAATTTGGAAAGATTGAAACACCCTAAGCCTTATCAGATAGCATGGATTCAAGATGAACACAAGTTGTTGGTAAGTGAGCAATGTTTGGTGAAATTGAAAATTGGGAATTATCAGGGTGAAGTCTTGTGTGATATTATGCCTATGGATATTTGTCACATTTTGTTGGGTAGACCTTGGCAATTTGATAGGCAGGCAATACATGATGGAAGGAAGAACATATGCACCATTGTGGCAAATGGGATGAAGTTTGTATGAATGCTAGGATATGTTTGGTGGATGGAAGGAAGTTCCTAGATGGAATGAGACATGAGAATGTGTGTTTCACCATGATTCCTAGGAAGACAGAGAGACCGGAACTGGAAGAAGAACAACTGGATGAGATAAAACATTTGTTGATAGAGTATGAAGACATCATTTCAGATAATGTGCTTGATGGATTACCACCAGTAAGAAGTATCAATCATTGCATGGATTTGATTCCCAGAGCTAGTTTTCCTAACAAAGCTACACACCGGTTGACATCAACAGAGAATAAGGAGTTGAATCGACAAGTGCAAGAACTATTGAAGAAAGGTTTGATCAGAGAAAGTTTGAGTCCCTGTGCAATATCAGAAATATTGGAACCTAAGAAGAATGGAGAATGGAGAATGTGTACTGATTCCAGAGCAATAAACAAGATCACAGTGAAATACTGGTTTCCCTTACCTATAATGGATGACATAATGGACTGTTTGAGAGGAGCAAGATACTTTACAAAGATAGATTTGAAGAGTGGATATCATTAGATTAGGATCAAAGAAGGAGATGAGTGGAAGACAACATTCAAGACAAATGAAGGACTGTATGAATGGTTGGTGTTGCCTTTTGGGTTGACTAGTGCACCTAGTACTTTCATGAGGTTGATGAATGAGGTATTGAAGAAATTATTGGGTAAGTTTTTTATTGTTTACTTGGATGACATTCTGATTTTCAGTATGACAAAAGAGGAGCATGTGTTGCATTTGAGACAAGTTTTGCAGAGGTTGAGAGAAGAAAAGTTGTTGATAAACCTTAAGAAGTGTACTTTCATGAAGGAAGAGTCAGTCTATTTGGGATTTGTGATATCTGTCGATGGATTGAAGATGGACCCTACAAAAGTGAAAGCAATCATTGAGTGGCCTACACCAGAAAGCATTGGAGAGGTAAGATCATTTCATAGACTGGCTAGTTTCTACCGGAAGTTCATTAGAAATTTCAGTTCAGTTTGTAACCTTATGATTGAGACCATGAGAGGAGACAAGAAGGAATTCAGATGGACCATCAAAGAAAACAAAAATTTTGAGTTATTGAAGCAGAAAGTGACAGCGCAGCCTATGTTGATTTTACCGGATTTCAACAAAGTATTTCAAGTTGATTGTGATGCAAGTGGAACAACAATAGGAGCAGTCTTGAGCCAAGAAGGAAGCGCAGTAGCCTACTTGAGTGAGAAATTGAATGATGTTAGGAGAAGATATTTAGTATATGATTAGGAATTTTATGCCATAATTCAAGCCTTGAAGAAGTGGAGACATTACCTGTTGCCTAAGGAGTTTGTGTTGTATACAGATCATCAAGCTTTGCAGTATTTGAATAGTCAGAGTGAGCTGAATCAGAGACATATGAGATGGATAGAATTTTTTCAAAGTTACACCTTTGTGTTGAAGCATAGAAGTGGGAAATCTAACAAAATTGCTGATGCATTAAGTAGGAGAAGGAATATGCTGACAAAGATGAGGGTGGCAGTATTAGGTTTTGAAGAACTGAAGACCTTGTATGATGATGACCCGGATTTTGGAGAACCTTGGAAAGCATGTAGAGAACCGGTTATGGTAGATAGGAGTAAGTGGTTGGACTATTTCATGCAGGATGGAATGTTGTTCAGAGGAGTTTCATTGTGCGTACCTATGAGTTCTATGAGGGAGAATCTGATTAAGGAGAAACATAGTGGAGGTTTAGCTAGACACTTTGGTATTGACAAAACAGTAGCCTTGGTAAGTGAGCAGTACTTTTGGCCTCGGATTCATAAGGATGTTAAGAGATACATGTAGAGTTGTAGAGTTTGTCAAGTTGCAAAACGTAGTAGTCAGAATGCAGGATTGTATTAACCTTTGAAAGTACCGGTTAGACCTTGGGAGGATATAAGCATGGATTTAATACTAGAATTGCCTAAGACATAGAGAGGGAATGCTTAAATATTTGTGGTGGTGGATAGATCTCTAAAATGGCTCATTTCATACCTTGTAAGAAGACATCAGATGCAGTTCATGTAGCAGACCTATTTTTTAAGGAAGTGGTGAGATTGCATGGATTGCCTAAAAGCATAGTTTTAGATAGAGACACTAAGTTTGTTGGCTATTTTTGGAGGACACTTTGGAAGACAATAAAGACGGATTTGAAATTCAGTTCTACTTTTCACCCACAGACTGATGGACAGACATAAGTAGTTAACCCCATAGACTGATGGACAGACATAAGTAGTTAACCGGAGTTTGGGAAACTTGTTGAGATGTTTAGTGCGAGATAAAACCAAAAGTTGGGATTTAATCCTTCCACAAGAAGAGTTTTCCTATAGCAATTCAGTGAGTAGGAGTACCGTAAAAACACCTTTTGAGATAGTTATTGGAATGCATCCTAGAGGTATATTAGAATTAAGGGATATTAGAAGTGATGACCGGAGAAGTTCAGAAGCAGAGGATTTTGCAGATCACATGGCAGCCTTGCATAGTCAGGTTAAACAACATTTGGAGGACATGAATGGTAACTATAGGGAAAAGGCAGATGAGAAGAGGAGACATAAGGAATTTGAAGTTGGCGATGAGGTGATGGTATACTTAAGAAAAGAAAGATTCCTGATTGGAACCTATAATAAGTTGCAAATGAAGAAGTTTGGACCTTGTAAGATCTTAAGGAAATTTAGTTCGGGAAATGCATATGAAGTGGAGGTACCAGATAGTTTGAGTATTTCACTAGTGTTCAATATTGCAGACCTTCATCAGTATCATGATCCAGAACTCAGTGAAGACAGTGTAGCAGACTGGGAGAAATAGTTGCCCCAGAAGGAACCAAATCAGATTGAAGACATTTTGGATAGTAGGATTGGGCACAGTACCCATAGAAGTTAGTATCAAGAGTACTTGGTAAAGTGGAAAGGCAGACCAGTTGAAGATTCATCTTGGATTTCTCAGGAAGAGGTAGATCGCATTGGTTTTCCTCTGACACCAACAAGTGAGAGACTCACCTTTTTTTTCAAAAACCCCGGATGTCTGATGTAGGAGCATCCTCGGTTCATGGCAATCTTGCATCAACCAAAAACATTTCCCTTTGTTGTTTTGCTTCCTATTTGTAGTTTCAATGTTTCTTTCTATGTACTGGTTTGGCTCACTGGAAGCTATGGAGTTCGATTCTACTCGAAGATTTGACCATCTTCCTTACTTCCAAACCACATCACATTTGGATCACTTTCTAGCAAGATATCGCTACCGGTTCCCATGACAGTTTCTTGCTACTGGTTGCTCCTTTGTTACTGGTTGCCTAAGACCTATTCTGATGATCTACCAGAACCCATTCTGAAGCTTGCGGAGCCTTGGACGTTGATCTTGATGTTTCTTGGAATGTGGCCGACCTTCCATGTTTCATCCTTTGGATTTCCTAGAAGTCTCTTGGTGGAGGCCAACCTTGTTGGTTGTACACATTAGGTTTTGTTCTTTGGTTTTTGACCCTTTGGGCCAACCTGTTTTCCTTGGATTGTATATATATATCAATGTAATTGAGCATTGGAGAGCAGCAGATAACAAATAGCGAATAGTAGAAGATAGGAGATAGAACTTAGAAGATAAATATCTTGATTCAAGGTCCCGGTTGTGACCTATTCTGTATGTTCTTGTAGGCCTGTTTGCGAACCTATGTAACCCAGATAATTACCGGTTGATTGTATTAACAATTCATGATATAATTTCATTAGTTCTGCATTGCCTCCATCATATCTCTATGTTTCCGTTGTGTTTACTCTTGTTGACCGATAGGATAGATCTCTTTGAGGTTTCTCCTTACCTGTGGCTGCACCATTAATACATTTAGTTTTGAAATTGATGATGGAAGAATGACGTTGAAGTTAAATGAAATGACATCATGCACCTCCACTCCATTAGTTCAACTCATAGTCTCTTGTATATGACTTATCAGTAAAATTTTCTTCACCCTCCCATGCAGTTAGATCACTCACTCATACAATGAGTTAACTCCTAAATTCAGCCTCCATCTCATCTCAATTGCTATTTTCCATTGATTATTTTAATCAATCTCCATGATTGACCAATATGAGGTAAATTTTATAAATACAACCATCTTCAATCTCAATAATCCTTAACTATCTTTGAGCATTCCTACTATCATTGTGAACTTGCAATCATTGTGTTATCATAAGTTTATTGCTGATTGCTAAAGCAACCCATGTATCTACATGCTTTAAAGTATACATTGGAGAAATATGGAAGCATGAGAAGGTATTATTGTTTCATTGTATTATTATCATGCTTTAATGGGTGAATGTTGAATGTGAGCTAGTACTTTTATTACATTGTTAATGTTATTTCATATTTCACGATTCAACATCCATAGCTAGAAATGGGGTCATTTGATATAAGTAAAAACATGCTTGGATGCCAAGGAGTTTTCACAAGTTGGTATCATATAATACATAAGTACCCTTGCATTTCTGGCCAATATGGCTTCAATTTGACTTACTCTAGTTGTTACCATAGCACATGGGTGTGATGTGGACTAAATGGATGGGGATAATGCCTTTCTTTTTTAGAGATCTTGAGTTGTAGATCTACATGGAAAATCCAATAGAGTTACAGTTCAAGATTCATCCTTTATTTACAAACTTAGGAAGTCCCTCTATGTCCTCAAACAAGCTCCCCGAGCTTGGTATCCTAAGATGGATTATTGCCCTCCTAGCTTTCAATTTCGCTTGATGTCATTCAAATATTGATGTTTATCTCTTCCAACAAGATGATTCATTATTGATATTGGTACTTTATATTTATGATATTTCGATAACTAGGAGTTGTTGAAGTATTATTGTAGCAGTGAATTAAATTCTATAATATAGATTTGACATAATAGACTTGGTTTGATTGCATTATTTCCCCAACATTGATATTTCACAATCTAACACAAGGATCACTCTTGCACAAGACAAGTATACTCTTTATTAACTTGCTAAATTTCACATGGCTAATTGCAGGCCATCTATCACTCCCTTTCTATCTAGATTCAATCTTGAGGTTGACTCTAATACACAATTACATTTTCTAATAACTTGCAAGTCTTTACATTAGGTTTTTTACTTTTTTACTAACCTTTTACTAAGAGGATGTTCATTTATCTATGAGCTCTTCTTGGGGATAATCTACTTTAGAGGCATCATACTCTTTAGTGGGGTGAGGCTTTCTATTACTCTCCATCTTCATTCTTCTCTTTTAGGAGGAGTATTTTCCCAATGATTTTTCTTCCTTTCTTCATTTCATGAGAGATTTATTTGTACTTTGGTACCTCACCAAGCATAGTGTCCAAGAACTAGCTTCATTATGGTCACCTAAGTTATACTTAAGGTAGGGTGTTAGTGTGGAACATTCCAATGATTTTCTTTTACATGGATTACTCCAATTTTTGAGATAATCTTTCTTAGCTTTGTTTCTCTTTTCACTTATAGTTGTATTGAAGATTGTCTGTTATTGTACTCACACTGCAATATTCCTAGGGAAATCAATCACTACCTATTGTTGATGATCATATTATTGAGTATAGCGTAAAAAGTTTGCCCAACACTAGACTTTTTTTTTTAACTACAATCAAGCATTTGTTCTACACCTTGCTCTAAAAAAGAAAAAAGAAAAAATAAAATTTTAGGGACAGGCCACCAGATGAATGAACCTACATATCCTTCAAGCTAAATAACAAAATTTTGTATCTTTCCCAAATTGTGATAGTTGTATATAAGATATCTCAACAACCAACAACAAATCTACTCAATGCAACCAACATCCTAAGTTAATTGTCTTCATACATTGTAAAAACATTTTATATTACAAAAACATTTTGCATAGCCTACCAATTTAATTATAAGTTTCATTCTTTCATATTAAGTTTTTTTCCACATTTTAAAATCAACTCAATGGTATCCTAAATAATTACTCCTAACAAAAGTAATGTACGTTTCTTCCAACTTTTACCTACCTTCCAATATACTACTTACACCATATCTTACTATCGACATAACCATTATACCTCATTAAAAGGCAAATACTAATTAAAAATCTCATTTTTCATCCCGGTGTAGACAGTACCCTCTTAGACATTGTCATTTTCATGGGAAAATAGCCGCTGCCGTCAATAGCTGAGATATAAGTAGATTTCATGGAATCTCTGGAACATTTCAGCATGCATCATGATTGCTGGATGCACGTTTCCATTATTTTTTTGACCAGAACACGGCAACAATAATTATGTGTTCACATGTCAATGAAGTAGATTGGCTACTGCACTGTGGGACGGCGACTTTAATCATTATGTTTATGACAAGTCAATTATTGCCCTTTGCGCCACTAAACGGCCAGAAATCTGCTAGGTCGGTGTAGAATGAGATGTAATTTTGTTATTATGCGATATACTAATCCACAATTGGAAGGCGGGACCTGTCAGAATTTCATAAAAAAATCGACCACCATTGTTACCTATCGGTGGAAATTCAATGCCTAGTGTTAAAATATAGAATATAGCAGGGAAGCCCATTCTGTACTAACAAGGGCGTCCTCCCTTGGCTCCTGCAATGGTATCCTACGAGTGCGAAGCAAAGCATGACGATATTCCCGTGCTGGATATCTCTCTCTCTGAAAGTTTAATAACATTGAAGGCCCTTTTTTCTATTCGAATGCCTTGAGAAGAGTATACGTGTAAGATGATTGAATTGTATAATGCAGTGTATAAAGTAATTGTTGTGAACATTAGAATGAATGAATGAATGTTTTTAATAATGTTCTCACGTCATAAATTATGGGATCTATAGATAGCTAACAAGAAACATGCAAAATTTAAACAAATCTAATTGTGAACATTAAACCTTTTTCTCCTTCTACATCTTAGATCTTCTTCTGATATATCTTGATTAAAAATGAACCAAGGGAAGGTCTTCCCACCTGCCTATGAACCAAGGGAAGGTACACCGAGATATGGGTGGTCTTAACATTCTCCATGATGATGACTGTGGCGGCATTCCGGTTTGCAATAGGGCAGGCCATTGGATTGACGTGAAACCAATCCCTAACTCGTTCGTTGCCACGATGGGTGATTGCTTTCAGGTATAATTTATAACCACCTCCAACATTTAAACTTTTCACTCATTTGAAGGAGATTAAAGGGCTGCTAGAATATTTAGTGATTTTAAAAAAATATATTATTAATATTAATATATTTTTACACGAATTTTGAAAAATCAGGCATGGAGTAATGGAAGGATTCTTAATGTAAAACATGAGTGATATTGAGAGGACAACAATCTTGTTTATGTGTGGGTTTTTTAATTGAGTTTTCAGATGACATGAATATGACGACATTCCTTGAGTTTATTGATGATGAGCACCCATAGTGCTACAAGGCATTCACATTTGAAGATTTGGTTAAATATTGGTTAGGAGAAGGAAGAGGGGTAGAAGAACGTTTGCAATCATTTGTAGGGATTACTAGGTAGTAGATGAGGGAGGCTTTCTTGTTGTTATCAATGTTTTAGACTTTCAAAATTCGAGCTTTTTTTTAGATGAATGGTGATTATAATGCAAATGTATTGTCCAAATTCAAGTTTGAATATTTTGAGTGAATGCACTTATTGGAATCATGGTGAGAATGATGGTACATCTCTGTTTTAAGTTGCCTATATAGCTATATATGGTAGGATTGGAAGATGGAGTTTGATGACCACCCACAATGTTACAAGGCACTCAACACAAAATGTATATGCTCTCAAGTGGGGATCACTTGTGTAATTTTGCATGCCTTCCCTTGTTACATACTAAACTATTACTCTCAAACACTCTATGTAAGAACTTTATATTATTTTCTGGTGGTAAGCCATAATTGTTTGGTTGTAAGCTAGTTTCTTTAATGTTGTGATAGATTAAAGGAATAAGAAAATCAATTATGAGTATAAAACACATAATATGTTAGGGTTCAGGTGCCATCTAGCTTGTAAATCTTGTGACATGGAGTGTCTTAAGACACTTAAGATGTATTGAGAAAATAATTTGTAATATTTAATTCTCACTATTGTTTGCAATACATTCATAAAGGGGTGATGGGTTACACTGGCAACAGTAAAAGTGGATTGTGGAAACAAATAATTAATATTGTTTTCCCCTTATTGATGTCTAGAATAAGATATTTAATGACTTAAGAAAGTGGAAAAAGAGTGACCTATGGGCTTCTCAAAGTGGGAGTATGGAAGAGGCAATATATGTCTCTTGGTTCCTGGTCTTTTATTACATTTAATGTAATGTTTACCTTGAAAGTATAGGTGTCCATCTTGGAGGAAAGGTATTGGAAGCTAAACCAATGTATTTTTTAGTTCAATTTAGGCATTCCAAGGTTGTGGTTATGAGTAATGAAGAGTCTTATTTGTGAACATTTATTGGCTATTTTGGAGTTTTTACCATTCTATAAATTCAGCCTTTGGGTATAGATTTTATGCGCAACAGAATGGAGAACAATTGAATGTAGTTTTGTTTGCATGAGTAAAGGATGGATGAGAGGCATAAGAAGGTTTTTCACATGTACATAGGTGTTACTATGGTGGAGGTAAAGAGGAGAATGAAAGTGATTGTATTGCAAGAAGTTTTATTGTTGTTAATAGAAACTTGTCCTCTCTTCTTGGTGGAGTATTTTCTCGCAAGAGTTTCTCCACGTAAATCTTATGTTATGTTGCCGATTTATGCCTTATTACTATTAATCTTATGCTGATGTTAATCATTATTTATCGTTGCTATAAGTTCATATAAGATAGGTTTTTTAAGCATGGTTAATAAGTTGATCTTTGACATCATAAAGAAGAAGGCTCTAATCATGGGTTTTCCACAATTAAGGCAATCTAATTTTCTAATTTGCACGAGTTTCAGATTTTCATGTTGCTGCTATCTAAGCCTTAAATCTGATCCTTTGATTAGTTCATTGGATAGAGATTGATCTTCACAATCTTTGGTATTGAACCTACTTATTTCCCAACATAATATTATCTATTTTAATAAAATGATCGATTTGATATGATAATCTTTTCTTTTACATAATTGGATTTGTTGAAATTTGAAACAAAAGCTCAAATATAACAATTCTTCATTCATCAAAATTATTACATTGTAATATGACCTTATAAAGGTTTTCAACCAACTGCTTCTAACCCCTAACAAATAAAAATTAACTAATAACTAATCTTTACTATCCTATGTTAAAAAACACACCTTTTTAATGCTATATAAGAAATTTTTATGATTGTCCCCTCTCAATTAAAAAAAATATCATTAAATGTCAATTTCCATTGATAATACATCCGTACACCAAATCTCCGACATCCTTATTATCATTGAAAAGAAAAAATCATTCCCTTATAACTATATGAATGACCTCAATCTCCACTAGCATGAAATTGATTTCTAAATTTTGTATTAAGAAAGATCGAGCACTTCATCTTGAATAGAAGATGTGTTATTTGTAATAAGAAAATTTCTATAACAATTGTTGGCACTTCTAAAAGGGTTCCATTCTCACATCTAGAGCAGAAATAACTAAATAACTGATTATATTTGCAATGCTGATAGAAAGAGATCCTCTCGGAAGCTTTATTTCTCAAGGTAGCTGAGAACCTGCATGGATATCAATCTTCTCAAGTAGGCAGACAATCCAGTGACTACGACTGTGACGGATATAGTGCTCAACAAATAAAAATGTTATTCTATCTTTCAATGCACATCTCACAATCTTGGCATAGCTGTGCAAATATGATTCATCCCTCTTCCATCTTCCTATGATTGGTAACTACTCTATCTTCTCACACAAGAAATCATGGTGAAAGTCCTTGATTTTGCAGGCTGTATTGAAATTGTATGATGGCATGTGTTTTTGAAAACCCAAATTTAATATAAATGGTAGTTACACATAGCCACATCATGCATCATATGACCATTAGACGGCCACAAGACATGAACAATTGTTACAGTCGATAGTATATGATTCTGTACGCCATGGGTGTCATATCTACACCAACCTTCTTGCTATAGAGATAGGATGCACCATCGACTATAGCTTTTGACACAGTTTGATATTCCTCTTGCAAAATATTTATCCCCATGAGGATCTGTTATTCAAGGTTAATCATCCATGCCAAGCAATTTGTAGATATTGATGAAAAATAAAAATCTAATAGTCTCTACCATTCCAAATGACATTGTTCTTTGGGAGTGCTAGATTGTTAGCATTGAAACTCTATAAACCCTTGCATAACACTAGATTTCTCCATTTCTAACTACTCCAACGTTACCAAAAACTAAATAAAAAAAAAGTTATTCATAGGGGCTTTTGATGGCTGGCAAGCATAAAACTAAATTTAAGCATGATCACAATGAACATAATGGATGAAAGATCTATAAAAAGAGTGAACATAATGAAAGAGAAAGATGATGCATATAAATGGTAGACATGTCAATGAGTTTTCTGTGAGGAGTCTGATATTCAAATGAGTATCACTGGCAAATATGAAAGAAGAGTGGATGCTATAAACCTCAAATTTTGTGTGAGGTGTGGGAGATCTCACTAGTCCTTTGTTCGCATTGCTTCTCCTTACAGCAAGTGAATGTATACAAAGAAAGTTAGTAGGGTTGCGGTGGAGTGCAAGATTCACAAATCCATTGCCTTAATCAATTTGACAAACAAAACACGACTAAAGTAAAATATCAAAACTTGCTTTGATAATAAATGTTGAAATTTGAGACAAGGGCTCAAATCTAATAATTCTTCATTCATCAAAATCAACAAAACCATTACATTGCAACAACTTTATAAAATCATTTTAACCAACTATTTTTTTTAACCACCTAACAACTAACAATTAACTAGTACCTAATTTTTACTATCCTATGTTAAAGAACTATTTTCTAGCAGGATTTAGTGATCTTAATGTTACTAGAATTTCGACTCTAATGTTCCTTTTCTTGTGACTTTTGAGTAAACCCAATTGTATTAGTAAAGAAAAAAATCATTTATAAAATTGAAGTTTAAAAAATGTAATATATCTTAATTATACATTAAATTTATTTAAATTAATTTATAGGTCTTAACATTTTCAATTGTCTCTTATTCTATACCATTTTATTAATAAACATTTTGTATGATATGTTCACCTTAAAATTTAAGGTATTTCATATACAATGACAAAAATTGAGAGTATCTTTCATATGTTTGGAATTCTCTTCATCCTGATGATGAATCACAGAGTGTGATTCGAAACGTTGATGGGAAAAAAATACACACAATTGAATGCAGAAAAATAAACTAGTATACAATATGGATTGTGGAAGTCTCATAGCTTTAATAGTATTATAATTTTCATTGAGTAAACTTATATTGTGTATTTTATGTAGTATATATGTTAGCATATTACATTGTTTTGTTGTTACACAATTATATTCATTATGCTATTAAAATTGCAACATTTCTCCTTTATATATTTGTACACTATTCATCAATTAATAACAAAGCATTTTTACCTTGCTCTTCATATGGTATTAGAGCACGATGTAAACTCTTGTGCACCTAGAGAAATTTACAACACTTGGTGATGAAAGAAGAGGATTGTGTAGATGTTGTTGGATGTAATAAGACCTACATTGTATAAGAAGCATGAGGCTTTTGATTTCTCTCATAAATAGTTGATGAATATATGTTGGCATTCAATTGAATGAGGCTCAATTAAAAATCCATGATTGTGTCTGCTTGAAAGTTTCTATAGTTTTTTTTTACTTTGCAAGCATATTGTAAATTGGTTTTCTTTTGTGAAATCTCCTTTTCGTTTATTGATATTTTTTAGCAACTTTCCAACAAAGAATACCTTTAGAATTTGAGTCAAATCCATATGCCAAGTTTTCCTCTTCAAAACTCAATACAAAATAACCTTGGTCAAATGAACTACAACATAGGCACTCAAGATGATCTGTCCTTGGACATCGAAGTTTTTGAAAGTCAACACCTGCTCTCATCTCATCACATGATCTCCATAATGCAACTCCTAGTGGCATAGTACCGATTGTTGTCCCTTGATTGTCCTTGACAAAAAAAAGGGTGACATCATGGGCATTTGTTATATGCATCTTGTCATGGTTACATTCATTAATTATTAAAATGCTTATGACTGCACTCTTGTCATGTGAGTTAAATAAAAAGGCACTTTGTATAGTGCTATCGACAACTTGAGGAGTGGGACATGCGCTGGAGTTTGCTTGACGTGGCTTGGCATTTCAATGACATATTTTTCTATGGAATCAAAAAAATCATTTCAATATTGCAAAAAGTTTTGGTATTTGTGTAAAGCAAGAAGTAAGGTTTATTTGTTGGTCTATTGCGAATCCTATCGGGCTGCCGCCATGAGATTCATGCTTATAGTTACAGGGCTCGTTGTGGTCAGAATCTGGTCATGGATTTTTGTTATGTTATTCCTCAGGGATAGACAATTATTGTGGTGGTCTTGGTTACCGATTTCAGTGGAGTTAGTTACAAATTTTCAGGGATTATTAGGTATCATCGTTCCATTTCATTTCTGAGGTAAAATCGATTGAAAATGAAGTTTCATTTTTTGAAAATGTTAAATGAAGAAAGATGTTTAGTTTTTAGTTTCTTTCTTCAACGAAGTTTGCAAAGTTAAAAAGTTGTTTTTGGATTAATTGCAGAATGTTGTTGTTTTAATACATGGTTTATTCTGCAACCACTTTTAATTAGTTATAAAACCCTAACCGAGGGTTGAAAATTTTGAGCTTTCAAGGGTTTCGTTTGTTTATATAATGTAATGGTCATCTGAAAAGTGTAAGAAAAAATGAGGAGGAAAAACAGTTTTGAAGGTTATAGATGTTGACAGATAGGGTTAATTCACTGTGAATAAAAACATTATGATCTCTGGATAACAGTGTGTATAAGTTCCTTTATACGGCATAAGTTGAAAATAAGGCAGTATTGATTGCATTTTCAGTCTTTAACAAAACAATGAATTGGAAAGATGTATTGTACGGTGATAACAGTATCTTGAAATTGAGATTATTGGATATCATTGTATTTTGAAATATCGTTCAAATATTGGTAAATTTGTAGATGCACTAATATAGTGTAGATATAAGTTTGGTAGTACTTGTAACTTGAGATGCAAAAGAGAAGTTGAGAAATGTAGGGGTGGGTGCTCCTTGAAGTCTTCTAAACACTATGTATTGAGTTGGTGCTCATTGAGTTAATAAAGGAAATTCATTGCTGAGTGGTTTTTCTACCCCAAGAGGGTTTTCCACTCATGAAATCTATTGTGTTATGGGTTTATATTTGTATCATTCTGTTTTAGTTGAGTTAATGTTCTGATATATTAGTTTTGTTTATGGTTTGCAGTTTACTATTCATATCTTACATATTCTCTGCTTTAAGCAAAATAGTTCAAGTTTTTTTTTATTCTGCAAAAATTAGTTATTGTTATAAGAATGACAAGGGTTATTCAAAATGAATAGTGGATAATCAACTTCATATGCTTTTTCAAAGTCTGTTGTCTTAATCACTAGGTTTGATTTTTCACATTCATTATCTTCAAATTGTCTCAAAGTTGCCCAGTGAGTTTTCTTGTTAAAATTGGGTCTACATTTCACTCACTCCGATTCACACCACCCCCCTCTCAAAGTTGCCCAATGAGTTTTCTTGTTAAAATTGGGTCTGCATTTCACTCACTCTGATTCACACCACCCCCCTCTCAGAGTGAATCCACTTCCAACACCGATAACATTAGAAGATGCAAATCTATTTCGAAGATCGATAACATCTCGAGGGTGACAACAATAAATACTACGTATATATATTTGGCAAAGCATTGTAATGTCTATTGGGCTTATTAATTCTACAGTTTCTTTTCTTGACTTTCTTGTATGTATTTACTAATGCAGTTGTATTATTGGTGAGTATGGCTATGTACCATAATGTCATCTCTCTTTTGATTATCTATATAATAGATGCCCTCCTTCTCATTTCATCAAGACAATTTGAGCTTTCGCATATTTACTTGTTTGTGATCAGCAAATCACCACTATTTTTCTTTCATCTGATATCAGAACAAGTCTAAGAGAAATCAGCCCATGAGCCCATTATTCTAGGAGATCCAGTAAAGATCAGAGAGCAATTTGATTTGTAGGTCAACAAAAAATTGCTTGTTGCATGTTGCTTGCTATATGCTACGCTGATAGAATCTCTCCCCATTTGTGAACAGAGGAGATGAGAGGAACCTACTATAAGAGCTCATTTGTAACATTAGGTTCAACCACTTACAGGAAAGAAGTATTGCCCGCACTTTTCATGCACACCCAGATTTTGTCTTTGGAACCTATCAAAGGAAGCTGCAAGTTTCATAAAAAAGAAAGAAAGAATGAAGTAGTAGCAAAGTGTGGAAGCAGGCATACAAACCAAAAGGAGAGTTGCGTGTGAAATTTCCCCTCTTTAAAGTCCACTCCGAAGTCAAAGTCTTATCTAGCTTATAAGAGTGCTTTAAAAGTTTATCACTTTAGCCTATTAAAAATGTTTATCACTTAGTTTAATAAAAAAAGTATATAAAAAAGTGTGAAAATTGTTCTTTCGAAGTGAAAATATATATGAATACAGAAAAAAGTGTGAAAATGTTTCTTTGGAAGTGATAATGTATTTTAGATATTGGATTTTTTTCTTTTTTATTGTCTTTCAAGGACTTTCAAAAAGTTTTTCCTGTAAGAGATATATCAATCTTTTGTAATAAAATGTATTATCGGTTGCAACCAACACTTATTTTGAAAAATAATAATAAGAAAAAGATTTATTTTGTGTGGGTCTCATTTGAAGGGACAAAGGAGTATTCATTTGCATAAATCTCTCCCAAACTTTGCGTTGAGCATTTGGGTCATTTAGCATATTTTTATGCCAAATATGGCAGTAAATGCAATATCTAATATGTTAATTCCTATATTTGAAGGAAATAATTTTACATATTGGTGTACTAAAATGAAAACCCTACTCATCTAAAGATTTGTGAGATATATTGTTCAACAAGGATATGAAGAGGTAGAAGATGTAAATGCATTGAATGACTATTAGAAGAGGGAATATAAATCAAATATTAAAAAAGATAATGAGGCTTTGTTTTTTATTCATGGTGCAATTAGTCAAGTCATTTTCCCCAAGATAAGTGGTGTTGTTCACTCTAAGAAAGCATGTCAAATACTTGGCAATGCATATCAAGGTGAACAAACTGCTAAATTGCAAACAATGAGGAAAAATATTGAAAATGTAAAGATGACTACGAGTGAATCTGTCAACAAGTTTCTAACAAAGATAGAAGGTTTAGTGAGTCAAATGAAAGTGCTAGGGGAAAATGCAGATGATAGACATGCCATTGAAAAAATATTGAGAAGCTTGACTCCTAAATTTGAAGGTGTGGTCTCTACAATTGAGATTTCAATGGATCTCTCAAGCATAAAAATAGATGAATTAAGTGGAATTTTATTAATCATTGGAGAAAGAATGAAAGTAATGAAGAAAGCTTAGAACAAGAATTTTCCTCTAAAAAAAATATAAGAGAGAAAATAAACTTATTCTCCAATAATCATTGTAAGAGTGACTATGGGAATAAAAATGAATATAAAGGTGAATCTAGAAATTTTAGAGGAAGAGGAAATTATTTCAGAGGAAGAAGTTGCAACTTCAATGGAGCAGGAAGAGGAAGAGGTAGAAGTAATGTAAGTGACAATGATAAAAGGAATGTCCAATTCTCTCCTTGCAATAAGTTTGGACATTATACTTTAGAATGTTGGTTTAAACAACGTGAAACCAAAAAATGAAATGTCCATAGTACTATTGAAGATAAACAAAATTTGTTTTTTTCTTGCTTCAATACAAATGTTAGTGAAAATAATGTGTGGTATATAGACTCCAGATGTTCTTCACATCTGACATCTAATGAGCATCTATTTGTTAATTTGATTCAAAAACATCAAATTAGAGTAGTACTAGGAGATAATAATTCCCATGGAAGCAAAGGTAAGGGTACTATTGCAGTTACAATAGAATATGGTGAACTAAAACATATCAATGAAACATTATTGGTTGCAGTACTCAAAAAGAATTTTTTGTCTATTGGACAAATGTTAGAGCAAAAATACCAAGTACTTTTTTATGAGAATGTGTGTATGATAAGAGATAAGTTAAAAAGGAATGTAGTTGTTGCAAGAGAAAGGATTATAGGTGATAGGATGTTTCCTCTTCATTTCACTCAGGGAAACCTAGCACTAAGGTCTAGTGAAATGAATGAAAGTAAAATTTGACACAAAAGATATGGTTAGCTCAATTTTAATGGGTTGATTTTGTTCAAAAGATTTAAAATGGTTAAAGGTCTACCCTTCATTGAGAATATAGAAGATGTGTGTGAAATATGTATTCTTGGAAAACAACATAGGATAAGTTTTCCAATTGGAAAATCTAGTAGAGCAAAGAAACATGTTGAGATAATTCATACAGATTTGTGTGGTCCCATGGAAACACCTTCTTTGAATAAATCTAAGTATTTTCTAACCTTGATTGATGATTAGTCAAGAAAAACTTGGGTGTATTATTTGGTTACAAAAGAAAAATTCTTTGACAAATTTGTAGAGTTAAAGAGGATGGTTGAAAAGCAAAGTGGTAAGTATATCAAAGTGATAAGATTAGATAATGGAGGGGAGTACAAATCAAATAAGTTTCTAGATTTTTGCAAAAATCATGGAATGAAGAGAGAATTCACTAATTCCTACACTCGATAGCAAAATGGTGTTACTGAAAGGAAGAATAGGACAATTGTTGAAATGACAAGATGTATGATGAAAGATAAAAATTTGGATTAAAATTATTGACTAGAAGCATTGTGCACAAAAGTGTATCTTCTAAATAGAAGTCCTGCAAAAGTAGTTAAAGGAATGACTCCCTAACAAGCATGGTCTAGGATCAAGCCAAGTGTTGATCAATTGAGAGTATTTGACTGTGTTGCTTATACACATATACCAAAATAAAAATGCTCTAAATTAGATGATAAAGGCCTAAAATGATTTTTTATTGGTTATGAAATTGAAAATAATGCATACAGGTTGTATGAAAGAATAGGAAAAAAGCTTGTAATAAGTAGAGATGTGGTATTTGATGGAGCAACATAATATACCAAAGAAAATGAAATAAAGGGAAAAGTGATAGTGATTGATGAAAGTGAAGAAGAGGAACAAGAAAAAGATGAATCTAAATCATCTAATGCAGGAGAAAGAAGATATTAAAAATATCAAAGAAGGAAAAAAAAGAATCATCCCACAACTCTTATGTTGGATTCAAATTTTGAAAAACTCATAACAAGATCACAAGCAAAAGTGAATTATGCATTAATGACTCAAGTCATGGAGATAAATGAGCCAAAAACATTTGAACATGCTCAAGAAAAAGAAAAGTTTATTGAACCAATGAATAGTGAAATAGAAACAATTGAAAGGAATGACACATGAGATTTTGTCCAGTTACCTCCTATAAGGAGATTATTGGTACAAGAAGGATGTACAAAACTAAGTACAAATATGATGGGAGCATTGATAAATATAAGGCTAGATTGGTAGCGAAAGTGTACACTCAATTAGAAGGTATTGATTACACTAAAACATTTGCACCTATCGCATGAATTGATACTATCAAATTGGTTTTGGCTTTTGTAGCTCAACAAAGTTGGATAGTTTATCAAATGGATGTAAAGAGTGCTTTCTTGAATGGATATATTGATGAGGAAGTGTATGTTTCAAAACCAAAAGGTTTTGAAATCCCTTCTAAAAAACATTATGTTTATAGATTAAAGTAGGCCTTGTATGGTCTCAAGTAGGCACCAAGAGACCATTGGTATTCAAGGATAGACTCAAACCTTCAACAAAAAGGATTTTCAAGAAGTCAATCAGATCAAAATCTTTAAATCATAAGCTTGGCTAGGGATATTTTTATCTTAGTTATCTATGTAGATGATCTTATCTACACAAAAAATAATTCAACTTTATTTGTAGAGTCTAGAGCAGTAATGATTGCTGAATTTGAAATGATAGATTTGGGACAAATGCACTACTTTATTGGTATAGAAGTATGGAAAAGAAAAGATGAAATATTTGTGTCTCAAAAAAGATATGCTTTAGGTTTCCTACAAAAAATTCAAATGAAGAGTTGCAAACCAGTTGCAACACCAATTGAAGTTGGACTTAAATTGTTTAACTTAGATGTGTCAGATCTAGTGGACCCCACTCTATATAGATAGTTGATTGGATGTTTGATATACTTAACTACTACTCATCTAGATATCACATATGCAGTGAGCTTGGTATCTAGGTTCATGTCAGAGCATAAGAAAACACATTGGAGTGCAACTAAAAGAATTCTTAGATATGTTAGAGGGACATTGAGTCATGGTCTCAAATTTCAGCATTTAGAGGATACTAGGTTGGTTGGATATATAGATTCAGATTGGGCTGGTTCAATAGATAATCAAAAGTCTACTTTTGGTTACAATTTTAGTCTTGGTTCTATAGTATTCTCTTGGAAGTCTAAGAAACAACCAACTGTATCACTTTCTAAAGCAGAGGCAGAATACAAAGTGGTAACATCAACAACTTTTCAAACTGTGTGGTTAAGAAGACTACTAGAAGATTTACACCAAATATAGAATGGACCTACCCTGTTGTATTGTGACAACAAGAGTTCTATACAAATGACAAAGAATCTAGTATTTCATAATAGAAGCAAACATATTGAGATACAACATCACTATATCAAAGAATTGGTTTAACAATGCTTAATAGAGATCTTCACAAAACCTTTGGCTGCTTAGAGGTCTACTTCATGTTGTTCCCAATGATCATTTTGGGGGAAGATATATTTGACAAAGTATTGTAAAGTCCATTGGGCTCATTAATTTTGCAGTTTCCTTTCTTGACTTTCTTGTATGTATTCACTAATGTAATTGTATTATTGGTGAATATGATTGTGTGCCATAATGTCACCTCTCTTCTGTTTATCTATATAATAAATGTCCTGCCTCTCATTTCATCAAGGCAATTGTGCATATTTTCTTGTTTGTGATTAAGATCACCACTATTTTGCCTTCAGAGGGGCCACTTGGTTCTTTTCAGGCTTTAGAATATCCTTCAAACTACAAGCACATTTTCTACAACTTGCAACCAAGCACTCTCTAGTCTTTGTTCATCTGTTATTGAACTGTCTCTTATTTTTAAATCTTCCTCTGTTTCACCATGCATAACGTCTGGGCCACTATTTTCCCCTGTTTATGTTATCAGTGGTAGAGCGAGTTATGGAACACTTTTTGGGCTCCAATGCCAGTTCTCGAATTCATGCAGAATCCCGACACTCCTTTTTGTTCTCCTACGCTAACACAATGGTCTTTTGATGGTTTCTAAAATTGCATCAGGAGCTGCCAGAGGTTACAAACTATCCATGAATGCCACCAATCACTTATTTTTGACTCTTTAAAACCCGTGTATCAAGTTTTTGTGTCAACAGAAAGAAGTAATAAAACATTTCGTTCTGCACTTGTCAGTCTTTAGTAATGGTTCATATAACCGGTGCGGCTATCGAAGAGGTCCATAGAATCATGTGAATCTCCAAAAAGTTTGATGCTAGGGAGAGCAACGGTTCTGTGACGATACATTGACCCAACAAAGAGAAGTCGTGCCATTGAAACTATTTTGGGTTCCAATAAAGAAAACTCGAGCTTATAGAGTTTGGTTGTTTTGAGCATTAGTTTCAAAACTAATTTGAAATACCAAAATTACTTCATCTTTTTGTGTCAGGTTTTGGCTGCCTGCTTCAGAACCAATGAACCATGTCACCGACCTTCCAGACTTTCAGTCTCCTTTTCCTAACATGTCGGGATTTCAATTGTATTTCCAATCAGTGAGTCAGGCTCCGAAGAGAGACTCCCAAAAACTTTTCACTTTGTCTTCATAAATGTTTGTCATATTAAACATCCAAATCCTTTTCAACAAATCATTAGGAGATGTTAGAAAAGGTTAGAAAATATATACGACGATTAATCCGCTCATACGAGTTATTTCCCATGGGGTGGTGGCAGGGCCTTAAATTTTAAATTGGGCTAGTTTAAAAAAAAAATGGGTTCAACATATTGAAAATTAAGTTCCAATTACAACACCTGTTATTGTCACTCACTTTTCTTTGGCACTCGACACTTAACATATTTTTATGAGTTCTTACATTCCATTATGTTTCAATTTCTAAACAACAATTTGATTAAGCTTCACCCCGTCCACCCATATACACCTCAAAACCTGTATCTCCTTTGTTTAATCCAAAGGTATTTTGTCAATATCATCATACTTTTGGGCATGATATTGAGTGATGTATGCATCTAAGACATGAAGTCCAAGAACTCATTGATTCTAATATCGTATTGGTTGATGGTGTGAATGATAAAGATAATAAATCTATAGCAAAGCTCCTAATCAAAACTTGCAAATCTTTATCGATCCTTTGCCTTCGAATTCCACAAATGTTCCTGAGCCTAATACTGGTTATATAGACACTAATGTCTAATCCAACAAAATTTAACATCTAGTGAATGTGATTGAATCTTGCCCTAAACAAGAGAGACCTAAGCCAAAGCTTTAACCTAGTATCACCTTTACCCAAAGTGATAAATCAATGCATGCACTTGATGGACCACTATACATTGCCACTAGAATTAATTAAAAACCCACATGTGCGGTGCTTATTGATCTACTATGTACGGTTAATGTGATTACAAAATAATTTATTTGCACACATGAATTATATTAAGACACTTATAATAAACATGAAGTCTTGATTAAGGTGTATGATGGTTTTACTTATCCCACAATTATTTCTACAAACCTTTGAGTTAAAGTTGGATCTAGAACCTAAGATGTTCCTTTTACCATTATCCCTTGCTCAGAATAATTTATTGTGAAGTCGGGTTATCCTTAGAGGCTTAAATCCATAAAGTAAATCCCTTCCATTGTCCATAAGTGATTGAAATTCCCATTTGAAGAACAAGTGCAAAATATATTCATAGTGTATTCTAGCCCTTGTCTAGACATGGAAACTTTGCACTTGACTACTTTTAACCTCAACAGCGTCAACCCATTTTACCTCATAAAGATACCTTGAACATTCATTTCTTACAAAAAATTTAAAGACAAGAGAATAGCGAGAAGGAGTTATCCTTAGGTATTTGGTTGGGACCCACTCTAACTACTACCCTTAGAGATCCTTCAACATCTAGGAATATTGAATTAACTCTTCCTACTCCACAAGTAACAAGTGAACTACACCTTGATCTGGGAATCCTTCCTCTTTTTAGAGTGTCTAGTGTGTATGCTATGGTTCCACCTCTGCCATCTTATAAAGGATAGTAAGACAAATTGTTGACTCCATTTAGATCTCCTCCTATCTTTCAACCCTTAGTGATTCCTTTTGTTCCTCCTCATATTCATAGATTAAGGAAAGAAAAGGAATTGATGTTGAGCAATAACTAACCTCTTTCTATAGATTCTCTAAATCATAACCAATGAAATCATAGTGTGAGAGAACACTGTTGAAGATGGTGTGCTAGGGCTCATGAGCTTGTTACAAAAATAATGTCTTCCCCTAAGAAATTAGATGTTGATTTGGCCCCAACTTATCAACCTTCCTTACCTTCACCCACTCCTAGAGATAATTATTACCTTACCCAGCCTTGTCAAAAGTTGAAGTTGTAAATTCCAAGGGATTCTTCTCCTCCCCTCATATTAAACTACCTACAAAAATAAATTTGGATGATGATTCAAATCTCATGGTTGAAACTATTAAAAATAATTCTGAGTTGTCCTTGATGTTTTTTAAAGCATTGATGCTAGCAACTAGTGACACACATAGTGATTCATCATTAGAGAATGGTCCATGTTTTGAACTATAAATAGTTCCTTGTACTATAATAGACATAGCTCATTTAGCATCTTTCCCATCATGTCTTGATAGTGATGAGTGAGATTTGGAGCCAAATGATTTTTTAAGCTCATTTGTGCAATACTTCTTTGTGTTTGTTTGTTTGCATGTATATAATGTGATTCATTGTAATATGTTTTCTTGACAAATCTTTTGTTTGTTAGGTTCTCTTTTGACGACCCTTGAGGATTCCTTGGCGCAAGGATACAAACAGATCAATTATGTTGTGACATTTTTCTATTTGTATCTCCATTCTTCTATATGTTGTATACATGTGTCATAAATGTACTTTTAATGTAACTATTGTTTTGTTTTGTCTTTTGGGAATGGTGCAAAGAATTGAGGCTTTTTTGGCTCTTCCATGTTTATGCAAAAATACCCTTTGTACCTTCTTATGTGTTCTTCCTCCTCTGTATGTTGGCATGTTGGCATAACTATTGGAGATGATGGTGTACCAGTAAAGGACTGTTGATGATGATATATTAAAGGACTATTGGTGATGACATAATTATGATATGATCAGTTATTTGTGTTGTCATTGATGGAAACCATATGTTTCCATGTTTTTTTATGATTGGTATGCCATCTAAGTCTACTGGTTAAGTCTAACCAGTAATGGATTGAATTGAATTGAGTTGGAAAGAAAAAATCCCAAGTGACAGTGAATCGGTAACCATGAACATAGAAGGAGATGGTTGTGGTAGTGATCCGTGTTGAGTCAGGTGTTGCAGTTTGGAGTGTGTGCTTATGATATCATAATGAGGCTATGAATTGAACCACATCATTTTTGGAGAATCAGAAGTCATGTTTGTAATTGACTATTGTATAATCAACTAGGGTTTGAGAAGCGATAACAAGATCCTTTGACTGGTGATGTTTTATGGTTTGGCAGTGATTCTTATCATGTTCATAAGCTAGTGATGACGTGTCAGAATATGAGTGAAGAGATAAGATATTTTTTTAGGGCATACAAGGATCAAATTTCTTGGGAAGCAGCGAAGTGCTTAGCAGAATGTGTTAACGGTTTGATAGCTTATCAGATCGATATGCAGTGATGAGTTATGATCATTGAATGACTGTAATTGTCTTGTAATTTGTTGTAATGATATGTATGATGATATGCAATGATTTATAATGATTTGATATGATCTATGATGTAGATATATTGTAAGTTAGGGTTATATAACCGACCTAATTGCAAAGTCTATTTAGGTTGAGTTTTAGAAGGTTTATTGTGTTAGTGATCAAAGATGTGTGTGTGTGTGTGTGTGTGTGTGTGTGTGTGTGTGTGTGTGTGTGTGTGTGTGTGTGTGTGTGTGTGTTTGTGTGTGTGTGTGTGTGTGTGTGTGCTGAACCAGATTGAGATGTTTGCACGAGAGAAGCAGATTGGAGCTGACAAGGATCTATAATAGCAAGCTATGAAGTGCTAAGTCTAGATCATTTATTTGTTGTTTCCTAACAGTTACAACAACATTAAAATCCCTTAACTGGGTAGTTCCTAATAGGCGTGATCTTGTAAATCCCTTCATCAAGTGGCTAATTAATTTGGGTTTAAATCCTCCAGTGAGGTTACTCCTAATAGGGTAAAGCTCCTAAGAGAGCTAAGTTGTAAAATCCCTTCACCAGGTGGCTCATTAATTTGGGTTTAATTCTTCTAGTGAGGTTACTCCTAATAGGGTAAAGCTCCTAACAAAGATAATTTGTAAAATCCCTTGACCCGGTGACTCCTAATAGGGTTTTCTCTTAACCGAGCATTGTTGTAAAGCTCCTAATAGGGCGCATTCTGAAAGAGTGCATTTAAATTGTGGGTACCAATTCCCATCGTGGTTTTTCCCATTTGGGTTTCCACGTGAAAAATCTTTGTGTTCATGTTGTGGATGTATTGTTGAGTTATACATTTGATGTCTTTACTATATTTGCTTAATGATGAACACTTAAGTTTCCACTGGTAATGTTTTGGTAAATCTAATTTGGAGATTGGTTAATCAGCTACCGATATTGGTTATGAATTGTTTTGTGAAGTATTTTGTAGATTGGTGAAAAGTTATAGTTTATCCTTATTACTGATTCAACCCCCCCTCTCAATAATAACTGGATCCTCACAATAACACTGTACTCATAATTTTGCTACATTTGGGGGATGAGGTCAATTTTTAAAAATCATGTTGATATACATTATTTATATTATGCACATATTGACCCCAAATCTATGGATCCCTATGTACTCCTAGTTGTATGTGAATATCAACATGACTTGCCTAAATTTGGAGGCAATTTAGTGTTGTGATGTGCTCATAATTTTTCTACATTTGGGGGATGAGGACAATTTTAAAAAATCATATTGATATACATTACTTATATTATGCACATATTGACCCCAAATCTGTGGATCCATATGTACTCCTAGTTGTATGTGAATATCAACATGACTTACCTAAATTTGTAGGCAATTTAGTGTTGTGATGTTCTTATTTTGAAATGTATACTAACTTAAAGGAATTTCTCCTAATTGGCATACACAATTACTTTAAAGTGGGAGCATACAATCCTTTATGCATTTCACTTTGTGCACATGCCATGCAAGATTGGTTGTACACTTTGATCACACACTATGAATTTATTTATTCTCTTGAAACACCTTTTTGCAGTCTCCTATCAAGATCACCCAAAATAGAGAATATTTCTTAGCCTTGTAATCTCCATTGGCATGAATCTCGCCTAGAATAACACAACTCGATAGTTTGTGTGATATCATCACTTGTTTATGAGCTACCTAGCATAATGAAACTTGCTAGCCTTTTGATTCCTTGTGGCCATGGATCCTAGTAAGTATTTGAGGATCATACTAGCCCTAGGGACCATACTTTGTGTGTTCTATCCCTAGAAGTCATAATTTGTGTGTTCTAACATGAATCTTAGTTAGTGTGTGAGGATCTTACTAGTCCTCTATGTCATCCCTTGTCTTTTTCATATGGCTCCTAGTAAGCTCTTTTAGATCTTACTAGTCTTAGATGCCATACATTTGTGTTTTGCATGCTCCATGTGTACCACCAATGTAGATCATATTTCTCACTTTGTACTTGCATTTTGTCTTGAAATTGTAGATTGATAGATATTAAGTCTTAGGGGCTATCACCTTGCCAAGCTTAGTGTTGTCTTGTCTCTTTTATGTATTGATGAAAGAATATTTGGCTTCTCCATATTTTAACGATAGTATGAGAATAAACTAATACTCCTACTAAAGTAGAGGATAAATGCAACATAGTAAATTGTATTCCTTATTATTTCACACTTAGTTTGAACACTCACTTTGGAAGTTGTTCCTAATGTGTACCAAATTCATGTCTGATTGTGCTTAGTTTTAGGACCATTTCCATTAACTGGGTGCATTCCCCTATTCATGACCTTATTTTTTGCCCAAAATGATAAGAATAGGTCGCTAGTGCCCTTGTCCTAAACTAGGAAACTGAACACCCCTATCCATGCATTTTGACCCCAAAATTTGAATTTTGGATGGTGATTTTGCAAGTAGCAAGAAATTGCCCTCTAATTTTGACCCTCCCTAGAAATAAAATCTGAAAAGTTGTATATAAATACAAATCGCTCTCCCACTTAAAACTCATATCAACTATAAGTCTTATTATGAGCATTCAATCAAGCATACACAAGGAAATTAAGCATAGATTTGCAATCAAGGAGCAAGAAACATTCAATTCTACATCTTTATTTCTACAAGCATGATCAACCATATTGTGTTCCTCCATGATGAAAGAATGCATTATCATCTTCTAAGCAACATCAAGACTTAAGTGAGAGTTCATGCAAAGGATTTCACACTTAAGTTGATATTTGTCAGTTCAAGCATTTCCATTGTTTTTTAGCCTATGTCCTTCTAAGGTCAAGCTCTCTTTTCAGTCAATCATAGTTGTAGTGAAGGTGGGAGCACCAACACAAGTTTTGACTTAAGTAAACCTATACATAATACAACCCTTCATTCCCATTTTTCACATGTCAATATTTAGATTCAACAATAGAGAGTGTTATAGGTGCGTAGAGAAGACAACAAAAAACATTCCTAGATTTGAGATAGGCGAAATTTCTTGGACTAGGATGCCCAATACATTAACCCTACAGTATTTGACTAAATTTTGGAGAGATAAACCTATAGGACCTCTTGACTATGAACCTACTTTATTCCTTTTGTACAAACACCATCAGACTAGGTACCAAGAACACTAGTATGACATTTTATGTTCAACTTGCAACTACAAGTTCCTTTCTATGTCTAATTTCCATGTCTGAGTTACTATGTTAGTTTTCTATTTTGTAATATACAATTAGTGTTGAGGTTATCATTTTCCTATTATTTAACCTATATGTTAAACATCTCCTAATTTCAAATCCTTTCCATACAAAAGATGAATATTAAACCAGAGTGTTTATCTCTCCTATTAGGGCTAAAGTTGAACCTTATTAATGTTGTCAATGATATGTAATAGCAATTTGAGATATTAGTTTGCATCCATAAGATGACAATCTCATTTTTGTACCTATCAATTAGTATTTTTCTTCTATGAATTAAACTATACTTCTCAATGTTCAAGAAAAATATCTTCATAACACATATTAAAATATAATAAGTTAAAATTTATAGAGAAACCTACCAAAAGGAATTATATCTAAACTCAAAATTAAAATCGCTTTGGAAACTAATAGTGTCCTCTATAAACATATATAAACACCTAAGCACAAATAAATACTTGAACATCATTCCTTGGAAAACCAACCAAAAAATGATACAAATTATTAGTTTTTATGTCAAAAGGTACCAATAAATTATCTTTATCCATTTACAAAGTTCATATTTTTATCATTTGTAACTCTTTTTATAAAACTCAAAGTAAAAGGATGACAACAAAATAGCTTGTATTTGTAAGATTTGGTTGTAGGGGAAATGGTCTAGTAGCCAAGCATGTTCCAATGACGGTTCACTCCTTGCTCACCCAACTTCCCAATTACCAACTTTAAAGAAACCAAAAAATGATAACTAAAAGCTCATTAATAAATTTCACATGTACCAATAGCCACCTACTTGTACCCCCAATACTTAAAATTTGTACTTTAATTGGAGGAGTTTTGCAATTTTACTATTACCCATAGCGCACGACTACTACGGAATTTGTGCATAAGTATTGACAATTTTTGTACATGTTGATTAGGGCATGTGTAAGTAGGTATTAGGCAACACTTCTAAATGATCATTTTTTGACCCTTATGCACATAGCGGATCACATAGCATTCATCTTTACTACCTAAAAGTCAGAACAATAGCTATAAGTAGTTAAGTCACATATGAAAACAATACAAAGTAAATCATCAAAATCCTATGTACTATTTAGAATAAGTGAATACACAAAATTAACTATAATGAATATGATGCTCTTCCCCTATATACCAACACATATGTGTGGTCAAAATCCATCACGATAGAAAATGACAAGATTGAAGTGTACCAATTAGAAGTTATTTTAACTCTCAATAACAAGATTGAAATGTACCCCATTAATAACTATTATAGATCCTATCAGCATAGATGGCGATTGATCATGACACCATATGCTGTGTCCAACGCAAGTTGAAATCTGGTATCATGCCTTACGCATGCAATTTTTAATGGAGAATAGCGGCTGCCGAATGTGTTCACTCCTGATGGTAGAGAGAAATGGAAATTATATATTAGGTTAGTTAGTCAACCCCACCTCTCTCGTCACTCGTCACTCCTGATAAGATCCCCCCTTGTCGTTAATGCCATTATCAACGTCAGTGATTTTACGTTATTGCTCTTTACGGGCTTAAACCACACCAAAATCTCCGTGGAGGTGTGAATGAAACTTTTGAATCTTATCTAATTTTTTTCTCCGTGGAGGTGTGAACGAGACTTTTGAATCTTATCTATTTTTTTGGAAAAAAATGGGCCAAGTGCAATGTGGGACCTATATGTTAAGAAACAGCTGCCCTTACGATGGAAATTCAACGCAATCGTGTTGTTATATCAAGTGTAGCCCACTCTGTACGCCATGGCTCCTGCAATGGGATCTTATGAGTGTGAAGCAAAGCTGGAAGATATTCCCATTCTGGATCTCTCTCGCTGCGGTGAGGACAAATGTTTGCAGGCGTTGAGAGAAGCTTGCCAAGAACTGGGCTGCTTTCGAATTGTAAACCATGGAATCTCACCAGATCTGTAAAAACAGTCCCAGAAAATAAAAACATAACAGCAACCATAAACAGATAAAAAACAGGGCAAAACAAGGTTAGAAAAGATATATATATTCAATTTCCTCAATCACACACATATATAGCTATTACAGTCTTTGAAGCCTAGAATCTTCTTGCTTTCTAGAAAACTCTACACTCTGGAAACTTCTTTTTACAACAGCTCTGTTTTTTTAAAACAGCTCCTGGAAGACTCTAGAAATATTCTATTATTTTCTAGACAATCTTAATTATTCCTAACATCCCCCCTTAAGATTGGTTAGAAGAATACAAAGAAAAATCAAAAGAAAGGGGAACATTATATTACTATCCCCCCTTAATGTTCACCTCAATCATGCCTAGCATACCCCGTAATTTCAGAAATTTGGCCTCAAGCATACTCTTAGTAAATATATCAGCTGCTTGGTCTTCAATTGGACAGAATTGGAGATTAACAAAATTGGCTTGAACAAGATCCCGAATATAGTGAACATCAATCTCAATGTGTTTTGTTTTAGCATGAAAAATAAGATTATTTGCAACTTGTATAGCACTTTGATTATCACAATACAAAGGAGTAGCTGAACTTTGTCCAAAATTAAGCTCAAATAAAAGGTTGCGAATCCAAACTGCTTCCTTTCCAGCTTCTTTTGCTGTTCTATATTTTGCTTCACATGAGGACAATGATGTAGTTGTTTGTTTTTTGTTGCTCCATGTAATTGGACTTGACCTAAGCTGAAAAATATAACCACCGGTAGATTTCCTGTCATCTATATCACCTCCCCAGTCTGAATCTGTAAAGCCAATCAAAGAAGCTGAAGACTTGTAACTATAATGTATACCATAGTAAATGGTTCCACAAATATATCGCAAAATCCTTTTGGCAGCCAACCAATGACTTTCTTTTGGTTCTTGCATAGATCTAGATACCATATTGACTACAAAACAAATGTCTGGTCTAGAATGTGTTAGATAAACCAAGCTACCAATAAGCTGTCTATATAAAGTAGCATCCACCTTCTTGGAAGTACATTCCTTAGTAAGCTTAACTCCAAATTGAAAAGGAGTAGGGGCTGGCTTGCATTCAACCATTTGAATTTTTTCTAAAAGATCCAAAGCATATTTTGTTTGAGAAATAAACAACCCATCATGAAGCCTACTAACTTGCAAGCCAAGAAAATAATTTAGTTCACCCAAATCACTCATAAAAAATGTTCCCTTAAGATCTGATTTTAAGTCATTAATCAACCCAATATTTGATCTAGCTATAAGCAAATCATCTACATAAACTGCAACAATAATAATGTCATTTTGCACTTTCTTCACATAAAGATTTGGATCTGATTTACATTTTTTAAACCCATGACGCTGAAAATACTTGTCAATCTTCTCATTCCCCCTTGGTGCCTGCTTAAGTCCATAAAGTGTCTTCTTTAATCTGCAAACAAGATTAGGATGTTGCTGATCTACAAAACTTGGTGGTTGATCCATATATATTTCTTCATATAAATCTCCATTTAAGAAAGCATTTTGACATCCATTTGATGAATATGCCACCGAAGACTAGTAGCCAAAGAAAGAATAATTCTAATTGTATTCTTTTTAATGACAGGAGCAAACGTTTCTTCATAATCAACACCCACTTTTTGATTGAATCCCTTAGCCACCAATCTAGCTTTAAATTTTTCTATAGCACCATCTGATTTAAATTTTGTTTTATAAACCCATTTGCAACCAATCACATTCTTACCTTTGGGAAGTGGCACAAGTTCCCAAGTTTTATTTTTCACCAAAGCATCATATTCTTCTTTCATAGCTTGCTCCCATTCTTTCTTCCCACTAGCTTCCTCATATGATCTTGGGTCATTTACATGCAATACTTTGGCCATGAGAGCACTACCATTTCATGCTTGGATCCTTGAGCCTTGCCCATATATTTCTTCAACACTCCTTGTCTTTTGTCTAGCTGAAAAATCATCTTCTTCATCATCACTACCTACAGAAAATGACTGATTACAAGCATTAGTTGTTTCATTTTCAATAGTATTGTCATCATTTGTATCCTTATCAATGTAGTCACCATTGCTTTCTAAAATATCTGAAAAATGAGAAGCATTTGTTGTTGTAGAGTGAGAGGGAGTGGTTGTAAGTTGTGAATGCTCATCAAACTTCACATCTCTACTAACAAAGACCTTGTTTGTTGTCAAATCATATAACCTATAAGCCTTTGATTCTTCACTATAACTCATAAACAAACACTTATGACTCTTTGGTTCTAACTTTTTTCTCTTTTCATCAGGAATGTGTGCTCAAGCAATAAACCCAAAAACTTTAAAATAACCAATGTGAGGTTTCCTACCACTCCACGCTTCTTCAGGAGTGATATGTGTGAGAGCTTTAGTGGGAATTCTATTTATAATATGTACAACACAAGAAACAGCCAAACCCCAAAATTTATTATGTAAACTTTTAAAATGCAACATACAATGAGCCATTTCTAAAAGAGTTCTATTCATTCGTTCAGCCACCCCGTTTTGTTGAGGAGTATAAGGAATTGTTCTTTGCACCTTAATACCATAATTTTCACAAAATAACTCAAATGCATAATTGCAATATTCACCCCCATTATCGGTTCTTAAGCATTTAATTGTTTTCCCACTTTGATTTTCAACTAATACCTTAAACTTCTAAAAAACTTCAAATACTTCATTTTTCCTTTCAAGAAAATAAACCCATACTCTCCTGCTGTAACCATCAATAAAAGTGAGAAGGTACCTAGCACCTGAAAGTGAAGGATAGCCTGGTTCACATAAATCACTATTAATGAGTTGCAAAGGATGATTAGCTCTCCATGCTTTACCTGAATCAAAAGGATCTCGATGATGTTTCCCTAACACACAACCTTCACACACACCTTCACAATCTGACATTTTTGTTAATCCTCTAACCATATCCATTCTAACCATATCATGTAATTTTCTATAATTTATATGTCCAAGTCTAGCATGCCAAAGTTTTGACATATAATCAGTTTGAGCAATAAAAGCATGAGAGAGTGTGAATTTATCATCAACAAACCCCACAAATTTAAATAGATTCTCTTTATGGTCAATTTTACCAATAGCAATTATATTGCTTGGGTTTTTTTATCTCTAACAATAACTTGATCAACAGACACAACAAACTCATATCCAGCTTGAACTATTTTATATACTGAAATAAGATTCACCCCCAATCCTTCAACCAGTAAAACATTCTTTAAAGATCCATTTGTTATATTAACAGTCCCTGTTCCTAAAACTGGAAGTTTCATTTCATTGCCAATAGAAATCTCTTGATCTGAATTCTCCCCTTCATAAAAATCAATAAACAAAGATCTATCCCCAGTCATGTGAGATGATGCCCCTGAATCTAAAATCCATTCTTTATTAGAATCTAAAGCAAAGTATCCCCCCTTAACACTAGATTTACTCTTGGGTGTAGCAATTACCTCCTCATTTGATTTCTCTTGCCTTTTTAAAGAGATGGCTATGAAGCTATGTTTATCCTTCTTCCCATTCTTAAAAATTTCTTGCTTGGACTTATATTGTTGTCTTTCATTGTCCCTCTTCTTCAAACAAAATTTCTCCATGTGATTCTCACCTCCACAATGCCTGCAAATAATGGGTTTTCTTCCTGCTTGTTTTTTTGCACCATCATTTCTAGAAAAAAGGTTAGAACCTTCATTATTTCAAAATTTATTATTTCCTTTCCAATTCTTTTTTCCATCATTTCTAAAAAATTTACTTTTGGCTAAATATGCATGATTCTTTTTAATATGTCCTTCTTTAATAAGCTGAACTTTTTCATCTAAAATAGACTTGCAAAATTGATCAAAAGTTTGTTGGGGGGTATTGGGATTTAGTTGAAGAACCCTTTTCCTTGATTCCTTAAATACCTTATATGGCTGAGGAAGCTTACTTTCAACCATTGCAATCAATTGAAAATCTTTTTTGGCATATTCAACACCTATTTTTTTGAGCTGAGCATTTAAAAAGGTAACTTCATTGAAGTAATCAGACATTTTAAATTCATCAATTTTTCTTCTATACTAAACATGCTAGCAATGTCTGCATCTTTATAATCCTTTTCTAAATTCTCCCACAGCTCTATTGGATTATCAACATCAACAAATCTTCTATTCAGATTGGGGCTCAAAGCTTTACCAATAATACCTCTAGCTTGCTCCAACTTGCATTTCCACAACTCCTTTTCTTTGTCATTTTGTTGAGGTTCTCCAATTTCTTTATTCACTATCCGCCATAAAGCCTTCTCTCTTAGAGCATTTTTGACTGCAATCTTCCAATCTGCAAAACCACTTCAATCAAAAATAGGCAAAACTTCATTTGAAGAACCCATGTTAGCAAAAAATCAGCCTTCAAACAGATATTACTCTAGCAATATAACAGCCTTGCAACCAAATATCACTCCAATAATATATCGGACCTGCAAACAAACCACTTCCAGCAATATCTAGCAATGTTTTTCTAGCTCTGATACCATGTAAAAACAGTCCCAGAAAATAAAAACATAACAGCAACCATAAACAGATAAAAAACAGGGCAAAACAGGGTTAGAAAAGATATATATATTCAATTCAAAAAACTGTGTACAGCAGCTGTCCTCAATCACACATATATATAGCTATTATATCTTTGAAGCCTAGAATCTTCTTGCTTTCTAGAAAACTCTAAACTCTGGAAACTTCTTTTTACAACAACTCTATTTTTTTTAAAACAGCTCCTAAAAGACTCTAGAAATATTCTATTATTTTCTAGACAATCTTAATTATTCCTAACAAGATCTTCTTCTCAAAGCAAAGCAGGAATGCCGGGAAGTTTTCAAGCTTCCCACAGAGACGAAAAAGAAAAATGTCTCTCCCATTCCTTATGCTGGTTATCTAGGCGGAGTAGCTGCAGTCCCCTTTTATGAAAGCCTTGGCATCGCCCTCCCGAGCACTCGTGATCCACAGGCTATAAAAGACTTCACCCATCTCATGTCTCCTCAAGGAAATCAAAACTTCTGGTAGGAAACCTGCCTCTTTATTCTTTCCTTTAAGGCTGCTTTCTTTTCTTTTATTTTTTAGGGTTTCCTCTGAATTGTTCATGCTTTTGGGACAGCGAGACTATGGAAGAATACACCAGTGAGATGATGCAACTGTTAAATAAAGTGCACCAAGTAATTCTTGAGAGCTTTGGAGTGAGAAAATACTATGCTACTCACTTCGACCATGGGAAGGGGATCTTCCGTATGAATTTGTATGACTTGACTTCTGAGTTGTGCACTGAATCGACTGGTCTCCCAGCTCATACGGATGGGAATAGCATTACCATACTACATGAGGATTCCTGTGGTGGGTTACAAGTTTGCAACAGGGAAGGCAATTGGATTAACGTGAAACCCATCCCCAACTCGTTTGTGGCCATGGCTGGCGATAGCTTCCAAGTGACGCTTGTGGCTCTCTCAAGCATTGGTGTTATTATTTGCTTCTATAGTTTCTATTGTTAAGTGTTGTTCAAACCTTTTGTGTCTTTATATAACGTTTATTCTTATAATTTTATGGCATGATGCAATTATTGTTTTATGTGATCAATTTAATCTTTTATTAATACAATTTTCTTTTATGACTTTTTTGAGAAATTAGGCATGGAGTAATGGAAGGATTCGTACTCTGAAACATCAAGTGATGGTGAGAAAACAACAATCTTGTTTATGTTTGGGCATTTTCAATCTTTTTCCAGACACCAATTGAGTTTGTTGATGATAAACACCCACAACAGTATAAAGGATTTAAGTTTGGGGATATGGTTAAGTATAGAACAGGAGAGGGAAAAGGAATACAAGAACCTCTACAACGATTTGCTGGCATTTATGTGTAGTAGAGGAGTTTCTTCTCTATTTTTGGTTATTTTCAAACTATTAAGCTTTTGTTTCATTTATCAAAATAAATGGCAATTATATGTCAAATTTGATAGATGTTTAACGTGCCCTGTCAAAGGGTTGTGGGGTAGTTGAAAGCCTTAATGATCTTGTTCTTTTCAAAGTGTGTACTTTTTGTCGATGAAGACTGACGTTTATATAAAGAACTGTTGACCATTTTTCTAATACACTTATGTCCTATGTTGATTTTAAGCATAATTTTTGTTTGTAAATGTTTTCTATTTTCTAGATTAATCTATATGATTATATAAAAGGTTACGGTATCTTCTAAAATTCTTTATTGTTTATAATAATAAAAAAATATAATATCTATTTTAAAGTATCAATATCATTATATATGATATAAGATTGTGTGAATGCCTTCCAAATGCACATTGTCTAAATTAAACTAGGCAATATATAAAAGTACAAATTACATCATACTTATTTTAAGTGAATATGTTAGAAATTTTTTTTACAACAAATGATATTACCTATTTCTTTTAATATATCTATAAATTTGAACAAATTAAAAATGTATTTAATATGCAGACATTAAATGTGGAAGCATTTTATGATTAATGAAATTGATTATTGTGATTTTGAAATTATATATTTTTTATTTAATTATTTATAAAAAGTAATTACATTATTATTTAATTGCATACCAATAAATTCTTTAAATTTTTCAATCATCAAGCATATAATAGCATACTTGAACCTTGATTTTACAAAAGTTGGGGTAAATTCACATTCAAGATTAGCAAAGATTTATCATCATACTGAGGTCAGGCAAGATGACAAGTAACTATAAGTTCTTGATAATGCAATCGGTTCCAATAGGATTATGTTTTTTTCAATAAGGGTAAACAATAGAGCTCTGCAAATAGAGTGCAATTCAACAAATTTGCCTTCCAAGCTACATTCAATCTTCATGCACAATAAGAAAATAGATTCCCATGAAAACCTGAATAATCTAAACAAGCAAGTTGGATGCCGTAAATATGCCCTATGTTAGATGCCAAAAAAATCTTTCATATCGTTGGGTTTCTCTGCCTATTCAGATCCTTGTTGGAAGACGGTCTGGCAAATGACAAACTTTTCAAAAATATAATAAAGTCAATCCAAGAAATAGGCCTGCCAGAACAAGAAAAGTGTTCGTCCAAATCCCTAACCCTTCTCAAACTCGCAATCAGCAGCTTCAGAATGGCTTTCTTCATTCAAGGGGATAAAGACATAATAGGGCCAATAATGGACAACAACAAACCAGTCATGATTATTGGAACTATATGGTTTGGAGGAAGAAGCCCCAAGATTTGTTGATGCTGGGCCTTTCAAGAATGCACATGGTTTCAATAATTTCGAGTTACAGCAGACAGTAGTGTTTGTTCAGGTGTGGGACTCAGATATACCCATTTCCTCTTTTCACGAGCACGTATTAGATCCTTGGGAAAAAATCTCTGATGTATCTGTTGTATCTTCAAATACATTATTTCTCATATTTGATAATGTAATGGCCAAAGATAATGACCCGCAGTTAGGGTTTTTCCTTTTTAAAGATTCTTTTTTCACTATTTCTACCTGGTCCCCAAATTTTGTACTAGATTTGGCTAGACGGTCTGTTTTCCTAGCCTGGGTTGGACTTGGTTGTTTACCTTTTGAGTATAGAGAGGCCTCCATTTTGGAATATTTGGGAAATATTTTGGGTAACCAACAAAAAAATAGAGTTGAAGATGATGAATGGTCAAATCATTACCAGGTTGCTAGTCATTAACAACAAATCCATTGTCCTCGAGACACATATGGTTATCAAATAAAAGAATGGGACTTGGCACTAACCTCCGAAATATTTTTGGATTTCCCTTGCCTGTTTTACTTCTATCACCAACTTTTCCTAGCGATTTGTTCAAGATGGAGATGATAGGGAAAAAGCAACTAATGCCTCTCCTGTGCGGGCGCAAAATAGAATTTTTGGCCCGAGACAAAGCCCAGGTTTGCAAGAAGAGACAGTGCCAAAGAATTAGAGATCAGGGAAAGTACCCGATCATTAGATTATTGGTACGGTAAACGACCTCTTGGAAAATGTGAGAATTGAGGTCACAGGTTTGGTTGATGAATATCTTGACGAAGAGCAGAATAAAATCTTGGATGAATTTCCATGTCATCTAGCTGAGACTAATAAGGATAAGGAGGATTTCGTCAGTCCTTTCAAGATTGATGGTATGAATTTTGGTGCCAATGAGAACAGTAACGCTACCCTAGAAGAACTTGATTTAAATAAATTGGGAGATTTGGCAACCTATGCAGTAGTGGATTTAGGCAAATCAGGAGGGTTAGAAAAGTTGACACCGTCTATACAGCCTCTACGATGCATCGAAATGCAGTTATATGTATATGTAACATGTATTGTATACATAAGATGCTGGTGCATCGTAGGGCTGGGTAGACGATGCCAGGAAAGTTAGCCTTTAGGGACCTAAAGTTGACACAGGTTGATGGTGGTGTTCAAGTCACTCAGCTAACATTCAATCCGAGCACATTGCTACCAAGGGAAACCTCTACATTGGTCCCAAATTTTCAAATAGAAAGAGTGAATGAGTGTTCTCCTTTTGTCAACGTAAAATAAAAAAGATGAAAGAAATCTAAATTTGCAAGAGCTTAGTAGGAGATTATTGCAGGTATACAAGCAACAATTGAGACATCATTAAGATCTAGGAGAGTGAGGAGATCTCCCAAGAATCAATGAGGCTCCTATCAATGAATGTTAGAGGCCTCAATGCCCCTAACAAGCGGTGCTTGGTTAAGCATCGGTTAGACATTCTTAATCATGACATTCTTATTTGTTTTAGATTAGGTGGATCTATTTTTTAAATAGTGGTTGAAGTGGAGCTACATTGGAGTTGGTGCACAAGGGGCTTCGAGTGGCCTAGTGATTTTATGGAATAAGAAGGTGGTTAATGTTGAGCACATTGCTTCTAGAGATAATTAGCAACTAGTGGTGGTCAAGTCATTGAATTTATTATCATCCTTCTGGTTGTTTAATGTATATGGACTTAATAGAATGAGGCTCAAGAAGTAGTTATGGTCTTTTTTTAGCGTGTTATTGACTCAATTGAGAACAGTTTCGGTGGTCATTAGGGTATATTTTAATGCAGTATTGCATGAATCTAAGAAGTGAGGTGGTAGTATTCCTCCTCCAAGAGTCATGGAGGATTCCAAGAGGTTTGTGTGTACTAATGGGATTTATGATTGTATTTCGGATAATGGTAGGTTCACTTGGACAAATAGAAGGAAGGGGTTCTTGTAGATCTCAGAGAGGTTGGATCTTTTTTTTTTTAATGATCATTGGTTAACATTTATTCATTATTTCCATTCATCTATTTTATCAATCCCAAGGTCAGACCATTTCCCAATTTCTTTATCTCTATTTGAGGATAGGCCAAAATCAAGACCTCCTTTCAAAATGGAAGCTATGTGGTTTAGGAATCCTACATTCATCCCACTGATTAAGAAGTTTTGGGAAGAGGTAATTTCATTACAGGATCTCATATGTGTTAGTTGTGTTGGCAAGAGACACTGTACCAGTAGAGATTAGTGCATGAGAGAATGTTGAAGAGGTAAAGGATCAATACAAGAAGATGTGGGCTAAAAAAAAAGATTCAAATGCAGCAAATGGGTCTGCATCTGATTATGGTGTTGGATCCTCATCCGATAACTAAAGCATTTGGCCTTAGGGGGAAGCTTTTCATGCAGATGCTTAAAACCCCCTTTCTCAAATCTGTAACCGGCTGTAGATGGTTGCAAATGATGCTGAGAGATATTTAGAAGATTTGATGCTCTGGTACAATATTCATGAGTTTTCGAGCATCCAGAAGAACTTTAGGGTTGAGCATTTATTGCACCTTAAAATCAAGTATGAGGAAGATAAAAAGGAATTTTAACATTCACTTTTCACATTGTGTACAAAGAGAAAGAGCAAAAGAGTGTGGTGAAGAATTCTCTGCAGTGAAAACAGAGCTTGTGAAGATTCGACAAAGATTTCTTGCATTGGACTGAAGTCAAAAAGGTATTTTCTGGACTTTGAAGCTATTTGTTCATAACCTAGATTTCGATAATGGCATCATTTGGTTCTGGTGTGGCAACTTCACTTATTTTTGAGATAACTGATAGGGAAAGGCATCAATTCAAGAAGCATCCATACAAATCAATGGAAGATGATCCAAATGGTACATTCTCATCTATTTCGTACGGGGTATTGCATGTTGAGGACATTAGGACATATATCGACTGCAATATTGAGGAGCTCAGTAACACATAAATTTTATCACTTTACACCAAGCACATGATTGACAGTATGGGCAATCTTAAACCCAATTTCAATTTTTTGTAGGATAAGGGTTTCATTTAGCTCATGAACTTTTTAGTTTTCAATGAACTCGAATGGGTTAGGTATATCCTGAGCAGAGTACATGATGAATTTATATGGCTAGATGTAAACCATACAAGATCACCAAGAGTGCTATCCAAGTGGTAACATATTTGAATGCAATTGGTGAAGTCCTCGATTTGAGAAATGTAAAGAACACAACTATAATAGAGGTAACCGATTCACAACATGATAGAAGATCCATGATAATAAGTGATATTATTGAGTATGATGTGATATTCTCATCCATGGTGATAGGATATAAGATATATCAATCTAGCAGAGCTAATTCAATCTTCGGTATAGCTATATATGTAGCATATCAAATTCTAAAAGAGGATAAGTTATACTATTTATGTGGAGTACTACTGAGTGAGCTTCTGAGCAATTTGAAGAAGATTGATCAAGAAAAGAAGCATATCTTTAAGTTTGGCACTTTACTTCTTGAAGGAGATCCCCGGTGTAGGTAAAAGGTACAATGGGCATATGATAAACCAGTGGTTTTGTAGATTAAGGAATCTTTGCAAGGATTTGATGATGCTCAAGCACAAAAAGTTGTTATGTGGGGATATTTCAAGTCTTTCCAAAACATCATGTTGACTAGGGAAAGGATCTTGAAGGAGATTGTAGAAAAATATGAGAACACCATATGCTTCATGGTGGAAATTGATCAATGTCTAATGTAAGCAGTTGAGCCAAGAACGGTATGGATCATGACCATAGGGTATTAAGTTGATGCTAATACTCTTGACATGTATTCTCAACACCTTTTGACTAAACCGATATGTAGAAGAGAGTAAAGTAGTATGTAGAAGAGAGTAAGGAAAGAAGTTGAACAGCTCACGGAAAACATGGGTATAACAAAGGAAGTTGTCCACTGTTGAAATGTGGCGACTGATCAGCAAAGTATTTTTTTTGCCGTTTTTTGTTGATGAAAACCGACATTGTAATAAAACCCTAAAAAAGTCCAACTTTGTTTGTTGCCCTAAAAATGCATGTTATAAGCGGCTGGGATGCTTAAGGCATTGTAAGGTTGATGTACTATTTTTTGCTGGATAATAAGAAAGATTGGACGGCTGTGTATGGTGGATGTAACCCATTCTGGGTGAACCACGTTAAATCTCTATGTTATCTGTGTCCTGTTTTATTTCTTTATCTTTTGTATTTAAATCTGCATATAATTGTTAGTTCATATTTGCTTCAGATCTGCTTGAAACCCTAACAATTGGTTTCAGAGCGAGGTTTTCTGTAAATTGGCAGGACTTTCAGATTTGAGTGGGAGCAATGGAGGATTCCAAATTCAAGGTCGAAAAGTTTAACGGCTAGAATTATCAGTTATGGAAAATGCAGATGGAGGATTACCTGTATCAAAAGGATTTGTGGCGGCCATTTGAAGGAAAGGCAAAGAAACCGACCACAATATCAGATGAAGAGTGGGACATTTTAGATAGAAAGGCATTGGGATCCATTCGATTGTGCCTTGCGTCATCTGTAGCATTCAATATAATAGAAGCAAAAATGACTGTAGATTTGATGGCAACATTGGCTAAGCTGTATGAGAAACCCTCAGCTTCGAATAAGGTATTTCTTATGAAGCATTTGTTTAATTTGAAAATGAGGGAGGGAGGATCTGTAGCGGAGCATTTAAATGAATTTAATACCATTACCAGTCAATTGTCTTCGGTAAAAATTACCTTTGCAGAAGAGGTTAGGGCTCTCTTGATTTTATGTTCTTTGCTAGAAAGCTGGAATAGCTTGGTTATGACTGTAAGCAACTCTGTCTCTGGTAAAAATACTTTGGTATTTGATGATATTGTTGGTGTTATCCTAAGCGAGGAAATGCGATGGAAAAGCATAGGCGAGACTCCAACATCATCGGGTAGTGTTTTGAATGTGGAGAACAAAGGAAGATCAAAGGAAAGAGGAAAAGGCCCTGGGAATGAGAAGTCACGAGGGAAGTCAAAGAAAGGACACTCTCAATCTAGAGGAAAGAAAGATTGCTGGTACTGCGGAAAGCCTGGTCATCTAAAGAAAGACTGTTGGTCTCGGAAAAACAAAGAAGGAGACAAAAATGAAAATGACAGTAAGGAAGCTAATATTGCAAGTAATACTTTACAAGATGCTTTAATCTTATGTTTGGATAATGTTAATGATTCCTAGGTAATAGATTCTGGGGCTTCATTTCATGCTACACCCCATAGAAAATATTTTCTAGATTATGTTCAAGGTGATTTTGGACAGGTATATTTGGGTGATGATGAGCCCTGTCAAATTGTTGGAAAAGGAAAGATAAAGATCAAGTTGCAGAATGGTAATGACTGGTTTCTACAGGAGGTAAGACATGTTCCTAATTTAAGAAGAAATTTAATTTCTGCAGGGCAACTAGGTAGTGAAGGTTGCATAGTTACCTTCTCAGACAGTATGTGGAAGGTCACTAAAGGATCGTTAGTAGTAGCTAAAGGTGTGAAGGTAGGCACATTATATCTGTGTACTGGTAACACTTACTCTACCTTAGCTGCTACAGATAAAGTTACTGCAGGGACAACAACAATAAATGTTGCAAGAACAGATTAGATAATGTGGCACCATAGGCTTGGGCACATGAGTGAGAAAGGGATGAAAATCCTTCACTCCAAAAATCTATTGCCAGGACTAAAGAAGATTGATTTAGAGTTCTGTGAAAACTGTGTTTATGGTAAACAGAAAAGAGTTAGATTTCTCAAGGTTGGGAAAGAGAAGAAGAGTGAGAAGTTAGAGCTTGTACATTCAGATGTATGGGGACCGGCTCAGGTATCATCTCTTGGTGGCTCTTGTTATTATGTTATTTTTATTGATGACTCAACCAGAAAAACATGGATATATTTCCTAAAACAAAAATCAGATGTTTTTGAAACTTTTAAGAAATGGAAAGCTTTGGTTGAGAATGAGACAGAAAAAAAGTTGAAGTGTCTCAGATCGGATAATGGAGGTGAGTATTGCAGCAAAGCATTTGAAGATTACTGTTCCTTAAATGGGATTCGAAAGCAGAAGACAGTTCCAGGAACTCCATAGGAAAATGTTGTGTCAGAGAGAGTGAATAGGACCATCATGGAACGTGCGAGGAGTATGAGATTGCATGCTAGATTGCCCTTACATTTTTGGGCAGATGCTGTACATACTACTGTCTATTTGATAAATAGAGGACCTTCAACCCCTTTGGATGGTGGTATTCCAGAGGAGGCATGGACTGGTAAAAAGGTAAATTATTCTTTTCTAAAAACTTTTGGTTGCGAAGCTTTTGTCCATGTTGATAAAGAAAACAGAACCAAGCTTGATGCTAAATCTCAGAAATGTACCTTCATTGGATATGGGATAGATGAATATGGCTATCGGTTATGGGATTTTGAAAATAAGAAAATAATTAGAAGTAGAGATGTTATATTCAATGAGAAGGTTATGTATAAAGAACAAATGCAGGAAAAGAAGCATGAACAAGACAAACAAGAATATGTGGTGTTGGATGAGATTCCTGAAAATGAAATGCCACAGGTACCTGATGCTTGGCAACAATAGATTGTCCCACAAACTCTTGCAAGTGTTAGACGTTCTACGAGGACAAGTAGACCCCCTGAAAGATTTTCTCCTTCTTTGTATTCTATTTTATTAATAGATTCTGGTGAACCAGAAGAATATGAAGAAGCAATGCAGGTAGATGCCAAACAACAGTGGGAGCTAGGCATGAAAGAGGAGATGGACTCCTTGATGAAAAATAAGACTTGGAACTTAGTTCCTTTACCTGTAGAAAAAAGAGCCTTGTCTAACAAATGGGTTTATCAACTGAAGGAGGAGGAACGAGGTCAGAAAAGATATAAGGCCAGACTTGTGGTAAAAGGTTTTGCACAGAAAAAGGGTAAAGATTATGATGAAATATTTTCTCCAGTTGTAAAAATGACTTCAATTAGAACTGTACTTAGTCTTGTGGCTGCAGATGATTTACATCTTGAACAATTAGATGTCAAAATAGCTTTTCTCCATGGAGATTTGGAGGAGGAAATTTACATGTTGCAACCACAGGGATATGAGGTCAAAGGTAAGGAGAACTTGGTGTGCAGGTTGAAGAAAAGTCTGTATGGCCTAAAGCAAGCACCCCGACAATGGTATTTAAAATTTGATAGTTTCATGGCTGAACACGGTTATCATAGATGTCATTATGATCATTGTGTATATTTTAAGAGATTTGATAATGGCAGTTATATTATCCTGTTGCTTTATGTTGATGACATGCTTGTTGCTGGGTCTAACATGCAACATATAAATGATCTTAAACAGAAATTAGCCAGGTCATTTGCTATGAAGGATTTGGGTGCAGCTAAGCAAATTCTCGGTATGAGGATTACACGGGACAGGAAAAATAGAACCTTGAATTTGTCCCAAAGTGAGTATATAAAGAAGGTGTTGAAAAGATTTAACATGCAGGATGCAAAAGCAGTTAGTACACCTTTGGCTAGTCATTTCAAATTGACTAAGGAGATGTGCCCAAAGGCACAGGAAGAGGTTAATAAGATGTCTAACATCCCGTATTCATCAGTTGTTGGTAGTCTAATGTATGCAATGGTATGCACAAGGCCAGATATTGCACATGCAGTGGGAGTTGTGAGTAGGTTTATGAGTAATCCGGGTATGGAACATTGGAATGCTGTGAAATGGATTCTTCGGTATTTGAAAGGAACTACTGCGAAGGCATTATGTTTCAAAGGATCTAATGCTGCTCTAAGTGGATTTGTTGACTCTGATCTGGCGGGTGGTATTGATTCATGGAGGAGTACTATAGGGTATGTTTTTACTATAGGGGGAACTGCAGTCAGTTGGATTTCTAGGTTGCAAAAGGTTGTTGCACTTTCAACCACTGAAGCTGAGTATGTTGCTGCTACAGAAGTCAGCAAAGAGATGATTTGGTTGCAATGTTTTCTGAAGGAATTGGGTCAGACACAAGAGGATAGCCCATTGTATACTGATAGCCAGAGTGCCATTCATCTTGCGAAGAACTCTGCTTTTCATTCAAGGACAAAGCACATTCAGCTCAGGTACCACTTCATCCGGACTATTTTGGAGGAGGGTCAATTATGGCTTGAGAAGATTCACACAAGTGAGAATCCTACTGATATGTTCACAAAGGCAGTTCCACAGGAGAAGCTAATTTCTTCATCAGTTTCTGTTGGTCTTCTTGATTGATAATTGTGGAATTTATGCCAGTCAAGTCCTAGTGTTTTATCTAGCGGATGTTGCATGTACAGTGGTGTCATGTAGTATCAGTCTCCAAGTGGGAGATTGTTGAAATGTGGCGACTGATCAGCAAAGTATTTTTTTTGCCGTTTTTTGTTGATAAAAACCGACATTGTAATAAAACCCTAAAAAAGGCTGACTTTGTTTGTTGCCCTAAAAACGCATGTTATAAGCGGCTGGGATGCTTAAGGCATTGTAAGGTTGATGTACTATTTTTTGCTGGATAATAAGAAAGATTGGACGACTATGTATGGTGGACGTAACCCATTCTGGGTGAACCACGTTAAATCTCTGTGTTATCTATGTCCTATTTTATTTCTTTATCTTTTGTATTTAAATCTGCATATAATTGTTAGTTCATATTTGCTTCGGATCTGCTTGAAACCCTAATAGTCCACATGGCTAGAGAGCAGAATATCCTAAAGGAGGAGGATATGATCCAACCCAAGAAGACTAAACTGGTGACTCATATGAAGCCAAGGAAAATGAAGTCAGCACCTTCCTCCAGTGCTCAGAAGCTTGTCCCTCCACTTAAGCCCCAAACCAAATAATCTGGTGGAATAGAGAAGAGGAAGAAATGGAAGACTGAAAGAGTCTATGCGGTAGCTATTCTTGAGGAAGAGAAAAAATCTAATGAAGTAGTGTGGGAAGTAAAGAAGATTGCTACCTCTGCTAGGGTAGTCAAGAAGCCAACATGCTATTACATGAATACAATGTCCTTCACAACAAGGAACATAGCATTATTTATATTATAATTACATCATGAATTAATACATTCATTGCCATATAATTATTTACATCAATCTACTACAAGAATCCATCCATGCTTAAGAGATAAGATATCCACAACTACGCAAGAGCATCCAATGAGGAACATCCCAATGGAAGAAGGCATCAAACCATCTGACCATGTGGAGCCAAAGGAACCACCCCCCATTCTAGGGGATGACACAAGATCCCACTCATACTCTATGTCTAAGATGACACCTAATAACTGGGGAATAGACCAAAACAACAACAAGAAAACCAAACATATAAATTAAATACGAAAACCACAACACAAGACCCCAGAGGCGACACATCAAAGAAGCTTAAGGCACTAGGACCTACATGTAGGGAAAATAATTTCATCACATGCAACATGTGGGTACTTGGGCACTAGTCCCAGTTATCCCAAAGCACATGTGGAGCCATGTCCCTTTGTGGAGTGAGGAAGATTAGCTTACTTGGGTTGCGAAGGACTTCCCAGTCCTATCCTAGTCCTCTACCGCAAGGAAAGGCAAAGGAGATAACATATTTTATTATCTTATTAAGATTAACTAATCTACCCAACCTAGGTATTTTAGTTAGGTTATCAATTATTTACGAGGAAAAATTTCCGTGAGATACCCAATGATCTAGACCTCCGGCACACCTTGCAACCCTCTCCATGTGATCCCAATCACTGACTAAGAAGCCCACTCTCCCCCTTTCATGCACCTAGACCTTAGGATAAAATGTACATCATGAAAATATCTCAACGAGACCATGGGCTTAACCAATGCACAATCAAGAACCAACATAAATAATTCAATCAAGAGCCCAACTTATAATAATCTTACAAATATGCCAAATAAACCAAGTATTGCATCAATCAACTCATACAACCTTCCTGACATAACTCAAGCATCTAATCACAACCTTTGGAAGTCAAAAATTAAAGACAGAAAACTCAAAAAGTAGTCAAAACTATGAAAGTGACTCAAACTGACAGTTTAGGGCATTTATTCTGCAGAACAACACATTTACAAAATCCTACAATGCTTTTACTAATTCCTATAGCGCATATATAAAACTCTGAAGAGCATTTAGAACAAGTTGAAATGCATTTATAAAATAATAGTGCATATGCATAACAACATAGCACATATGCATAACAACATAGCACATATGTAGACAGTTTCACACATTTGCTAAATAGAATCTTGCATATGCCAATAGTTTTAGCGTATATGTTAAAATAGCGCATTTACTTAGACAAAACAAGAGAAAATGATAAAATTATGATAGCAATATAAAATCAAAGGCATGAAATAAATCCCAAAAATATAATAAAAAGAGATGCAAATCCATTATGAAGCTAAGGGATATAAAATCCAAACCCAAAATGAACTCTTAAGGACACGATTCGACTTAGAAATAGTAACTCCTGGCAATGTTCAGCCATAAAAAATCACAGGAAAAGGAAAACAAATGACCAAACTCCTGGCAAACTAGGAAACCGACTAGCTTCCAAAAAACAAAACCAATCTGACAAACTCAACTAGGATCTACACCCAAGAAATCAAATACGCAGACCCAATAAATTGGAGTGTCGGTCATGCACGACTAACCAAAAATGCAAAGAATATAACTCCCAAAACTATATTATAAAACTATAGGTTATAATTATTCCATGAAATATTAACAATCCAACTATATAGAAACTTTATGGAATATCTATATATTTTCCCAACAAGCCCTAAAGATAATCTTTCATGAAAACACAATGCAAATAATCTTTTTGAAAATAAAACACACAGGAAGAAGATTTTCCCCAACCTTGATAATAGAAGTAATGGAAGAAAATTGAAGAATCACAATCCACAATCCAAGTCAAGAAATCTTCAAACTTCAAACCCAAAAATATTCAAACTTCAAACACAAAACTTGTAGAAGAAAATCCAGATAGTAACCCGGAAAAAACATAGCCGGCCCAATAAATAGAAAATCAAACCAAAACTATAGAAAATATCGACCAATCAAAATAATGCAAAATAATATATTTCTTACCTACCTTTCACATAAACCAAGGTAAGATTAATAAAATATTATTTAATTAACTTACCCAAAAGAATAACTAATAGAATAATAGGGTAGGTAGAAAGAATCTACTAATTAACCCAAAAGAGTAACAAGAGAATAATAATATAAACAACTGATAAAATCATGGACACAAATAATTATAAAAGCCCAATTATAAATAATCAAGGGGCATCAATAAATACCACAAATAATTAATAATCAATAAATAATAATTAATCATTAATATCAATAAATAATCCTCAATAAACCAAGAATAAATAACAATAACAATAATAATCTCACATTAATATTTAATTATTTATACCAACTAATTATTTATTTTATTATTATAAATTATATTAACCTATTAATTTAATTTAATATTATTAAAATGTATGAATCAATTTAATCAATTAATTAATAATTTAACCAATCAATAAACACAACACTACACAAGCAAACCAACATAGGATAGCCCAAGGAATCACTAGACGCCAAACAACAACTCACAACAAGACACTAAACTGACAAAGGTGATCAACTTAAACCTAGAGTATAGGGTGGGTTCTCATGTCAACTCCAATCAACGTGCCATTGGGATAAGACACACTCAGACCTGTGAAGATAGGTCGAGTCGATGTCTAGTACCTGCAAACCTGTCACCACCAACACGTATACAACAACATATACAATAATATATCATGAAATAAAAAGACAAGTGAAAGGAAATCACAACATCATATCATGCTCACAAATGAGTGATATGACATCATCCCTTATCATGAACGCAGTAGAAGATACTCACAATCAACAAACATTAACATTGCCATCATCATCATAGATAGGGTTAGTACACAATAAAATACTATCAAATCATCATTAAGTAGACCACGTTGTATTAAAGAGATCTATTGTTATTTAAAAGAGATAGATGGCTTAGGGAGAGGCACTATAAAGCCTAAGTCTGAGCTTGATGAAGCTCTAAAGTGTAGAAAAATAGCAGGCACCTATATTGTTGTGCCCCCTATTTCACTTAGTTAGATTGTTGACGAAGTAGTGAAGGAAGGAAATTTGAAGAATATATCAGAATACTATGAGAACTGTGATGAAAATGATCAAAGAGCAATAGAGGAAGTTGTTATATAGTATATGAATGTATATAGAAAAGCCCTAATAGAATTATCATCTATGATTCCGAAGGGTTTATATGAAATTTTGGATGCTAGAAGGCATAAGGCTAGTTTGGAGGATGAAAGAATAAAAGAGTATATATTGGTTAACTTGTGTGCTATAACTTAAAAGAGTAAAGTTGATAGAATCCTTAACCTTCTGAGGAGCATATTTAGAATCAAAAAGATAGTTAACAAGATCATGCTCAGAAAAATTAATGAGGTGGTTAAGGAGACATAAACAATTTTGAAAAAAGTTTTGGAAGAGAACAAGTATGAAGTTAATCCGACAAAAGATAACACCCCTCTGAAAATGCATGTATAGGATGATACCTCCACGCTATATGTTCAGACAAATGTACAAGATATAGTTGGAGATGACACTGTTGATAATGAGAAGGTTACTGACTCTGGTGAAGTTGATGAGAATCCTCCAGTGACAAATGTTGAATCTGAGAAGGAAGTCGAGGAGGTTAGAGATGAAAAGGGTAAAGATGAAGAGGAAGGAAGAGAAAGAGAAGGATGGAGAAAAGGATAAATAGGTTCCAGTGGCAAGAGACACTATGACTGTGGACAAGGGAAAGCAAATAATCACTGACACAATTGATCTCACTCAAGGACCTATAGATCTTAGCTCATTGTCCCCTATTCAAGCATTGAAACTTGCAACTCTCGCACAAGCCAAGGTGAGGGAAGACTTATTGAAATATCATTCTGAAGACAAAGAACTAATATCTATGGCTACAAATGTGTTGGAGAAAATTTTGCCATCATTCAAGCAACATTTAGAGGACTCACCCTCTGGGAAGCTAAGGTGTATGCTGAAGACAATTGATTCTCATTTTGTACCTTTGGAGAAAGCGACTGATGGAAAGGTCCTTAAACAATTCAATCCCATGTGGCTAAGGAAAGGTTTGAAAATGGTTGAAGGCAATAGAGTTAGTTTGATCTCTAGTTTGAAGACTATTCAGGAGGCATTAGATGAAGGCAGTAAGATATACAAATCATGTCTTATTTTGCCTAAGTTTACAATTGAGATAGATAAGAAGATTAAGGAATGTGAAGGGCAATTAGCTGATATATCTCAATTTTATGTCTCTCAATCAATTTTTGCTAGTAACTACGAAGCACAGGTGATGGCTCTACTAGACAAAATCAAGAGCCTTAATCAAGAAAATGATAGAGTAGACTCCAGAATTTGATCTCCTCAATTAGACGCCTTGTTGAGCAGTCAGTAGGATGCCATGAATGCTGTGAATAAGATTGTTCCGAAAGATCTAAGAGGAGCACAGAAACACACTTATCTTTTTAGTTCTCTGATCAACATTTTGGAGAATTTGAAGAAAGTTTAGGATGATCACTTGCAGTCCCTAAAGACAATTTTTGCAATCATTTTCAAATTCTTGTAAGTTATTGAGCATATTCTTGTATGTAAATTTTGGAAAATTCCTATCTTTGGCATTGCTGTCAAAGGGGAAGAGAGAGGTATGAAAAATGATGTACATTCTCAGAGGGAGCTTATTGAGTTGTTTCAGTTTTGAAGTTTTGTAGCTATAATGTCATTTTTCACAAGTGTTGTCATCAATGCCAAAGGGGGAGATTGTTGGCAAGAGACACTATATCGATAGAGATTAGTGCATGAGATTTGTTTTTGGGTTTTCATTGATGGAAACTTAGCTCAGAAATTCTATCCATTATATGTAAAATTGTTCTACCAGAAGTTTGTTATTCATTTATGCTTAAGTCTGGAAGGTGGAATATAGTATGCGATAGAGCATGTGTACATTGTACAGATCTCCATTTTGGTTGCGGTGAAAGAGTTAGTTGATTGGTTGTTTGAGGTAGTTTATTTTGCAATCCTAGTCTCTCATATTAATTCCTATGCAAGATTGAAGATTCAGCAACCGGTAATGCTGGAAGAACTGAGTTATTTTGTTGTAATGTATTGTGAAGAATCTTTGGGATGATTTTGGTGATTGGTTTTGAGTTCGAGGTGATCGAGCCAACATGTGGGAATCTTATTATCGATTTTTTAGGTCCGCATATGGATTGGTAATCGAATTGAGCTGACTTATGATTAACATGTTTCATGTTGCGTGTTATGTGGTTTTTGGAAGCCGACATGTAGAAATTGATTTAATTTGTTGATGTGGTTATATAAGGCCGATTAATTTGAACATTTTGTGATATGGTATGGGTGTGGGAGGATTGTATGAGTGATTGTGTGAATTTTTGTTTGTGTGATTGGAAGTCTTTGTGCTTTGGTATATGATAGAGTAGTAGAACAGAGTAGAGAGATAAAGCAGAGGAAGAAGACCTTTTGTGCCCAACTGGAATTACTTTTTAGCATATGTAGATGCTACTATTCAATTCAAAAATTATTGTTATCCTTTTTAAGCACTTGTAAGGTAATAATCCTTCCTCTGGGTTGTAGCCCTCTTTTGTAATTTAGCAATGAGCTCTAGGAGATGTGCCTGAGTTCATGTGCATTCCCCTCTTGTAATATTATCATACTCCTAGTCACAATATTATAATATTGTGGGTTCCAATCCCATTGTGGTTTTTCCCTTTCTGGGTTTCCATGTAAAAATTCTGGTGTTATGGTTTTGTGCTTGTTTTCTTTCAGTTTCTGCACTTTTCTTTTATTCATTTGTATCTGATGGTTAAAGAACCGGGTTAAGAAAATTGTTAATTGCAAACCTCAGATTCACCCCCCTCTCAGTGTTCATTGATTCCAACAAGTTGTACTGTGATTTGAGATATATCAAATTAGGAATTAAGGATAGGAACATTCACCATTTAAAAAATAAATTTGTTGAGAAATAGGTTGTAGAAGAGGATATGAAGTTTTTTAATGAATATAATTAGATAGGGAATGGATCAAGAATCTTTTGAGGCTAAAAAGGATATGAAGAATAAGTATTACGAGCTTGTTGCATGCGAGGAAGTTTATTGGAGGCAAAAATAAAGAGAATTATGGTTGAGGGAGGGAGAAAGAAACACTAACTTCTTTTCTACATCAACAAAGATTAGAAGATAGTTTAAAAAAGTATATGTTGGTATTTTGGTATGGTTTTCTCATTGATGTCAGCACCTACTATCGCTTATGAACTTTGGGACTTTGAAGAACTGGAAATGTTCACCGACAAGCAACTGACTTATGCACAGTCACTGGTATCTGGTACACCGACAGGATATAATGTTCATCGACACTTGGAATGATATGGAAAACACTTGGTTATGTCGAAGACATCATTTGGACACTTTGTCTTGGAGATTTGTTCATTGGCATATTCGTATTTGCATATTTGTTGTTATCGGCAAATAGGTCTAGGTCATACACTGACAGGCTTATCTATTCTAGATCAACACAACATGATATGGAGATGTTTTATTATTGTTGTAAATGCATCAAACCGACATGTTGAATCGGTTATTACATCGGATATTATTTTATTTGTAAATTGATTTTATTGTAATATCCTTTAGAGTCAACCTACTAAAATTGGTCTTAGGTTATGATATAAATGTAAGATCTTATTTGTAAGATCAAGTGTGGAATGCAAAGGAAGAAATAATTCGGTATATGCAAGAATAAGCAGAGCTTTACACGCAGACATCATTTGAAGGTGAAGCAAGGTTTTTGTGAAGACAATCAGAACTACACCGGTACTGAATCCAACATAGTAAGATGCTATTTTGAGCAGTACATCCTTATTGGATTTAATCATCCAATTGTAGTCAGTGTGACTCCTATTTGTGTTTGAGCAGTGATATCTAGGTGCTTGGCCTTTTTGCATGTCCAGACCCCATTTGTATACACATACTATCTACAGTAGTATCATCTGATTGTGGGTAAGGTTTCCCATCATGGTTTTTCCCCTTACAGGGTTTCCATGTACAAATATTGGTGTTCTGAGTTGTGGATGTTATTGTCTTTCTATTTCATGCATTAATCTTTACCGATACTATAATTAACTGATAAAACTGTCTACCGACATAAAAGTTTGGTTAAGTTATTTTGGTTTGAATTTATTTGACAACTGATTCACCCCCCCCTCCTCTTAGTTGTCTCCAGGACCTAACAATTGGTATCAGAGCCTAGTCCTCTTTGTGCAAAAGTTTAACAGCTTGAGGAGATCCAATGCCTACTAACTATTTTAGGAAGGACAGTCCTAAACTTGATGGAACCAACTATGGCATATGGAAGATCAGGATGGAGACACATTTGAATTGCATTGGAAAGGACATCTGGGAAGTTACAAAGAATGGCTATACTACTCCTACTCCTGGTCAACCTAATCCACCTACCTTAAGAAAAGATGAGGAAAATGATTGCAAAGCTAGGGAAGCACTTTTGAGCGCATTATCAGACTAGGAAATCATGGGATTATCAGATAGATCAACTGCTAAAGGTATTTGGGATCACTTGGAAACATTGAATGAAGGAGATTCCACAGTCAAAATTGCAAAACTCGAAAGCTTCTAGGTCAGGTATGAAAATATGAAAATGGAAGAAGATGAAAGGATTTCTACTTTTATGGAAAGAGTAAATGAAAATTTTTTGAGTATTAAATGTTGTGGAGAAACCTTAAGTGAAGATGAAATTGTTTAAAAAGTCTTAAGAGGATTTCCACCTGCATATAAAATGAAGGTTACTTCTATAAATAAGTTAAGAACAATGCCTACTACATTAGTAACTAGGGATACATTGATTGGAACACTTTCAGCTTTTGAAATTGAGGAATTTGGTCTTGTTGCTACTATAAAGACAGATTTAGCTTTTAAGGTATCAACATCATCTGCGCCATCATTTGACAAGTCTTATTGGAAAGCCTTTTATGCAAGAGAACTTGAAGAAAGTAGGAGAGAAAATGAAGAACTTGAAGAACTTGAAGCACTATTTGCAAGAAAAATGCCTAAAGGTCCAGTTGGAAGTAAGTATGAAGGTAAAGCACCCTTTAAATGCTTTAACTGTAATAAGATTGGTCATATGGCTTCTAGATGCCCTGATAGACATGCTAGACTAAGAGAAGAAGCTAGGAGAACATACAAGCCTAACCCTGAATATCAGAGATATAGATTTAAGAAGAATAAAGATAAATCTTGTTATCTTGCTGATGAAGGAGTCGCTGATGATTTTGATGAAGATCTGATAGACAATGGATGGGTTTTTGTTTCTATAACAAAAGATCAACCGACACCTACTATTTCAACTAGTAGAGCAGGCCCTGGCAACTAAAGTTGAAGTTAAGGATGAATGGATCATTGATTCACGATGCTCACATCATATGATTGGTGATAAAAGCAAATTCTTGAACTTTCCGGAATATAATGGAGGTCTAGTAAGATTTGGAGATGATAAAGCTTGCTTGATCAAAGGTAAAGGTACAATATATCTTGATGGTAGGCATAATACTGACAATGTTTACTATGTGGAAGGTTTAAAGCATAATCTTTTGAGTGTTGGTCAATTAGTTGAGAAAGGATTTTAGTTACAATTCAAGAATGGAAAATGCAAAATTATGAACAAAACTGGTTTGGAAATTGCAACCAGTAATCAAACTAGAGGTAATATCTTTCATTTGAATAACAGTGAAAAGACATTCTTGATTGCACATATTGATGAAAGTTGGCTATGGCATAAGAGACTTTGTCATGTAAATTTTGATTGCATGGTAAAAATCAGTACTACTAAGGCAGTTAGATTTACCTAAGATCGTTAAAACTCACAATCCGGTATGTAAGGAATGTCAATTTGGAAAACAAGTTAGAGCAACTTTTAAAAGTATTCCAGAAAAATCCAATAATGCTCTTGACTTAATTCACATGGATTTATGTGGTCCAGCTAGAACTAAAAGATTACAAGGTGATAGATATTTCATGCTAATCATTGATGACTATTCTAGAATGTGTTGGGTTACTTTTCTCAAAGAAAAATCAGAAGCACTTGGAAAGTTCAAATTATTCAAAGCAATGGTAGAGAATGAAATCGGTAAGAAAATCAAATGTCTAAGATCAAATCAAGGAGGAGAATTTACATCTAAGGAATTTAACGCATTCTATGAAGTGAATGGAATTAGAAGACAATTATCAGCACCCCGGACACCACAACAGAATGGAGTTGTAGAAAGGAAAAACAAAACTATCTTGGATGCAGCTAGAAGTATGTTATCTAAACCAAATCTACCACATGTATATTGGAGAGAGGCAGTAAGCACATCGGTCTATACATTCAACAAAGTTCACATCAAAGGAGAAACTATTAAGACCCCTCATGAACTATGGTTTGGTATTGCTCCTACTCTTAAATACTTCAGAATATTTGGAGGTAAATGCTATATTAGAAGAGATGAGTATATTGGCAAATTTGATCCTAGAAGTGATGAAGGAATATTTCTTGGTTATTCATCTAAGAGAAAGGCATATAGATGTTTTAACAAAAGATTGCAGAAAATTGTTGAGAGTACAAATGTGAAGATTTATGAACAATTTAGAGGAACTTTAAGGTATATAGACTCTGAACCGACAACAGAGATTATGACAAATGAATCTACATTGAACCCACTGGTACAAAATGAAGATCCAGTTACACTAGTATCATCTAAAAATTCCATTGTAAGTGAGGAACAACAGCAAACAAAGACACCTTGCTATGTAAGACTGAATCACTCTGAAGATCAGATAATTGGAAACAAGAATAAATGAGTTATGACAAGAGGAAGACTGGCAAATGAAGAGGTATGTCTTATTTCTCAAATTGAACCATCATCAATTAATGAGGCATGTGAAGATAAACATTGGATTAAAGCTATGGAAGATGAACTAGAACAAATTGAGAAAAATAACACATGGACATTAGTTCCCCGACCTAAAGACAATAATGTGATTGGAACAAAATGGGCATTCAGAAACAAACTCAATGAAGATGGTAAGGTAATCAGAAATAAAGAAAGATTAGTGTGTAAGGGATATTCTCAGAAAGAAGGAATTGATTATAATGAAACCTTTGCACCGGTAGCTAGAATTGAGGTAGTTAGATTATTCTTAACCTTTGCACTACACAAGAACTACAAAGTATATCAAATGGATATTAAATGTGCATTTCTGAATGGAGATCTTGAAGAAGAAGTTTACATTGAACAACCTAATGGATTTTCTTTGATAGATAACAAAGATATGGTTTGCAAGTTAAGAAAAACTTTGTATGGGTTGAAGCAAGCTCTGAGAGCTTGGTATGCAAGATTAGATAAGTATCTTTTGAAGATTTTGTATCTTTGGACAACAACTTATACTATAAAGTGACTAATGATGACATCTTGGCTATATAAGTTTTTGTTGATGATATAATCTTTGGAGGAGAAGATGGATTATGTAAAGACTTTTCTATTGAAATGCAACAAGAATTTGAAATGTCTATGGTTGGAGAGATAAAATTCTTTTTGGGATTGTAGATTTCATAGACTGATAAAGG